>NC_086321.1:55904891-56510605 GCF_036172605.1 Pelobates fuscus
CGTGTTTGTCATTGGTGATGACAAAACACACCTCCTCTGCCCCGCCCCCTTCTTAGTGGGCTGCTGTGATAAAAAATGCCCGGGCCGAATTTTTCTCCCAGTCCGGCCCTGCCCCCTACATAGGGTCACTTGGCAGATATGGATTGACACCTATTCTAAGGATCCCTGATACACACTGACACAGAGCAGAATAGGGACTGTTCCCCCTACATAGGGTAACTTGGCAGATATGGATTGACACCTGTCCTCAGAGACCCTGATACACACTGACACAGAGCAGAATAGGGACTGTTCCCTCTACATAGGGTCACTTGGCAGATATGGATTGACGCCTGTCCTCAGGGACCCTGATACACACTGACACAGAGCAGAATAGGGACTGTTCCCCCTACATGGGGTCACTTGGCAGATATGGATTGACACCTATCCTAATGATCCCTGATACACACTGACGCAGAGCAGAATAGGGACTGTTCCCCCTACATAGGGTCACTTGGCAGATATGGATTGACACCTGTCCTCAGAGACCCTGATACACACTGACGCAGAGCAGAATAGGGACTGTTCCCCCTACATAGGGTCACTTGGCAGATATGGATTGACACCTATCCTCAGGATCCGTGATACACACTGACTCAGAGCAGAATAGGGACTGTTCCCCCTACATAGGGTCACTTGGCAGATATAGATTGACACCTGTCCTCAGAGACCCTGATACACACTGACACAGAGCAGAATAGGGACTGTTCCCCCTACATAGGGTCCCTTGGCAGATATGGATTGACACCTGTCCTCAGGGACCCTGATACACACTGACACAGAGCAGAATAGGGAGTGTTCCTCCTACATAGGGTCACCATTTTTAGCCCAATGCAGCTCATCTCATCAGGCCTTTTTTAGTCGAATGTATCGCCCACTGTCAGTCCCTTCGGGATCCATCCCTTATTCATCTTAATAAAGGTGAGGTAATCTAGACTTTTTTGACCTAGGCGACTTCTCTTCTCAGTGACAATACCTCCTGCTGCACTGATGGTCCTTTCTGACAGGACACTTGAAGCGGGGCAGGCCAGATGTTCTATCGCAAATTGGGATAGCTCAGGCCACAGGTCAAGCCTGCACACCCAGTAGTCAAGGGGTTCATCGCTCCTCAGAGTGTCGATATCTGCAGTTAAGGCGAGGTAGTCTGCTACCTGTCGGTCAAGTCATTCTCTGAGGGTGAGGGCTGTGGCGATGCGTAGGACTTAAAAAGCTCCGCATATCCTCCATCAACAACACGTCTTTAAAGCGTCCTGTCCTTGCCGTCGTGGTCGTGGGAGGAGGAGGATGACTTTCACCTCTTCCCCTGTTAGATTCCCGTTGTGCTGTGACATCACCCTTATACGCTGTGTAAAGCATACTTTTTAATTTATTTGCAAATGCTGCATCCTTTCCGACTTGTTGTAATTTGGTAACATTTCAGCCACTTTCTGCTTATACCGGGGGTCTAGTAGCGTGGACACCCAGTACAGGTCGTTCTCCTTCAGCCTTTTTATACGAGGGTCCCTCAACAGGCACAACAGCATGAAAGACTCCATTTGCACAAGGTTGGATGATCTCAATGAAGGTATGTTCTTCCCCCCAGCCACGTACAACACCACGGGTACCAGATAGGTGACAACGAGCACCCTGGGATGCCTGTTGTGCTTGGTCTTCCTCCTCCTCCTCAAAGCCACATTCCTACTCTGACTCCTCTTCCTCACAATCCTCTTCCAGCGTTGCCGCAGGTCCATCAAGCGATGCTGATAAGGCTGTTTCTGGTGGAGATGGTGACCACAGCTCTTCCTCTTCACGCTCATCTATGGCCTGATCCAGCACTCTTCGCAGGGCACGCTCCAGGAAGAAAACAAATGGTATGATGTCGCTGATGGTGCCTTCGGTGCGACTGACTAGGTTTGTCACCTCCTCAAAAGGACGCATGAGCCTAAAGGCATTGCGCATGAGCGTCCAGTAACGTGGCAAAAAAATTCCCAGCTCCCCAGAGGCTGTCCTAGCACCCGGGTCATACAAATATTCATTAACGGCTTTTTCTTGTTGGAGCAGGCGGTCGAACATTAGGAGTGTTGAATTCCAACGTGTCGGGCTGTCGCAAATCAAGCGCCTCACTGGCATGTTGTTTCGCCGCTGGATATCTGCAAAGTGCGTCATGGCCGTGTAGGAACGCCTGAAATGGCCACACACCTTCCTGGCCTGCTTCAGGATGTTCTGTAAGCCTGTGTACTTATGCACAAAGCGTTGTACGATCAGATTACACACATGAGCCATGCACGGCACATGTGTCAACTTGCCCAACTTCAATGCCGCCAACAAATTTGTTCCGTTGTCACAAACCACTTTGCCGATATCCAGTTGGTGCGGAGTCAGCCACTGATCCACCTGTGCATTCAGGGCGGACAGGAGTGCTGGTCCGGTGTGACTCTGCTTTCAGGCAAGTCAACCCCAAGACGGCGTGACACTGCCGTATCCGGGATGTGGAATAGTACCTGGGAGCTGGGGGGGTGCCTTTGATGTGGAGCAAGACGCAGCAGTAGAAGAGGACTCAGCCGAGGAGGTTATGGAAGAGGATGGAGTAGGAGGAGTAGAGGAGGTGGCAGCAGGCCTGCCTGCAAGTCGTGGTGGTGTCACCAACTCCTCTGCAGAGCCAGGCATTCCATGCTTGGCAGCCGTCAGCAGGTTTACCCAATGCGCAGTGTAGGTGATATACCTGCCCTGACCATGCTTTGCAGACCAGGTATCAGTGGTCAGATGGACCCTTGCCCCAACACTGTGTGCCAGACATGCCATTACTTCCTTTTGCACAATCGAGTACAGGTTGGGGATTGCCTTTTGTGCAAAGAAATTTCGGCCGGGTACCTTCCACTGCGGTATCCCAATAGCCACAAATTTTTTGAACGCCTCAGACTCCACCAGCTTGTATGGTAAAAGCTGGTGGGCTAATAGTTCAGACAAGCCAGCTGTCAGACGCTGGGCAAGGGGGTGACTTTCTGACATTGGCTTCTTACGCTCAAACATGTCCTTGACAGACACCTGACTGTGGGCAGATGAGCGGGAACTACTCAAGGCGAGAGACGGAGTGGCGGGTGGTTGAGAGGGGGCAAGGAGGACAGCGGTGGTTGACGTGGCTGAAGATACTGGACCAGGAGGAGGATGGCGGCTTTGAGTTTGTGTGCTGCTTGTACTCATGTGTTGATCCCATAGGTGTTTGTGATGTGCAATCATGTGCCTTCGCAAAGCAGTTGTACCTAGGTGGGTGTTGGACTTCCCACGACTCAGTTTCTTTTGGCACAGGTTGCAAATGGCATTGCTGTTGTCAGAGGCAGACACACAAAATAAATGCCACACTGCTGAGCTCTGCAATGACGGCATTCTGGTTGTGGCAACAGCATGCGTTGATTGGCGTGCTGTCTGGCTGACCCCGGGTGCCGATGCATGCTGTCTGACTGATGCGTGCCACTAGCTCCTTGCGACGACCTCCCCCTGCTTCCAACTCGTCTCCTCCTCCTCTCTGTCTCCCCATCTGAACTTTCCCCTGTTCTTCTTCTCTTCTAGCGGGCACCCACGTGACATCCACGGATGCATCGTCATCACCAACCGCTTCACTTGTATCTGACAACTCAGCAAAGGAAGCAGCAGCGGGTACAACATCATCATCATCACACCGTACGTCCATGTGTGTAATGCTGCCTGACTGAGACATATCCCTGTTATCTACATCGTCTGGCAATAATGCTTGCGCATCACTCATTTCTACCAACTGATGTGTAAATAACTCCTCTGACATATCAAGTGAAGCGGCTGTGGTGCTAGTGTTTGTGGTGGCGGCAGGCGGGCGAGTGGTAACATGAGAGGTGCCCGAAGCTAAGCTGGAGGAGGATGGTGCGTCAAGGTTCCGAGCGGAAGCTGTAGAAGATTGGGTGTCCTGTGTTAGCCAGTCAACTATGTCCTCAGAACCTTTCGAGTTCAAGGTACGTGGCCTCTGAACACTGGGCGTTATTCTAGGGCGTTATTCTGCCTGTCATTTTTTTTTTGATTAGTGGTACTATGCGTGCAAGCTACTGTGACAATAGATATGAGTGGCACTGTGCACTGGCAGAAGTTGGCAGAGTAGACGCTGTAGGCCTGACACACACGCTTGCAGACAACTAACTGCTATTCAGGCCCTGAAACGCACACGCGTAGTCCAAAGGCAGCAGGCGGGCAACCAGGCTCCTCCAATGCAATGTGGCGAGATTGGTCTCGTCACAGAAACTGACTGCTATTATTTCACAGTCAAATTTCTAGTTTTTTTTTTAAAATGTACACTACTGTTACACCAGATATGAGTTGCACTGGTGTGACACTGTGCCCTGGCAGGCCCTGAAACGCACACGTGTGAAGGAAACTGACTGCTATTATATTACAGTCAAAAAAGTTTTGTTTTTTTTAAATGCAAGCTATTGTGACACCAGATATGAGTGGTGGCACTGGGCAAGTGGGCACAGTATATGCTGTGAGCCTGACACATATGCTGGCAGGCAGGCAACTGCAATTAGATTACACATGAAAAAAAAAAAGCAGACTGATGTTCTAGCCCTAAAAAGGGCTTTTTGGGGTGCTGTGCTTAAAGCAGAGATAAGATGAGTCCTTCAGGACTGTAGTGGACACTGAATACACTAGCCTAGCTATCGATTTCCCTATTAAATCAGCAGCAGCACACTGTCCCTCCTCTCACTAAGAATGCAGCTTCAGAATGAATCTAAAATGGATGCTGTCCAGGAGATGGGAGGGTCTGGGAGGGAGGGTCTGCTGCTGATTGGCTGGAATCTGTCTGCTGACTGTGAGGTACAGGGTCAAAGTTTACTCAATGATGACGAATAGGGGGCGGACCGAACATCGCATATGTTCGGCGTTCATGGCGAACGCGAACAAGCTATGTTCGCCAGGAACTATTCGCCAGCGAACCGTTCGGGACATCACTAATGATCTCTAATTAAGCTTTCCTATAATAATCACCTGTAATTACTGTTTTTTCTGTAGCGTAAGGTTCTCTTTGCATCCGGTATTATGAAAATCTAAAGCTCGCTGCAAGGGCCTACTCTAGTTCATTACTTGTGGTCCTATTTTTGTTGCGTTTCGTGACATTGTTCAAATTTAGTATTATTTATCAGTAAAATTGCTCCCGCTTTATATAATCGATTCTACTGATACCAATTTTAACAAATTACAAATTATTCCAAGACAATGTTTCTATTTTGGGGGGAATTGCCAACTGTGCCAGAGGAAAAAAAAAAAACATTCTTATCCTAAACAAAAATTGCCCCAGTGATATTTTTTACAGGCTGGAATAATTCTATTGTGTAGTCATGTGACACAGAAAAACAGGACTGATTGGTTAAAACATATTTATTGCCCTAGTTGACAAAAAAAAAAAGCTTCTTAGAAGTATTTTTATTGTTTCATTAGACTACTTAGAAAACAAAATGATTGATGTACCAACTTTTCTTTTGCTAATGTTCAAGAGTTCCCAATTAATAATTTGTGGAATAACATTCTTACAATGTACATTTATGGGAAAAAATATTCAAACCCCCTCAGTATAAAATGTTCACATGTGCACACCTTAAACCTTTATTTTATAATAAAACATTTTCCTTTCAGTCCTTTTTTGCAGGTTGACTCAGTTATTATTATTCTGTCTTTAAACATAGGAGCTATAAAATATGTTCCAATCCAGATTTCTCCTGATTTGTGACATGATTACAGAGAGTGGGCAGTAAGCTCTTTAACATTATGTACTTTTCTAAGAGGTGAATGCAGTGTCACCTTCTCTGTGCCTGGGGGTGACTTGTGTCACATTTAATGAAAATAAGAGTGAGAGATGGAATCTGATGAGATAAGTAGGTGTGGGAAGGACATAAGGGAAATAAAGTAAGGAAAACAAAGGAGGGAGAGAGGGAGAGCTAGAGAGAGGGAGAGAGAGTGGGGGCAGAGAGAGAGAGACAGACACAGAGAGACAGAGGTAGAGGGAGAAAGGGAGATTGGGTGATAAGAAAGCAGCAGATGAAAAAGAAGTGTGAATGAAGAGAAAAGGGGGGGCAGAAGGAGAAAGGGCAAGTGAGGGAGGGAGAGTGAGCCAGCATCTCTGTGCAACTGGGGAAAAGAAAGCCAGACTGTGTGATAGGATGGATCAAGCCATGGACAGGAAGGTAGACAGTGTGTGTAAAACATCCGGGCTATTTTGTACAGTAGACTTCAGCTGATCACCTCTGGAAGCAGAGACAAGAGGAAGCACTGAAGACATTATTATCAGTGTATCCTGTGATTAGCTGCACTGAGCAGCAAGCTGCATACTGCCCTCAGACACAGGGACTGGCTTCCAGCAGGAGATAAAACAAGGTAAGCACTCTAATCTTACCTATTGGGCACTGCCTCAGCAACATGCATATTCACATTAGAACCTGTCTCCATTCTGAGTACAATTATTGCATTTCTCATTGTATTATTATTATTTATTTTTTTTAAATACATATTGCAATTTTCCTTTTGTATCATTTTTAATATTGAATTTTGTGATTTCTATTTTTTTTTTTTTTATTTACTTTACAAAGAACAGAAGTATAGTTTACCCCCTAAGAGGTATACGATGTCTCCAATCTGCTTTTAAAGCCTCTAACAGGGTGTGCAGAGCTGGAGAGGTGCAGATAATTAGGGTGAGAGTAATTACTGTAAGGAGATCTTGTGTTTCTCAGTTGTACCTGCCCTGTGGATTAACTCTTTCACAGACAGAGAGAGGGGGGGGCTATGGTTTGGAGGGGGCTGGGGGTGGGGGGGTATCCCTCTCTTATTATCAGTACAATACAGTGCTTTAATTAATAACGCTACATTAAGTTCAGGTAGCTTGAGAGAGAAAGAGACTCTGTGCCAAGAATCAGCACATTTTGCTGAAGCTGGGATACAGAAACTCAGAGGTAATGTATTGTAATCCACTGCCATTTGTTGATTATTTAGTATGAACTGAATACATTGTTAAACACAATATAAAATGGCATTATTAATTATTAATGGAGATAAAGTGTAAGCTCTTAATAGATTAACA
Source organism: Pelobates fuscus (assembly GCF_036172605.1). NCBI lineage: Eukaryota > Metazoa > Chordata > Amphibia > Anura > Pelobatidae > Pelobates > Pelobates fuscus. Next base: position 55,912,003 of record NC_086321.1, read on the forward strand.
AGTATCATGTGGTTTACACATCCCTGGTGATGCAATATATTTAACAGCACAGCACAGGCTACAGATGCTTTGAAACAGTTATGGAACAGAAAATTAAAACATTTAAATATGTTTTTTTTTTTTAAATGTTTTTATTGTTTACATGGAAACACAGTTATGGTAATTTTCCATTTCCAATAGATTATTCAACACTGTAGCATGGGTGTTATTGTATGAAATCGCAGATATTGATTATATACACTTTGAAATGCAGAACCGAAGCTTAATTTTAACATTACAATTGTAATTTTACCTTATGGGAATTTCATCTCCAGTTTTTAACAAGTAGCCTGGGTTTTTCACTTATCTTTCTGAAATACATATCCCCCCTGTTGGGTTTACTGAAGCTAAGTACCATATTTATTGGCATTCGGTGAAAGGCTATTGATTGGGTAACCTGGTCAGACTAACATATTTGAACATTGAAAAACATGTATCACTCTGCAATGTCACTTTCTCTTTTCATTTTGTATGGCCCACACGTAAATCTTTGTGTTTTTATAATGCACGCAATGGGGGCTAATGGGGATAAGACAGTGGGGTTTATTGACTAAACACTGAATTGTGGTACATTGAAAACCAAATTGTAAAATTTAGAAAAAGTGCTGATTTGTAAAATAACTACACATCAGTCATAGTCTCAGCTAGGGTCATTGTGCAATTCCTTCTTCAAATCACAATTCAGTGATTTTTTAAATACAACCCACGCATTCCTTTTTTATAAACAATTATATATTATTACTGTAGCTATATTTGCAGTAGATACAGAGGGTTCATAAAAAGGAAGCATCCCACGAATTCCCAGGTTTTATTGTTAATTATGTATCAATGCATTTGATTAGTTGCTATAATTTAGCATTAGCACAAAGTAGCCCAAAATGAGGCCATATATTGGAGGGATTCACCTTGACTTACAATGTTGATATTATTCTTTGGGACATAGTTGTAAGTTTCAAACTGATGCTTTTGAAGAATATAATTAATAGTGCAATAGACCTCCCCCCACATAAAATGTGTCGTAAAATTGATGACTGAAATAAACTATGTATGGCGCTTAAATACAGAACAGAAGAGAACAGTACTAGAACAAAACACAGAACTGTATTGAATTGAAATTCAAATTGCAAAAGCAAACTGATTTGGGGAAAAATAATCTTAAATTCAGCCATCACAGCTTGACTTTCCTAGCTTCATTTTGCAGTTCAGATTTCAGTTAACTGTTTAGTGAATAAACCTCTAATGTATAAATCCGTTGTTTCATGAAATATGAAACGTCAGACAAAGTACACAAATAATAGTGCAGAGCAGAGTTTGGTTAATAACAGGAGATCTACAGATGATATTGTTGGTTGCTGGCATGGTTTACAGTTATGGGCTTGGGCTGTACTGTGGAAGTGCTCGATCACTAAGCTGTGTTTCTTTTTTCTTTTAATAAGTTAAGAGTTTAACCAAGTTAACTTGGACTTTTTTCCCCAATTGATTTGCTTTGACAAGTTGGGTGCTGAGGGAACATCACTTAATGTGTCTGAAATATGTGTCTGCATGTGTTTTTGAAGGCTTTAGAGTTGAAGAATGAAATGATGTCTGTCATATTAAGCAGCAGGCCTTTTACATTGTGCAATTTCCACTTGTAGACCTCTCACTGTTCTCTTGCTTCTGTGTACGAAGCTTTACTCACGGTGGTTTAGTCACTAAGTTGAATTAAAAACATTGGGCAACAGAAGCTCATTTCGGAAAATTGTTCTGGCTTTTGTTGGGTTACGACCCTTGGTAACCAAGAGTGGTAGATTTCTGGTTGTGGATTGATGAAGCCTTGACATAAAAATAGGTGAAAAAAAGAGTGCTGCTCAAGTTAAAGAGACAGTCTAAGTCTAGAGAAGGTCTAAATCTCTTAATTGGACACTGTGAGCACCCAAACCACTTCATCTCAATGTAGTGATCTTGGTGCAATGACCTAAAGTTTCTTTACCACAGTGTAAGAAAAATCAGTTTTCTTGATACAGCATCGTGTACATTTCAGGGTTAAACACACATTCTCCTAAGTGAAACTCGGCTCTTGAAGTTCAACACCTTAATGCATTGGATGAGAACATTGAATGTTAATGTTTCTCGTAGAGAAGCATAGGATTGAATACTTCTCTATGAGGAGCATTTGATGCATGTATTATGACGTTAGATTACAGTTAAGTAAAATTTTATTTTATCTGTAACTTTTTTAGAAAAACGGGGGGCCCTAAAATCTAAATGAGCCAACAAATACTTGGAACCACAAATGTAAAAAACTTAGTTTTAAAACTAAAGTGTTCCTTTAATAAAGTGGTTTTGGGGGAACGGTGTTGCTTGGGGCTCCAGATTCGATGTGCATCCCATGCTTCTCTATGTGCATACAGAGTGTTCCCATAATGCATCTCACTGCATAGAAGTAATAATGATTGGTGATTTTACCCGAAGGATGTTTTAGGCTGCAACAAAGAGTCTACAGTGAGGAATATGTATAATTGTTGAAATAAATTACGTGTTTTATAGCATGGAGTCCACATATTTTAATTTGGTTTATTTACTGACCCACTATATGAAAAGATTTCATCAGAACATTACAAATGCCGCTATAAGTTGCATAAAATACTAACATTAAACAAACCCAACTGTCTGCATTAAGATAAATTTGGATTCTATAAATAGGGCATTTTAAAGATCATAGAGCATAGTTACGTGGAATGGCATGGGTCAATGTTGAAATAATTCTAAAATTATACATTTTAATTATAATTATTACATTTTAAGATTTATAAATTATGAAATGTAATTGAAAATATTTTACAATGTAAAAACAATAAATGCGATAGAAAATTAAAAGCACACACAAGTTAATCAGGATTCACAGCACTCAACCAAGTATATACTTAAATGGGTGTTGGTTTTACCTGCACTCCAAAACATCAAAAAAATACAGGGATCAAAAGATCCTCAAACTACTCACCAAAAGTAAAACATGCATCTTTTATATGAAATCAGCACATAAATATACACACTAAAACATAAAAATGATGCAATATTCATGGCAAAAAACACACTTCTCTTGGCTCTGTAAAATAAAAATTCTTAAAATGAACACGCTACCGAAAATACTGTACCTCTTCCAAACCCTACCTATAACTTTACCCAAATCCTTCTTTGCCAAGCTTCAAGGCCTCTTCATCTCATTCATCTGGGCGCATAAGCAACCCAGACTCTCATACGAAATTCTTAATAGACAAAAGTCCTGCGGTGGCCTAAGTCTCCCCCATATGGATAGATACTACAAAGCTATAATGTTAACAAGAATATACAAATGGTCCCAAAACCCACCAACCCACCAATGGACAAAACTACACTGCCATGTTTAAAATCCCTATTCACACGATTTCATGGCAAAACGCTCGCCCCACGCAGCTGCTCCTAGACCACGACACACACCCCACGATACCACCCACACTCAAGACATGGGAACGACTGCGGGAGAATTTCAATGTATCCCCGCATCCATCCCCGCTGACAGACCACATGGCCCACCCACCCAAGTTTACCATCTCATGGACTGAGGACCTCAACATACAATTCACACCAGCACAATGGATGTCTATATTTAACCAAATACATAAGACATCTATTTGTACCACAATACAGGAAATCGGATATAAAAGAATCTCCAGATGGCATTACTCCCCATCTAAACTACATGCCCTGTTCCCCAGTACTCCAGATGTTTGCTGGAAATGTGCCCAACCGGATGCGTCCTTAGCCCACATTTGGTGGCACTGCCCCCAAACCCAAAGATATTGGAAGAACATAGTGACAATGATCAGAACGGTAGCGGGAATACAACTTCCCCATACCCCACACACTCTGCTATTCCTGTTTTTACCCCACACCCTCACCAAGGCACATAGGAGGCTTATATGTCACCTCCTCACAGCGGCCAACATCCTCATTCTCATTCCAGTAAAATGGAAAAATCCCTCTACCCCGACAATCAGAGAATGGATCAACAGAGTAGACGCGCTTAAGATAATGGAAAAAATACAAGCCTCAGTGTCCCACAAACAGTCTCTTCCAAGAGGTCTGGGAACCGTGGACGAGATTCATGTCCAAACCTAGCACCGACACATGACACCATGACACCACAACAAGGAACCCTTTCACCGCCCAACAGTCCACGCGACAAAGGGACTACCAGTCATGTGAATACACCTCCACCGATCTCCTCTCTGCCTCCCCCCAGCTCTTAACTTTCTATCTTGAGCTATGACTTAAATACTTTCCCTCAGAAAAAGTCACAGCTGAGTTCTAGCTAATAGTCACAGGTGTCCGCTACCACAGGTCCAATACTAATCGTCTCCTGACCCTAGATGCCCGTTGCCGGTCCAGGAAAAAGACACCTCCCACTATGGTACATACCAGACACGTAGTGGCCCATGTTCGGCCATATACCCCTCACCTAATCAGAAACCCAAAAAGCAAGTAACCCATAAAGATAAATTGAGTATACCTTAACCATCCTCGAACAGATGGAATCACCCAAAATGGCCAATGCACACTCTAGTACGGGTAAACCTAAAATTAATACGCTCATATAAGGAACCCTACGGGGATAATGAGACCGAACGGACACCCTACTAGCTGTGCAACCGCTTAAGTTCTCCCTTTCCACCAGATGGTACATTATCCTCTATGTACTATATTATATGATATATATTTCACCTATGTATTATATGATTTGTATCTCACCACTGTACTCTAAAGTGAAAACAGTATAAGGAACCTATGTACCACTCATAGATTTATAGTTTTATTAAATGCGTTTTTGTTTGATACCCTTACCCTATCGCACAACATACAAAGCTTTCTAGCGGTATGTACCTGACTATTAATCAAAATTATTTCTGAGAAGCTTTATAACAAACTATGGCCCTTGCATGGGTCCTCTCATTTATGTAAATGGTTTGTGTGTGAGAAATGTTCACCACCCCCTCTATGTATCCCTGTATTTTCTCTTTACGTAAACAATAAAAGTTTATAAACAAAAAAAAATTATGCAATATTATATCATACAATTTCACAGAATAATCCATAAGGCAACCAAATATATTACAAAAAAACAACCCAAAATGTACTTAACTTAAGATAAAGAGCCGAGACTCAGTGTACCAAAAGCAATCCAAATATTTCAGCAAACATTTTTTTTTTTTGTTGTTTTTTACATGGATTTTCAGGTTTCCATATTGTTAAGTATATTTAGTGTTGATATTTGTAATATTTTGGGTTGCTTACGGATTATTTTGTTGCACTTAACAAAGTATTAATTTGTGATATTTATGTTTTATTGTGTATTTTTTATTATTATTTATATAGCGCCAGCAAATTCCATAGCACTGTACAGTGGGTGGACTAAGAGCCACGTAATTGTAACCAGACAAATGGACGCACAGAAACAGAGGGGTTAAGGGCTCTGCTCAATGAGCTTACATTCTAGAGGGAGTGGGGCATAGTGACACAAAGGGTATAAGTAGAGGTAATGGATGGTTTTGACAATTTCAGTGCATGAGAGAAAAAATTGCAAAAAGAAAAAAAAAACATGTATTTGAGGATTTAACAAAATTGTTGTTTTTTTTAATGTCAGTTGCAGTTCTACTACCATTTGAGAAAATTAGAAACAGACATTTTACGGGTCTTGTAAATGTTCTGGTGTTATAAAGAGAGACACTGAGAAGAATTGGTTTGAAGAACATGTCAGTGCATTAGATATTGATGGCACTGGGAAACCCACAGAGTGAAGGAGAATTGAATTTCCCCTGTGGATGCAGATGCTGTTATAGCCACTGCAGGGATTATCTGTAGCAATGGTATTCTTAGTGGTTGGGACGGTTTTGACATTTTCAGTGCATGAGCGAAAAAGAGCAAAAAAGAAGAAAAAAAAACATGATGGGAAACAAAGTTCTATTTCTTCTTTATGGAATTGATATAGAAGTTGACTTGTTAAAATTCTACTCCATATTGTACAAGGAATTCATTCATAATTTGCAGGCTTGCATTTCTAAGCCTGAGACCTGAGTACATCCACTGGAGGAGTCCAGGAGTCTCTGATAAGGAGAGATGAGTGGGATAACCAAGCTGTGTCAATAAGAGGCCTTCAGGAAGAAGCTGGATGTCACAGAAGACAATATATAAACTCTATTCTGGATAACATTGGGTCCAGAAATTGTAATACAAGCCAAACTGCTCAAGTTTGTCCTATACTTCCTGTGGAACTTGTTAGCCAATAGGAATTCTACTCTACTTTCTGTGCACGTGGCATTCCGAATTACTAAAGAACATACAGGTTCACCCTACATCCAAGACATGTTATTATATTGGAACCTATCTTGTCATCTCTGAAGAACATATAGTTTTTCCCTAGAATTTTTCTATTCTAACCTAAAATATATAGAAAGCCTGTACACAGATGGCACCATAAATAGATTGGTACCTGAATAGGTGAACTTATTTGTCAAAAAAGGGATGTAACATAGGCTGTCTTTATGTGATCTTGCGTGTTCTGCTATTATGGCAGCACCTTGTTTCCACAAGACAGATATCTCAACCACTAATGGATTCATGGATTTTGTTGCTCTAGACCTAGCCCAGCCTATACCCCCAGCAAGATCCTCAAAAAAAATTATTCATATTTTCCTTCTTCTTGAATTTTCATGCTTGATGCAGATTTTTGATGCTGTTTTTTATGAGCCGGTTATATATCTGATGTATTTGACACAACAATTTTTTCTTTCTTTTTATCTCTGTTTCAGTGAACTACAATGCATATACTTATGTCTGACTGATGCTACCATCTGATGCTCTCTACCCAGGTTTCAAAGAAAATTAATTGTCTGTCTCCTATGACTTTAATCTGTGGATCACAACCTTCTGAATCACTTAAAGTTTCTTATGATCCTGCCTATTTCTGATGTGGATGGTTGGGTCAATCTCCACTAGGCTCCTCTGGAGTATTTCCTCCCGGGCCAGTAACTTCTGCTTTCTGGACTGGACTGATGATCTCTTGTTCTTGATCTTACCAAGAATGCTGGGGTCTTCTTTCGCTTTGGTCTCATGGCAGTACTACCTTTGTTCCTTCTGCTACACTCTGAAAGGCATCCTTTTACAGTAGGTTGAAGAGTAAGGGTATTGAACATATACAGTATGATGGAGAGATATTATCTGATCTCGAGCCAATATGATTTCCTGCTTACTTGAGATGAAGACCTTTTTCTTTAGAAAGTATTCTGGTAATATTGAGAATAATTCTTTCTCCTTTATCGTCATTCTTCTCTTATTCACTACAACACAATTTAATTTCCATTGATCATGCTGTGAGACAATGCTTGAAGGAATATCTGAACCAAGCACCTTGTAAGTCTTGATAGGGCCATTGTCCATGTTCTTTAACATTATAGAAATGTCACTGTCCACTGCAGCTTTCTCTGTAATCACTGCTGCATCTATCTTTGGGATACACAATCAGAACTTCAAATGGACTTGCCTTGGATTTCTTTAAAATATTTTCTTTAAAATATTTCTTCTCAGGTGTAAACCATTACTGACCTGCAAGTAGCAGGAGCTCCATAAACCAAGACTTTATAGCTCAAAACTAGGTATTGTCTTGACATTTAAATTGGTGAAACCTGCCCTGTTATTTTCCACTTCCAAGAATAATGTTAACTTATATTTGGAACCAGCTCCAGTCGTTGATGGTAGCTGGTGCCTTTATTGTTTACCTTGAGGTCAGGATATGAGAGGTAAGTGCTGTCTTTGCCTGACAATACCTTTCAATCATTTCCTCATGTCCACTCCCCCGCACCTGGCTATTGTGACTATCCTGACCACTTACGTGCTGATTTAAACCAAAGCAAGAGTCTGTAAAGGAATTGATGCCAAAAGAGCAACACTTCTAAGAGTACTTTAAATTAAACAATGTTGATATTTCAATTATACTCCAAATATATTAATATGTTTATTAAGAAAACTTTTGTAGTTCACCGAATTAGCAACACAGGCTCTCTCTGGATGCCCAGATTCTCAACTCCAAGTAGTGTCTCATGATTCCTTACAGATGGCTACTACCCTTTAAGGCATTCAGCTACACCATCTCGGCTATCCAGGGCACTAGTGCAGTGAGTACCCATGGGAACTCTGCTCCCTAATAATTGTTTTTGCAGAGGGAACATAGTTTCCACACTTCTTATTGTGAAAGGAGGAGTATGGTTTATCATAAAGGAGCATTCATTCAGATTACTGGGCATTTAAAAATTGCAGCATTGAAGCAAACTGAAATGTATACCAGCTTATTTTTTTCTATGCAGCTACTAATTGCTGAGTGCTCTGTATGTTAACCTGTATATAACACAGTGTTCTGTATATAATCCTGTGCTTTATCTTTCATGCAAGGCAGGCACCAATTTGACAGACTGACATGCTGCCAGGTGTGGACTTGCCCATTAACATGCAACCCGACCCTCCAACGAGCTAGGAGTGATTAAAATGTCATCTTTCTATGTATTCTGAATGCTTTTTAAATTAATTTTAATTTTACGCGTTTTGGTATCTGGACTATTAAACCGCCACCATTCCATTCTATCCTAAACACAGTGACAGGAGATGGGGGGACGACATAGTCCTGTACAAGAGAATCACAGATGGGTGTGTAATAGACAAGCATTCATATTTAGTAAAAATGTTTACTTTTTTGTATTATGTAGCTCTCTGCAGTATTGTATGAATTCTAAAACACAAGAAAGGGTAGGTCATGCTTAAGGCTATATATTGCATTTATATGTTGTATTATGTTGACCATACCTGCATAGAAGAGGCAGAAAAATACAGAGAAGAAAGATAAGCAAAGAGGAAGAGTGTAAAGTCACAGTCTGACCGTGGCATCACAATAACCATTAGTGGCCCAGTTTGTACTCAGAACACTTTTCAAGACAATAGTATAAAATTAAAGTAATTTCTATTTACAGGAATGTTAGTGGGGTCCTGTAAAACAGAGTCTGATGTTTTTCATTTTTGAATCATTAAAGGGTTACTCCCAGCACCATGATCACTTAAGTGATTTAAAGTGCCCGTGGTGCTATGTAGACTGTATAGATACAGAGTTTAACCGCTTTGCTATTAGATGTAACTCCATCATAGGCATCTTCATTGGTCATACTCCACCAAAGGCATTTTCATTGGCGTATAATCAACCAAGCCGCAACAAGATTTATGGGCTGCTAAATGTCAATTCTGTGCATTTTTTCATGCATAGCGTGTCATTCATTGGCTAAAAGCAGTCAGCTGATGCTCCCAGCCAATGAATGGCGACTGGATTTGCATCCTACTTCTGCAGCTCAGTTGCAACTGGAACTGGATCACCGTGCAGCATGGGAACCTCGGAGCCTCACCAAGACCCAGGTATAAGAACAAACAGTTGCTAAACTGTTTACTACATTACCGGGGAACCGGGCTAGGGTACTTCTGGCATCATAACCAGTACAGTGGATTGTAGTACTTATGATGTTTTGATTTAACTATAAATAATGCTGCTGTATCATTTTAAAGTCACTCTGTTTGACGGGGCAACATTTTTAATGAATGCATTGTAGTATAATTTAGCTAAGATGCTATATAACCATAGTTCCAGTCTATTACATGATGCTGCCATATCCCAGGGGATGTAACTTTGAACACAAATTTTACCTGCTCGAGATTAATAGCATGGTATCTGCACATGGTTGTTCTGACACTGATCATGTAACATGAGCTTTTAATATTTTGGATGGAATAAAAACGTGAAAGTTACACGTGTCTGTAATCTATTTGATGTTTGAAGGATGCGACACGTGTATAAATATTGCTTCAACCTTTTAGAGTAAAATTGCTCATCATTTTGGTGAATAGTGAATGTTCACTAGTATATCGTCTTCAAGTGCTATAACTCAGTTATCTTACCCACTGCTTGCTTCTATAGATATATTCTGGAAGGCGTTCTTTAGTTGAAGTATGTTCTTACAGAAATACCTTTCAATTTGTCAGTGTGCCACGACACATGGAGACAATCTGGACACCATGCGGTAACGCTCTGCAGATCCCTATCCGTATGTTGCTCACTTGTCATGTACAGAATGGTTTTAAGTCATAACAATTGCTCCTAATAAATCAGCTGTCACCAGCATTTAATGTGAAAACTAAGGGTGAAAGGATGAGGAGGAATCAGTTCAAGATAAAAGCAATTGGCATCCGTCTTGAGAACCTCATTAATAAAACATATGCCATGGGATAAATGTGACCAACTTGTCCTTGGTACATCCATTGATGCTGAGCCCTTTGTAAAGTTTGCATAGTTTGGACCAGAAACACAGATGTCGAGAGGATTGTAAGCTCTTTTTGGTAGAATGCTGAATATTCAATAGTTTGCTAACTTGTTTCATTTAAGTGAAATAATTCTTGCCTTTTCAAAATTATATTTTATTATACAGTGTATTTCTTAATGAAATTGGCTGTGAACTAAAATGTTGCCAATCTGCAGAGACGTTCCCTTTAAATCACAAAATCTGTAGATAATGGAATCACTTTCATGTATATATTTAATATAAAGAGATCAATGTCATATTGTGTCAAACTGTGTTGTAGTACTTTCGCTGGAATTCCATGAATCCCTATGCTGTTCCTCCTGCCACGGTCCTTATAGTCCACTAACTGCTTTACCTTCTCCTCTGCCACATTGGTGTCCCCAAAGGACTTATGGATCTCTATAATTTTCTTTTTTATGTCCTCCAAGTGTGCTGTGTGCTTTCCCAATGTGAGTAGCTCAGCCTCACTATTGATGGCTGGTTTTTGTATATGATTTGCATCTGCTGCAATTTATTCAGGATCCACGGAAGTTGGGGATGAGGCTAGGCAGGCGATCTCTTGTTCTTTTGTGGTGAAGCCCTTCCAGCGCTGAGATTTGTTGATCCAGTCTTATATTGGGTAATATGCTCCGAGCAACATGCTGAGAATACCATAAGCTGGAAGGCCATGCCCATAGGTATATGCCTGTATACATAGCAATATTGGAAGAGGCACTGGAAGATTAAATAATTTAATTTTCATGGCATAAAACCCTAGTTCTCTTCAGTAAACGTTACTATATGAATTACACAGTAATTGTGAACTCTTCATTGCAGTGAACTGAAATTCAAATTGTCAAATTAAGGCAAAAATAACAGATTTTGGAGAAATTCTCCAACTCAGCTGTAGTCATAGCTTATATATTTTTAACCTTCATTTTCCAATTTCCATTTCAGTTTTCTAGAGGATAATGAATTACTTTACTGCTGTGGGGATTAGTAATGTAATAGTGACTACGTAACTGAGCTCCACAGAAATAAAACTCAAATACCACGCCATAAATTTGGGTGTGTGAATATAGGGTCCTATTTGTGCGTAGTGCTCGGGTGTGAATTCAACGGTGCATTTGTGCAAAAGTCTATGGAAGAGTTAATGGCTTGCAGCCTCTGTATTTACTAAGTTTACCCTCCTGCCAGACAAGTCACATTTAATTAACCCTTACAATCTAGTCACACCACCAAAGCTTTTAAATAATTTCTAGAATACTGAGACTTTTTGTATAGGCTGTCAGGATAAATAATAAGTCTAATTGTATTGTTAATGTCATAGGCTAATTCTTGTAGGTGACTTGTGGAAAATCTCCTGAGATGGACAACAAAGACATTCTATGTCACTGTGACTGAATGATTTAAAGGAATTGCAAGGACTTTGAGATCTGGTCATAAGCATGACTACTTGAGATCTGGTCATAAGCATGACTACCCTTTTTTATTGGGACTATAACACTTATGACAAGAATTGCCAAAGAGAGGGTTCATATAAACCACAACCCTTGGAAGGTACAGTTTGTATTTAAAAGATCACTATAGGGTCAGGAACACAAACATGTATTCCTGACCCTATAGTGTTAAAACCACCATCTAGCCCCCGTGGGCCCCTCATGCCTCCATAAATATAGTAAAAATCTTACTGTATTCAAGCCAGAAGCTGTAACTCTGCATGCTGTTAGACTCAGAAAAACAAACAGTCTGCTGACATCATCAGAAGTGGTGGCCTGATCCAATCACAGTGCTTCCCAATAGGATTGGCTGAGTGACAAGGAGGCAGAGCCAGCACAATTCAAACACAGCCCTGGCCAATCAGCATCTCCTCATAGAGATGAAGTGAATCAATGAATCTCTATGAGGAAAGTTCAGTGTCTGCATGCAGAGGGAGGAGATACTGAATCACAGGATGCTGTGCACAGTGCTGCCCTGTGCTCTGCTGACAGCAGATCTGAGTGGATGGAGGCATATTATGCCTCCATCAACTCCGAAGTCCCTCTGATTCACTCTGAGTGACTGCAACTTAAGGCGTTCCTAGCTTTCAATGTAAACACTGTATTTTCTCAGAAAATACAGTGTTTACACGAGAAAGGCTGTAGTTGTTCATGTCACTATAGTGTCCCTTTAAGTAAGGTCCACTGACTTAAGTTTAGAAAATTGCCTTTCAAAGCAATTGTATTTATATTGCATTATATATGAAAGACATGTTGATGTAAACAGATACATCTCAGATACAATTTTAATTCTGTAAATTTAGAAATGTGCTAAAGCAGTGGTAGTCAACCTTTTTCTAACTACCGCCCACTAATGCATCTTTTTGGTTGAAAAAATTTCCTTACCGCCCACCAGTTTTCGCGCAAGTGCGGAATATTTTTTTCGAAAGGAGGGTGTTTTAAAAAAAATAAATGTACGTACATTTATCTTTTTATTTGCAATTAATGCATGTTTATAATGTTTTTAACTTTATAAAAAGTTTAATGAGAAAACAATAAAGTAAATTGAAATTACCTTTACTAGTGATTAATGAGATCCTTGAGGTTGTAAGGAACAAACGAAGGTCTCCTCTTTCGGTGATATTCAGACGACTTCTCTGTTTGCGCATAATATGATTTCTCATCTGTGCATCAGCTCCCCTCTTCTCCCTCCTCAATTCCCCTCCCCACCTTTTTTCCCCCTTTTTTTTAACCTTCCTTATAGCAATGCCCAGTAGGAAGGCTGAGCTAGGTATCCCACTATAACAGACTGGCACACATACATACAGACACACATACAGACAGACAGGCACACACACACACACACACACAAAGACATACATACAAAGACACATACACATACAGACAGACACAAGAAACAGACACACATACATACACACATATATACAGACAGACACACACACGACACATACATACACACATATATACAGACAGACACACACACACGACACATACAAAGACATACATACAAAGACACACACACACAAAGACATACATATAAAGACACACACACACACAAGACATACATACAAAGACACACACACACAAGACATACATACAAAGACACACACACACACACAAGACATACATACAAAGACACACACACACACACACACAAAACATACATACAAACACACACACACACACAAAACATACATACAAACACACACACAAGACATGCATACAAAGACACACACACAACATACATACAAAGACAAGACACACATATATACAGACATACACACAGACACAAACAAGACATACATACAAAGACAAGACACATGTATACAGACATACACACACACACACACAAGACACATACATAAGACACACACAGGACATACATACAAAGACAAGACACACATATATACAGACATACACACACACACAAGACACATACATAAGACACACATACAGACACACACACAAGACATACATACAAACACAAGACACATGTATACAGACATACACACAAGACACATACATAAGACACACACAAGACATACATACAGAGACAAGACACACATATATACAGACATACACACACACATAAGACACACACAAGACATACATACAAAGACAAGACACATGTATACAGACATACACACACAAGACACTTACATAAGACACACACAAGACATACATACAAAGACACATACACAAACAAACACACATTATATTTAAGTCACCCTCCTGTTTCCTACCTTTAAGGTGCAGGAGGGTGACTTTCCCTGGGGTCCAGTGGTGGCTCAGGTGCATGGGAGTCAGAGTTCCAACTCTGACTCCCTCCTCCTCCTTCCTCCCGCGCGGCTCTCTGTATGCTGGGAGGAGTGACCGGGGAATCACTTCCTCCCAGCAGATTTGATGTCATCACAGGGGGCCCGGTCGCGCTGTTAAAGCGCCCAGCGCTGACCGGGCCCCCTCACAATCCACATCCATCGGGAGGCCCTGACAGCATGGGCCACCCGATGGACCCCTCCATATGCGGCCCCGGCGGTTTGCCGCCGGGGCCGCAAGTGGTGATGGCGGTACCCAGTCACAGTGGTACCGCCGGCTCGCGCCCGCCCGCCTGCCCAATTTATAAAAAAAAAAATTGAAAATCCCTACCGCCCACCTGGAATCCTGAAACGCCCACTAGTGGGCGGTAGGGACCAGGTTGACGACCCATGTGCTAAAGTGATCACATTAAAATATCAAAATACCTTGTTGTAAATCCTCTGTGATGCCTGCTATGTATTTATGTATAACATATACTTTCCTGTTTTGGCCTTGGTTTTGTTGTCTGCAGCTAAAGTGATAGTCCCTGCATACCAAATTTGGAAAAATTCCAGAAATGAAACATTAATGGGCTCCTTATACTATGTAACATGTAACTGTCCTATGAGAGCTATTCTCAAAACCAGAAGAAAAAAAAATATCATTATTTTCATATTTTGTTCTGTCAAAGCACTAGCTTTGTGTGAATTATAAAAAACAAAATGTTGACAATAATGTCTAGAGGCTCAGCGAATAACAGGGCATTGGTAAATGTCAAATCATTGGTAAACAGTCCCCCCCCCTCCCCCAACAGGTCATGGCACCAGGTACCTGGCAACATAATCACTACAGCAGGCTGCAGTGGCTATAATGCTTGGAGTAATCCTTAGACTATTGAGGGTCTGAAATCACAAACTATATGTGACACCTTTCACTCCCAACTACTGCACTACAAGAAAAAAAGGTAGCAGTACGAAAATACAGCATTTTAATAAATAGAGATACACATATATTTTTATTCTGGCTCTAGGGAAGCCAAGTTACAAACTATTCTCAAACTATACCTGTAATGTGTTTTCACCAATGGTGAGTTATGCACAATCTCAAGGTAACAGGAAGGTTAAAAATAAACCGTCATTGTTTTGCACTGATAGGAATGTGTTAGCAGTCAGTGAGAATCTGACATTGTACGATTCAGATATTCAGTCAGTGTCAAGACACTAGAGAAAGAACTATTCTTCTGCACATGGATGTATTTTCTAAACCATTTCTCTTTCTGCTCAACAACACCAAATGGATCTTTGATTATACAATACACATTGAAATGTGTTGCCTGGCAATAGCAGAGGCATTGTGTAACCCAATATTTAATTATGTGAGTGTTGGGTACAGACCCATTAAGTAATAAATACTGTATGACACATACCAAAAACATAATTTGTATTTGACTATCACATAATCAAAAGAACTGTATAATATAATATATATATATATATATATATATCACAACGTTCTATTTTCTTTTATGTATGTGATAATTAATGGAAAAGCATTTGCCTACCTTACCGTCATTCACTACTCACATCCACTGTCGGGGAGAGGCGTCTTCTTGCGTCATGCTCTATAGATACCTGTGCTTTAGAAGGTCTGTGGAGGGGCTGTGTTTTTTTGGCTTTGGTGTTTTCGAGGCTCTGGTAGAAATCTACTAGAGCATAAATCTGTGGCTAACTGGAATGTTCTGCAGGTTCTGCTTCCACCATGCTTATCCATGCATTTGTAACAAGGTATACAAATTGTAAGTTCCCTGAATTGACAGGACCCCTTGATTAATCTAAAGGCACACCACAGACATTGAGTGCACATTCTTAACATATGATTCTATGTTCTCACATAAGTGACCCTGAGGTCAATGACTAGGGGCCATGTTACCATACCATTCCATTTTACCTATTGATTTTATTAATTTATTATTTTTTTAATCCGTTTTTGGTTGTTTTTTTTTTAATCTGCCACACATGAAGGAGAGGAGTCCTGCCTTTTAAGTGCCACCTGTATTGTGCTCTCTAACAGGGGGTAACCCTAAATTAGCTAAATAGAGATAAGAAAATCCCAATACTGCTCTCTGATGAGGAGACTAGTGAGAGGAGAGTACAGCAAAAATAGAGTAGTAGTAACCAGGTAATTAGAGACATTTATTCTTTGGGTCTGTTTCTTAGATCCTCATATGCCTGGCAATTAGTACACTAGTTACTTTAAGTATTACACACTGAATAGGTTATCTATCTGTCAGTCTTCCATTTATCTCCACTCGTTATATATGTGTTATTTGGGGAATTTGTATTTTCCCCCTTTTTTTCTTTTTAGAGTCTATGACGGAAGCTTTTACCTGTATTTTGGCATTGCAGGTTAGGACTATACCTACCAGTGTTTCATCTATTAGATTTATATGATTAGGCAATGGTTGGGTGAGGTAACACAAGTTGTGACCATATCCCTTGTATTTATCCTGCACCTTCATACTCATACAAAAAAAAATTATCTGCCTATAGATACACTGTTAATTCTTTTTTTCCTTATCCCTCAGACTCAATTAGTTAATCACTTTATAAGGAGCCATTTTTCTGTCTTTTTATATTAATATTCCATAAAAGGGTATTTCTTTCCCTCTTTTTTTCACTACTTCTCTATTTTTGCTGAGCTCCCCTCTCACGACTCTCCTCATCAGAGGGGAGTATTGGGTTTTTCTTATTTCTGTTTACATATTTGGGGTTAATCTCAAACTGTTTTTCCAAATTGCCATTATTTAAAAAAAACCAAATTGCCATTTCTGGGCACATTTGGAGATTTTCCCATATTTTTTCCATATGGAAACACATTCAGAGCTTAGTAAGTAACTCCCACAGCAATTAGGATGTGTCTGAGTTTATCAATTTGCTAGCCAGGTATCATGGGAAATGTATCACACAATAGCTTTATTTCCAAAGGTTAGTCATCGCTGCCCTCTAGTATCCAGAGTAAATTATTTTAATGGAAATCTCTGTGAAATAGTAAATGGCTTTTTATAACCTCTGGTTCTCAAGCTTCTGACACATTTGCTCATTACGAACAAACATGTACTTTCTCAGTGAGGTGAATTACAGTATAATCCTAGTATTTCAGTCCTCAATTATTTTACATTAAGTCATTTTATATGAAAATTTACAATTAGAAAAATGCAGTGGAAAATTTTTATATAAATGTGTGACACACAAGCACACAAAACACATCATGAGCAGCCTTTAAAGTGGGTCTCTACTAGCGCCATTACCTGTTTATAACAGTCCATTAAAAAATTTTGGGGGGTAAAATTGAATAAATGGTTTCTAACTTTTCTGGGCTTCTTGTGGATACCTTGAGCATGTTAGACTTTGCAAGCACTAATTTTCTTTTTCTGTATAGAGAATGGAATTCTGGGTGCTAATCAGGTTTATTGAGGAATTAGAGATTTTGATTGGCTACTGCTACATTTTTCTGCAATCTGTTTGCATTTAATCAGTAAGTGTTTCAAATGGTCATTTTAAGAAATTAATATACCCCATGGATATGTAATCAGAAAATCCCTACCTGGCCAAAGAAATTAATCCAATAAGAGTACATGGGAATTTCGATAATCTGATATAAATTGAGTTATAACAAGTCTGGACAGCAGGTGGCAGCATAAAACTGCCTGCGAATATAAATCAGCCACCATGAATGGGCGTAAAATGTACTTTCAGGATTATAATAGTATTGTCAAGGTTGATAATACACAGTTGTCAAATCCAGCATTTCTGACAAGCCTATTGCCACTGCTGAATGGGAAGGCAAAAAAAATAAAAAATTAAAAACCCAAGCAAATAAAAAAAACAAAAAAAACTTGGATTTCTTCCTGGATTAAAACTATGATAAAGTGAGTATAATAACAGAAGAAGACAGGAGTAAATTTAGTTTGTAAAACTACGAACATGATATTATTGTTCAGACAGTGTTGTGTCTGGTGGACAGCGTATTGATACATATATGGTTTGGAAATCAAAGGTTGGGTCAAGGTTGATTAAGAGACACTTCAAGTGACACCACAGCAGTTGTTGATCGACTTCACTTGACCTCCCATGAACCAGAGACTGCTTTTCTAACTGCATGTGATCTATTGGGGGCTGATCAGCAATGTTATCCTGGGGATATATGGTGGCTATTTAGATTTAGGTGATCGTGTATCCCTTGGTCTTACTTAGAGGAGAAGATGCTGGATTAAATGGCTAATTATAGTATTAGGGCCAGAAGAATTGGGTAACCTCTATCTTTATGGATGTTAAACTCTGGGACTCATTACCTCTTGGACCAAATATTGGCGTAGATCATAATTCTAATATCTGTCACTCAACTGGCCAGGAGATGGAGAGATGGCAAGGGATTTTTCTCTACACCCCACTGCATTTCATCATGGAAGAAGGAAGCGGAGGGTGGGATTTATGCTTTCCATGATGGTATAGCAAGCTGTTAAGACCATAGGCCAGGGATAGGCAACCTTTGACAGTCCAGATGTTGTGAACTAAATCTACCATAATCCTTTTACAGTCATAATGCTGGCAAAGCAGCATGGGATCCACAACATCTGAAGTGCCAAAGGTTGCCTACCTGTCTTTTCCACAGGTTTAAAACAATGAAATATCAAAAAGGCTAAAAAAAAAATCTGAAATATATTATTGAAAAGTTAAAATATTCCCATTTCTTTTTGTAAGAATTTTTTATTTTTATACCTTCAAATAGTAAGGACATGATTCATAAGTAGGTTGTGAAGAATCCGAAGCCAATTATTTCTTTCAAGAGTCATACATACATGAAAAAATTAAACAAAACCAAACCTAAATTAACTAGCACAACAAATATTGCAGTGTTTCATTCCTACTTAGAATACTTTGTTACTTCACGGTAAAAGGCTGTCTAACCAGAAATGTGTGGGTACTAACCCATGTAGCATGTAAGAGAGGCAATCTATGTATATGCCCTGCTCAAAAAAATGAAGGGAACACTTAAACAACACAATGTAACTCCAAGTCAATCACACTTCTGTGAAATCAAACTGTCCACTTAGGAAGTAACACTGAGTGACAATCAATTTCACATGCTGTTGTGCAAATGGGATAGACAACAGGTGGAAATTACAGGCAATTAGCAAGACACCCCCAATAAAGGAGTGGTTCTGCAGGTGGTGACCACAGACCACTTCTCAGTTCCTATGCTTCCTGGCTGATATTTTGGTCACTTTTGAATGCTGGCGGTGCTTTCACTCTAGTGGTAGCATGAGACGGAGTCTACAACCCACACAAGTGGCTCAGGTAGTGCAGCTCATCCAGGATGGCACATCAATGCGAGCTGTGGCAAGAAGGTTTTCTGTCTGTCAACGTAGTGTCCAGAGTATGGAGGCGCTACCAGGAGACAGGCCAGTACATCAGGAGACATGGAGGAGGCCGTAGGAGGGCACCAACCCAGCAGCAGGACCGCTACCTCTGCCTTTGTGCAAGGAGGAACAGGAGGAGCACTGCCAGAGCCCTGCAAAATGACCTCCAGCAGGCCACAGATGTGCATGTGTCTGCTCAAACGGTCAGAAACAGACTCCATGAGGGTGGTATGAGGGCTCGACGTCCACAGGTGGAGGTTGTGCTTACAGCCCAACACCGTGCAGGACGTTTGGCATTTGCCAGAGAACACCAAGATTGGCAAATTCGCCACTGGTGCCCTGTGCTTTTCACAGATGAAAGCAGGTTCACACTTTTGTATTACAATTAACTGCTTAAAGCCCTATTTAGGCTTTCTTTATTGTAAGTTCTGTTTAATTAAGATTTTCTTATCCCCTGCTATGTTAATAGCTTGCTAGACCCTGCAAGAGTCTTCTGTATGTGATTAAAGTTCAATTTAGAGATTGAGATACAATTATTTAAGGTAAATTACATCTGTTTGAAAGTGAAACCAGTTTTTTTTTTCATGCAGGCTCTGTCAATCATAGTTTGTAAGCTCGTTTGAGCAGGGCCCTCATCAACCTATTGTTCCTGTAAGTTTTCTTGTAATTGTCCTATTTATAGTTACATCCCCCCTCTCAAAATATTGTAAAGCGCTACGGAATCTGTTGGCGCTATATAAATGGCAATTATATTAATAACCCCCTTAACGACCCCATGCTGGAGACTAGTTACCCATGTTTCTGTTACATCCACCATTATTTGAAAGATGCCTAAAGTATCAATTTATGGAAATATTTGTGCTCTCTAGACCTGCGGCTGTTTCGCTCTAAAGCATAACATACATTTCCTCTTCTTATCTTTAATAAGTACATTGCCAAAGTAAAGTATCACTTGTGTTTAAAGGGATGCTATAGTCACCAAAACAAATTTAGCATAATGAAGCAGTTTTGGTGTATAGCTAGAGATGTCCCGGCGAACTGTTCGCCGGTGAACATAGCGTGTTCGCGGTCACCACGGCGTGCAAACATATGCGATGTTTGGTCCGCCCCCTATTCGTCATCATTGAGTAAACTTTGACCCTGTACCTCACAGTCAGCAGACACATTCCAGCCAATCAGCAGCAGACGCTCCCTCCCACCTCCATGACGAATAGGGGGCGGACCGAACATTGCATATGTTCGCACGCCGTGGCGACCGCGAACACGCTATGTTCGCCGGCGAACAGTTCCAGGCGAACTGTTCGGGACATCTCTATGTATAGCTAAAGCCCCTGCAGTCTCACTGCTCAATTCACTGCCATTTAGGAGTTAAATTACTTTTGTTTCTGTCCATGCAGCCCTAGCCACACCTCCCCTGCCTGTGACTGACACGGCCTGCATGAAAACAGAATGGTTTAATTTTTAATCAGATGTAACTTACTTTAAAAGTTTTAATCTTCTGCTCTGTAAATTAAACTGTAATTACACATGGGAGCATCCTACAGAGTCTAGCAAACTATTAACAGAGCAGGAGATAAGAAATTATATATTTAACAGACTATACAATAAAGAAAGTGTAAACATTAGATAACACTTTACAGGAAGTGTTTAGGAAGGCTGTGTAAGTCACATGCAGGAAGGTGTGACTAGGGCTGTATAAACAAAGTGATGTATCTCCTAAATGGTAGAGAATTGAGCAGTGTGACTGCAGGGGCATGATCTATACCATGGGTCATCAACCTGGTCCCTACCGCCCACTAGTGGGCATTTCAGGATTCCAGGTGGGCGGTAGGGATTTCCTCATTTGGAGAGATTGGGTGGGCGGAGATGGGCGGATGCGAGCCGGCGGTACCCCTGCGACCGGGTACCGCCATCACCATTTTTCCAAGGGGTCCATCGGTTGGCCCATGCTGTCAGGGCCACCCAATGGATGTGGATTGTAAGGGGGACCGGTCAGCGCTGGGCTCTTTAACAGCGCGACCGGGCCCCCTGGTATTACATCACACGCTGGGAGGAAGTGACTGCACGTCACTCCTCCCAGCTAACACACAGACCGTGCGGGTGGAAGCAGAGCCACCACTGGACCCCAGGGAAAGTCACCCTCCTGTACCTAAAAGGTAGGGAACAGGAGGGTGACTAAAATATTTTGTGTGTGTTTGTGTGTATGTGTCTTTGTATGTATGTCTTGTGTGTGTGTCTATGTGTCTTTGTATGTATGTCTTGTGTGTGTGTGTCTGTCTGTATGTATGTGTCTGTATGTGTGTGTGTATGTGTTTTTGTATGTATGTGTCTTTTTATGTGTCTTGTGTGTGTGTGTGTGTATGTATGTGTGTCTTGTCTTTGTATGTATGTGTTGTGTGTGTATGTGTCTTTGTATGTATGTGTGTCTTAAGTATGCGTCTTTGTATGTATGTGTGTATTGTGTCTGTCTGTATGTGTGTGTGTCTTTGTATGTATGTCTTATGTGTGTGTCTGTGTGTATGTGTGCATGTCTGTGTGTGTGTCTGTATGTGTGCCTGTCTGTATGTATGTGTATTTTGTGTGTGTGTGTGTGTATGTGTGCCTGTCTGTGTGTCTGTATGGGTGTGCCTGTCTGTTTGTATGTATGTGTCTTTGTGTGTATGTGTGTGTGTGTCTGTATGTGTGTCTTGTGTGTGTATCTGTATGTATGTGTGCCTGTCTGTTATAGTGGGCTATAGTAAGTAACAGTAAGTGGGCTACCTAGCTCAGCCTTCCTACTGGGCATCGCTATAAGTAAGGTTAAAAAAATAGAAAAAAGGAAAAAAAAAGGTGGAGAGGGGAATTGAGGAGGGAGAGGAGAAATCATATTATGCGCAAACAGAGAAGTCGTCTGAATATCACCAAAAGAGGAGACCTTTGTTTGTTCCTTACGAAAATCGCACCAGATATCAAATATTTAGTCTCGCAGCATCAACCTCAAGGATCTCATTAATCACTAGTAAAGGTAAGTTCAATTTACTTTATTGTTTTCTCATTAAACCTTAAACCTTAATGCATTATAAACATGCATTAAGTAGAAATAAAAAGATAAATGTATTTTTTTTGTTTTATTATTTTTTTTTTCAAAACACCTTCCTTTCTAAAAAATATTCTGCACTAGCGTGAAAACTGTTGGGCGGTAAGGACATTTTTCCATCAAGAAAGATGCATCAGTGGGCGGTAGGTAGAAAAAGGTTGACTACCACTGACCTATACAACAAAACTGATTCATTAAGCTAAAGTTGTTTTGCCGACTATATATGTCTTATTCTGTAATTATTAAAAATGTATTGGATAAATGAATGGGATCACCTAATTTGTTCCTTTTTATTTCATTTTGTAAATGAAAAACTGGATGACGAAAGAAAAAAAACATTTTGCACCTGTTTTTTTAATGCTTGTATCTAATAGGGGGGGGGAATTTATAATTAGCTATAGATTTTAGAAAAGTTAATTAATCCCCATGTGTAACATCATGCAAAGTTTATTTGTGGGCTTTTTTATAGAAACTTACATGAATGAACATAGTGAGACAAAGCTCTGCAGCAAAGGGGTTAATCATATAGTTAAATGGTTAGATGTATTCGTTTCATGACCATGTTGGACAATTTAGGACAAATTAGTTCAACCTGGATAAGAGGAAAAAATAGTTCTAGAGTAATTTTTTACATTGTTTATCTTAATGTAAACTTTACAGTGTGGTTTAAACTCACAACTCACTGTTTGATAAATATTGTCTGTCTGTATGTTAAAGGGACACTATAGGCACTATAGGCAGTGTCTCTTTCCTCCTTAGTCCTGCAATGTAGAACATTACAGTTTTAGAGAATTTACAATGTTTAAATTGTATTACTAAGACTGCTTCTGGTGGCTGTGTACAGACATGTACTAGAGGTGCTTCTTGGAGTTTCACTGAATGTAACTGCATGCAATGATACTGGACATCCTTGAGCTCTGCACGAGAATGTCCAGTGTCAGGGAAAACCATTGAGGCATTGCACATGACTGCTGACTCCTTCTATCACCAAATCCCGTTACCCTTCCATTCCCAATAAGTAACACAACCAGGGGCGGACTGACCGGTCGGGCACTTCGGACATGGTCCGAGGGCCCGGCCGGGAGGGGGGCCTGCCATCAGGGGGCCCGCCCGCCCCTTTAAATGCTGCAGCCGCCTGAGCGCTCTCTTAAGAGAGCTCAGGCGGCTGCAGCTTCTCACCTCCCCTCCTCTGTAGCGTGGCCGAGCTGCTCTGCGGTCCGGTGCCCGGCCGAAGTGATAGGAAGGTGCTCAGTGTGCACCTTCCTGTCAGTCCGGCCGGGTACAGGAAACAGAAACTCCTGTTCCGTGCGGAACAGGAGTTTCTGTTTCCTGTACCCGGCCGGACTGACAGGAAGGTGCACACTCAGTGAGAGGGCTAAAGAACATGTAGGTGTTAGGAATCAATTTTTGTATTCCTAACACTAAAGTGTTCCTTTAAACAGTTTATTTTACTAAACCAAAGGAGAACTGGTGAGCCAATTTCTGATTTAATATACAGATTTACTAGCATCTTGCCATTAAATAGTGAATGATGATGAATGAAAAACATAACTTTCTGGGGGCAGCGCCTGACAACCGATCTAGCATGTTGCATGTGGCTAGAGCTCCCTTGGAAAAGCTTCATATAGCGCTAAATACTCGACAATATTGGTGTAATCCGGGCACAAATGTTACTCAATCACTGAGGGAACATCTGACCGATTGTTTGACCAGCTTCAGCCTGGAAATTGTGAGCATTCATCGTGATACACATGTCTGCGGCCTACTGCCACACTGGAGGCAGGGGATGTAGCTGATCCTCTGCCCTGGTTTCAAGAATTCCTGTACCTGTGCCCTGTTCCCCCCCCCTCCCCCCCCCCCCCCTTTGGACCAGCGGGTGATATCCCGGTCCCCACTGGTGAGCACTGGGGGCCTCCTCAGTGAGATATCACTTTTGTACATTTTGTACATTCACTTTTCATTTCACTGAAATGTACTGTTTAATGAATAAACCTCACAGATTTCCTGAAACCTTCTGTAGTTACTGGAAAAGCCTAGGCTATATTTAAAGATTCGAGTTTATTTCAGGAACTTAAAAAAAAATAACAAAAAATTCACCTGTCCAAACATTTTAACAAACATTCAACATTAATCGAAAAGGGAAATGATATGTCTAAAAAAAACCATTTTTTTTTATGCATATACTTAATCATGGTGAAAAAGATATGCATTTGCTATAATGTGGTCAAATATTTAATAGTTCCGTAAACAATACATTTTATTAGCAGCAGAACTGGACTCCCTTCACTTCCTTGTCAGCACTGATGCCCAGTCCAATCAAATGTTATTCATACAGACGCATTGAAGACAATTCTCCAGTCCAAAGCTTCTTATAGATGTTGGTTATTTCATTCCGAGTTATGGATTCATACAAACAAAATATACTTTTATTGTTGGGAAGCATTCCAAATGATTTCATATTTTTGGATAACCTTTTAAAATTGTGTATTATAATACATATTTACGTTTTGTAATATTTTGATAATTTTTAGTTTTGTAAATCTTTATAATTTTTATATATTGAATATTTTTTTTTTTATATATGAGATATATATTTTTTTATATTATAATATGTTAAAAAAAAAGTATTTTAGAAGTTTATCCAAAAATATGAAATCTTTTGAAAAACTTATCCAACAATATTAAATTGAGGGTGGGGGAGGTTCTTGCTCACTTGTGCCATTACAGGGAGAACCTTAGCGTGTTGCATATCAAACCAAACCCACACACTAGGTCCGTATCTGAAATTCCAACCCAGTCAAGAGATGTAGTAGGGACTTCTTTGTCTCTCTATATATTTCACCGCCTGACTTTCTTAGACACTGGGCAGAGCTGCAGTGTCAATCCCACCAGCTGTCACCAGTGACAGGTGCAGGGAATTGGTTCATTCTATGAAGGGTCTCGTTGGACCCTCCATAGACCTCAATGCTGTACTCTCACGCATGCACGATAGTACAGAAGTAACGGCTTCTGGCGCTCCTGAAGAAGACCCCTCCAAAAGAAGATGGCAGCGCCCACAGAGGACAAGACCAGGAAAGTAAAATTCACCCAGTTGGTTTTGCTCACATTTTCTTCTAGTTCTATGAAGCTTACACTGACACTTTAGTACACTTCCAGCTTCAGCTTCTTGTGTGAAATAATTCTAAATCTAAATAAACCTTTGATTTTATTCAAACTGTTAATGTCCTCAAACATTCCGTGAAATTATGGTTTGGAATCAAGTGTCATGAAGATTGTGGCCAGCCAGCCAGTGTTCAGAACATGACTTCATGGTATTGTCTGCATTAGATCTATTTATCTCCAGGGCCTTAGCATTGAACACACTGCATGGATATGTTACTGTCAAGGGATAAAAAGGAAACAGCGGTCAGATAAGACATGAGAAATTCTAAACTTCAAACACTAAGTTTATTCACATAGAACAATTACAAGCTATAAAAATGTAAAACCATTTTTACACTATACCCCACTCCCTCTAGCATGTAAGCTAATCGAGCAGGGCCCTCAACCCCCTCTGTTCCTGTACGTCCAGTTGTCTGATCTCAATTATGTGTCTGTTAGTCCACCCATTGTACAGCGCTACGGAATTTGTTGGCGCTATATAAATAACAAAATAATAATACACTTTAGCATCTTAAGTTAATAGCTTGATTTTACTGCCTTTTGTCTATTAATTGCATGGAGCAATTAATCGTGATCTAATTATATTAAACATGTTAAAAGGAATATTATAAGTAACCTTTATCTACACAGGGTATGTGTACCCCAATCTCGTCTCTTTCTCTCAGGTCTTTACTGGTTCTCTTATATCCCATTTATGTCGCTCAGCACTTTGTGCCTTTCTTGCAGATTTCAATCCCCTCTATATCTCTCTTTGCCTCCACCCATGTCACTCTGACATGTTTCTCATCCCACTGTTTCTCTCATATAGCCTCTATACCTCTCAGCCCTTTGGTTTAACTTAGCCTGTCTAGGCCAGTGTTATTTACAAGTAAATCCTTTAAATTGTCAGCTCATTTGGGCAGAGCACTCTTAATCTACTGTTCCCATATGTCATACAGTTGTAATAAAAAAATCAGGTTTATTGTCTACCAACTTTCAGCTGTTTGCAATGAACAAATCAAACAAAAGCAATTGCAATAGCTTAACACAATGAGTGCTTTAAATGGTTTCCCCAAATTCAACTGAAAATGCAACTTATAATGACTTCTCTAGTCTCAAAATTATTCAACCCCCCTGACTAGAATCCCTGACAACAGCACAAATATGCAAAACATGTTTTGTCTCAGGCACACCTGATGAAACTAATCAAGGGCTTTATTAGTTGCACCATGTGTGCTTGAGCTAAAACATTAGAAATACCTGAACTGGCTAGGGGTTTGTTGAGTATCACGTTTGACTGCATGTTAGATATACGGTTAAGTCAAAAGAATGATCCACAACATTAAGAGAAGAGATCATCACCCTTTACGAACAAGATACAAAAAGACAGCAGAGGCACTGAATGTTCCTTGAGACACAGATGGAAGCATTGTTTGCAAGTTAAAAGTTGATGTAACAGTGGTTACACTACGTGGACGAGGCAGAAAAAGAAAGCTATCAATGGTTGCAACCAGAGGCAGGTTGTGAAAAACCCTTGCGTGACTGCAAAAGACATGTAGCAAGACTTGGTAGCAACAGGCACTGAGGTCTCAGTGAGAAAAGTAAGGCGCGTACTAAATGCAGAAGGTTTCCATGCCAGAACTCCAAGACATACACCACTACAGACCTAAAAGCACAATAAAAATCAGATCCATACATACTAAAAATGATGTATATAAGCTTTAGAAATTTTGGCATTATGTTCTGTTGAGCAATAACACAAATCTGGAACTTTTCGCCCCCTTGGGTTTAGCGGTATGTCTGGAGGAAAAAGAATGAAGCATGCACTGAAAAGTTAATCTTGGTGGTGGCTCGATGATGCCCTGGCACTGGAAACCTGCAATATGTGGAAGGCAAGATGGATTCATTAAAGTATCAGGAAATCCTAGGAGAAAATTTAATTTCATTTGTGAGGAAGCTGTAGCTTGGGTGTTACTGGACCTTACAACAAGACAATGATCCCAAGCATACCTCAAATTCCACCAAGGCTTGGTTGCAGAAGAAGTCCTGAAAAATTCTTCATTGGCCATCACAGTCACCTGACATGAACCCCATAGAAAATCTCTGGTTGGATTGAATAAGGTGTTTGCAGCACCCAAACCCAAGAATATAACTGAACTGGAGGCCATTGCTCATGGCTAATGGGCTAAGATCCATCAGAAATGCTGCCAAAAGCTGGTGTCTGGCTATGCATATCTTTTGCAACAGGTCATAACAGCAAAAGGGTGATCTACTAAGTACTAAAGATGCTTGCCATGGAGGGGTTGAATAGTTTACAAGTCATTTTAAGTTGCATTTTCAGTTGTAACTTGAAGCATTCCTTACGTTGAGCTATTTCAATTGCTTTTGTTTGATTTGTTCATTGAGCAACCCTCACTTTACTGAATACCTCTGAAAATCTCATAACAGCTCCACTGTCTTTTACAGCTTACTGCCCATGTATCTCAGCCCCTAAGCCCTCTTTGTTATTGCTTTTTTATGTGTTTTCACCCATTTTATTTTCTCAGCCCTCCATGACATAGAGTATATTCAGTCCACAGCAATACTGCCTACCCATGACTAGTGGGCTGGATGAAAAAACGATACAAAAGTTACAAATGGTCAGTTTTGTAAGAGACCAGGGGAGGAGACTCACCGGTCAGCAGAGACAAGGGACAGGAGCACACTGACTGTGTCAGGATTTTCCTGCTGACTTTCTGCAAACAAAATAAGCTGTTAGGCTGACCAGAGGCCTTCTTAGACCCAGTGTGACACCGCTTCAAGGATGGCTACCCTACCCACGATCTCGGACACTGACCTGGTGAAGCTCCTGCAGGCCTACCAGGCATTACACGGGCCGGGGCGCTGGAGGCCCTGGTGTCTGGAGTAGATGTGACCTCGGGGATAGCGGATGGCGTAGGGTTAGGGGTTGGAGGTAGGGTTACGGTTAGTGGTTGGAGTAGGGTTAAGGGTAGGGTTAGAGTAGGGTAACCCTATTCCTAACCCTACCCCTATGTTAACCCTAACTTTACCCATAACCCTACTCCTAACCCTAACCCTGCTCCTAACTCAATCCTACCCCTACCCCAACGCTATTCCTAACCCTAACCCTGCTCCTAACTCAACCCTACCCTTAGCCCTACCCTAACCCTACCCTAACACTACTCCTAACCTTAACCCTGCTCCTAACTAACCCTACCATAACCCTACCCCTAACTCTACCACTAGCCCTACCCTAACCATACCCCTAATCCTACACTTACCCCAAGTTCCGAAGTGCCGAACAGAAACGAAGTGCCGAAGTCCCATTGTGGAGGAGCCCATCCAGCATTGCGTTGCTTCAAGAAAGGTAAGCAAGGCCAGCGCACGAAGAGATGACACAGCTAGGACAGAGGACACCGGTGAGCGTGGTAAGGATGCGTTGGGTGTTTTCTGTGGGCCAGACGTTCTGTCTGCATTTGTCCCTGGCGACGGTGGGAGTGCGTCAGTCCTATTACTTTTTTTTCGGATTACCGGTCGGCTGCGGGCTGATCTTCAGACGTGGCGTTCCTTCCTCAGTATGTATAATGGTCAGATGTGTTGGTTGCGTCCTGCGGTGTCAAATTTGGATCTCGAGTTATTCACGGATGCATCGGGGTCCGTGGGTTTGGCGCGTACTTTCATGGTTGTTGGTGCGCGGACGTCTGGCCGCATCAGTGGAAGGTGAGTGAGCTGATTGGCAATCTTACGTTCCTGGAGCTCTTCTCCATAGTGGTGGTGGTGGAGCTGTGGGGCGAGGAGCTGGCCAATCGGAAGGTAGTCGTGCGCACGGACAACATGGGGGCTGTCCATGTTATTAATTGGTCTACATCTGCTTCGCCTCCGTAGCTAGCGCTGCTTAGGAGGTTAGTTCAAATGAAACTGTGCCATAATGTGTGGATAGTAGCGTGCCATGTTCCAGGCATGTTGAATGTCATCGCCGACTCTCTTTCTCGGTTTCAGTGGGACCGATTTTGGGAGGCGGCCCAGAGGCGGTGCAGATGGAAGAGCCATGCCCGCAATTTCAGAAATTTTGAGGAGGTTGGTCAGGGGATCTCTCTCTGAGTCATCCTGGAGGTCATACACAGCGATATGGCATTGTTGGGGCCGCATGAGATCGGCTGGGGGCCTGTTGGCGGCAGCGGGTAGGTTGAGTGCGGTGTTGGAGCTCTTGGAGTCGCTATGTGTGTAAGACAGTATTAGTTGCGAGTTGTTACTTGCCTGCTATGTCCTTTTTATGTTAATGGTTCGGGTGGGAGAACGTGTCCAAGGTCTTTTGCGTTACTCGGGTGGTTTCGGTGTCAACTGCCGGACACGCGTCGACTGATCTCATTCGAGATGCTGGTGAAGCTGTTGTTCTTCCTTCCTCAGGTGTGTTCGTCTGCATATGAGGTGCGGCTATTTAGGGTAGCCTTTTTGTTATGCTTCTTTGGCGTGCTTCGGAATGGGTAATTGGTGGCCCCCGGGGCACGCCGCAATTGCAGTTATGGCGAGAGGATTTGGCTCTGTCAGCTTCGGGGATAGTTCTCATGATACGACGGTCGAAGACGGATCAGGCAGGGGAGCTCAGGTTCATATCGGAGTTACAGGGGCTTATATTGCCCAGACCGGCTCATAAGGGAGTATCTCAGGTTTTGGGGTGAGGGGGGAGGGCTCCCTTCTGGTTCACCAGGATGGAACATCGCTGAGTTGGTTCCAGTTCTCCAGAATTCAGCAGGGTGGTTTGGATTTTAACCTAGCCAATAAATGTTGCATTCTTTCCGTATAGAGGCGGCGACGCAGGCGAGTCAGATGGGTCTCCCCACGGAACGATTGGGGGGTTGGAAATCAGGACGGTATCAGCTATATGTGCGCCCCCATATTTAATGATGGTGTTTATCAGTTTCCCCTTCCCATCCCCCCTTCCCATTCTCTCTCAGTTTAGTTTGTTATGTTGTTCTCGGTGGTGGATGGTTGTTATGTCTGTTCTTTCCTTCTAGGTAGGGGACCATGCTTCGTCTGGATAATGAGGCACTTCTAGGTGTACTGGGCAGCCAGGCACGTGGAAGACAGACTATATGGTCATAACTTGGGTTTTCCTTATGAGTCAGTGTGGGTACGTTGGAGGGGGTTAAGGGGATTACGCTGAGATGAAGTGTACTCAGAATGTGTTCAATTGAGCCGCAGCGTTTCAGGTCCCATCATCCTAGTATTGCACGCGGGCGGAAATGATATCGACCCGGCGAAGGTTGGTCGATCTCATCCATGCCATGAAACAAGATATGGCGTGCAGCTTTATTCTCTTTAAAGAATTGACTATAGTTTGGTCGGAAATCATCCTTCGCCCAGTATGGCGGGCGAGTGCACATAAGAAAGGCTTAGAGAGTAGTAATAGGAAAGTCAACATGACGGTCTCAAGATTTATTTGACGCATGGGGGGATTGGTAGTTCGCCACTTTGAATTGGAAGGAGACAATTCTAATGTGATGCGGGGGGATGGTGTGCACTTGTCACCAGTAGGATTGGACATATTCAATATGGGACTCCAGTCAGGATTTGAAGTTGCTCTGTCGGCGGGGGGCACGGTGCCAGCGCAGAGTAAGGCATGCGAGGAGGGCTTTGCGGTGGCGTTATCCTGGACAGCGCAAAGGAAAAGGTTAAGACGAAGAGTCGCATTGGGGAGATGACAGCCCGCACGGGAGCTGATGGCAAGTGCTAGCTGTTTAGGCTCATGGATAAAGATTGGGGGAACTGTCTGTTGGGCAAACGCTCAACAGCTGACAGAGTTGGATAATGTTAAAGTTAAAAAATGTTATAAAGCTGTGGCCGTTGCCCTTATCCACTAAGTAGGTGTCCGGTGTGTTATTGGGGGGCAACGGTGGGGACATGGATGATGAGTCAGCAGTCAAGTTTCCCCCTGGACAACTTGGGAAAGGGGAGCATAACTGCTGCCCATGACTAGTGGGCTGGATGAAAAAATTATACAAAAGTTGCAAATGGTCCGTTTTGTAAGAGGCCAGGGGAGGAGACTCACTGGTTGAGCTCTGGTTGTCTTGTGTCTGGCTTGTTTTCTTACTGTATTCTCACAGCTAATGTTAAAGTTAAAACATTTAATAAAGCTGTGGCCGTTGCCCTTATCCACTAAGAAGGTGTCCGGTGTGTTATTGGGGGGCAACGGTGGGGACATGGATGATGGGTCAGCAGTCATGTACTGGGATATGTGGAGGTCTGTGCATGTTCAGGCTACACAGATCTCTCACTTGTGATATGTATGAATGGATGTACTGAGGTAAAACTCAGAGTTATGCTACGATAAAAAACAGCAACAAGCCAGGGATCTGCAGGAATTTACACATCACTGTTTTATATGTATATAATGTTTATAAATGATTCCACAAAATTTTTTTAGTGAGCACAATGTTGCGGATACAAGACATTACTTTTAACTTATATATATTTTCTCATTGTTGGAGCTACTGGAAGAAGCAAGGGGTGCCTGCTTAATCATGTTTTCCCATTGAAAAGATAGAAAATATTAATTTAGGGATTAATTTATGCTTGGCGAGATATTTCACCTATTCCTGTTTGTGACACAAATCATAAACCATCTAATAATCTAGATAGAGAACACCAGTTCTGTCAACCTCCACTTCTGTGGCTTTATATTCATTTCTAATTACAACCAACACGTCATCAAAAATCCAAAGTTCTTACTAGATTATTTAGGCACCATTTTTTAATAAATCTAGTGCAAATCAGTAGAAAGGTCACAGGAAATAAATACGGTAAGTATAAACTAATTGAGTATATGAGGGATATGCGGGGGCCAAAAGAACTAAAAGGCAAGAGTGTGTAGAGGAACGACTAACATAATGACAGTCCATATGATAGTGGAATTTAACATTCTATAGATCATGTACTGCTGTGTACAGCAATGTCACTACTGAGTACCATTTCCAAAATGCATCGCTTTCCTGATTTAAGCTTCCTCACTCCCACCTTGCTAACAGTTGCCAAGCAACTGTGGCTGCAACCCTGTAATATAGAGTAGATATTACCTGATACCCTGCTCTTTTATTTGGGACATATTTTTAGTATTCTAGATGAAACAAAAGAAGCAGGACTCTTTGCAAACACCAAACAAGTCAATAAAATCTAAGCCACATAGTTAATATTAATATTAAAGAAAGCATCTGAATATTGTGGCCTTTTACTGTCTGACTGTCAAGTAATACGTACAAAATGAGTGGCTCTGTGAGGTAGGGACAAATTCAGGATTTTTGCCATATTCCAAATGTATTTCTGTGTTACAAGCAAATAGCACATGTCTTTATATGTCTAATGTTTATGAGTCACTTACTCTCAAACTTTTACTTTTAGAAATAAGAATTGTTTGGGGATATTTACTGTGTATTTCTGCTATGCAATATTGAGGTTTACTCTTCAAAGAGTGGGTTGTTCACTACTGAATTGCAAAGTTTGGTTCAAAATAGCATAGCACTGAGTTTATAAAACTAATTGTGGTAGTAGATGATGAAACAAGCGTGAAATGCGTCTGCAGCCACATGTATGTATACTGCATTCCAGTGAGGAACTTCTTGCTTCAAATGCAAAAGAGGGGCAGTTCACCTCATGAGCTGTAGACTTCCATATTTAAATACACATGCTGGTTTCAGGGGTGTATTAGAAGGGAACCCAATAGACAGTACATTGTTGAAGCTTGAACATCATTGTGGTGCATGTGACTCACATTTCGTGATTCACAACGTTAGCTGCAGCCCACTATAGGAGTACACAAAGATGTACAACTGGATGGCTACAGGCCCTGCAGCACCTCCTCTGCTGATACTTCAGTGAATTCAGAAAGGGAGTGTGGGCTCTCGGTAGGTAAGACGTGATAGCAGGTTTTATTGCTCTATGTTTTGTCAGGCTTGCCGCTCGCTTACCTCTCTGGTTGGCAGCCCACTTCCATGCTCCCTCCAGCGTGTATATACATGCAACCGAATGTGGTCCCAAATTCGGAGTTCGCCGTATTGAACACCAAATTCGAGGCACAGAGATAACATCAGAGGTTAGAAAAGAATATCCATGAATAATACGTAATTCCAAGATGACTTGGACTAATGAGAGGAAAGACCTGACTACATATACTTACTTCTCCCATCCTTGTTTCTGCTCCTGGAGAGTGACTTCTGGGATAAGAAAAAAAGAAACCCATAGGTTAGAATAAAAGGTTCCTGACTAGTAGAGCTTCTTCATTTACTTGGTGCCTCCAGCAAGTAGAAACAAGAACAGAAAAGGATCCAAAAGGATAGGTGCCAACAGGCTTTCCAGGATACAGATAAAGAAACATTTGAGTTAAGGCCAGGATGCACCACTGGAAATTGCCAAGAGATCCAGGTCATGCAAGAATAGCTACCAAGACTTCAATGTGGACTTCTTGTGTGTTCTTGAGTGATTTCCTTGGGGGAAAGTCCAATACACAAATCCACATATTCGACATGGCAGGCAAACAGTGTTTTAAAAATAAAGATCAATGGATATAGATGAATGAGGGTTTCCTGTATATTAGAGATTACACTCGGTAATATTTTAAATGTCATGTTTGCCCCTTTTTACCTCCCAGTGCTTTGTTAGAAATGCTTTGTAGAATTCCACCGTATTATTCACACTGATATCAGTTTGTGCTGATTTGTATTTTCGTGTCAGGTACAACTGCACCCATCTCAGCAAATCATACCTGGCATGCTGCGTTAATGGGTTTGTTTGGCATAGATAAGGGTGGGCGAGTTGACTGGAGGTGCAGATTAAGACAATGGTGTCATACTGTACAGATCTCAGCCAAAAGGCTGTGTTTACTTAGCGCAAGGTTACTGCGACTGACATAGAACACTCCCATTTAACTGATACCTAATCTCCTAGAAGATATTAAATAGAGGATGGGAGTGGACATTCTGCTGTGCAAGGAACGTTAAAAAAAAAAAAAACAGCATCAGGGATTCTAACTGAACTGGAAATTGGGAAAATTCCCCTAAGGATTGTAGCATTTAGGTCAAAATAGCTAAAAAAAATAAATAAATAAAAAAAAATAAACTGTGCAATTGCCTGGTTGCATCCTGACAATTTCCAGTTTGTAACAATGATTAAACTGTCATTGGTCACACTTAATAATATTTATGTGTGTGTATTCTTTTACGATTTAGGAACAGGATACATTAAATATCTTATCTGGAATATAAGACTTTAATATATTGTATGCCATAGCTCTACTGATAAAAGCAAAACATTTCTGGGTTTGTGACTGCAGTGAAGTGTCATTATTTGATTTTACTAACCCTTCTACTACCAGTAACATGTATACATGAGTGTGAAATGAAGGTATCCATACCTCAACACCACCAATAATCAATATTATTGCAAACAGTATTTATTTATTGTAACCACAATTTTCTGATAAAGATGGGCAGCTCACTTGTGAACAACTGCCGAAACTCAATGGTCCAAACATTAATTCACTGGAAGGAGCCTCTCCAGCTTCCACTAGAGCCCAATGGACCTAGGGGAATATTTGAGTAAATGTGTGTTATTCCATCTACACATGGCACTCTTAATATTTGTTTCATTCCCACAACATATGAGGTGGGGAAATGTAGAGGAGCAGTAGGATTAAATATTAGGGCCAATGTAGGGCAATATGACAATATATGGGGCAATGTAGGATCAATAAATCAACTTTGAATAAATGTGATGGGTAACAACAACATATGGAACAATATATATGGGGCAATGTGATAACATAAGCACAATCAATATAGAGGTAAAATGCCTAAAAATAGGATAAAATGGCAACTTATGGGGAATATTATTTTTATATATACATATATTCCTTGTATAGGATTTAACCTCTAAATCTGTGCCTCCAGATAACAGATTTACGTAAAGCGTCCCAGACCCTCTCATCAACACTTGGGTTAATAGGCAACCGAACAAAGAATAGTTTGACCTTCTTATCCTTATTGTGAGTTGTCTCCACCCAATCATTATGAAAAAAAATAGCTAATATACAAGAACAAGCTGCAATAAAATGGTGTGTGTGGCGGAAGGGGGGTTCGGGAAGGATCATCCTTGAGCCAATTGCCAAGGGTAACCTTCAGGCAAGCAAAAGCAGCGTTTTTTGATGATCACCTCATAGGAGACTTACCTAAAACTCTGGACAGCTTTTGACAAATGCTACATATAGAACTGAGAATTCCTCTCTATTAAAGTGTGAATCAAGGTACCTTGCCTACCCAGGTAAAAGAACATGTCTGACAAGGCTGTTTGCTGAATAAGAGTTCTTTATTTTAGATTATGCAAAAAAGTATGCAGTAATAGTTACGAATCAAATACTTACAAGATAAATTATATGCACTGTATTATTTAAAACACATTTACATCTCAGACACTTTAAGTAGTGCTGCTTTCACAGCCCAAGAGTTTTGATTCAAAGATGTATTAATTAAACAGTGAGGTGTAGTGAAATAAGAACCGTATAGCATAGTACAAAATGTCGACAATAATTATGGCTCAAATTTCAAAGTTCCATTTTCAATTAAATTCAGTTTGGCTAATTAACACCAAATAATTATTCACATGTCAACTCTTTAATTGAGCTAAAAAAAAAACTGTGTCTATAGAAATGTGCAATCCTGTGGCTTTGAAAGGGTTAATGACATGTCGGAACCTTTTTTTGTGATGTGAGGATGAATCGTGTGACATAAGTGCTGGGAGCTTGTTATTATTGATGTCATTTCCTTCTCAGCCAGAACTGTATCTTAACCGTTCTTCCCTCACAGCACTCCCACCTTTTTTCAGCATGTATCGAACCACCCATGACTTCCTTTCCAAGATTCCGACAAGCTCGAAAAGTCATAAAAATAGTATCTGAGTGGTTTGAAAAAAATGTTTTCAAACTATGAAACAGATAGTTCTGAAGTAGCATTAACCATATTTTTTTTGCATGGGATCTCACCCACTAAATTAACTGTGGAGAACAGACAGGGGAGTTTGACCTTTTTTTTTTTCCTGTTGAGCTATTTTCCCCAATTCACTTTTCATTTCTCAATAATTCATTATTTGCTGAATAAACCAAATGGCATTTCTATTTTAAACATTACATTGCCAGCAGTTTTTTTTTTTCTATTTTTCCTCATTACTCATATACCCACACATTTTATGATCATTGAGCGAGTCATGTAATGGCTGAGTGGAACCAGGAGTAAAGTTGGGTGGGATACGAGGTATTTGTTGCCCATCGTGTGCCCTTTCCTGATTTTAGCAATATAACTATATGTTAGTTCAGCTCACTCAATCTCTGTTATTTGTATGATGTTGTTTCCTAATTTCTTGACACTAGGCTTGTTTTAGGCTGCGATTTCAATCTTTTCTTTTTCACTTTCCTGGAGGTACTAATCTCAAGTGTACCCACTTTAAGGGCCAGTAATGCAAACCTATTATCTTTCTTCTCTGCTTTTCTAACTGTAGCAGAGCAGATTTAACCATGAGACTACTGCATAGGGTTAAGGACACGGTACCCATAACCCTGAATTTGATAGACTCCATTAACCATCCTTATGTGAAGAATAAAGAAGGTCCAACACTGATATCCTGCCTGTGGGGTCTGTGAGATCTTAATCCTTCTCTGATCTAGTGTCATGTTCCTTACATTCCGAGTCCATCTCCATCAAGTCCCCTGAATATAAAGTGCTGCAACTCAACATCTTCACCTAGATGGATTATTGTAACCCTCTCCTAATTGGTCTTCCCAAAAGCTGTATTGCTCCGCTACAGTCTGTAATGAAGGCCTCACCTCTCTGTCAGTCCTTACATTGGCTTCCTGTATGCTATAGTAGTCAATTCAAAGTGCTAACCCATACCTATAAAGCACTGAACAATTCTAGCCCCTTTTATATCTCTTCACAGATCCATAGGTATGCCCCTTCTTGGTCTGTTCGCTGCTCGAACCCGTACGGCCAACTCGTGTTTGCAGGACTTCTCGCGGGAGGCTCCCTTCCCTTCCTATGGAATAGCCTGCCTACCGCCATCAGACTCTCCCCTAGTCTTCAATCGTTTAAGAAGTGCCTTAAAACCCATCTTTTTAGGAAAGCTAATGGCCTCCCAGAGTAACCTATACCTTACACACCTGTCTCTTGCTCTCTCCTAAAGGGCAGCACTCTATTCTTTCCTCCAGCTCTGCTTCACTCCCACCTTATTTAATTGATATTTCCTGTCCTAATGTGTTTTATACCCCACCTCCTAAGACTGTAAGCTCGTTTGAGCAGGGTCTTCTTCACCCTGTCATTCCTGTAAGTTTTCTTGTAATTGTCCTATTTATAGTTAAACCCCCCCTCTCATAATATTGTAAAGCGATACGGAATCTGTTATTTTAATATGGACTTTCATGGTCCGTGACCAGGATTAGAATTCTCACTCTTTTCTGGAATAATCAACATCACTGGAATCACCAAGAACCCAATAAGAAAGCTGCTTTAATATCAAATGTGTCAGAATTTCTTTTTCCAGTCTGTATCTGCCAGTCGCCAACATCAACAGATGGGTTTTCACTTAGCGTATCATACTGTCTCTTTGGCAATGTGCATTGTGTCATTATTGGAAACACTTACCCCACCCCAGGGAGGATCTAGAATGGACTGAATTGACATACTGAAGTAGAATCATTTTTTTTTGGAAACATGAAAATATATGATCGGACTAGTGAAGACAAGAGACCATATTTTGTGGTTGTTAATTCACATATCATGCCAACTTAACATTTTTCCCTTAATAGATTCAATGCTATCATAAAATGTAAAGTCTTTACATGTATGTTGCCGATACATCAATGGGAGTGTTGATGTGCTGCGGTGTTGGATATACCCCATACATGGTAACTGATATCCCAATAAAAAAAACAGATGATTCTCATAGTGAATGGGAAGATAGCCTGTTTCTTAGAATGGAGTAATATTATTAGGAAGAATATAAGGGTAAAATGGATTATGTCGCTGAATGGAAAGATTGTTATGGAGGCACGTTGAGTCTGAATAATCGTAAGGTGAATGGACAGATTATTGGGTAAAATATTCCGTGGCAGTATTATTCATTTTGTGGACCAATCTGATGAGATTTGGTCCCTAAGTGGTGCTTATCTTGGTTGAATGGTTTGCCTGAATTCTGGTGACTACAGTAAGATAATGTTAATTTTACAAATGCCTATTGTTGTTGAGGGAAATCAATTAATTAATCTCCGAGGGGACCCTTTACCAAATACCAAAATAAACGAATGGCTTTGCCTAAATATGGATTTACCTGCACTATCTCTGTGTTTGTGCTGGTATATAGGCAATGTACAGTATCAAGGGCCTATTACATGGCTTGTCAAGAACTCGTATTGAATGCACATTCAAAAACCGCAACAAGAATATTTATTATCAGACGATCATTTAATCTTTGTGTTGGTTGTGTCCTCTAAATGCTGTGCAGGCAGTTATAGGGTGCTCTTGAGAAATGTGTTGGATCTCTCCCT
The DNA here is from genome assembly GCF_036172605.1 of Pelobates fuscus. Classification (NCBI taxonomy): domain Eukaryota; kingdom Metazoa; phylum Chordata; class Amphibia; order Anura; family Pelobatidae; genus Pelobates; species Pelobates fuscus. Next base: position 55,951,433 of record NC_086321.1, read on the forward strand.
CCAGAACTACTTAAATTATGGTGAACCGATATGTCATTCTTTAGAGCAGGGGTGCCCAAAAGGTAGATCCCCAGATATTGTAAAACTACACCTCCCATGATGCTTTGCATGCCTTTAGAATGCTTTTAGAATGACAAAGCATCATGGAAATTGCAGTTTTAAAACATCTGGGGTATCTACATTTTGGGCACCGTTGCTTTAGAGGTTATTGAAGCACATGCTGACTAAGAATCGTGGGAGTTATCATTCAAGAGAGCTGTCAGTTCCCTGTGTGTCAAGAACGTATATGAAATGAACATTCAAAAAGGGCAACAAGAATTTTTAACAGTACAGAGAGAGCATCCAGAAGTCTTGGAAATTCCGGGAAAAGCAGAGAGATGTGAACTTGCTCTCATACAGTTATTTCTACAGCATGTTAATTGAACCCTAGGGTGTATCTCAGTCCTCCACCCTCCAGAGAGCTTGAGGCCACATTGAGAGAATGCTTTCTCCCGTGATTTCTATGCTGGAGTGGGCCTAGCCTTGTGCTATCTCTCCTTCTGATTAAGAAGGTGAGCTTCCTTTGTAGCAGGCAAGAGACGCAGATAGCAAATGTATTTTCCTTTAACTTATATAAAGATCCTCCCTGCTTTAAGAATAACATTATGATGGAAACATATATAGAGTACCTAAAATAAAGCAATATCCTTAGAGCCCAATTTATTGCACGTTGCAGATCAACTTAACTCATTCTACGTCAAAAAAAAAAAAGTTTATTTCATCAAACATAGAATGCAACCTATATTTTCTGAATTATCGCAAAATTATACATAAAAAGAAATGTATGCAATTTTATAAAGCCATTGTCAATACTTTTTTTTCATTTCTATTTTTAGATATATATTTTTTAATAGAACTTGCTCTGATTGGCATTTTTAAATCCATTGAGGTTTATACTGCACATGGATTGCTTTGTGAATTGTATAATATCACAGCAATGGAATTTTTTTCAAAACGCAATCCCTTATGTTAAAGGAACACTCCAACGTTAAAAACACAATGATTTTGTTTTAAAGTTTGGAGTGCTCCCTAAAAAGTTTTCACCCCTTCAGTACCTGGGGATTGGGGGTTGGGAGGGAGAGGGACCCTTCAGTGCCAGGAAAACGGATTGTTTTCCTGGCACTGGAGATTCCCTTTAACCTTGTCTGTGCCAGGCTCTCCATGCAACAAAACAATAAAGATAACTTTCCTTTTTATCCAGCAGCAAGTCCCCTCTTGCAACTGCTCTGCTCCATCTTAGAGAGAATGCTAGGGACTACACTATAGATTTAGGAATACAAACATATATTCTGGACACTGTAGTGCCTGTGCGACTGTTTAGACAGGTCACTCTGAAAAGTTGTTAAAAGTTGTTTGGCTGAGATTTAGATGATCTCAGCCAAACCAATGCAAGACTATTGAGCACGCTCGGCAAAATGCTGCACTGCACCAATCATCATCTTTCCACAGAGATGCAATGAATCAATCTTTCTCTATGGGGAACTATCAGCGCTTCCATGCAAAGCATGGAGATGCTGAACACCAGTGCTGCGCTCTGTGCAGCAGTGAAACAGGAAGCACCTCTAGTGGGCATCTGAGTGACTGCCACAAGAGGTGTTACTAGGCAGCAATTTAAACGCTGCCTTTTTTTTTCTAAAAAGGCAATGTTAACATTGAAAAGCCTGCAAGTGTCCCTTTAATGTTCAGATCAAATTTGGTGTGTGGGTGTGTATGTATATATGTGTGTCTGTGTTATGTGTGTCTACATTATCTATGTCTGAGCATTGCATTCCACTGTAGCTGGAATGGCAAGGAATAGACATTTTTAAGAGCATGATACACAGGTGGACATTGTTTCGATAAAAATAATAGAATACTTAAAAAAAAAAAATAAAGAATTTAAAAAATGTAAAATAACAATGAGGGTAACAATTTAGTATTCTGCCAGCTCTACTCACAGGTACCCTAGTTTTCATATTGACGAAAGTTTAGATCAAATAATCTGTATCTTATATCTACGGGAGTACCATGGGCAGACTGGCACCCTAATCTTACAGTATCATATTGTTTAATTTCTATTTTCTGTTCCTAATAATAATATATTGCAGAATAACTGCAGCAGAAATAATGAATTCGGAAGTTGAAATACGGCAGATATTTAATAGAAGTGTTTTTTAAATTAAACTAATGAAACATTTTTTGCCATGGGTTTGGATCATGACCGCATTGTGTGTTAAAATGGCCATTTGTCAAGACTGCCGCTAATGAACGTGTGAAATGTATCCGAGGTCTACACAAAAGGAAAACCCTTTAACATGGCATTTAAGGAGGTAAATATTAAAACATAGTGAATTGGTGCAATCGTGGAACCTGATAAATGAAATACAAAAACTACTAGAATATAGGACAAGAAGCCATTTACTTTTATGAAAATATGTCCAGCATGCAATCTTTCATTATTCAACTTCCATGTATTTTTAACTTTGTATCCCCAATTTGGGGTGTTCATTTGTTTAGGTGCCTGGTCCTGGTTCATTTGTTTAAGTCCCTGGTAAATTAAGGCACCTCCGAGTAAGGTGATTGAGAGAACCCCTTATAGCTTTTTCAATATGGTGCTACAGATCAAAACAACTGGTAGCTAGAGGTTTTAAGGGGATCAATGTATATCTTTTATAAAGGAACACCCAAACTTTTTATAATCCCTATAGCACGCTAAACCCTGCACTCCCGGGCTTAGCTCAGATAGAGAGCTTCCAACTCTTCAGTAGCTAGGGAACCATGGCTGATGGAACCCAAGTAAGAAGTTCTCTGACCTCCTCTGAGCCGTCAGGAGAGCCAGAAGTTCTACTTTAGGAATTTCCATTGACTCTCCTGTGCAGGACTAGCTAGCTCATTGGATGGTAGTATCAGCTGGTCACTCTCAGCCAATCAGATAAGCAGTGCTTAGCTTAGTGAAGCGGTCTTCTAGCTATGTGGAGTCAGGGACCAGCATTCAGCAGGCCCCACATAAGAAGTCAAACTGTTTGGCTACTTATATTTGAGGGTTGCCAGGGCCACCATCATTGCACGGTGTAGTGGTCATTGTGCTTGGAATGTCCCTTTACAATGGGACTAATTGGTTTATATTTAGGATTTCTTTACACCGCAGGGAATGTCTTGGGGACCTTAATATTGTTATTGCTGCAGTGCAGAATATTTACTGATTGCACGTATATAACCTCAAAATTAATCAATCCCATTGAGAGGCTTGACAACACAATTCAGGGTGGGGGTTCTAACATTTTAAATGCATAATACAAATAATGGATAATAACAATGAATGCACTTAAGGAAAGATACTTATCTCTTCATGTTCTCCTCGGTAACAAGTCGAGGGTCAACTGCTTTTTGCACTGACATCAGCAGAAACCAGCCAGAAGCAGGGGAAAAAGCTGGATTAAATGGAAACTCTAAGCATCAGAGCCAGTGCATCTTAACCTAGTGATTTTGGAGTGAAGACCCTGTTCCTCCACTCTGACAAAAGTAAGTATTGCCATTTGTGAGAATTCACAGTGCTTACTTTTGTCAGTCTGGATGTCTCTAGTAGATGTCAGTTAGACAATCAATCATTCAGCCAGACAGACACTAGATGCTCTTCCTAGTGAAGAATTTTAATATTTGAAAGTTTTCACAATTGATATTGTAGAAAGCCTTAAAAAAAAAGGGGGTTAGTTAACCTAATTGTACCCAACCCCTGGACGGAGAGACACGAGACATGCAAGCGGGCAGACACCCATATCAAGGCAAGCGGGGGTCAAGTTAGATACCCTACCCTTACAGCCTGGGTTACAAGATATCCACAAACAGGAAAAGGGTAACGGGGAACTGGGTATATATTGTGAGTCTATATTGTGTAACATTGCAATACGGTACACTGTACAAAATGTTTTATTTCCTGACAAAATTGTGATAACCCAGAGCACCTGACACACGTATGCGCATGATAAAGCAGGACACAAAACATGCTTAGGGTGCCAAACATGACAATACGCAAAGCTCAGGGACCCAGACAAACACGGCCACAATAGAGGAACTGTCCATACCGAGAGATACAACACAGTGGTACTAGACCACCCACACGCTGCGCAGAAATTAGCGTCAAGGCACGGTCGAGGAATCCATGTAGCCCCCTCACACCGCATGAGGCCCTACCCCCAAGCCCCAAACAGACGACCATCACCAACGGGCTACCGAAAAGCGACATACCCCCACCCCACGAAAACGATCAACCCTGCCCAGACTGATCTTAAGCTTGGCAACACACGAGGCCCAACCCCACATGGCACACCATGCCCACGGCAATACAATTCCGAAACAGAGAAGGTGTAGGATAGCGGCAGGGACAGCACATACAATGCCCAGCACACCACGCACCCACAGACTCAAACCCAACGCACAATGAGAGACTGAACGGACGCTACAGCTACAAAGACACCTAGGAGACGAAGGACCACCGACCACTAATAGTACTACATACTACTTCCGACACGTGGAGGGATAGTCCACCACGGACGAGCTGCCCGACACACCCACAGGTATAGGACACAGAAACCCCCACTATAAAGGGGACGTACACCTCCCGGAAACGACCCAAGCCCACCAACCAGTTGGGCTGAACGGTCAATACACCGGGACAATTGTCCATTAACCAAGAGTTCACGACAACTCTACAGATAACACAGACCCACGCAGAACTAGCCCAGGACAGGACCGAACTCGGAACCGCACCACACTACACAAACACACACACCTCAGCCCTAGCCGCCGCGCCTCCTTGTCCCTACCCATCCGTCCGCCCCCTGCGGCTGCCCGGACGATGCCGGCCCCGGGCCCCAGCGGGTTCGCCCGGGAAGATCTGAGCATAATCTCCTACAACGTACATGGCCTTAATTTCAGAGAGAAACGCACGAGACTCCTGAGGGACCTGAAACACTATGGGACATCGGTGGCATTTATCCAAGAAACGCACTTCCAAGAGGGCAGGGCGCCGGCCCTGAAGGACCGCAACTTCCGAACAGGGTACTTCAGTAATAACCCAGATAAACGAACACAAGGAGTATGCATTCTCTTTTCAAGCAGAACCCCATACACAGAGCTAGCCACCCTCAGGTGCAAACAAGGCAGATATATTTTCACTAAAAGCACAATTGTAGATCAAATCTACACATTCGCCAACATATATGCCCCGAACACTAAACAACACTATTTCCTCCGAAACACTCTAAGCTCCTTGATGAAATTCACGGAAGGCACCCTGATCATTGGGGGAGACCTGAACCTGGCACTATACCCAGATCAGGACTCCACGTCTCCACACGGAGCAACACCTCGAAACAGACATGCTAACAAACGGAGCCTTCTACACCTCCACCAATTGGCGGACTGCTGGCGAGCAATACACCCAACAACCATCGATTACACCTTCTATTCACGGACACACTCGACATACACAAGATTGGATTACTTCCTAATGACTCACCACAACCTAAATCTGCTTCAAGCCATTGAGATCCTGCCGATGACCTGGTCAAATCACAGCCCGGTACGAATGCGGCTGAAATCGCCGCTATACAGACCCCGGCAGATGTCGTGGAGACTAAATGAATCGATCCTTTCAGACGTGGTGGTGACGGACAAGATAGGCAACACCATAAGAGACTACTTCCAAAACAACGAGACGGAGGACGTGACGCCGCTGACGTGCTGGGAAGCACATAAAACGGTTGTCAGAGGCCAGATCATCGCCATATGTGCAACCCGCTAGAAGGTGGCAGTACAGGAGACGCTCGAGCTCAGCAAAGACATAGCTTCTCTGGAGGCCAGGCACAAACGCACCCTCGACACACAGACATACAGAGAACTAATGGCCAAACGAACCCAACTCGCAGCACACCTCAACCGAGCAATTCAACGCTCACACCAACACTACAGACACATGATACATGAACATGGAGACAAATGCGGGAGACTGCTGGCAAACATTCTGAAACAACGCAAAACCCAACTATACATCCTCCCAGACCAGATCGCGACAGAATTTCACGCCTACTACCAAGGCCTATACCACCTCCGGCGGGACGAACCGGGAAACCCGCAGCCGAACAAACTTAATGCCATACACAGATACCTGGACTCGGCACATATGCGGGAAATACAGGAGACCGATCGAGAAGCGCTTGAACCCCCATCACGCCGGAAGAACTGGCACACGCTATTAAGAAGGCAAAAACAGGCAGGGCACCGGGACCAGATGGGCTCCCTCTTCAATACTACAAAGTCTTCACACAAGACGTCGTCCCGAAATTACTACAGGCCCTGAACTCCATTCAAGAGGGTACCACGCCAACGGCCCAATTCACCTCGGCGAACATCACCCTACTTCCGAAGGAGGGAAAAGACCCAGCACTGTGCCCAAGTTACCGCCCGATATCGGTGCTGAACACTGACATCAAACTCCTTGCCAGCGTCCTGGCGTCACGACTGGCGCCACTACTACCAGAAACGATCCATCCGGAGCAAACAGGATTCATCCCAGGCAGGGAGGTGAGGGACAACACAATTCGGGCCCTAAACATCATAGCGCACGTCAGAACCCAACAGCGCGGAACCCTTCTCCTGTCCACAGATGCAGAGAAGGCGTTTGACAGGGTGGACTGGGATATGATGATGGAAACCCTTCACGCCATAGGCATTGGACCGAAATACAGCATTTGGGTGAAAGCGCTATACACCAGCCCGACGGCACGAATCAGGATTAACGGCGCACTGACAGACCCGTTCCGAATCCACAACGGGACCAGACAAGGCTGCCCACTTTCACCGTTACTATTCGTGCTGACACTGGAGCCATTCCTAAACAGGATCAGACGCAATGCAGACATCCAGGGGCTCACGATAGGAAACACACATCACAAAATGCTAGAGTACGCCGATGACATGCTATTCGTGGTCACGAAACCAAGAACCTCCCTACCAGCGATACAGAAAGAATTCGAGGAATACGGGCAGATCTCAAATCTAAAAATTAATTACTCAAAATCGGAGATACTGAACTTAACCATCAAACACACAGACAGACTAACTCTTCAGGGGCAACACCCATACGGCTGGTGCGACCACCGCATGCGATACCTGGGGGTTTGGCTCACCCCCAACCCAGCAGACCTATACGCACAAAACTGCCTTCCCATATTAAAAAAAGTGACAGAGGAACTACATAGATGGAACGCCTTCTACATCTCATGGCTGGGAAGTATAAATGCGGTCAAGATGACATTGTTACCCAAGTTACTTTTTGTGTTCCAAGCAGTACCGATAACTACCCAAGCTCCGAGGGGGCCTGGCGCTCCCCGATTTTTCGAAATACTATCACGCAACTCACCTAACATGAGTCGTCAGCTGGACGATAGCCAGCGGCACAAAACCATGGACCCAACTAGAATCAGACACCATCAATTGTGACCTCCGGACACTACCCTGGATACCCGCGGCAGCGTACAGACGCAAACGCATCACCAACCCCTTTGTGGCAGCGACCATGAGGATCTGGCATAGGCAGGGCCCAAAACAATACCTGACGACAGACCCAGGCCCACTGCTGCCACTGAGGGGCAATCCGGACTTCCCAGCGGGAGACCATGGCCCCACACCGGGCTCAGCAGGTCGCCTAGCAATTCCTCGCATAGTGGACGTCCTCGTGCACCCGTTCGACATTCGGCCATTAGCGGACCTCTACCCGAACAGACCACTCACATTCTCACACACACTGGCTAGAGCACAACTCACCCAATACACCAGATCGATCCCGCAAAAAACATCCCTGTTAAGAGAGACGACACAATTCGAACGCCTCTGCACACAAGCCACGGAAACTCCCCGAGCCATCTCACAGATATACACAATACTGACCACCAGTAGATACATATTGGCACCGCCCTGCATAAGGAACTGGGAAGAAGACCTAGACGAGACCATGTCAGAAGCAGACTGGGACAAATGCTTCGCCCTGGTACAAAAAACGCCAAGCTCAGCTCGCCTACAAGAAAACTCCTACAAGATACTCACAAGATGGTATCTGACGCCAACGGCACTACACGTTAAGAATCCAGACCTACCAGACACCTGCTGGAGATGCGGGGAGGAAGCAGGCACATTTCTGCATGTCTGGTGGTCATGCACACGGCTAAAGCCATTTTGGGACACGGTTGGAGACATAATACACGAAGTAACGGACGAGATGCTCCCAAGGTCCCCGGCAGCATTTCTCCTCCATCATACCAGCATGGCCACGCAGACATACAGCATCCCCATCTATTAGAAGCAGGCAAACATACCCCCGATATCGAGATGGGTGGAAGAGGTAGAAACCACCAGGAAATACAAAGATATAAAGGCAAATACCCCGAAACACAGAGACCAATACACCAAACGCTGGTTTCACTGGATGAGGATAACCACATCAAACGACTTTCAACGATGCCTGGCCCCGCAGTAGCCAGAAGGGACGAGGGAGGGGAGAGGACGGCTGGGGGACCGGGAGGGGGGCGGTGGGGTGCGGCGGAGGGGGGCAGCGGCAGGGGAAGGAAACACGCATAACCCCCCACCCAAACACCAATCCCCACCTCCCCATACCAAACCCTGACCAGACCCACTAACACACCACACGAGACAGACACAGAAGCAAAACGAGACTGAAAGACCTAAACGGGACACCCCCGCTCAACATGACAGACGAGAGACACTTTACGAACAATACAACCCTACACAGCGCCACAAGAAACATGACCCAACATAGACACACAGACAACCGAGACGCAGAGGGGGACGACACCGCAGTTAGCATAGGAGAGAAGAACGCACACAGGAGACACAAGCCCAACAGTTCGTAACGATACACACACACATACACACACACATACACCTAACTAGCGCTCTACAAACCTACGACAAAGGGATAATAACAAACAAAACGGGCACTACATACCGAACACCAATAAGTACACGACATCAGCATAACTGAATGGGAAACAACACATAGGAACCGAATCAGCCACACGAATAGATGAGCCACACTACGCTATCACCAAGAGCTGACACAATGGGCCTTAGAGGCAGAGATACAAAAACGGCACTCGCACACAAAGACAACCAGACATTCAAGCAGGCTGCAACACAGCAACACCTAGAGATACTCAACGCCCAGCGCACACGAACCACTTACTCCCAGTCGCACATTGAGCACCACAGCCAGGTACACCCAAAAACTACACCTAATACAAGGAAGAATACGGTACAAATATAGGATTTATACTGCATGTTATAGGCAGGAAATTTTTTTACTTATGTGTAGATTTTTTCTGTACTCGCTCCTTTTATTACATTAGCTCAAATAATAGACGCTTAAAAGTCTATAGTGCGTGAATACAGCATACGTTCCTAAAAGCTTGCATGGATCTTATAAAGAAAATTGACCGCATAGGCCTACCTTTAATGCTTTTTTATACGCTGTCATATCAAGTTAGATTATTGTCAGCGCCACTACTACATGTTAGGCGATTACTGTCCATTACCAACTACATCACGAATAGAACCACCTGACATAAATGGCTATTAAATCAATGTAATGTCTTGACACTGTTGTAATTTTCAGATTTCAATGGAAATAACGTTCTGAGATAGACATACATGGTGCCACACTTTGACTACACTATGTGTAGTAGGCTTATGTAATGTTCGGTTATGTTGTTAAATAATACGCACTAACATGCAACTGTAAAGCTACATAGTATCCCTAGTGCACATAATTGCCCTCACTGACTATGTGATACTATACAAGCTATGACAAATCCGCTTCTGCGTAAGCGACAAAATGTTTGCACATTTATTTCCAGATGCGTGGGCAACTACTTGCTTTACCACAAATCATTTTGATATATGCGTTTATATTGTGAAAACAATAAAAATATTCAAAACAAAAATTGATATAAAGAAAAATATAACTATAATTCCATTGAGCACTTTTATAGCGTTTATTCACTAAATAGTAAGTTTAAAACCAAGAAGTTAAATTTAGAACAAAACAGAATAAAAAACATAACTAACCAAAACCATGTCTAAATTTGGGAGCCCAGGGCATTTAGTCACTAATTGTTTTGCTGTATTTATACGTCTTCTTGCTCTCAAATCCCAAATACATGTTTTTTCCTTTAGTCTTTTCCCTATTAATCTTACTTTTTTTTTTTTTTTTTTTTAAACATGAACTGCTCCGACAAAATACTATAAAACTATTTAATTATGGAGCTTATGGTCTGAATTCTTTAGCTATAAAATGAATCTGTTGCGTTGCGACACGTCGTTCACCCTTCAGCACTGAAAGGTTACAGCAAATTTAGTTACACTCTGCGCATGGCACCTCCCTCTACTTTGTAACATATCACCATATTTACTGCTTTGTTTTCTAGATACATTTCTTCCGTAATGCTGAAATGAATGTGTTTTGTTTGTCCGCACGACAAATCTCGCCCCTCCTAATATCCAGTTGCCTTCTGTCTTTCTTTGTCTGCAATTACTGAGACGAACATTAGTTCACCAGTTGCATCCTTATTGGTCGGTGTCATTTGTAATACATAAGAGGATTCCTGAATAACATAAATGTGACTGCAGGGAATTCATCAACCCAACCTTGAGCCTCTGCTTCAGTTGTCGGTGTCTGACTAGACAGTAGGCTGAGGTCCAAGGTGCATAGATCTGTTTTCTAAAAATGTCTGTTTCTACTGCCTGCTCTTTATATCTGTATGCTGAGAGAGCTGATATGGGCAGGGGGATTGCCTAGGAGCAAGAAATAATAGTTCACACAAAACTGTATTATTATTGATATTTTTATATACAACAATATATCCTAATTGGTCTCCCCAGAAACCGTACTGCCTTGCTACAGTCTGTAATGAATGCTGCTGCCAGGCTGATTATTCTCTCCTGTCGCTCCTCTCACACCTCACCCCTCTGTCAGTCCTTACATTGGCTTCCTGCTCTCTAGAGGATTAATTTCAAAATACTAACCCTTACCTATAAAGCTCTAAACAACTGTAGCTCCTGTTTAATTTCTTCACTAATTTGTAGGTACGCCCCTACTCGGTCTCTCTGCTCTGCCAGTGACCTTCTTCTGTCTGCTGCCTGAACCCTTACTGCTAATTCGCGCTTACAGGACTCCTCGCGGGCGGCTCCTCCCATCTGGAACAACATGCGTACCGCCACCAGACTCTCCACTAGTCTCAATCACTTAAGAAGTCCATCAAAGCCCATTTTTTCAGAAATGCTTATGGCCTCCCAGAATAAGTTACAATTTTACAAACCTGTATCTTGCGCTCTTTTAAAGGGCCACACTCCACTGTCCTCTTCCGATTCTGCTACTTTCCCACCTTGTTGCTTAGTTGCTATGCCCTTCGATGCCCTTCTTGCTGTCTTTCTATATCCCACCTCCTCTAGATTGTAAGCTCTTTTGAGCAGGTTCTCATCAACCTATTGTTCGTGTAAAATTTTGTAATTTCTCATTGATTGTTACATTTCCCCTTTATAATAATAATAATAATAATAATAACATATATATATATATATATATGTACCATTGGAATTACTTTATTCAAGTTATAACTAATACATTCATTGCAAGCAGCTTAACTAAAACAACTAAAAAACTATTAATTGAGCAGCCCTATTAAAGCTAAAAGTAATCCAAAGAACTATTTAAATTAATAACCACTTTCTTATAGTATCTACTAACTATTTATCATTAAGGTGGATACCTGTTTTACAGCACATCAAAGCACTCTATAGCTCTGCACTGTATTTGAGTAAGTATATATATATGCATCCCACTCCTTAGGGCCAACATATTACACTGTTTGCGGACGTAATTAGTTGGAGAACATGGGAGAGGAATAGGTGTGTGGAAAGCACACTTCTTGGACTGTGTTAAAAGAAAAACGGGAACTTCACTTAATGGTGGCTCGTCCAAAGGGGCACTTCGGGAAACGCCCCTCCAGATAATTGTTGTCATGATCAAAAATGTTTTTACCACTTGTGATCAGTGAACTCATACAAACAGATCTTTTATTAATTTTACCTACTTTTTAAAAAGAATTTCATTTTATAATATTGTATATTATATTTAAGTTCTATTATAGTCGCAATACATTTGCCAGGGCTGCCTTTAACACAGTACGTTAGTAGTATGAGATCCTACATGCGCGGATAGCTTATTTTCAGGCCCTGTTCTAATTTATTACATCAGACTCAATCTAGAGAGACTAACGCAGCATTTGAAATAATTACTTTAACCTTTTTTGTGACTTTTATAAAAAAAATAGGAAACCATTCCCTTTTCTCTGTATTAATCATGACTTCCTGTAGTTCCTTGTGTGTGCTATTCCCTGCACCTGGATAATATGACACAAAAAAAGGATTGGGATTGAGAAGTGTAAGGCTGGAGAGGGAACTCTGTGAATGTTTGACTCCAGTCACTGTAAATGGCTAGATACTCCCTGATTTACTGCCGCAAGATGATGTTACTGGACTGTGTTCACAGCTGGATCCCCTGCTAAATGGGGATGTGCAGGAATTAAAAACATATACTGAACACTCACACAGAGAGAACAAATCAATGAAAAGGGATTTTAACTGGCTTTTTTCTCTCTCTCCTGAAATACCAAAGTAATAGTGTATTTCTTTTAAGTAGTTTCCATTTCTTTCATGGATTTGTGCATTATACCATTATAATGGTATTTCATTCTCTCTCTAAAGATAAGATAGTAAAACACACTGGAATAAGTTGGTATAATAATAATTTTATATATATATAACATCAATCAGGGTGCATGTAATATATTTTTTTTTAATGAACAACAACGTTTACTTAAAAATGCCTTTGAGTGCACCCTATGATTTCTGAATATTTATACAAGGTGGGTTTGCACCAAGGTTCATAGAATACAGCATGGAAGGTCAGGCATCATAGCCCGATTATCATTGAACAATACATGAGCAATATTCAGAAGGGGATAGTAAAAAGACATCCGAGTCTCAAATACCAGCTGCTGGTAGGCCAAGCATTTGCACAGGATTCCAAGACTAGACAAATCAATCTTTGCAGATCCTTGATTGACTACAAGACAGCCTATAACACAACGTTACTCAAGGATACTGGCATGCTTGACTTTATACAAGGTCAACAAGACACTAAAAGCTTTCATCAAGACTGTGATGGGTATGTGGAGAACAATTCCAGAACAATTACTCAAGTGGATATCAAATTTGGCATATACCAGTTTTATCCTTGATGTTGTTATGCATAGGTCTTAACCATGCCAGCCAAATTATCATACAAAAAAAGATTTAAGAGTTAAGTTACCATCAGCTACCGTCTCTACATGGACGACATCAGGTATACAACCAAGAGTGAGCAGGACATCAACTCACTGATCCACCTCATATGGATACACTTTAAGGACATCAAAACGTCCTTTGGACTAGATAAGTATGGGCAAATGACAGCAAACAGAGGGAAGATAAGATGATCAGGACTAAAGGAGAGGAAGTGCCAGAAGAACGAACAGGAGAAGTAGAGAACAACTGCAAGTACCTGGGGATACCATAAACACAACACAAAAAGCACCATGAGAAGGTGGACAAAGGACTGAAAGAGGAGCTAGAATGGATGTGGAAAGTGAAGGCAGTAGAAGTCCCAGTTGTGATAGTAGCACTTGGGAGTGTAACCCCAAAGTTGGGAGAGTGGGACCAGCAGGTTCTAAGAACAGCTAAGATACTGTACAGAATCCACAGACTCCCAGGTCTCAGGCAGAGGTTTCTGAGAATGAGGAATACACAAAATATCACACAGAGCTATATATAAATATGTCAGAAGTGCTTTAATGATCAGTCCTGTACGTGCAAGTGACATTTAGCATATACAAACAGGTATATAAATTATCTGTTAGATTTTCGTAATTGCAATAATTTTAAAGGAGAAAGTGTGGAAAACTAGTCAAAGTAAAAAAATAAAATCATATTGTGTTTCTGTGCAATGTTTTTAGATGAATGGCATCTTCTGTTTACAGATAGATAATTAAAAATATATATATTTATTTTTTGCCATTACAGTCCCTAAAACATAAACTATATAACATGAACACTGAACACTGACAAAATATACAACTAGGGGAAGAAGCAATAAGCCTTTACCAGGAAGATCTATAATCTGTGCGAATATGAAAAGGGTTTCACTACCAATGAATCTTTATCACCCGAGATGCATAAAGAAAGTCAAACATGTGACGAAGGTTGGGAAGAACAGATAAGGTGCATGTTCAAAGCTGCTAATATTGCACAGACAGCTCATGCAGAGGCATACAGATTGGATTTCGCTTCTTAGAAATGTGAAATGGATTTTTATGCATTGTACTGTTTAACTAATCCAAAGTATGCCAGTCACTTATGGGTTTACAGTCCATCCCTCCGAGCAGACCCTATAAATGTGTCCTTTATGTGATGATATACTGATGCGGGTTTCCACGGTGATTCAAAGAAGAGAAAGGACTTGGTGCAGGTGAACGATTGAGTTTTAGAACTGAAAGTGCATAATCAGAAAAAAGACCCAAACAGACACTGAAGGTCTGAATGGTTACATGGATGAGGCTAAAAAACATTAATTATCTTTATTAAAGCGGCAGATTTAAAGAAGAAAAGAAAGAAACCCCAAGTAAACACCAATCTCAGTGGCGCACGTGAAAACCCTATATAAAGTGCAGTGATTGTAAACTGCAAAACTCACTGTTCTACCCCAGGAAGAATGATGGAAAAAAATCCTTAGCCTATTAACCCCTTAAGGACCAAACTTCTGGAATAAAAGGGAATCATGACATGTCAGACATGTCATGTGTCCTTAAGGGGTTAAAGCAGATATAAACAATAAGGGCTATAGATAAATAGTCCTAAATAATAGACTGCTAGAAAAAAAATGTAAAATAGTATATCCACTAAACAACTACTTTGGACCAAGTGAAAATACAGGTCCTAGCAGTAACTCTCTATATAGGTGTAGTATACACCTTGGACGTACAAATGTCTCATGGTAAAAGAGTAAATGCTACAGGTGTTAATCCTGCCTGGCCCCTATCAGATGGGGTAGAATGACGGGTGAGAAAAAAGCACTCATATCAGAAGAAAAAAAATTCCAAAATATTTCATTCATAGTATAATGGCCAAATAGCTGCCCGTAGAAAGTAAACCAAGTTAAATTAGATAGCTAGGTGAGTAGAGCGTCTTCCTAGCCTTAAACCAAATTGGAAAACTAAACCGTATGACTGCCTCAACTGTAATTGATTGTCGTGACATATGTCACAATATCTCCAAGGTCTCTCCACAAGTTGATGTCCCTTTAGAAGCCCCTTTACCAGCTAACTATTAGGGTTATCAGCTCTCGGGTAGGTTCATACAGCTTTTTAAAGCCTATTTATCTATGTGTTTAGCTTCTTTTGATACATTTTAGCACTTTACAATATTCCTTCATTATTGTCGTCCAGTTACCTGGGTGTATTGTGAAGTTAAGTTGTATTAATCTGCTAAATTACCTTTTTATGGTGCCATTTATTTGGTTGGTCTGAAATTTGAGTCCATTTGTATATATATCGTCTGCCTGTATTTTCTACCTAAGAATAAGGTTGATGGGATACCTGTACATAAGAATAGGGGAGGGAATTCAAGACTCCACTATTTCTAAACCAGAGTTATACTGTAGGCTCTGATACATGTGAGTGGCCATTTCCTCTAGAAACGTTACAGCATTATTTAATAGCTGTTTTAATGGACTTTCTACACCATTATATATGTTTAGATCTTACTTTTAAATTCAGAAGTTTGCTATTGTATCAAATGAACTAAAATAGCTAGTATCTTTGAGTGTGCGTTTTATACAGAGATTTCTTTTGGGATAATCACATGGTTATATGTATTATATCACAGTTGTAGTATGATACTAGCTTTTACAATCTGTTCAAGGTTTTTTAAAGAGTACCATGATTAGCAGTTCAGCATTATTAATGACTTTGCTTTGATTTAATACAATATTGAATATTTGGCACTATTTACACGGCTGGATTTTAAATACTATTTAAGTCCACTTTATATATTTGTGTGATGAGGGACACGAGGAGTATTCAAGCAGCTGAAGAAATTGTTGTTTTTGTATATACATCTTTAACACAAATATATATATTTATTGAACTTAACATTTATAATTTACACTTTCTATTTTTGTTTAATATATGTAAAACAGAAATAAACCTAGAACTTTAACTATCAGTGTGGATGAATAATAGAACATTGCCCTTTCCGATCTAGGTTTGATGGTTTTTGGTGAGAAGTGCCATGATGATGGGCTACTCTTAAGAAGCACTAAGCTAGTTATAGACTCAAATAATATAGACACGGTTTCACTCAAAGAGATGACTAACCAATTCACAACATTTTAGTTAAATTCTTTAACAATCTTGGAATACTTGAATCTGAAAACATGAACAAAACATAATGAGAAATAGTGACAAAGCAATCAGAATAGCACATTAATCTGATGAAGTAGCAGTGTCCAGACTCTAGACTCCATATAATTTGTATGGGATGAAATTTGAACTGTCAGTTGTAGAATGTTTCTAAATTCCCTGTCTCCTGTTTAGTCTGTCCTCCAGTGTCTCCTCTATATCTCACTATTTCTTACCACCAAGGGAACAAAGAGAGCGGCATGCCACAGCACAGATCGTTATTACTGCTGTGCTCTCACCGCTTAGTGGCCCATTGGGCTACACAGGTTAAATCAACGTTTCTAATCCTCTCCTGCTCATAGTGTCTGTCCCTGTTCTAATCGCTTTTCACTTTGTGGATTATTTTCATATCTTTGTATCACTTGCTTTCCTTTCTCTCTTTGATTTTTTTTTTTGTGTTGCTCTTTTTCCTCTGCTGTTTTTGTCATATATTGCCACGTCTGCTCCACCTGTTGCCCTATGTGTTATGTATGGTTGACCCTGGTGATTCTTCCGATGACATATCTCCGAAAGGTCCTGAATTCAGCAGGACAGTCTCGAATCTGAGCTCCTGTCCTGCTGTACAACCTGTTCTGGATTCATACCTTCCAATGCTTGTATCATATTACTTGTGTTTCCTGTGGAGGAGCGGAGTATATTCTCGCCATGGTGGGCTGGCAAACAGAGAATTACAGCATCAAACCTGGGGATATAAAAAAGGTGCTTAAACAATACTTAAAGTTAATCAGTTTGCACGTAAATTACTATACCTTGCATGTTATTTTAATATTTTAGACTATTTTTGACTGACAAAACCTATTGCAACATTTATGAATATATACATTTCTATTTTTTTTTATCATCAAAGGGAAAACCGTACTCAAGGGACTTCACAGACAAATAAATCTGCTTTTATTTCATTGCAGTCAGAATGCAAAGAAAAATCAAACTGTCAATGTTTCAGTCTGTTCTGTAAAGTTACTATTTTGTGTGCCAAAAGGTTCAGAAAGCATAATCTTTTCAGGCACTGTAATAATGATATATATCACATTTCACTGAAAGTTCAAATGACTTTCTTTTACCATCTTCTCCATTCCCAATCTGTTTTATTCATACTCCCCTTGATTACAATTTTGGGGGGATGCATATTAAAAAAAAAAAAAAAGAACATAGAAATAACATTTGTCTCATAGTAAATAGTAAACTTGTGCATTTGTTTTTGGCTGAAAATTCGGCCGACCGAATTCTGTAACTCCGAAATCCTATATTATTTTTATTATTATTATATTTATATAGCGCCAACAAATTCCGTCGCACTTTACAATGCGTAGACTAACAAACGTAATTGTAACCAGACAAGTTTGATGCACAGAGTCAGAGGGGTTGAAGGCCCTGCTCAATGAGCTTACATGCTAGAGGGAGTGGGGTAAAGTGACACAAATAGTAAGGGAAGTATTAGGGAAGTAGATTGGCAGAATAGTATTCAATGAAGACTTAGTGTGGAGTTTTTTTGGAGCCATTAACATGGACGTATAGACGTATAACTGAACAAACGACTCATGCAAGGTCAAGCATTTTTGTTTTTTATTTCGTGATTCGGATTTCTATTCATTGTGCCAAAAAAAAAGATAATCAATAGGAAAAAAAAAAGATGATTGGCTGGGGGACAGCCACTAAATGTTGATTTTATTCCCAAATGAAATTATTATTCCCAGATTAAATGAGATTAAGACAGGAGGAGCAGTAAAACAAATGCATATTTATTATATGTTTAATAAATATATTACATATAAAATATAAATTGAGATTTTTAACTGCCCCTCCTCTTTTTCCCTCTATTTAGATATTTTTTTCTTGATCTGTAAACCAAATGGCCCAAAACTGTACCTATCAGTGTAATTAGAAAATAAACACATACTATTTCAGTACACTGATCGACCCATTTTCACAGCATTTTTGGTTTGTCTGAATAAATAAAACAATATTCAGATGAGCCCAACTGCTACATGGACAACTATAGGGCTATCCAAACAATTTAAAACATTTTTTTTTTAAAGAAGTGATTCAGCTGTACCAAATCTTTTCGCTAGAAACAAGTCTAGTAAATCTAGCTTAAAAACTCATGGTGCTAGCCTGTTAGTTTGAAGTGAATAGCATATCGTAAACTGAAGATGTTTAAAACTAACGTTCTTCATTTAAGACAGCATACAAAGGATTAAGTGTTACACAACAAGTTCAGTTTGACCAGCAACACCCTTCTTTACTTCATATATCATGTAGAAACTATACTGAATCACTTCCATGAACGCAGCAAAATTGCAATAAATGTTTAATGTTTCCTTTTTCCACTTCACAGTTCAATGTATGGCTCTGACGGTATCCTCTAGTGAAATGGAGGCGGATTATTGAGTATTACAATGTGCTAGGCCTGTACTACAAAATTACTATGCATCTTATTGACAGATCTTCCCCAGACTCACATAGCTTTTTCAGCACCATTCCACCTTTGTCTACACAATGATAATATCCATGTCTGGTTTACTATAATACCCAGGGCCGTCTTTAACGTGGGGCAAATGGGCCAGCTGCCTCGGGCCAGGTTACACCTAGGGGGCACAAGGCAGCTTCCCTGTGGGCCCCTCTGCCCTCAACAATTTATTTGGGCCCCGCACTCTAAGGAGGTGTCATGTAGGAGACGATTGCCAGAGTTAACTGAAGAGGTTTATTTGCAGGTTTTGACTTTATAGCAGTATAATTTGTTGAATAAATAATAAGAAGGGAAGGGAGAAATAAACGTAAAGGCAATATGCCCTATATAGAAAACAAACAGTGTGCAACTAATAAAGCTGGATAAAGTAAAGGAAGAATAATAAGACAGGTATTAGGAACTATAAGGAGTCAGAGAAAGAAAATAACACCTCGTTAATAAACGTGTTCAGGGTTGTATAAATCAGGTAGGCACTATAATGCAGAGTAATCCAGGTTGGCATGGTGCAGGGTTGTATAAATCAGGTAGGCACTATAATGCAGAGTAATCCAGGTTGGCATGGTGCAGGGTTGTATAAATCAGGTAGGCACTATAATGCAGAGTAATCTAGGTTGGCATGGTGCAGGGTTGTATAAATCAGGTAGGCACTATAATGCAGAGTAATCCAGGTTGGCATGGTGCAGGGTTGTATAAATCAGGTAGGCACTATAATGCAGAGTAATCTAGGTTGGCATGGTGCAGGGTTGTATAAATCAGGTAGGCACTATAATGCAGAGTAATCCAGGTTGGCATGGTGCAGGGTTGTATAAATCAGGTAGGCACTATAATGCAGAGTAATCCAGGTTGGCATGGTGCAGGGTTGTATAAATCAGGTAGGCACTATAATGCAGAGTAATCCAGGTTGGCATGGTGCAGGGTTGTATAAATCAGGTAGGCACTATAATGCAGAGTAATCCAGGTTGGCATGGTGCAGGTTTGTATAAATCAGGTAGGCACTATAATGCAGAGTAATCCAGGTTGGCATGGTGCAGGGTTGTATAAATCAGGTAGGCACTATAATGCAGAGTAATCCAGGTTGGCATGGTGCAGGTTTGTATAAATCAGGTAGGCAGGTTAAAGTATAGTTGTATGTAATCCACGTTGGTAAGGAGCAGGGGTGGTAGCAAATCAGGTAGGAAGCAATGTTACAGGTTCTTTCACAGGGGCCAGGATCTGAAGTCTTTGGTGTGAACATCAACTTCAATGTAAAGGCCTCTTGCTTTGTTGGGTGTGGCCATTTATAGCAGAACCTCTTTATATGTGGCACAGGTGGGTCTGAGGTGACGAGTGGCTAGGGAGGCCATTAGAGGCGAGAAACATGCATTCCTATATATACATGTATATCTGTCCCAGCTGGCACAATTAATGATAGCGCAGGTATAAAAATTTTCCAGAGCTGCTTGTTATTCCCAGTCTGGCCCTGCACAGGGCTGAATGCCCTCAGTATACTTTGCTCGGTGTGAGCTTGTCTAATAATACACTTGTGCTGTGCTTTAAGAGGGACTTGGTCACTCGTGTACCCAGATATGGGACACCAAGAGCAAGCACAGGACGGCAGGACAGGCTGCCAAAACCTATTACTGTATCGATGAACCCGGAACTGTTGAGCGGTATGGATTTGTATAATATGTGTATATTACTCGAAATCTTTGAAACAAAAATGTGGTCAAGCAGCTTCAGCGAATAATTATCTTAGGGGTCTCCAACTCATTTTTAGTTATGTCATCTGCACCAGATTGGCATGGTTTTAAAACTGTCCCAACACTGTACATTAGTGCTATTTAAAGAAAGATGAATGATAAAGCATTATGTCAGCATTTCTGGCTTCCCACCCATTAGAACTACAGGACACGCTTCCCACCCATTAGAACTACCAGACACGCTTCCCATCCATTAGATTACAGGACATGCTTCCCATCCATTAGATTACAGGACGGGCTACATTGTTTCATGCAGGTGTGTGACTCAGTAAGCACTTCCTTCCACATATAAACCCACTCCCTACCGTGGCATCCTGGGTCACCAGACAGCCCTGAAAATCGATTGTCACTTGCACTTTATATCAGGCCTGGGTGGACTTTGGAAGTTAGTGTTGTACCCTGTAGAATAAATTAATGTCTGTTTATACATTTAGAAACGGATGAATAGCAAAAATAATCCAATCCCTTTATTTTACTGACACAAATTAACAGGCGCTCCTGGCACCTATAGACTGGCCCCATGCCTGTCACTCTGCAGTAAATAAAGTTTAAATAAGTTTGCCCAACTTTAGACAGCAATGATATGCTGCAGTTACTGAGCTACAAGACCTTCCATTGAGCCAGAGTCTGCCCACCTCCTCTTTAATTCTACTCTTATATATACCATGATATAAAGGGGTTTACTCAAGCCTTTATTCTTAATGTGTAAAGGAACACTTTAATCAACTTACCTGCTTCATCTCATCAAAGTGGTTATAGTGTCGGGAGTGTTCTGGCTGTGTCCTTTCATCTAGCATTAAACCGGTTTTAATATTTTCATGCTAAACACGAGTTCCTAGAAACGTATTCTCTTTGTGCTGCTTGGGCTAACAAGGAAGTATTAGCCTGAGCAGCAATAGGCGGCTGTGATTGGCTGAGAGTGTCAGCTAACCACATTTAGCCTATCACAGTGCTATTGCAGTTAGGAATCGATATGGCTGCCAGGAAGTGTTTAATCTCTGGTTTAGCCACACCTCCAGTGGAGGTGGGTCTATGGGAAACTAGAAGCCATCATTCAGTATTACAATTCTCAAAAATTGTTAACCCTGAATGGAGGGGCAGTGTCAGGGGATTCCAGACACTATAACCACTTCAACGAGATAAAGCAGGTATTGCACCTACAGTGTCCCTTTTTAGACCATGGTATAAATAAGAGTAGAATTAAAGAAGAAGTGGACAGGCACTATAACCAATTCAGTTAGATAAAATAGTTACAGTGCCTGCAGTGTCCATTTAAATTTGTATCATGTTACATGAAACTATCTTCTTTGTTAGAAAATATACCAAAATTATATAAAAGTGAAAAAAAAACCTTTAAAGATTTGTGTATGCAATGCTGAAATTTAAATTTAGAATTTTGTGGTTTCAGACTCCAAATTACACAGTACGTCGGCTGTGTTTTCAGACTTATTTTAGGACTGTAACATATTTACTGGTTATTTAGAGGATAACAAGAAAAGATGAAGAACAAATACGTGATGAACTTCAACTTCATTAGTCTTGCTGTGGCTATCAACTGTGAAATCGAAGATTTAGGTGTTTTTTATTTTTTTATTTTTATAAGGTCAATCCATGATTTAATCACCACTTACTGAATGCAGTACTTTGTCTGAACAGCTTTCTTCGTAGCTCATGGAGTATTTGCAGTACTAAGGCCCCTGGCTGGGGACTCTGTTCTATATCTATACCTGCCATTTCTTCCTTTTTGCACATAGCAGGGAATTTTTTATCCAGTATACTGTAACATGATCGGGATGTTTAGTCTAGTATAGGTGCACTCAGAGGACAGATTCTCGTCTTCACTGCCTCTCCCTGCTGCGAGTCTCTACCATTCCCTGCTACTCCTACGTCAGGTTCTGATACAAACATACACATTTACATTGTGTATCATTATTTGGGACACCTTTTTTTTGTTTTGTGTAAAAACTGCAAGTCTTGATTTGTCTGCTACTTATATTATTAGTATTACACCAAACGACCATGTATTGGTGAGAGGAAAGGCTTACATCCATTCAATTAGGGTGCTAATGATTACATTGGTACTTTTATTTTTTAATTTTCACTTATTTTATAATCAGCTGAGCTTTTATAAAGGTTATGTTTTAATATTTTATTAGTCTGGCTTTCCTTTTTTTTTTGGATCAACTTAACAGAGGAGGATAGATCAAAGATAGATCGTGGCTGCTGTGTAAGTACAAGGATATGCCCATACAGGAAACAGCTAAGCAAAGACTGACAGCACTGGCAACCAGACTGAGCAGATACACACAGTGAAGGAGTTTAAGCATGCCTGGGATAGGCATAAGGCTATCCTAACCATAAGATAAGGTTGTCACATTCTATGTTCTAGGTGTGCCCCAATTCCCTTTTTTTCTACAGCAAGTTGTATGTCTGAACAATTACCATCTTATATATTACTGGGTATCACCATCTTTTGGCTATGTGATTACCATTAGGGTAGGCATAAGAAATGAAGATACAGGAGCACTTATAGTTGCTGTGATTTACTGTAAGATTGCAATCAAACAAGCAGACAAAAAAATGTAACTACAGACATTAAAATTGATGAAATAGACAAGCAGGGAGCCATGCAGCCAGCCTGAGCAGACGTGCCGCGTCCCAGCTCTTGACCCAAATCGATTGTTTTGGTGAAAAATCCAAAAACTAGGCACGTCCATCTCCTGGTTAGATATTAAGAAGCAGGGGAACACCCGGGCGACCAGCCTGATACTACACATCAGCGGATCGACAACCGGGTGCCACGATCAAGCTACTGAGGCCTACGGGAACTCAAGGCGGAAGGGGCCAGCCGCTCCTCCTGTTCACGGCCCCAAAAACAGACTCTAAAGCAAGATCACAACCTATCCTCCCCCCCCCCCCGGACCGGTGGGGGTGATCCCGGTCCACAGCAAGCGTCTGGAGCACTCAGCCACACCCCAGTCCTGTACGCTGAGCAACAACCCCGGAAAGCTTCTACCTCGTGGCAAACACGATATGGCGGCTACCTGCTTACCTGAAACACAGAGCCTGCCACCAAGCCCAAACCCAGAGGCATTACCCACACAAACGGAGGGGCAAGCGGCGGCAGACCATCAGACCCTCCGGAACCTCCACACAAGGACGAAACCCGGACTATTGTAGCAACCGGGGTTGTGGCACAGAAATGCCAGCCAACATAACAGCCTGGGGCAGAAGGGACACCCCACTCGCACTTACACCGGGGCAGTACCTAGAGGCACATAGACAGGCTCAAGCAGCATACCACCGAAGGGAATCGGACGGCAGGGACAGACGCGACTTTCCAACCTTGTGTCCCTGGAGCCAGAACACCAAGCTATCCCGACATGCGGAGTAGGCTGAGGACCCTTACCATCGTTTTTGCCTGGACTGGCATGGAGACACGCACAGAGCTCGAGAGTCTGCTGGGACCTGGTGATCCTACTTGTAGCGTGTACTTTAACATAGCAATGCAAAGCTTTAGATTAAAACTATAAAAGTGTCACTGCAACTACCCAGGCATAATAACCACAGGGACACTAGAAAAATCTTGGAAATAGTAATGTTTTGCATATACATGTATGTACGTAGCGGGGAATGTGGTGCGACTAAGAGTAAGGAGACTACCCCAATTCTCCCCCCAATAATGACAAACAACGAATATTGGATGAAACAGGCCACAGCATTTATTAAACTTACAACTGTAGGACTCATCCGAACTTTATTCTTTTTCTTTAATTCAAATATAAATAAACATATAAATATATACATATACATACCATAATTAACATATAAATTACACTTATTGCCCTACAGCCTCCAACTTAAATAACCGTCCTTGCCAACGAACTTAACCAGGTGCCTATGCACCAAAACTTTACCCACTGGTGTCTCGACTCCCCCCTCGTCCAAACCAAAAATTCCCATCATCTTAAATGCTCTACCACCAGCCGGCTTTTTGCTCGGTGGGCACGTCCTATTCGGTAACTTAAAAGTTTACCTTACAGAGCAGGGGAGGTTGAGACCCACCATGTCCATCTCCTGACATTCCATCTGGTCCCCAACCCTGTTGGCAAGGACACGCTCCCCTCTAGCTGTGACGGAACAAAAGCAGAAAATTAGGGTGGGTGGGAGGGAAGATGTTTGCTGGCCAGAATCCCAAAAGGCACTGAGGTAAGATGATCCCTGCCCCACTACAAACCCATAACCACTCCCCTAAACACATATAGCCAATCACTAGCACCATCCCCACACTCATACATGTGCCCTTGTCCTTTAGCTGTGCTGACTCCCCAGGGCCTAGACGTCTGCCCAGCATGATATGTAACCCACTGTTTGCTATATGTCTATTACCTAGCATACAGGTTAGAATAGAACTTAATGTTATACCGGTTTATATCTTGACAGGTTAACCTTGCTAATTATTGCACTCAACACATCTACCTACCTAACCTGTGATCTATCTATTATACTCATGATAAAACATCAAATGGTGGATATGTAGCATAGGCGACATAGCAATGTCAAGCATCTTTACTTTATTTTAATTCACTCAATCTTACTCGGACAAATCAACTGTTTAGTTAAGCATGTTAAATATAAAAATTGTGCAAGTTATCATGCCACTGTTTAACTTGTATAAAACTTGAAATACGCTGTTGTGGCGCTCGTTGAAATACTGTGACCAACTGCACTACTAAAATAAATAATAAAAAAAAAAAGAAAGAAATAGACAAGCAGACAATTTTTCTTTTCATTCCTAAAGCAGGAAAAGGAAGATTACAGTATTTAACTGTCCTGTGAAAACCATAAACGCCCACAGTCCTTTAACGTACCTAGAAAGGTCTCCTACACATAGGGGATCTGCACGTATTTTGCTCTGGATTGTTCCTGTTCATTGAACCAGCCTGATGTGTTCGTAGCACAGTATGTTCATTCACGTGTACTGGTGTTACTATGATTCTCTACCTGTGCACTGTGTTCTTTGATCTGCTCTCTGTTCTG
The DNA here is from genome assembly GCF_036172605.1 of Pelobates fuscus. Classification (NCBI taxonomy): domain Eukaryota; kingdom Metazoa; phylum Chordata; class Amphibia; order Anura; family Pelobatidae; genus Pelobates; species Pelobates fuscus. Next base: position 55,977,325 of record NC_086321.1, read on the forward strand.
TTTTATTCGTTTTTATTGTAAAATAAACAAAAACTAATTGAAATAAAGCAGGTTGCGCACTGTTAAATCAGAAAATAAAGAGAACGCTAGATTTAACAATGTGCTGCCATTGAATTGACCATCATTCACTGTTTGGTGAATATATCTCCAGGTCTTTACAGTGTTACTTAGAAAACGTGTTAAGCTGGACGAAGAATTTTCACTATGAACTGTCGACTGAGGGGCTGACAAAATGTGATACTTTTTCATACGTAATATACTTAATTTTAAAACACATAGTAATATCCCTGACACAGTGCTTCATACGTGTTCTGCCCTCGGTTTGCTGTCCTGCTGGATTGCCAGGCTGTCTGGAGTGCATTCATGTAATTATGTCACAGGCGGCTCTCTTTACCCCCTCACTAAGGCGCCCCACTTCTCTTGACACCAGTGTTGGAGGGATTGAAATTGTCGGAGACCCTGAGCCAATGTATGTCCTCTGAATCCACAAAATATCACGCCTTCCCAGTGTCACAATTTAGGAGAGACAGTCCCTATTTTCATACTTCCCAACGTCAATGTTCTGTGAAATTGGGACGGTTGGGAGGCCTGCATTTTGAGTCCAAACCCCCCATGCCCTCTTTATTATCCTAACGTCCTACTATTCTAGGAGAATCCTGTATAGTCTGTGTAAATGGATACATTTTCTTGTTCGAAGTTACATTTTAGTTTGAAAAATGTTATTAGTAAGTCATCTAAAACTTCTCGGAAGAGCCCCGTCCGTAGCTAAACCCCGCATTCACATCCCTAAAATGATAGTGTCCCTCTTTGACCAACTAAAATGTTGGAAGTTCAGAATTATCATCCAACTAGTTAACTACAAAGGAATTGAGGCATGTACTTGTTTCAGGACAAACGTTACTACCTTGTACTTCCTTACATTACACAACCTTGTTGCCGTGGCAATGTAAGCAGAGTCCTAGCAAAGCATAGTTTCTGTCTCATTAGAATTACATCATTAGACTGCTAGGTAGCAGTGGCTAAGGTTTGTGCTGGAATGAGTATAGACCTGAGCTGATAACTAGATCAAAAGTGACAAAGCCCACTAATGACATATGGCAACGGACCTCATTTCATTTTCTTCTCCATGATTTTCCTTTAGCACCAATTAATGCATGGAAGGACCAAAAATATTTTCTTCTACACTTAGATTAGCAAATGTAGAGATCCTTAAATCTTCTGATCACTGATTTCAGAATCTATCTCTCTATAAAGAGTCAACACTGGATAATGAATATGAGGATGCACAGAGTTCAACGATTTTCAGTTGACGCAGTGAATATTAAACAGATCTAAATGGCATTGCGGTGAATCATTTTCTATCTAAGAACACAGGTTGCTTTATGGCAATATGTATTTGAAACCAATATCCGCATTTCTAATTATAACAGTACCAAGCATTAGATAGAAATGATAAGCGTCTTAATTTCCTGTTTACTAATGGCTTAGAATGTTATGGGACTTAACCTTGGGTCACACAATGACAGAAATGTAATTTGGACAAATCTGGGCTGGTTTCAAAGTCCACAAAGTTAGATATTAAGAGCTGAGCAATTACTAAGAACATTAAAATGAATCATAGAAGAAATGGATTTCAAGCATCACTTAGCACTATACAGATATACTGTAAATGATTATCAACTGGTCATTTTAAAATATTTAGTATGATCTTTTCAAACAAATAAGGCAGCCATTCTCCAAAAAAAATTAAATCAAAAAAGTCTATCTACCAAGCTCTTTTTCTCCACAGCCCCATTTGTGTATCTCTTCCCACAGCACCTTGTTTCTTTTCCCCCTAAGTCCTCTATGTCGCTGTGTGTCTAGCCCAGACCTTCCACACATCTCAACTCCCCCACGTGTCTTATTCCCCAGCCCCAAATGTGTCTCAATTCCTCCCTCCAACCCCTCCACTTATATTCCCATGCTTTTCCCTGTCACAATGAGATCACCTGCTGTCGAATGCTCTCATAGGTGAAATTCCCTGGCACTAATGGTTTTTCCACCCACTTGCTGATGTAGCCTGGCATTGATTCTGGTCTCCTAGCAACCGTTTTATTCCTGTACTTTCAACTCATCTTGATGCAGTTAATTGTGTTTTTTTTCATATTTCCTATATAAAAATGTAAATTTACATTATAACAGTATACAAACTGCCGTTCGAGTGTTGAAATAACTAGACTTTGCTGCTGAAGGCATATTTCTAAAGTAAACAGCATATTACATTTAAAAATAATAATTTTTTTTGCAAAAATATTCACTTTGAAAATCATAGCATGGAAACTTCTAAACAGCTTCAATCATGTTTTCCTTTCTTACGATGTAGACAAGGTCTTGGATTAATTAGCTGCGTAGTGGGATAATCACAGGGAATAGTCATTTGACGGAGTTGTGTTTTTACATTTGACTCAACAATGTGACTTATAGAAATAATGATAATAAAAACAAAGTATTTAATTGTCTACTCCTCAATTCATATAAAAAAGCACAAAAAGAAAAGATATGAGGATCTGGACAGAGGTTCCAGAAAAAAATAAGTCACGTGACATCATCACGCACGACGTGACACCCGTGGCATTCTGGGAAAAGCGGCAAAATAGCGACCATACCCCAGAAGCACTCAATCCTTCACTAATTACAGAGAGGGGGGTGGCTTTGGACTTAATCACTGTTTTTTTTTCATGTATAAAAAGGATGAGTGTGTTGTAAGGTGGGAGGGACATGATTCATTGAGGAAGGGAATGTCCGAAATGTTTGTGATATTCTGTCCTCCAATTAAATACCAGTAGAACCTTGGTGTGCACACAGCAACTTTTTGCGCAGCCTCTTGTTTGTTCTATTTATCCCATATAAAAAAAAGCAGGTGTTTGCATGGAGACCTGACTCTTTTCCAAATTCCTAAAATGCCAGACATCTGGCTCTATCTAGAGTTAATGTTTTAAGATCAAAAGGAAAATGAATGCTGAAGCTGGCCCACCTGATTGCACAATATTTTGATCCCATACTAGTGACAATTGAAAGGTGGGGGTAATTTTTTTATATCTACTTGGTTTTCCAGATTGAGAGAATTCTACCACTCTCTGCTTTTTATTAAAACAATAAAATATTCTGGATTTAAACTATGACAGGTGCTTTGAAATTCCACGTAGGTTGCAGCTGTCATGAAGTAGAATTATGATGATCTGTTGAAAACATCCCAGGGAGTTTATTTAATCACTAACAAAGTATATATGTTTATATCCCTTTGTCAGGAAAACTTTATATTGTTTTCCCCCCCTGCCAAATATAAATAATATTAGCTGTAATTTTCAGAGTTAGGGGCAGGGGAATTCTCAGCCAGGTTAGGACGGATGTTTCGGAGATGAAATCCAGCATAATATTAATCAGCAAGATATAAGAATGTAGCAAAACGGACACAACCCATTAGGATTTATTTTACCATGTAGTCTTGGTCTATTTCTTTAATAATTTAAAAAACATTTTAACTTATCTTTTATATTGGAAAAATATGCACCTGCCCTTAAACAACCCTTTTCCCCTAACCACCTTATTTTTCTGTTCTTAACTATTCATATCTTTTTATTCTACATATTTTCTTTACTTATCTCTCTCTACATGCAGTTTCTCTACCTAAACAACAGTAGAATTTGTTCTAACCCACAACAGCTTACCTCCAACACATGCAACTCTACAATCAGGGTTCCCCTCGGCATGCGCAAGCACGCAAGCAGCACCCCCAGAAACATGCAACACCAGAAGTCACACATTCACATTCCATGTAACTATTGTGACTAAATGGACAATAACATATATGGGTTCACGTGAATTTGAGATTCATAAAGTGGATAAGATTTGTAGGGATCTTCATGGTTTGAGTTTCCTAAAAATGTAAATAAGATTATCTTGTAAAAAAAGAAACAACCGGCACTGCCAAGCTAGTTCTGATGATCTAATATTGATCCAAGTATGACATTTTGAACAGGAGCCCCTTACATGATCCTTTCACAAAAAAAGGAAATGGAATGGAGATGATCTCAGCAGGGCCAACTGTTTATGTTTTTGAACATGTTTTAACAGTGTATCTCCACACAGATTACATGATGGTGGTATGATATTATATCCAGACCCAATCCCAGAGCTTCACTGAGAAAAATGTTGATGGCTAGGGATGACAAAGTTGGGTTGTTCTGTTTCAATATTGTCTGTATACTAAAAACTATAAAAGTAATAAGTAAATAAATTATTTGTTCTATGATTCTCTACAATTAGATGGGGCTAAATTGTACCCCATTGTTGTTCCCTCTGTCTGTATATAATAAAGCATTTAGTTTCTTGGAAATGGCACAGTGGATATTTAGAAATGCAGTCTTCACATCAATTCCCTTCTTATATAGTAAGTTAATGGAGATACTTAACATGGCTTAATTTTTTGGTTCCTCTATTTCCCCCTGAATTTAAAAAAAAATTGCAATTCACCTTAGGTTTTAAGGTATATATATAAGACTACTCTTTATTATGGGGAATGTGATCTTTGTCAATTTTTGGTAAAGGGCAGAAAAGCAAAGTTCCATTTCACTAAGCTAATTTACCCACAATCCATCAGTCAAAAGGGCAAACTGAATTTTTTTTATGGATAGTGGAGAAGAAAATGGCAGCACCCAGATATTGAAGATATTGAGATGCAGCGCAAGAAAGAAAATATAGTACATATAAATAAAGGCAAGTGACAAGGAAAGGGTATAACCGTTAAGATACAAGGTGCATAAGGAAAGGAAAAACCAAACATGACATTGTCACGTTAATGCCTTCTTCTCTTTGTTATAATAGAGATCTATAGGCACAAGAACATAGTGTATATAAAGAGAGATAAAGCATAATGTTTCTACTAAATGATAAAATGTATCTCTGATGCAAGAATCTAGCCTGATCGCTAAGGTTATACAGAAACACAGAAGAAGCCTTTATACCATCTGCAGAGCCAATAACTGCTACCCCAAATCCTTATATATCCCTTTATACTTGTTTGCATTCGTTTATACTAATTAGCCTCCTGTGTCATTTTTTAAAATCCTCTGCTTTCTGTTTTCTGTAAACCACGTTTAGTTCTGTTTCTGTTTTTGTTGTGAGTATTTACACAAATTGCAGCTCTCCAGGGACTTAACGTTGAACTCAGTACCTCTCCACAGATTTAACGTTAAACCAGACTGCCTAGTGATCCACCCATGTTTAATTGCTGAGTTCACGAGAGGGGAAGCCAAATTCACTTTAGGAAATACACAAAACTATTTTGTTTTTGTTTTTCTGAGTCTCGTAAATAATACACCCCAAAAAAGCATTTCTGCTCCCTTCAGATTGTGTTTGCTTCATTTACTTGTGCACCCACTTGACATTATTAGTTCCACAACAAAATCTTTTTTTTTTTTATTTATGTTAAAATGATTTTAATAGTTTTTTCTTTTGCATTTTGCAGGATGTTATACCATTATATTTGAACACGAATGTAACCTTAAAACACCCTTGCCTTTGGTTCTATTTTTATGTGATTAGTGATAGCCTTGTGGTTTAGCCGCTAACCTCTTAAGTGGAGAGACAATTGTTTGAGACAAGAAATAAGCTTGGCATGACCTTGAAAGAAATGCTTTTTCTAGATCTATCCTATGAATTGCTTAGAGCAGCTCCTATGGCAGTTTACTTGGTATTATCAGAACAAGGCCTTAAGAGAAAACGCAGTATGTAGTTTTAACATATTTATGCCGGTGTATGTGGGGGTGGAGTAAAGTCAAAGCTTATAAAACAGTCAGACGTATGTTACCTAATCAGAATGCCTAAGTTGCATTAACTTTTGCTTTGCCCCTCGTGTTATCTCCTCTTGACCATCAGTGAATTTCCTTGTGTCTCTTGACTCTTGGGTGGACTCCCTGTGTACCTCCATTCACTGTTTATCATAAAAACCATATGTTAGTAAACTGTGACCTCGACTTAACTATGTCAGCAATAACCACTCGGGGCTATGATAAATAATAAAAAAAAATCAATCATTTCTGATTTATATTCCCATGCAGAGAAGTGATACTTGCCTGTCAAAGTATTCCGATTGTTTGGCTTATATGCCAACCAATCAGGTTGCTCTCACTGATATTGCAGTCTAGCATGGGTTGATGCACGGGAGACGCTTAGATGTCCCCCTAGGACTGATTTTCTCATTAGGCAGATTAGGCACCTGTGCTGTATGGGGTGAAACATAGAAACATAGAATGTGACGGCAGATAAGAACCATTCGGCCCATCTAGTCTGCCCAGTTTTCTAAATACTTTCATTAGTCCCTGGCCTTATCTTATAATGTGCTTTTTTGGAGCTCAGTTGGCTTGGCCAATGTCCTCAGTAGTCCAGTAAGCCTCCTATGCAGGATAGCAGGTTGCAGGAACAGGTTTTAGAGGGACTGGACTAGAGAACATATAAGAGAGTGAGTATTTTGCAAACTCCACTTCAAAATCCACATAATCAAACAATATGACACTTAACTTCCAAAACAGCACCAAACAGGGGGGGGGGGGGGCGCGGACCTTCGGGCTAGGGGTGCACAATATTCCCTCAGGACGCAAGGGGGGAGACCACACTAAAACCATGGCACCGTGGGCATAGAAGCCCAATAACGTTATACCACCACATTGATAGTACTCTGACACCGTACCAAACAGAAGCCTGGTGACGATTTAGTCCCGAGACCACTACCTTTACTTATACCGGAACATAGCCCACTAGCACAGCTAAGCCCACCGGGAACCATGACTCAAACACCATACCAGACGACCACAGGCAGGAGGAGGTTGTTGTGACACCATACACCACTCAATAAGATTACCATGACACTAGGTAGCAATGCATTGGAGGTGTATGAACCATGCGCGACCTCCGCACAAGCCAAGACCTCGCCAACAAACAAAAACTCACAACCACGACAGAACAACAAACCACATATAGGCGACCAAGGCACAGAAGCCAGTCAAGCTCACAAGCGAGGCATACCAGAGGCGTACACTGCAACAGCACTACTGACCCACACTTAACTTATCCACACAGACACAGCGCACCAAACATATGGAGAAACATCACAGGTTGAGTCTCTACCTGGCTGTGGGGGTGTGTCTGGCATGCCACTCGGCCTCTCTAGGGTTAGGGAACGGCCCACAGCAAGCAAAGACCACAACCTGGAGGACCCTTATCCATCACCACTATACCTCACTTATCATTCAGATCGTATGGCAAAAGTCTTCCGAAAACTCTGCTAAGCTCATCACACTACACCAAAACTGACAACAATAGAATGGGGGGGATAAACTAAACAAAACACAAATATATATATATATATTTTTTTTTTTTACAGTGTGTGTTAATTTCTATATACAACCGTTCAGGGGCGGGCTGGGAAGGGGGGCAGGGAGGCAATTGCCCCCCAGGCCGCCTTAAACCCAGGGGCCAGGGCTGCCCACATCCAGCAAAAAAGGAAAAATCTGAATCCCCTGCTTCTGGCTGAGGAGTCAGATTTTTCAACTTACCTCACTCTCTGCAGTCAGTGGAGTCGGCCGGCCTCTCCTGATGATGTCAGTAGTAGGGGGCATGACTTCCACTGCTCTTCTCACAGGACCGCTGGGGAGTCTGGGAGAAGAGCAGAGGAAGTCACGGCCCCTCCTCCTGACATCAGGAGAGGACGACTTCACTGGCTGCTGCTGTTTGCTGCTCCTGTTGGCTGCTGTCCACCCCTCCCTGGCCTAAGGTAAGACTCAGGGAGGGGGGAAATACACTTTAGTGTTTTTTTTTTATTCCCCTCCTCAGCCCCTGCCCCCTCCTCAGCCCCTGCCCCCTCCTCAGCCCCTGTCCCCTCCTCAGCCCCTGTCCCCTCCTCAGTCCCAGTCCCCTCCTCAGCCCCTGCCCCCTCCTCAGCCCCTGCCCCCTCCTCAGCCCCTGCCCCCTCCTCAGCCCCTGCCCCCTCCTCAGCCCCTGCCCCCTCCTCAGCCCCTGCCCCCTCCTCAGCCCCTGTCCCCTCCTCAGCCCCTGTCCCCTCCTCAGTCCCAGTCCCCTCCTCAGCCCCTGCCCCCTCCTCAGTCCCTGTCCCCTCCTCAGTCCCTGTCCCCTTAGTCAGCCCCTGCCCCCTCCTCAGTCCCTGCCCCCTCCTCAGCCCCTGCCCCCTCCTCAGCCCCTGCCCCCTCCTCAGCCCCTGCCCCCTCCTCAGCCCCTGTCCTCTTCTCAGCCCCTGTCCTCTTCTCAGCCCCTGTCCCCTACCTCAGCCCCTGTCCCCTACCTCAGCCCCTGTCCCCTACCTCAGCCCCTGTCACCCTTCCTCAGCCCTGTCCCCTTAGTCAGCCCCTGTCCCCTTAGTCAGCCCCTGTCCCCTTAGTCAGCCCCTGCCCCCTCCTCAGCCCCTGTCCTCTCCTCAGCCCCTGTCCCCTACCTCAGCCCCTGTCCCCTACCTCAGCCCCTGTCACCCTTCCTCAGCCCCTGTCCCCTTGGTCAGCCCCTGTCCCCTCCTCAGCCCCTGTCCCCTCCTCAGCCCCTGTCCCCACCTCAGCTGCTGTCCCCACCTCAGCCCCTGTCCCCACCTCAGCCTTAGTCAGCCCCTGTCCCCACCTCAGCCCCTGAACACACCTCAGCCCCTGTCCCCACCTCCCCTTCGTCAGCCCCTGTCCCCTTAGTCAGCTCCTTCCTCAGCCCCTGTCCCCCCTCCTCAGCCCCTGTCCCCTACCTCAGCCCCTGCCCCCCCTCCTCAAGCCCTGTCCCCTTAGTCAGCCCCTGTCCCCTTGGTCAGCCCCTGTCCCACCCTTTCCCTGCTCCTTTCCCCCCTCTCAGCTCCTGCCCCCTTCCTCAGCCCCATGCCCCCCACCACAGCACCATAACATCCCCACTACAGCTCCTCTCCCCCAATTGCAACCCATATTACCCACACCACAGCCCCTTTCCCAAATTGTAGCCATCAACTTGCTTCAGCCCCTATCCCCCCGTACATTTCCTAAACCCCCAATTACAGCTTATACCCTCCACTACCAGCCCCTGTCCCCCACTACAGCCCTGTCCCCTTACTCAGTCCCTGTCCACTGGCTTTAAAAGTGTAAAGTTTGGGTGTGTGTGTATGAGTATGTCTGTGTGTGTCAGTATGTCTGTGTCAGTCAGTATGTCAGTATATCTGTGTGTGTGCATCAGTATGTCAGTATGTCTGTGTGTGCGTTAGTATGTCAGTATGTCTGTGTGTGTGCATCAGTATGTCTGTGTGTGTGCATCAGTATGTCTGTCTGTGTGTGTGCCAGTATGTCTGTCTGTGTGTGTCAGTATGTCTGTCTGTGTGTGTGTCTGTGTGTGTGTCAGTATGTCTGTCTATGTATGTGTCAGTATGTCTGTCTATGTGTGTGCAAGTATGTCTCTGTGTGTGTGCCAGTTTGTCTGTGTGTGTCAGCCAGTATGCCTCTGTGTGTGTGTGTCAGTATGTCTGTCTGTCTGAGTCAGTATGCCTGTAACAGTGTGTATTTCTGTGTGTGTCTGTGTGAGTACCAGTATGTATCTCTGTGTGTGTGTCAGTATGTCTGTGTGCAAGTATGTCTGTGTGTGTGCCAATTTGTCTGTGTCAGCCAGTATGCCTGTGTGTGTCAGTATGTCTGTCTGAGTCAGTATGCCTGTAACAATGTGTCTTTCTGTGTTTGTCTGTGTGCCTGTCAGTGAGTGTGTGTTTTTTAGTGTGTGCCAAATCAGCAAGTGTGTGTGCCTGTCATTGATTGTCTGTTTAGGTGACTGCTTCCCCTCCCCCCCCCCCACACACACACGCACTTTCAATCACATGGGAAAGGTGTTTTTACTCTCCTCTTGGTGCAATGGGCCACTTGACTGGATTTGCCCCCCAGGCCTAAGGCTGCCAGCCCTCCCCTGCAACTGTTTATATTTGACAAAAGGTTTTCCCTGTCATATACGTATATTGTGCAAACCTGTACTCTCACATACGCAACACAAAGACAACAGAACGAAAACAAAACAAGGCGGAAAAAGAAAATGTGTGGTGATTCCTATATATACCAGTTTGTAATTGACAAACCAGATCACTGTTCTGTTTGTATGTTGTGCAACTCTGTATTTTTACATACACAACAAAAATAAAGAATTACAAAAAAGAAATCCACGTGCTCTAAAGACCCAGTTTCCCTTATCCCTATTTAACCCCTCACAAAACCTAAACAAACCCTTTCCATAGTTCTACATTTAAGCACTCAAAAACCTCATTGTAAACACTAAACAATCCATGTACCCATATACTAAACTTAACCCAACTTTTACCCTTAACTGAATAATTCTAAACATCCCTTATACAAGAACTATAACACGTCTCAGGCTTTTAACTCTTTTAACTCTAAACACCCTACGTAAACTAACTCATACGTTAACCTCTCTAAAACCTTAACCTACACCCATCTAATATTATCTTAAACCCAGCATGGGTTTACACAGCTGCATACACTCACTATACTCACAGATTCAAACACAACACATCGCGAGCAGAAATATACACATATACACACTGATCAGCCACAGCTTTAAAACCACCTGCCTAATATTGTGTAGGTCCCCGTCGTGCTGCCAAAACAGCTCTGATGCGTCAAGGCATGGACTCCACAAGACCTCTGTGTCCTGTGGTATCTGGCACCAAAAAAATTAAAGCAGATCTTTTAAGTCCTGCAAATTGCCAGGTGGGGCTCTGTGGATCGGATTTTTTTTTCCTGCACATCCCACAGATGCTCAGTCGGATTGTTAGCTAGGGAAATTGGATACAAAGCAACACCTTGAACTCTTTGTCATGTTCCTTAAACTATTGCTAAACAATATTTGCAGTGTGTTAGGGTGCACTATCCTGCTGAAAGAGGCCACAGCCATCATGGAACAGGATTGCCATGAAGGGGTGTATGTGGTCTGCAACAATCTCTAAGTAGGTGGCACGTGTCAACGTAACAACCACATGAATGCCAGGACTCGAGGTTTACAAGGAGAATATTGCCCAGAACCTCCCCGGCTTACCTTCTTCCCATAGATCATCCTAGGGGTTAACGTAGTCTTCCCATGGGGATCCTTTAACTGTTGCCATCAGCTGAGTATTCTACTTCTTTAAAATAAAAACCTTCTCACTCTTTTGGTGAACATTACATTACGTTTATCAGTGGGAGTTCCTTAAAAAGCTAGAAAGATTAATTAAGGACCAACTCCACAGTATGTCTAGCAATAAATCACACACAAGAAACGAAAACAAAAAACAGCATTCTGATAGATGCTAAGAAGCTGGGTTTCCTGGTACCTGAACAGAGCAAGATACCACAAGGTGACCTTAGGTGACTGTATAGGACCCAGAAGCTACACAGGGTCCGAAACCATTCATTTTCTCGGAACTATTACCATCCCACTATGAAGAATGAAGGGGATTTTAACTTCAAAGCAGACGTCCCTATTGGAACACATAAAGGATCCATACAAAGTAGGATGTACTGTGAAAGCAACGTTATGGACTACTCATATTAATCCAAACATAGAGATGCAAACGCATGGGGTCCCAAGTAGATGGCACTTATGCATTTCATGCCTCACAGGCACTTCCTCATAGACAACGAAGGGGTTCTCAAACCTGTTATCTGACCAGGCCTGGGGGGGGATTTTAACTCGTCTCCGCACTTAAACCCTGCTGAGTTCATTGACAACTGCATTATGATAGATTTAAAATAGCTACGTGACTTATTGCTGAGTTATGGCACCCTCTTCTTGAGTGCTTCTACAGCACTGGGTGAAGTCAGTAGGCACTCGGCATCTGTAAACTCTATCAGCGATACCAGTAGGATTTCCAAGTGGTTACAACTAAGGGATTTATTTACAGAATAATGAGCTGTAGCACATACAATTATTGTTTTCTAATTTTAAACCAGCGTAGCTGAAATAGAAATACAGCTTCGTTAGAAAGAAATAGACAAAGCTTCAAAGAAACATTTGCAATTGCCCTTAAAGCCCATACATTGAAGTTTAGGGTCCAGCCATTTTTAATGTAATCAACAATCTCGATAGCAGAAATAGCAGCTTAATATACAGACCATTATATTGATTTTACTGCAACCCTATTTGTAGCTAACACACTTAAACTTCTGGAGACCTAGGCAAATTGCTTGATTTGTTCATGCAGCTCTATTCCCATGTCCTCTCGTATCTCTGTTTTGAAGTTTTATTTAAATATTGTGACTAATGTGTGTTTAATGTGTGGCTTTTTCTGCAAAGCAGTTCTTGCTCTGTTGTGTATTTTATCTTGTTGATAGCATGGTTTAAGTATTGTCCTTTTCTCACAGCTTACCCTGCATGCCTATGTGTGTTGGAGTATTTTTCTCATAGTCTGTGTAGTGCCCCATCCCTTGTAGCTGTGACTACTTCATATTGTACAAGAGGACTGCGTTATTGTACAGAGATACTTCTGTAAAACGTGTGTGTGTGTCTAATCTGTTATGATTTTACAGTGAAATATAAAACTATGTTCATTTTTTTATATATACAATCAGAAATATTATGTTGAATGGGATGATTTGTAGATTATATGCATACTCAGACATATATGTGTCACTTTAACTTGCTTGAACAGAACCCACCTTGCATTTACTATGTTTTTTATCCAACTTAACTTGTTTGTTAGAGACTATGGGCTTATTTAAAAAATCTTGTTGGCTGCTGCTATTAATTACAGACGTTAATTAATTAAGACATAAAAAGCTTGTAGCGGCTACAAATTACAACCAGATTGATACGTTTTTATAGCCAATTGCTAATAGCAGCTTCCGCTAAAGATAAAATGACCTGCATAATATCAGCATGTTGGTAAAGCACAGAAACACACACCTGAGCATGCGCACTTCTCCCTGTGTGGCAAGTAGCAACAGGCAAGTAGCCAGTGGCCAGTAAAAAGTGGCGACATTTTGTCTGAACAATATTTTGTTTTGGTTTCAATTGGATGCATAGGGATTTCACTTCTCATCTAATCCCACCAGGCCAGAGGCTAGTGTTAAAAAACTAATAAAGTCACCCAGACCTCTTTATCTTAATGGTCCTGTATGATGCTCCGGTGTGATTAACCCTTTAAGGTAAAACATTGCTGTTTTGCAGAAGGAGCGTTGTTTATATTAAAGGGGTTAAACCCGCCTCTAGTGACTGTCACCCTGATTTCGCTGCACTGACAGATCCAATGCTTTCCTTTGAGAAGCACTGAATGCTCGCCGTGCATACACTTCAGGTCCACAATGCATTTCTCTGAGTAGCATTGGATAGAGCAGGCATAGGCAACCTTCGGCACTCCAGATGTTTTGGACTACACCTTCCATGATGCTTTGCCAGCATTATGGGTGTAAGAGCATTATGGGGGATGTAGTCCACAACATCTGGAGTGCCGAAGGTTGCCTATCCACGGGATAGAGCCAGCAATGGCGGAGAGGACAGCAACTCTGAGGGAGTCCCGGCACTGGAAAAAAGTAATTAAAAACCATTAACTATTTTTATGGAAACCAGGGTAGGGGAGACTAAATATTACTAGGAATAGGGACATTGTAGCATAAACATTTCTATACTGTTCTTTTAAGTCTTTTGGGCTACTTAGTGACTGACTTTTAGCAGAGTCTCGGACTCTGCATGTGAAATTCTGGATTTCGGTAAACAGCCGTTAATCCCCCCAAAAAAGACCTTTCCCATAATGCAGTGCAGAGATGAGCATAATGGAAAACTGTTCTCACTACATTCAGAATGGAAGAACCCACCCACCAAAAATCTAAAAACTATCTCCATAATTTTTTTTTTATTTTTTTTTAACCTGGCTCAGTTTATAATGTGATGTTTCACTTTCAGGACAGCTGCCTCATTATAAAACGGTTGTTCGGCTTTAATACTGAGCAGCTACAGTGCTAGGTATACAAAATATGTGAAAATCACTGGGAAACAATGATATCTTTTTCTCTGCCTCGGGGTCCTTGGCTGACAGTACGGATTGGGAAAACAGAAAATGAACCAGTCCTGAATGTCATTCCAGAGTTATAAATAATGTAACAGGGGGCGCTGGACAGCTACCAGCTTTAAAGGACACACGCACACACTTTCTTAATAAACATAGATACTTTATTGAAACATGCATTATAGAGACAGTTTATCCTCGTCTAGCACTGCTTGAGCTACCAGCTGACAAGGTCACTGGATGAGCTGGGAATCTTTAAATTTTACCTGTCACCCTGGATAACAATTTATCCCCAGAGAGAATATAAAGAGATTTATGTGGCTAGCAGATCATGGAGATTTCTAGGCAAACTCTGTATTCAACACTGTTACTATTTCAGAACTTTTTTTAGCCATTCTATGGCATGAGCTATGAAACTTTGCAAGCCTTATAGCCAAGTAAGAAAGCACAACTCTTAAATAGAATATAGAATTAATAGTGTGATTTGCACACAATTCAGGCTATCCAAACCTTAAAGCAGAGGGGTTCTGAAACCTCTTCTCCATCTCTCATATTGTTTTTACAGCCTTAATGTTTGGATAGCATCAAGGGAGATGTAGTTCACAATATCGGGGGTGCTAAAGGTTGCCTACCCCTGCTTTAAATGAACACTATAGAGTTAGGAATACAAATGTATATTCCCAATGTTATAATGACCTGGTCACTCTTTAGGTAACTACCCACCCTTGTAAAAAGTAAAAATGTAGTTAACTTACCTTTTGTCACATGACGCACCACACTGTATATGGATGGCTCCCTCTCCTTGGCCAGGATCCTTAAGATTGATAATCTCAGCCTGTCATGTGCTTTCCTGTAGGGTTTGCATGCGCGGCAAAATACTGTGCTGTGCCAATTAAATGGTCCCTATGAGGCAATCTAATTAAAATATCTGCGTTATACTCTGCTATTTTGTTTTGCAGTGCCTCTAGTGGCTGTCAGAGTGACTGCCACTAGAGACATTCAAACCCTGCAATTTAAATGTTGTGACTCCTGCAGAACAACAATGCTTTTAGCTGCATGGATCAAACGTGAGGGACATTGCACCTAGACCACTTCATTGAGATGGAGTGGTCTGGGTGCCTATAGTGCCTCTTTAATAAATCAACTTCACACCGGTTTTCTAACTTTCAAAAAAATGTCAAACCCTTGACACTAACGATATACCTAAAAAGTGGTGCCAAATACTAACTCACCAAACCGTAAAAAAAACACAATTTTACAGATTGTAGTCTGATGTAATCCAGATTGCAAAGTTTTTATTGCGTATTACTAATAGATAAAATGAGTACCATTAAATTGGGTGATAGTAACAACCCCTGGATGTTGGGCTAAGGTAACATCCCCAGGACGTACTTGGAAACCAGAGTAATCTGAATGTACCTTTCCTGGTTAAATACTTTGTTATCATTATATTATCAGGTTGCTGGTAAAGCACAGAAACACACACCTGAGCGTGCACACTTCTCCCTGTGTGGCAAGGAGCGACTGGCCACTAAAAAGTGTTCTTGCCACAATAACCATCACAACCGTATATAATGGTTATAGCGCTTAACCACCTTATTAATATAGGCATGCACACTGAAGTCCAGATTTAGGAAAAGGTAAAAAGATTTTAACAAATATTATACTATAGCTGTCAACAGGCAAATTGTTCTTCAAATTATCATTCACTTGCAAATAAGAAGCGAATGATACTTTGTGATTTCCGCATGAGTTCGGAAAAATAATGATTTTCTCATCTGAACCAATGTTAGTTGGTCGGACCAACCTAATTCTGACCGCATTTGGCTTTAGTAAATATGAGAATTACCAATGTGGTCAGAATTTGGACCAGTCAGACCACACAGGGCGATGGCTGATGATGTCACCGCCATGTGCAAGGAGTGAAGCAGGAGTCTAATGGTCTGATTCTGCCTCATTCAAGGTGTATGAGTATGGTAGAGGGATCTAGCGTTCTGTTAACCTAGGGCCAGATTTTCAGGTATTTTTATATATATTTTTACATATATGTTGTAAAAAAAAAACATATCTTTTTCATTATTTTATTTTTTTGTAAATCTTTCTTTTATTATCGCATATGCGTTATGGGGTACAGAATAGAAAGAGGATGCATTGTGGGGTAACACGAGTTAATGATAACAAGATGGTGTGCAATACACCTCATATTTTTGTTTTTTTTAAAACCGTCATGCAAACATAATGGTACAAGCTTGGTTAAGAAAATAACAGGACATGTGACAAGTTATATGCTGAACAGGTACATGGTTGAGATATGCAAGTTATATTCCGCGGTGGAATATTTGTTAGACCTTGTAGTATACATGCTGACTAATCCTGGTGATGCTTTACTTTATTGTATGATTGACTGGCAGATGGCTGAGTGGTGAATGTGTATGAGTGTCCCTGAGTAATCAAGTGTACACTACAAACAATGGCGGGAGGCTCATCGCTAATTCCAATAATAAACTATGAATGTAGTAAGCTTAACTATGCAACGTTCAACTGCATTTGCCCAGACTCCATATTCTTAGTAATGCACTGGCTTAGGTATATCTTAGTTGCGGTTATCTGAGTGAGAGTAGAGGAGACAATCAATGTGAGTGAGCAACAATAAGGGCTTAACCGTGATTTTCACCCAAATAATGTGAGAGTGCGAACATGCTGTATATGGAGCTGGCTGGATTCAAGCTTAATTAAGGTGAACAGGCCTGTCTGAGAGGCGATACCAAGAACCAGGAAGAGACAGTGTGATGTACAAGAGGAGTGACAGCAGGACATGGAAATTATAGGCATATGTTGAGTAGGTGCTATTGTTTACGCTGCACATTCAGGATTAATTGTCCGTTCTCTAACCCCTGCACCTTTCTGTGCTGTGAGCTGTGTATTAAGTGTCCAGCTGGGCATGTAGCTGATAGAGGGCATGCCATGGGAGGACATTCCCTAGTTGGAGCGATGCAAGAATGCTTGTGTGAGTGTGTGTCAGCAGGCCACAGGCGTTTGTTCTACGTGGGGTCGATCCGAAATCCGAAATCTAGCAGTGTGATCTGTGATCTGTGTGTCATATGCTGGGCTCCACTGTGATCTCACCGTAGAAATAACACTGTCTCTCATGCTCCTCTGCATCGTGCTGCTGAGCAGGTTATATAGCAGGGCTTGCTGAGTCCTTCGATCTTGCGGCTCACCCACCTCCAGCCCGGTGTTGTTGTGAGTGGAGAATTGGTTGGAGGGAGGGCCGGTCCGGTGTATGCCACTGTGCCAGCCCCGGGCTCTGTTTGAGCGACCGCCTGTGCCCTCGGTTCCGGTTCCACTTCTGGCCGGTAACGGGTTGCCTGGCTGATGGAGTGTGCGTGGGCTTGGGGCTGCGGTTAGAGGAACGTCCTCAAGGGGCTCAAGGCCCAGGAAGGCTGCTGTGGAGACCGGATCCAGATCCAGGGTATGTGAGCTGGGTAAGCCAGGAGGTTGCTGCGGTGTGTAGCTGGGCTATG
This sequence comes from Pelobates fuscus, assembly GCF_036172605.1. Taxonomy (NCBI): domain Eukaryota; kingdom Metazoa; phylum Chordata; class Amphibia; order Anura; family Pelobatidae; genus Pelobates; species Pelobates fuscus. The sequence continues at coordinate 55,994,878 of NC_086321.1, forward strand.
GTATTGCGGCCACATGTAGCAAGGTGACAGGGCTCAGTTTATCTTGCTGCCCACCGGCGGTTTGTGTCCTCGCGTCTGGCTGAGGCCTTCAGGTCGCCATGTTGGAGGCACAGAGTTTGTGTCCTCGCGCTCTGCTTGCTGGTCGGGGAGCCTGTCGTGCCACCCTGGCTCTCCTCTGTGGGGGCCGGGATAACCCCCCCGGCCCAAGGGGGGGGGGGGGACCGGGGCCTGTGAGGTGTGTTACAGGACCATGGTAGGACGACCAGGTTATCGCCGGACAGCGGCCGTCTGCCCTGCGTCTACCCCGAGTAGGCCGCAGGCTCCGAAGTCCCGTACCTCTGGGGCCCCGAAACTCCCGATCTCGGAGTCCACGGTAAGCCCATGCTTTTCATCAGTTGGAGGTGATAGTTGCTGGAGCCTCAGGGACATGCGACCGGTCAGCATGGCGGTCAGGCCCCGCCCCCCATCTTTTTCATTATTATCTTTTCATTTCATTATGCTATAAAGATTCTTTGTCTGTAGTAAAAAGTATAGAGAACAAATCAATGCAGGACACTATGATCAGATAACTTAGTTTTACTTTTGGTAAGTCCCTGTTTAGATCTCAAGCAAGTTCTGGTATGGTTTAAGGTATGGGTAGGCAACCTTTGGCACACCAGACGTTGTGAACTACATCTCCTATAATGCTCTTTCAGCCATAATGCTGGCAATGCATCAGGGGAGATATAACTCCCCTATAAGCTATAACGTGCTCTGTTGCCACAGTAGGATCGTCAAAATCATATCCTCTGCCTTCTGACTCAATGGTAAAAAACAAGAGGAATAGGCGCTCACTAAATAAACTAAAGGTGGGCAGCAGTGAACCGAGCAGGAATTCCCAATGCCTACTCAGAATAGTGAAACAAACAAGAAAAATAGTGGTAAACCGCGCCCAAACAGTACAAATAATAATAAAATCGTATACATACAAATAGTCCTATAACAAGGAATGTATGGAACCTTCAATAAAAGATACAAAATAGTAATAGTGCAGTATATCAGGCAAGTAAAAGTGGTTAAAACTTTATAAAAGACTAACTCACACTTTGCAGAGCTACTCAGAGCTCTGCCGTATAGCGCCTAGACGGTACAATCCCCGTCTCGGGATGTCAAGTGATGGTGCAGTGCGCGGTCCAATCCTCCACAGTAGTATATGGAAAAAAATATAGAGATAGGATCCAATAGTATAGCATGTATTGCAAACAGTGTTGATAAAAAAGGAAAAATATCCTACTTACAAATTTTGGAGCAAATATCTTGCTCTGGTATGTACAGCATACGGTGGTATAATCCCCACCAACGGATATAAATCAGGATGCAGGAAAATCAGGAACAGCAGATAAAATAGTAAAAATTGATCCAGTTACACCTTATCCATAGGGTTCTGTTGTTGGCCTCAGGCAGCAGCCTGGTGAATAGGAAGAAGCTGCTGCCTGAGGCCAACAACAGAACCCTATGGATAAGGTGTAACTGGATCAATTTTTACTATTTTATCTGCTGTTCCTGATTTTCCTGCATCCTGATTTATATCCGTTGGTGGGGATTATACCACCGTATGCTGTACATACCAGAGCAAGATATTTGCTCCAAAATTTGTAAGTAGGATATTTTTCCTTTTTTATCAACACTGTTTGCAATACATGCTATACTATTGGATCCTATCTCTATATTTTTTTCCATATACTACTGTGGAGGATTGGACCGCGCACTGCACCATCACTTGACATCCCGAGACGGGGATTGTACCGTCTAGGCGCTATACGGCAGAGCTCTGAGTAGCTCTGCAAAGTGTGAGTTAGTCTTTTATAAAGTTTTAACCACTTTTACTTGCCTGATATACTGCACTATTACTATTTTGTATCTTTTATTGAAGGTTCCATACATTCCTTGTTATAGGACTATTTGTATGTATACGATTTTATTATTATTTGTACTGTTTGGGCGCGGTTTACCACTATTTTTCTTGTTTGCTTCTGACTCAATGGTAGTTTTAATTTCAGGAAACACATAATCTTAATTTCCTGGGAGACTTTGCTCACCCTGAGGTTCATAAATTAATTGTTTAACACCTCCCATACAAACTACAATAAAATCAACATTATTTATCCGAATTTTTACAAATAATATGCAAAATATAAATATAATCAGAAATAATTAATAGCAAAAGGTATTGTTAGAATTATTTTAATGTCTTGATAAATTACAACAACAACAACAAAAACACTTTATTTTGCATTGGATTGTAGCATGTTAGTGACAGGCAGCATGCTCACACATTCAATCTGCTGGACAGCTCCTTTGACAATAATTAGTCTGACCATTCATACACAGTTCTGCAGACTGAAATATTTATAATTATCACCAAAAGAGCACCTTAAACAGGGAACCCACCGGAGCGTGCTTCGAGACCAAAATTACATAGCTAGTAAAGAGACTTTATTAAAAATGCAGAAAAACACGTTTCTGTTAAAATGTTGGGATCCTGTTAGATCTTTGGGTGAACATTGGCAGCTTCTTGTCAGCCCCTTTCCTTTGGTCTCTCTTGTCTTTCTTTGTTGTCTTTAACGTTCATCCATGTCTTTCTTTTCTACTATTCCTTATCTCTGTCACATCAAATTATATATACAGTATTTTTTTTATGGCAATAACTTCAACTGAGGTCACTTGAGGTCAATTTTATATTCATTTTATTTTTTCAAAAAGGCCTATACATTGTCAATTAAAAATAATCAAATAATTTAAACAGCATTTGATTTATATATTTCTCTAATATGTATATTGTTTAATATACGCACATTGCGGCTTGCTTTCAAATAAATAATAACTAAAAATCACTATTTAGCAAATATACCCATAGAAAACATGCATGCATTTAATGATACTTTTTTGTTTATTGTGGGTATATCAAAAGCACCAGCGCAAACCTTTGTAGTTCCGAATTAGTGAACCACAAGCTGCACTGTTTAGTAAATATGCCATTTTATCACTTTGTTAAAAATAGCTGCATTGATTTTTGCAATATACATTTCTGCCCTGGTACCAGTAAATTTTAGAACCTAGTTACGCTTCTAGGCACGCTAAAGACTAATAGTTAGTGTTTGTTAAAAAAAAAATATATGTTGTGTCTGTCATGGTTAATTCTAAATTTGTTAAACTGGAGATGTTGCTGAGAGGTTGAATAGTCGTTTAATTCTGAAATGATCTATTAATAAAACCCCCAGCTATAATTATTCTGCTCTCATAAGATTTCTGCTATCACCCGTTGGCTTGCATTAGGCCATCAGATCATGGACACTAGCATTTGTGTTGTCCTGTTTTCATAGTCTGTCATTGGTAACAAAATCAAGGGGTAGATTCAGACCTCTTTAACCCCTTAAGGACCAAACTTCTGGAATAAAAGGGAATCATGACATGTCACACATGCCATGTGTCCTTAAGGGGTTAAAGAGATGGTTGTTTCCTAAATATGTGGATTTATAGCTTCCTGCTATTCAGTAGGGCGCAATGTCTCAATGGTTTCATTTTCAAGCAGGTGTTAACTTGCTTTAGAAGTTTTTATCCCCTGCTTTGGGGCCTATAGTGTCCATTTAGGTTTTGCTATCCGGAATTAATTAAGCTAAAGTTGTTTTGGTGCCTATAGTGTCCCTTTAAGTTTTGCTTTTTGGAATGAATTTGTGAAAATTCGAGGTTGGTAAATAACAACAACTGTATCTCTTTAACGTGGCCTTACATCGAATCATTATCTATAAAGCATCTAGAATTATTACACCCTTCCTGGCACATCATTTTATGGCGTTTTGTTATGGACAGGTGACAGTGAACATGACGGATTTATCAATGCATTTATTCCTCTGTCCATCTATTTCTAAGATATAATTGTAGAGAGATCGGACTCTTGGGGTGCTAATTGCTCCTGGTGGGTGCCTCAGCCTTCTGTCTCTTATCCTGGGTGGGTCAGAATGTCAGTGAGTTTGCTGTGTGAAAGTGTGTAGGAGAGGTTTAGATAAACATTCCAGCAAGACGATTGGGAAGGGGAGGACGAAAGGCAGAGAAGGGGGTTCTAGTTACACATGTATTTTTTTTAAAAAAGGGGGGATTTGCAGTTGCATTACGTCCGAATTTTGTGGTCTTTTGAAGCTGGATAAAAAAAACTGGTATTAGGAAAGGTTACCCCATCCTGTGTAACCTTGACTGGAAGCTAAAGAGGTGTTTTTCTTGGTTTGCCTCTCCCTGGCAATCGTATACAGGAAATCCTTAACACTATTATTTTTCCAGATTTACTTACCTACCTGTTTTCCTTAGGCTTTTTAATGGGGGTCAGCATTGTAGAGGAGAAATGTGTTGCATTCTGGGAATTAAGCATTAAAATCACTACTAGGGGCTACTTACTAAACAGTGCGATATCTGGTGACTAGTGATGTCGCGAACATAAAATTTTCTGTTCGCGAATGGCGAATGCGAATTTCCGCAAATGTTCGCCAACGGGCGAACCGGGCGAACCGCCATAGACTTCAATAGGCAGGCGAATTTTAAAACCCACAGGGACTCTTTCTGGCCACAATAGTGATGGAAAAGTTGTTTCAAGGGGACTAACACCTGGACAATGGCATGCCGGAGGGGGATCCATGGCAAAACTCCCATGGAAAATTACATAGTTGATGCAGAGTCTAGTTTTAATCCATAAAGGGCATACATCACCTAACATTCCTAAATTGTTTGGAATAACGTGCTTTAAAACATCAGGTATGATGTTGTATCGATCAGGTAGTGTAAGGGTTACGCTCGCTTCACAGTGACAGACCAAACTCCCCGTTTAACGCACCGCAAACAACCGCAAACAGTCCATTTGCACAACCGCAAACTCCCCATTTGCACAAGGTTGGATACCAAGCTAGCCATGTCCCGTTCCTTGTCCTCACTGATGACATTGAAGGTCTCTTCCTCCACCCAGCCACGTACAACACCAAGGGTCCCCGAAAGGTGACAACAAGCCCCCTGTATTTTTTTTTTAAATGTACACTACTGTTACACCAGATATGAGTTGCACTGGTGTGACACCATAGGCGTGCGCAGCCTATTGCATTAGGGTGTGCACCCTAAAGCACAAGCACACGCGGCATATATATATATATATATATATATGTGTGTGTGTGTGTGTGTGTATGTATATATATACACATAAATACAGACACAAAGCTGTGTGTGTGTGCTGTGTGAGGGTGCTGTTAGTGTGATGTGTGTGTGAGGGTGCTGGTAGTGTACTATGTGGGTGTTTGTGTGTGCGTGCTTGTGAGGGTGCTGTGAATGTACTGTGTGTCAGGGTGCTGTTTGTGTGTGTGTGTGCACTTGTGAGGGTGCTGTAAATGTACTGTGTGTGAGGGTGATGTTTGTGTGTGAGGGTACTGGTAATGTGCTGTGTGTGTTTGTTAGGGTCCTGTTTGTGTTTGTGAGGGTACTGTTAGTGTGCTGTGTGAGTGTGAGAGTGCTGTTTGTGTAATGTGTGTGAGAGTGCTGTGTGTTTGTGAGGGTGCTGTGTGTGTGGGTGCTGTATGTGTGTGTGGGTGCTGTATGTGTGTTGGTGCTGTGTATGAGTGTTGGTGCTGTGTGGGTGATGTGTATGTGTGTGGGTGCTGTGTATGTCTGTGGGTGCTGTATGTGTGTATGTGCTGTGTATGTCTGGGTGCTGTATGTGTGTGTGTGCTGTATGTGTGTTGGTGCTGTATGTGTGTGGGTGCTGTATGTGTGTAGGTGCTGTGTATGTCTGTGGGTGCTGAATGTGTGTTGGTGCTGTGTATGTGTGTGGGTGCTGTGTATGTCTGTGGGTGCTGTGTATGTGTGTGGGTGCTGTATGTGGGTGCTGTATGTGTGTTGGTGCTGTGTATGTGTGTGGGTGCTGTATGTCTGTGGGTGCTGTGTGTGGGTGCTGTCTGTGGGTGCTGTGTATGTCTGTGGGTGCTGTGTATGTGTGTGGGTGCTGTATGTGTGTTGGTGCTGTGTATGTCTGTGGGTGCTGTGTATGTCTGTGGGTGCTGTGTATGTCTATGGGTGCTGTGTGTGGGTGCTGTATGTGTGTTGGTGCTGTGTATATGTGTGTGTGGGTGATTGTGGGGGGTGGAGGTACATTACTTAATATCCCCCCTCCCTTCTTACTTTATGTAGGGAGGGGGGATCCGTCCTTGCTGCCTTCCCTGGTGGTCCAGTGGAGGTGGGGGTAGATCAATTATCCCCCCTCCATTCTTACCTTATGCCTGGGAGGGGGGATCCTGCTGCTGCTGCCGCCATCCATCCCTGGTGGTCCAGTGGAGAGTGAACTCTAGCCCCGCAGGGCTAGAGTTCATTCACGCGAGATCTGAGCGTTGCCGCGGCAACGCTCAGATCTCGCGAGAGGAACCCGGCGGAGCTGCTGGCAATAGCTCCCCGGGTCCTCTCCTGCCTCCCTCCCTGCCTGTGAGCCGGTGAGGGGAGGCTGAGAGCACAGCCGGCGCTCGGATAGCGCCGGCTCTGCATGAGCCGGCAGGGGAGATCCTGAGATCTCCCCTGCCGGTCTCAATACATAGGCGTGCCGCGGGGATTAGGGTGTGCCCAGGCACACCCGGCACACCCCGTGCGCATGCCTATGTGTGACACTGTGCCCTGGCAGGCCCTGAAACGCACACGTGTGAAGGAAACTGACTGCTATTATATTACAGTCAAAAAAGTTTTTTTTTTTTTTAAATGCAAGCTATTGTGACACCAGATATTAGTGGTGGCACTGGGCAAGTGGGCACAGTATACGCTGTGAGCCTGACACACACTCTGGCAGGCAGGCAACTGCAATTAGATTACACAGGGGGAAAAAAAAAGCAGACTGATGTTCTAGCCCTAAAAAGGGCTTTGTGGGGTGCTGTCCTTACAGCAGAGATCAGATGAGTCCTTCAGGACTGTAGTGGACACTAAATACACTAGCCTAGCTATCGATTCCCCTATTAAATCAGCAGCAGCTACACTGTCCCTCCTCTCACTAAGAATGCAGCTTCCGGGGGGCGGGGCCTAGCTGTCATGGAGGAAAGACGCACTTCGTGTGAGCTCCCTCAATATCTCACTTTAAGCAGCTATCAACAAGCGAATTTCACCCAGAAGGGGATGACCCAGCAATGTTGCTCCTACCTGACCGACCCGACATGCTTAATAGCGGTCAGCAACTCGACAGAGTCTTACTTACCTCCGCGTGGCAAGTGTGGCCTGGTGCTCACCGGGCGGGAGAGGTGGCCGATCTCCTGATCCTGGGATGCCGCTACTACTGGGATGCCGCTACCAGGAGCAGCTACTTCCCGACAGGAGCTCCGTTACCCCCCCCCCCCTCGGACCGGTGGGGGTTATCCCGGTCCACCCCTGAGAGGCTGTCTGGAGCTAATGGATGCATAGAGCACAGCCGCCCAGGCTGACATACTCATCTGCGTCTCTCCCAATATGGCGGCAGCCGCGTGTACTCCTGGTACCAGCAAAGTATGGCAGGATATTGAGTCTAAGCTGGACAGACTTTAATCAAAGTCTGGACAGACTTTAATCAATTTTGGAAGCAAATAACAAGCAGGAAGCCCCAACAAGCTCCACCACAGCCCCAACAAGCTCCACCACAGCTAAGCGAAGCAGTCCCCATTAAAATCCACCAACGCAAAAGGCGTCGAAGACGGGACCGGAGGCACAAACAGAAATGCAGAGCCTGCCCCACGTCAAGCACTCGCCTCCACCTTAAGCCACCACAATCCCGCACCGGACGTGAAGCACCACCGGGACAGATCCGACCACCGGACAAAACAAGCTTCCACCACCTCAAGCCGTGAACCCGGCACTCAGCCAGAGACTTGCCTTTGTTGTTCCAGGTATCAGGGACTCCCAGGGTCTGCACCTGGTGCCCAGAAGGGATCGGATGAGCACAAGCAGTAAACCGCAGCCTGACAAGCATGTCCCACTATAGCCGATCCTCCACACAATGCCTTTGATCACATGAACTGCTCTCTGCACATTAACTAATCGTAAAGTAGCAAGCGTTTAAACATGTCATTATTTCACCTCCTAAAGAGTTTATTGTCGTAGTTCCTTACATGCCTTTACCTTAACCGTTCATGTATTATGTTATTCACTAGTCTCATCTCATGGGGCGACTCACACTTGATTTATAACTAGCGGTGGAGCTGCTGATATTAATACACAGTTGATAACGTGCGAGCTACACCCTAAACATGACAGCCATCTTTCACAACAATGTACTGCTATATACGCATACCTTCAGTGCAACTAGCCATGATATACGCACGTTCAGCCTAGCATGCTCAAATATAACACACTTCTGTCTAAAATAAATAAATAAATAAATAATACTAAAAAAAAAGAATGCAGCTTCCGAATGAATCTAAAATGGATGCTGTCCAGGAGGTGGGAGGGTCTGGTAGGGAGGGTCTGCTGCTGATTGGCTGGAATGTGTCTGCTGACTGTGAGGTACAGGGTCAAAGTTTACTCAATGATGACGAATAGGGGGCGGACCGAACATCGCATATGTTCGCCATCCGTGGCGAACGCGAACAAGCTATGTTTGCCGGGAACTATTCGCCAGCAAACTGTTTGGGACATCACTACTGGTGACATGTGACTTACAAAATGTAGGTTTAAGAATCCAAGACAAAAAAAGATCTGCAAGAAATTATTTTTTGATTTATTCACTAAAAGTATAATTGTGGAGCGAATTGCAAATTTTTATAGCAAAACGGTCAAGCTGAAAATATTCCCCAACTGAGATATTTTTTTGAACATGGCTGTTTTTGATGTAAAATTAGCAATTCACATGTTAGTTCCATTCTTCCCCATCATGACCGATAGGTAAATGTTAGACAGTATCACAATTTACAGTCACTTTCTAAATGTCAGACATTGATATCAGCATGAAGCCTGATTTTATGTTCTTGCTTTTCTCAAAGAAACTGTTCTTTTGAAATATATTTAGAAAAATGACCTGCATTGTAAGAAAATACAAGAATAAGAGTTAGTCTGTAATGCCTGTTTTTTTATGTACATCTATGTTTGAACACATAGACCTTTCATCCTTTATACAATCTACAGTCTAACAACATATACATATATGTGTCTACAGTACATGCCGATTCCACACAAATTACATTCAAGGAGCACTGTGGATTTAAAAGAAATGCACATTTAGATAAAGAGTTATAATGTGTCCACGTTGTGCCATTGCAAAGCTCTGATGGAAAGGAAGATAATTCTGTGTGCTGCTAACATGGATTGGTTACCCGAAGAAGTGTAGCACATTCACAGTTTGTGCAGAATTACTGCACATGCGTTTATCACATTGGTTTACTGTTAAACTTGGGAAACAAGTGCTTGTGAAAAGTGCACAGGAGATTATTATCCAGCTGTATGTTATAGGTATAACAAAAAAGTGAAATCGTGTAACACTGTTCATAACAGTCCTTGTACAAGAACTAACTAGGTCCCCCAACTTACCACCAACAGTTTCACGCCTTCCAATAAGTCAGTGCAGCAGTGGGAACTGCTATTTGCACTCCAGATGTATGTGGCCCTAAATGTCTCACAATGCATTGTGGGAGCTGTGCCATCAATGCTATATTCGGTAAATGGCTTCCTATGATGATACAAACACCTTGGGACTGTGGCCCTTTCAGCCTATGATTAAGTACCCACTGGGAAGAAATGTGACAAGCTTGCTCAAACATTTTAAAAACAAATTTGTAATGGTAATATTCAACTCGATGAGATGTGTTCATTCTATCTATCTATCTACAGGGCATATTTGTAAATAAAACCAAACAGTATGGTTTGACTAGTCAATTTCTTGGCTAAGAGATAAAAAAAAAAAGCACATATTTCATAATTCTATTTTAACCCCTTAAGGACATAACTTCTGGAATAAAAGGGAGTCATGACGGTGTCCTTAAGGGGTTAAAACATTTAACACTTTGACCTCCAGGCAATAAAACAGGCTGGTTAATAGATGGATAAACAAATCGAATTAAAATAGAGTTCACTAGAAAAATTAAAGCACCCTCGTATACGAAACGGCCAGGTGAAAAAATTTGTTTGTTGCAAACATTTGTTTTGGCCTGTTTGTTCTAAACACGGTTTTGCACAAGTTTCGTGGTAGTTATTCTCAGTATATCGGTACAGATTTGTAACAGATTTAATCTGCTCCAGTAATCGCCACACTCCACTATAATTGTGATCACCCTGCTTTGCATGTTTGAAATACACAAGTGAAAATACTCATTTCAATACAAGATTTTCTATTTTAATCCTCGGTGCATGAGGGTCTGTACCCAAAATACCATCAATTATCCCAAGCTAAATTTTAACAAAACATTTCAATATTTTATTTTACATTGAATACATTGTTGTCAGTCAGCACCTAATCACATGTATTTGTATTTACTCCCTTAGACAATGAGGAGATGTTTATGGGATGGCAGGTGTATCCAACCTTGCTCGTCTTCCTGCGGAGGATCCTACAATTCCCAGAATTCCTTACAAGTTATTGAATTGTGGGAATTTGCACTTTGGATTCCAGTCACTGTATGAAAGTGTAATAAAATCTCCATGTATCAAACATAACATTTAGACTCATTAATAACGTTGGTCTTTACCATTTCAGAAGTTGTAAGCACTGTATTTACACAGCTATACCAAACAGCAATCAAAGTGGTCAATGGGCAGTAGAGATTTAACCCCTTAAGGACCAAACTTCTGGAATAAAAGGGAATCATGACATGTCACACATGACATGTCATACAGTTATATCATAACCAGCATTTTTTTAAATTCTATTATGATAGTGTAATGCCTGTTTTATGGCCTGGGTGGCTGAGCATTTTTAGAGTTATAGTCAGTGTACATGGAGTCCCCAAGATTGAAAAAAATAATCTTAGAAGAGAATGATTGACATAGATTACAGATAACAGCAAATTGTCCTATCTAGTCCGCCCAGCCAATTGACATTACTACAGCTATTACCCTGTATCCATGTTTACCGCCTCTGCTGGAAGACTACTTCATATTCAATAACTTTTTCGGTAAAAGGTGTTTCCTAACATGTCATCTATATTTTGCTCCCTACAGCTACAGTTCATGCCCAGTGGAAATTATTTAGCAAATAATGTGACAATGTTAAAGGAACACTATAGTCACCTAAATTACTTTAGCTAAATAAAGCAGTTTTAGTGTATAGATCATTCCCCTGCAATTTCACTGCTTAATTCTCTGTCATTTAGGAGTTAAATCACTTTGTTTCTGTTTATGCAGCCCTAGCCACACTTCCCCTGGCTATGATTGACAGAGCCTGCATGAAAAAAAAAACTGGTTTCACTTTCAAACAGATGTAATTTACCTTAAATAATTGTATCTCAATCTCTAAATTGAACTTTATTCACATACAGGAGGCTCTTGCAGGGTCTAGCAAGCTATTAACATAGCAGGGGATAAGACACTCTTAATTAAACAGAACTTGCAATAAAGAAAGCCTAAATAGGGCTCTCTTTACAGGAAGTGTTTATGGAAGGCTGTGTAAGTCACATGCAGAGAGGTGTGACTAGGGTTCATAAACAAATGGAGTTAACTCCTAAATGGCAGAGGATTGAGCAGTGAGGCTGCAGGGGCATGTTCTATACACCAAAACTGCTTAATTAAGCTAAAGTTGTTCAGGTGACTATAGTGTCCCTTTAAGGTCAGTAGAGCGTGTAAGTTAGACATTCTTCCTGTACCTGTTTTGTGACAATTATCTGCAATTTTGTTCAGCTCCATTGCAATATTGATTAAAAGTAATGAATGCATATTTATGAGTCAAATTTAAAGGAAACAACTTAAGTAATCCTCAATGCTTTCCTATGGATGCTGGCGTCTTCTCACTGTGAAAATCACAGTGAGAAGCGCGGAAGCACCTCTAGCGGCTGTCAATGAGACAGCCACTAGAGGTTGGATTAACCCATATGTAAACATAGCATTTTCTCTGAAACGACTATGTTTACAGCTGCAGGGTTAACCCTAGAGGGACCTGGCACCCAGACCACTTTATTGAGCTGAAGTGGTCTGGGTGCCTATAGTGGTCGTTTAACAGAGCAGAGGATGAAGGGCACAGAAATGTATCCTATGAAGTAATCCTCCATAATTAAAGCAGGGTTCGATTTGGAGGGGTTTGGGTTAAGGGGTGTTAATGGTTATTTGGAACTTGGGTTTTTACATGAAGTGCCAGTTAGAGGGAATTTAGGATTGCAGGATGTATAGGGATAGCTTGGCTGCATTTAAATTATGATTCATATCACTCTCAGCCAAGCTTTTCCCTAACCCCATTATACTTAAATCCTCCTTAACAATTAATATCCCTAACCGTAAGTCCTGTACCTGTCTGTAAACCTATCTGTATCTGTACCTACCTGTACACACCTGTAAGTGTAAGTACCAGTAACCCAAAACATTCCAATCCTTAACCCTAAATGCATAACTCTAAATCCCCCTCAACCTCTAACTCAGGGGGGCCCAAACGGTAGATCCCCAGATGATTAAAAACAGCTTCCATGATGCTTTACCAATTGTACTTCTACGACATCAGGGGATCTACTTTTTGGGCACACCTGCTCTAACTAAAAGTTACCATTAGCCTTGAAACTTAGTGCATTACCCTTCGCTGTAAGCGTTGTGGCACCAATTATAACTGTGCCGTGCAATAATGCTGCTCCCTTTAAAATGCTGTGCCATTTCCATGTTGGTCAAACAACACTAGACTAGTGTCACCATTTTTTACAGTGACTTTAAATGCTTATCTATTCAGAATTAGCCCTAAGAAAGTATCCAGTCTAGGTCTGCAGCACGGAAGTACTAAACAAGTAAAAATAATAATAATAATAATAATAATGACCATTTGTACAAGGGTGTAATTCTTACACAGTTTAGCAACCGCTAATTGTTGCTTATTTTGCACAGCAGAAGATTCCTATTTGTGTTAATAGTGCATTTAAACCATTGGTCGTGCAAGATTGCCATACCATCTGCTATTATGATTATGTGATACATAATAGAATGTAAATGTAATATTATGTTCACTGTTACTATGGATGGATACCCCTCCTTTTTTTCCAAAATTCCCCTTCCCTTTTCTTCCCTGAATAGTATGTTTTTACTACTTATTATTATATTTTTTAATGTCAAATTTTAAAGCCTTAATAAAAATAATTTGGAGGGGGGCGTGGCTTGAGCGCCGAGCGGAATGGCGGCGTGAACCAGGAGCTCCCTGCAGGCTAAGATCACAAACCCGTCTCACCAGCTTCAACAACAGAAATATGGGAAGAAATCACCGGTCCCAGCACGCCACTACGACCACCGACACCCCGAGGGGGACTCAAACTGCGGACATGCGCAGATTCCTAACGGCCCAAACGGAACAGGCCGATCAGGCCTCAGGGGACGCAGAAACATCAGGCACAAGCCATGCGGCCCTGCCATGCGGCGGGCACCTAGAGCAGGTACTTACACCACCCGACCCACCCCCACCCCAGCTGGACTGGGCGACTATATTGAGCAACCTGCCCACGAAAACAGACCTCAAAGAGGCCAATGAGGCCCTTCACAAATCGATTGCAGGGGAATTGCAGGCCCTGAGGGAAGACTTACAGGGGATACACAGCAAAGTGGCACAGCTAGAGGCAGACTGCGACCATGTCATGTCAGCGCAGAATGCAACCGCAGACACCCTGAACAGACAAGAAACACAGCTCCGCCAAATGGCCCTCCATATGGAAGACCTAGATAATAGAGGGAGAAGACAGAACCTCAGAATCCGGGGCCTGCCCGAAGAACTAGACCAGACCACGCCGATCCGTGAAACTCTCACGGAAATATTTAATGCCCTACTGCTGAGGCCGCCCAATACACCCGTCGAGTTCGTCAGGGCACACAGGGCACTTAGGCCCAGAGGCCCACCGGAGTCCCCCCCACGGGACGTCATCTGTTGCCTACTACACTTCCAAGTTAAGGAAGATATCCTGAAAACCGCCAGAGACCAAAGGCAAATACTGCACAGAGGCGCGGAATTGCAACTTTACCCTGATTTATCACCAGCAACCCTAGCGTACCGCAGGGCCATGCGCCCCCTCACGAGAGTATTACAAGCCAACAAAATTAGATACCGTTGGAGCTTTCCTACCGGATTACAAATCACTACGAATACAGGCCCATACATGGTAAAGAGCGAAGACGACCTCAGAGACATTGTACGGGACCTTCAACTGCCACAGATACACATGCCTTGGCCGGACCCGATAGCCTTTTACACCTTCTCACCCGACATGCAGACCAGGCCGCAGCAACCACCGAGACCTCGGAGAACAAGGCAACAAACCACGCGCCCCTCAGGCGCCAACATGTAAAGGACTGTGCACTATGAACCCCCCATCCTGAGGCCCACCACCGGCACCGCTACCAAACTGAACACTCAATCCTAACACCGACCTGACAAAACAGAGTCCTCGGACACACCGAATAGATCCCGCTACGCGGCCACCGGCCACCCCAGAGAGAGACCCGACCCCCTACGGAGACGAAGAAACTACAAAGACCGAGCACACATCAAGGGCTCCACGGCTCAGTGGAGTAGGGTAACCTAACGGACCCCACAGGCATTGCTGGGACTCTCATTGGGGGGGAGGGGGGCGGCGGGGGGGAAATGTAAGCAATGTGATGTCTCATAATTTCAAATGCGATGTTTACCATAAGCTGAGGGGGGGCCCCGAGCGCCGGCTGGGCCCGGCTGCTGCCACCCGCCTGACCCGTGACGAACTCCGGGGAGCGGGCGGGCGGTGGCACCGGCGGGACCCACCCGGGGCGGGGACCCCAGCCAACAGAGATGTCAGAGGGATAATAGCCAGGAAAGAAATATTGACAGACACGATGCACCAGTTAGCTCAGCCGGGGGGACCGAAGGAGAGAGGGGTAACGGCACTCTTGATGTTCTTCCATAGTTTAAAAAAAAAAAAATATATAATGTTTGAAATGCTAGTTAACTGTTGATACTTGTTGTACTGAATGATATAATGCTAATACTGTTGTTTGTACCACACTTAACAGTAGCGACCGGACATGCTACATACGTGAGTTGACCAACACGCACAAACCCATAGAAAGGAACACCTCGAGACGGGGAAGCCGAACACATTCCATCTAATCACCTTTTCAGAGCCGCACAGGGACACCAGGGGACATGTCACTGAGACGCCGACACTGACGCCCGGACACCCGACCTACGCCTAGTAGGAGAGACGCCGACCAAACGGTGAGCAACCCACGCGCACCACAGGTGGTGCCGCGGACTGTGACTCCCCGACGTCTATACCTAACGGTCGCTAGACCGAGACATACCCCTTATCCTACCCAACCTCCCCCCCCCGTACACCCTACTACCACCTATACTTGACTCCGGACAACCCTACCGACTACGACACACGTACTACTACTACACCTCCCATACAAAAGAGACCAGGAACTAGACGAGACGCTCACCCGATACACACATGACGAGAGAAATGGCCCTGACACCTGCACCTCTACACGTCATCACTATCAACGCAAAGGGACTAAACAAACCGGAGAAAAGATCCGGAGCGCTAAGGGACTTTCACAAGCAGAGAGCCTCAATAGTTATGATACAGGAAACACATTTTAAAAAGGGAACCAGACCCAAACTTACTAACCACCAATACACACAAGGCTACTACAGTGACTATCACGGGGGTAAAGCTAGGGGAACAGCGATCCTACTACATAAAAGCGTGCCGTTCCAGGGGGGAACAAGCATGACGGATGAGGAGGGCAGATACTTGTTCCTTAAGGGGAAAATAGCTGAGCGCCAATACACATTCGCGACAGTTTATGTCCCCAACACGCGACACTACCGCTTCCTCAAGCAAACACTCCGCAAACTCATGGAGTTCAGAGAGGGGACCCTCGTACTGGGAGGGGACTTCAACATCGCACTAGACCCGACATGGGACACATCATCAGGCTCCTCCCATATTCCCACGCAACAACGGCAAAACATTAAAACCTTACTCCGCAGCCACCGCCTGGTTGACTGCTGGAGAGCCCACCACCCAGATACAAAGGATTTCACCTTCTTCTCCCACCCACACAACTCATACTCCCGGATAGACCACATATACACCACACAATATGACCTCTCCCTAGTCACCGAAGCCAAGATTGGAACGGCGACTTGGTCAGATCACGCACCTGTCACCCTCAAATTAAAATCACCACTTTTTCGCCCCACTACCCCGAAATGGAGACTAAACGAATACCTACTCACTAACACGGAGGTTGTAACCCATATAGGCGACAAAATTAGAGACTACTTATCCCTTAACACTGCCGAACACACATCCCCGACAATACGATGGGAAGCGCACAAATCCGTGATACGGGGACATTACATTCAACAAGGGGCGATCATAAAAAAGAGAACTGAAATGAGACAGGCGAGCCTCCTCGAAGAAATCCACAACACAGATGACCAAAACAAACTCGACCCAGACCACACACTCCAAACCCGACTCTTACAACTCAGAAGAGAGTTAGCTACGCTAATCCACTCTAAACACCACAGAGACGCCGCGAGACATAAAGCTTTCTTTACCCTACACGGGAATAAGAGCGGCAAGCTTCTGGCTGCTATGCTACGGAAAAAGAGGCTACACACATACATAGACAGGATCAGGGACAAAACGGGGACCCTACACCGACTCCCGTCGGACATCATGAACACAATCCGCGCATATTATACGGACCTATATACCCTCCCGCAACCACAGACCGAACCGGCGAAGGCCCGCCTTCGCCACGCGATCCAAACATACCTGACGAGGTACCCAATGCCGACTTTAGACGCAGAAATCGCCGAAACGCTAGACGAGCCCATCACTATAGAGGAGCTATCGATAGCAGTCAAGAACACCAAACCCGGTAAAAGCCCAGGGCCAGACGGCCTGCCGGTGAAATATTATAAGACATACGCAGAAGAGCTACTTCCACCAATGGTGGAGGCGTTCAATGCGGTACGAGACGGGGAACGTATCCCCAAGCAGGCCCTGACAGCCCACATAACTGTTATACCCAAAGAGGGCAAAGACAGGGAACATTGTGGGAACTATAGACCCATTTCGTTAATTAACTGCGACGTCAAACTCTTGGCGAAGGTCCTCGCCACGCGCCTCACGAAGCACATCCCATCACTGATCCACCCTGATCAGGTGGGGTTTGTGACGGGACGCGAGGCCCGAGACAACACCATCAGGGCACTCACCCTCATGCACGGCGGCGGAAAGGCCGTAGGAGGCCTCCTCCTGCTGTCCACGGACGCGGAGAAGGCCTTCGACAGAGTACGCTGGGAATACCTTTTTGAGACGCTTGCACACATGGGACTGGGCCCCCACCTAAGGAAATGGATAGAAGCCCTGTACAGCGAGCCCACTGCCCAGGTACTAGTTAATGGGGCACTGACTAACGCCTTCACCATCCATAACGGCACCAGACAGGGGTGCCCCCTGTCGCCGCTCCTGTTCGCTCTAGCACTGGAGCCGTTTCTCACACACATCAGACACAACGCAGACGTGACCGGCCTGACGACAGGCCCAGTACACCATAAAGTAGCGGCCTACGCGGACGACCTACTCTTTGTGGTGACCAACCCTACCATCACACTACCGAACATCATGAGAGAACTACAGGCATTCGGGGACCTATCAAACATGAAAATTAACTACGGAAAATCGTATATCCTAAACGTTAGCGTACCCCACACGAGAACGGAAACCCTAAGAAGTAGCTTCCCCTTTCAATGGGCCGAGGACAAGATTAAATATCTTGGTATTTGGCTATCCAAACACTCAGAAGACCTGTTTAGGGACAACTTTGCGGTCATTTTACAGACATTTCAGAGAGACATGCGGGAATGGTCATACCCCCATATCTCGTGGCTAGGGCGAGTACAGGTCATAAAAATGAACCTCCTCCCGCGCCTTTTGTACCTTTTTCAAGCCATCCCCACTGTAATCCCGAGACCCTTCTTCATCACGCTCAAGAAAGAAATGACCAGATACATATGGGGCGGGGGGAAACCTAGAGCAAAATTCTCCATACTGACCAGACCCAAAGACAAAGGGGGACTGGCCCTCCCAGATTTTCGACTTTATTATATGGCCACACACCTACAGAGGGTTGTAGAATGGTCCAAGGAAGGGGTCCACAAGCTGTGGAAAACGGCAGAAGAGATGGAGGCAGGTAGACCGATCGCGGGACTTCCATGGAGACGCGAACAGACGGACGGACACACCATGTCCGTATATACGAAAAACACCCTGGGAGTATGGCGGAAGGCCAAACGACAGGGGAACTTGTCACCATACCCCTCCCCCCTTATGCCTCTGACACATAACGAAGATTTTCCCCCAGGTCTAGACCCACGGGCTCTCAGAAACATCATCCCGAGCACATCCCCGCGCCTACACCACACTCTACAGAGTGGGGTTTGCAAACAGCTTACAGATATGCTAGAAGACACGCCCCCCACCTTCATGCACCGCTTTCGCTATGCCCAACTCTTAGCCTACATTCACACCCTGCCACAGGGGTCAGCGCTTGGCAGGGAATATACCACAATAGAAAGGATCAGCGCACAACCGGACCCACTCCCACACGGGATATCCTCTCTGTACTCCATGCTACAGTCGGAACTCCCGACCGATCCACCCCGTTTCATGGGTAAATGGGAAACAGCCCTAGGAATCACACTCACGGAAGGGGAATGGGAATCGATATGTTACCTAACACACCACTGCTCCACACATAGTAAAACGCAGGAAACGGCCTACAAACTCCTGACGTACTGGTATAAAACACCGCATCTCCTACACCGAATGAACCCAAGCCTATCCAGTCTGTGCTGGAGATGCGAAAGAGAGGAAGGCACACTGAAACATATCTGGTGGGACTGCGCACTGATCACCCCATACTGGCGGGGCATACACAAAATGCTAGGGAAGTTCACAGAACGACCACCCCCCCTGGAACCGGCCGCGATGCTCCTACACCATACACCAGTTCCCCACTCAAAATATAAAAAATCCATGACCATCAGGATACTAAATGTAGCCAAACGAGTACTCCCCCAATTCTGGAAGAAACCTGTGACACCATCACTGCTGTCCTGGTTCAACCAAATGGAGGAACTAAGGATAATAGAGGAACTCACACTGACGACGAACAATGCCCCGACGACATACACTGACATATGGACATACTGGATCCTAGAGACAGCGAAACCGAAATTCCAACGAGACCTCAGGATAACCACCGACGCTCACCTCCAGCACCCAACCTAAAAACGGGAATTAAACACCCAGGGAGACGGAGGACTGACGACTGACGACGGACCGGACCACCCCACCCCCACCTACCTACCCTTCCCCCAATCCTACAGAGAAAACACCGACAGACCCCACTTAACAGTATGCACACACCGAAGGTCAATGCTACCCGACACAAAGACACCCCCGAGACCACCAGCAACGCCATGGACACTTAGTGACTGCACCCTTAGAGACTCAGAGAAAGGGACGGGGGACTACCCTGGACGAACCGAAGGCCCGATCTGACGGAGACAAACAGACCGTCCTAGACAGGGAAACCCAACCTCCCGTACTCAGCTACACCCCCACAAAACCAAGACACGAAACCGACCCAGGGACGTACAATAGCCCGACGACAGCACTATCACACATAACCAAGATAGGGTGCTGTATGGCACATTTAAGGATGCATATCAGTGGAGGGTATCAAACACACCACGGCTCACCATGAAGACGTAGGCCACCAACGCCACACTAACATGGCGAGGTGGAACACGGACACCAACCGCTAAGACAAGGCTGAAAACACATTAAACACACGATAGAGATAATGGACAGAGACACCCTCCACACTTACAAAAAGAGACACACGGGTCAGTCACTGAAGTGGACTAACGAGCTTGGACTAAGGGTATGACATAAAGTGGAACTCACCCGGCTAACCCAGCTGAGACATGACCTACTAAATACAACTATCTACTGTTAAGGAAGAAGGGGGTAGAACCTTAGAATGCTAGGATGTTAAAGATCACGACAGAAAGCTAAGGATATCCATCCACGACACTAACCAAGTGCCCCAGGGCTCTTGTACATTATACATACCTGAAGCTGTAATTGTCACCAACTGGATCTGCGCATCCACGAACGTCTAGTACAGTGAGAGACCTGCGAGTCTCACCATCGAGACAACTAATGAAAAACGACTCTAAACATGTCGATCAAAAAAGTAAGAGACCTGTGAGTCTCTATAGTATTATTGGGGACTGCGAGCCCACCAGCGATTATTATTTGTTACTGTTTCCAGGGACCTGCGAGTCCTGTTCCCTCTTGCATACCTCGTATTGTAAAATCATTGAAAATACGTTAATAAAAATTATATTTACAAAAAAAAAAAATAATAATAATTTGAAAAGAATGTAACTGTAATATTATACTCATTGTTATTATGGATGGATACCCTTCCCTTTTTTTTTTCCAAGTTCCCCTTATTTTTGTTGTAAAACTTTAATAAAAACTATTTGAAAAGAGAGATCGTGTGATTTTACAAATCTATGTGGCATATGGAACTGGGAGTTGTATTCTGGGGCAAAGTTCTAAACCTGGAACAATCTCTACAGAACTCAATGAAATGTTCCTGTTTCTCTCTGACTGAACACATTGACTCAGAATTGATCATAATAACCTCAGCAGGTTCTATATGCTTTTTATTGTTTCATAAAGAGGAAATGGAAGACCCCCATGACCCTTGAACATTTTAGCCACTTGCTTGTTCCTGAACGTGTGCCTGAAAACCTGGACCACACAGGTATTTACTACTATGGCCAGCAGTCAAATTTCTGGATCAATATTATCCCTCAAGAATAATTGAATTCTTTGTCAGACTTAATAATTAACTTGCTTCTTGAGTGGCTAACAATACATTGATCTATCCAGACAGGATTAGTCATTATATTTCAGAATGACTGCTTGACTTCAAAGGGCAAACATTGGAACCCAACTCATTGGTTGCTATCCCCTAACTTGCATGATACACTCTAAATGAAAATTTTAAACCGTGCATGAGAACATTATGGGTGAACAAAAGGTAGGCTTTCAGTTCTTGTAAAACCACAGCCCCCTTGATGTTTTGATCCATTTAAGGCGGACACATCATTGTTAAAATTGAGACCCGAAACATCCAAACAACTTACAGTAGTAGCTGCCAGTGGGCAAGTGGTTAACAAAGTCTTTGGCATCTTGGTTAAGTACATGGCGGCTTGCCAGTTCTTGCTAGCCTGCCACTATAAAAAAGTAAAATAAATACAATAAATCTTATGGAGGTTAATATGGCCCCTTGGATTTTTATCCTCTCTAGAGCCCCCAACTTACATGTAGTAATATCTAGAAAGCATTGAGAAGCCAGTGGTTGCTGAGCGGGTATTATACCCAAGAAAGGCCAAATATAAATCCAAAATATCCGAACACAACTGTTAAAAATGAAAAGACACAAACAATAAATAAATCCATGTGATCCTATTGAGGGGTCTCCAAAGACTGAGCGTTTTTCCCCACTTTAAATGTCAGAGTGCTGTGATTGGTGGCTTAAATGGCTACCAATCATACTGCTTCGATGAGCAAATCAGTGTGAATTGGACACAGTTTGCTTTATGTATGGGAATTGAACACAGAATACTCTCTGTATGTGAATTGGACACAGTATGCTCACTGTATATGAATTTGTCAGGATTATAATTGATCCAGCACGCAAAATAGTACCACACCTCGGACTAAAGATAACGTTTAACCGGACCTTAGCATGGCCGGACTTAACGTACCGAAGAATAGTCAGAATTCTTGCCGAGGTCAGGGACACAGAATGTGAAACAACGATGAGGAAAGCCAGAAGTCAAGAATACCAGAAATCAGGGGAGCCAAAACAAAGCCAAAGTCAAATACCAGAATAAACACAATCAGGAACTATAATGTATTTTTCCTCACCTTGCGGTCAGCGGCTGTGCATCTGCATGACTAACACTTGTGGCAAGTTAATGGACGCCGACCGCTGCGGATCTGCGGCTAATTGTACCCTCACGTCCGCTCACATGATTGACGACGTTGGCGTTCACGTGACGCTGCGCGCGCACGTTTTGGGGTCAAAGAGCGATCTCAGCCAATCGGAAAGGTGAAACAGATATTTAAATCTACAGTTACCTTTCCTCATTGCCCTGTCGTGGTTTCCCTAGTGGTTGTCCGAGACCGCGTTCCTGATTCAAGTTTCTTCTCGTTTTTGACTTTGGCTTTGATTTTGACTTCCCTGTATTTCTGGTATCCCTGGCCTCTGGCTTTCCTTTATCATTGTGTCCCCTGACCTCGGCTAGCACCCTGACTATTCTTTGGCATGTTAGTCCGGCCATTCTAAAACCCGTTAATACGTTACCTATTAGTCATCTGTGTAACACAATTGTATGTGCTGGATCATATAGTAATCCTGACAGGAACACACTCTCGGATAACCAGCTAGTGGAAACCACGACAGGGCACTGACTAAAAGGCAATTTGGGCTGTAATTGGTTGTCTCTGGTCTCTGACCCCAAAACGTGCGTGCGCGTCTATGATGTGACGTCACACACACGTTGGTGGGTGGCGTAACGTTGTACTCGCTGGGGAGCGGAAAGGAAGGAGGTCGGGCAACGGTTTGCTGCAACCAAGGTAAGTATACAATATCTCTGTCGGTGTGGCCACTTTGTTTATGTGCGGCCATGCTGGCAGAAGAATGGGGTGCCATGACAGAATTCAACACAGTATACTCACTGTATATCAATTAGACACAGTATACTCACTGTATGTGAATTGGACACAGTATACTCTCTGTATGTGAATTTGGCACAGTATACTCTCTGTATGTGAATTTGGCACAGTATACTCTCTGTATATGGTTAGGATAATA
The DNA here is from genome assembly GCF_036172605.1 of Pelobates fuscus. Taxonomy (NCBI): domain Eukaryota; kingdom Metazoa; phylum Chordata; class Amphibia; order Anura; family Pelobatidae; genus Pelobates; species Pelobates fuscus. The sequence continues at coordinate 56,018,017 of NC_086321.1, forward strand.
CAATAGCTTATGACACACAGCATGCTATATGTGTATATCTGTACTAAATACATTGTCTGGTATAATGTTGAAAATTAATTTTTCTCTGGCTTGGAATCTAATTCAACTATGCCCTACATCACCCCACCCAACATTATATACACACACCCAAAAACAAAATAACAGAGCACACCCATTGAATAAGCCCACAGTTTGTATTAATCTCACTAAAGTGTGCCAAACTGACTCAACATGTTTATTGAAAACCCAGCTCCCTATAAGCTATATCACCACCACCTAATGTCTGGTAAGTGTGCAAGACAAGGGCTCGCTGATAATAGGATAATGTGATATGTTGTATAGAAGACCAGTTTTCACAGATTAGAAAGGAAGGAAATTGCAGAATAGAACAGAAGGGATTCTTTTTGGACCAGCCAGAAGTGCTATATGTGCAGAGTTATATAGTATGGCCTTTACAAAATAATAGTAGTGACACAAATTAACTGCCAGAATGGCGTGTTCAACCTTTCATCGTTACAAGTTTTATAAAATGAATATCATCAATTTAAAAAAGACATTACATTGCCCTCCCCACCCCCCACCACCAAAAAAAAAAAAAAAAAAAATCATAATTATGAAATCATACCCTCAATGAAAACATTCATGTGTTTAATTATGATTTTTTCCATTGGGGCTATATCTAAAAACAACTTGAAAAAGCTGCAGATCTGCTGTTTGCAGCCTTTGCAAGCCCTCCCCTTCTAACCCCACCCAGACTTTCTGTAGTTGTCCAATCAAAGATTTCCCAATGCAGCTCAATGAGAAGTCTTTGCAAAGTGGGAGCTCTGGGTAATTGCTGCCTCTTGAGTTTAGCTCCACTGAGATAAACAAACAGTAACAGAACCAGTGGGGTGTAACTAGGTTTATTTATAAAAATGCCAATTTCTCTTGAAATCTTTACATTTTGTGAAATTAAAGAAAGAGAACACACTTTTCACACTTCATCAAGTGCCCCACGTGGAGTAATCCGTTAAGTAATGATATGCGTATCCTAAGACTTTAAAATGTGCAATATCTAAATATGTCCTCCTTTCAAAACCTCTTAGTTGTTAATACTATATATCTTGTGTCCATATAAGTAATCCCAAGTTAGAAAACATACAGGTGATGTTAGTGGCTAAATGGTTATTATTAGTTTAATTATACTGTGACGATACAATCTGCAGACAAATAAAACCACAGATAATAAGGAACATCAATGGATTTTCACTAAACTGTTGAGAAGCGATAAATTAATCGCACATTTTAATTCCTGAAAACAGTTAGAAAATCAACAGAGCTGTTTAGTGAATAACCCAAATGTGGATATATACAAAGAAAATATGAGGAGGGAAAGTTTTTTTTTTTTTTTAATTGGTGTTTAGTTGCAATACTATAAAATGTTTCAGGAACCGGAGACAAATTGATAGAATCTGCATCCAAAGGTAGTGCCTTTTGTACCTGCTAACAGCGAACATCTGGTGCCGAGCAGTCACATTCACCTGTTCTGCTGGAAATGGAAGGTGTGAGCGTTCGTTGAGAGTTTGCGACGTGTTTGCCAAATGTTTCCAAGCAAAGCGTATCTCATCTGTGTTCTCATACATGGGTTGTTTCAAGGAAAACCTATTTGAAAATGTGAAATTTGCCACCTTTTTACTCCAAAGGCACATCACATTTGCTAATATTATGTTTGTTGGCGTATTATAAATAAAAAGTAATAAAAAACAATAAAGAGAGATTGATGATCGTACCATTGACAGTAATTTATATTGTCGCTAGGACAATTAGTGTTCAATGGAAGAAAAACTGCATAGGACACCTGGAGATAAAAAAGAAATAAAAGTATAGGAACCTTCCAAGCACCATAGAAACTACAGTGTGCTGTTGTGGTTATAGTGCCAGGAATGCCAGTGAAATGCCAACAAAGTTATAATAATTTTTTATAAAGATTCTATTTTTCAAGGAGTGTTAATGACAGTGCCTCTTTAATACTTACAGGGTTATTTATTTAACACAGAATTTTCGGTTAAAACAACCAAATTGTAACTGAAACAACAAATCTCATATTTTCTAAAGTCAAGTCTTGCCAGAATTCTGTCATTCTGATCAGGCTACCACTTCTGATGATGTCAGCAGACAGCTTGTTTTTCTGAGGCAAACAGCATACAGAGTTGCAGCTTCAGGCTTGAATACAAGTAAGATTTTGCTATATTTATGGCGGCATGAGGGGCCCAGGGGGGCTAGATGGTGGTTTTAACAATAAAGGGTCATGAATACATGTTTGTGTTCCTGACCCTATAGTGATCCTTTAATCTTGTTCCTCAGAGTTAATTTGTTTTAACTATTTGCCCGCTGGCTTATAAAGTTGCCAATGGGCTAATAGTTTGGACATTTAAAATCTGGGCTCACATCATATAAAAGTTACAATGATGACACACCCACCCTAGAGTTATGATATTGTCCAAAAATAATTTTTAAAATATTAGTCCACATCCCCAGTAACTACTGTTTAAACTCGGACACATAAACAAATACCTCACTGCTTCTTCTCTTCAGTAAAACACTATTCTTCTTGCCAATGTGCCAGATTTATTGTTATTATTATCTAACCTCAACCATTATTTTACAATTTCTTTTGACCGAATGATGTCTAGAATGAATTAAAACCATGTCTGTAGCATTAATCTGTACAATGTGTTACCAAGAAGTTAACTGTATATGAGGGCAGCTCTACTGACTTAATGCTACCAGAAAGTTAATGGGATTCTTATCTAATATTCTCATATAATATCGATAATATTTTAAAATTGCATTGTAGAACATATTTATTTATGCGTACATACTAAACTGGAAATTGTGGAGAAATGACCAAATAATTAGTTTTTTAGCATGGGTACTTTGTCAATTGCTCAATTGCTTTGTCAGTTTTCAGATGAGTGAATAAACAATATTTCTTCAGATGTTTAGAGTCTTTCCACTTTAAAGGTCCATAGAAATTCAGACATGTAGTGTAATACCACCTATTAAGATTTAATATAAGGAAATAAATAGTTTTAGTTATATATCCACTGTTGCACCAGTCTCGCTGTGGTTGCGATTATCAGTACTGATAGGGTTAATACCGTTCTTAAAAAAAAAAAAAATACCAGTCATGCTAATTTGCATAATTAATTATATATGTGTTGCATGACAATAAAGAAGAAAAATATACATTTGGAAGTAAAAAATTCTCCAAACCATTATTAAAAACTACTTACAATTAGTTTTTTGTTTCTATACATTGTACTACAGTTTGGGGAGACTGGACTGAGGAGCCTACACTGAGTGTTCACTCAATAGACCCAGAGGTAGTCTGTCTGCATCACAATCCTGTCCCTCATGGGCGGTGCATTCTAGCATTGTACACTAAGGGCAAGGGCAGAAAGGGGAGGAGTAGTGACATATTGCATGTAGGAGTAAGTGATGGCCTATGGTGCCAGTGCTATTTGCGGCTGTCAGACACAGATTGTGTGTGCTGCAGTGTGTGTCATTGTGTGTATAAAGCAGTGTGTTTACCTGCCATGAATAGTAAGTGACCATTCTTGAACCAGCTTATTTTCCTCAGTAGCTAATTCAAATTACTGTGTTCAGTCTGAGGGGCTAGGGCTATGCAGTGATCACAGAGTCCGGCCAGACAAAAAAAAAATCTGCATTTGCATTGCTGCTATTTCATTGGCCGGACAGTCTAACATACTGGATGTGCTGGTAAAATGTCAGCTTGGTGGCAACACTGATTACTGATGATCTCATCCAATCCAATGCCTCCCATTGTCCATGACAGTCAGAATCTCCTCATGGGGTGCGTTTGGCGTCTTCATGCAGAGTGCGGAGATGCCTAATGTCGGTTCTTCAATCTTTGCAGGATTCCATCCAGGAAATCCCTCTAATGCCTGCTCGAGTGACAGCCACTAGAGGTGGCTTTAGGCAGCAACATAAACACTTACCTTATTCAGAATAGGCAATGTTTACACTGCTCTTTGCCCCGGAACCACTACATTACGTTCCAGTGGTTCTTGTGGTTGGTTTCATTTTAAGATACTGGAAACTTCTAAATTATACTAGTTTATACAAAACAGACACAAAAAAAAAGAAAAATATTGGCAACAAATCTGTCCCTGTTTACCACTTGCACATACTTTTCGTCGCAAGTTTAATGCATTATGAAAATATTGAAAAAGCAAAATAAACAGCTAAATATTTTTACTTATAATGTTTGCTTTTGTTAGATATCCCTTTGGACAAATTATATCTCTGTCTAGTCTGAAGTCAGTCGAAATCCTGCTCTGTGGCAGCCAGGTTGCAAACTTAGAGGTTTATTAAAATGATTACAGTTCAGCGAGAGTATAGAGGAGGTGAGCAACTTACTGATAAAAATGGTTCTGTCCCCCCACAGATCCCAGAACTTTAATTGTACAGGTGGACTGGTGAGGCTGTGTGCCAAATATTTTTGGTTGAAAGAGGGAGTGGAGGGAGTGAATTCTTCTAACCACTCCTAGGAATGATCTACTCCACTCACACAAATCAATGACAATTTCCAGTCTGCTTCACACACCCTACAGCAACTTTACTGGGATTTTTTCCACTTTTAGAACAAACCAGCAATTTTATGAAAAAAAAGTCCATTCGCTGGGAAAACATCAGCCGGATGCACAAGGTCAGTCCTAACCTTTCCTGTAATAATAGTTTTATAGAATGATCAATATTAATAGGTTTATGGGATTAAACACATGTACTAAGATAGTTATAGGAGAAAATATATATACTAATATTAATAGCAATGCTAACTGTTGTTTTGATGCAGTGATAATTAAATATAACCTTTTTTTTTTTTTACACACAGCTTGCATTTTATAATAGTTGTTTTTGCTGAACTTTGACTCTCATTAACCTCAGTCAGCATCTGGATAAGCATGCTGAGGTCTGTAATCTGCAGGGCTACAGTACTCACTTGTCTGCTTTAAAACTAAACTAACCATTGGAATGCATATCAATGGCTATCAATCAGATTATTCTAAAGAGCCAATGTACTCAATGCAATAAGGTTTTTTTTCAGTAAAGAGTTCCAATACCGTCCTCCAGCTGCTAGGAAACTACAGCTCCCAAAGTCTTTGCAGTACTTGTGAATTGCAATTATTGGTGGGTTTGTGTCAGTTGAGAGTTGGGCATCAATATTTCACTACTCCTGAATAGGACGTGGGCTGGAATGAATTTTCTCTGACTTATATCACCATAAGAAATGTCTTACATTTTTATTTTTTTTATAGCAGTTTCTCTGTGATGTTTGTTGGGTTTCTCGGTTGTTGTTGATGATGCAGTATATATCCAGTGATAGTTATATTGTATCAACTGAGGATCAGGCTTGATAATGATAACTCTCTATATTTTAATATATTGCTTTCCTTCTCCACGAAGCATTGAACTATGTTAGCATGTATGCTGCGATTTTAACCAGCGAATAGATATTACCATTACCAACTAAATAATATGCACTTTATCAATTTAGGAAGGATTGATTTGGCATTGCTTGGAATCAAACTGTTACACCTGAGATTTAACCCTTTAGGGGCCAGTGGCCATGTATGCAGTCACTCTGAACCAGTTTAGCAATCTGCGTGCCTTATAAACAGGTTATAATGTTTGATTTTTATTAAGATATATTCTATTATAAAATTAAGAAGAATACACATCTAAAATTCTTATCAGCTTCCACTCCTAGGTACCGACTATTAATACACATAGTACCCTCTATTGCTAGTAAAACATGGCTGTACTATACAGACACCACTGTGCAAGAATTTTAGGCCTGTGGCATTTATATAGCGCCAACTTATTCTGCGGTGCTTTACAATATTATAAAGGGGGGAAAATTAACAATAAATGAGTCAATAACAAATGTTACAGGAACAATACGTTGATGAGGACTCTGCTCAAAAGAGCTTACAATTTAGAGGACGAAAACATTTGCACAGACAATCAAAATGCAGCTGCAAGAACTGTTCATGTGTACAGAGTGTATATTCCTTGTTTAAATGTTTAATCGTGTATTGTTCATGCAGTGTAGCTCATTTGAATGTGAAATAAATATTAATGTACTCTTTATGGAAAAACACTTTGAGATTTATTCACTATACAAAAAGAACTGAGAAAATAAATTGTACATTGTTAGACCAAATTAACTCAATTGGAGAATTTCTCCAGTTTTTCTGTTTGTGCCTAAGTGTTTTAATTCTCTTGTCAACAGTCTCTTAGTAATTACATCCCTGTGGGTGTGCCTAATTAATAATACATTTAATTATTTCGTAATTTTGACACACCAGGGAATATGTACCCCCGATCTATTAAATTGTTCTAAAACAGCCTCAAATGTGTTGGGTTTTCTCTGACTAAATTCCGCCAATCAGAAAATACCAGTTCTGCCAAATTTAGAGTAGCAATATAAAGAGAAATAAAAAAAAAAAAACCTTTCTCGGGGAAAAAAAGACCAAAAAAACTGTTCAGTCCATTGCAATTCCTAAAAATTATGTACATTAACAAATTAGAGCAAAAGATGTACCCGGTAGAAAAAAAAACTGACAGATTCAAGAAATTGAGCCAAAAAAGTAAAAATAAACACAAAACAGCACACTTTGATAAAATCTCGCCTAATATACAATTCTGTATAGCTTCCGTTTGCCAGGAAAGTGCGTGGTCCATCTCTGCGTGGTCACTGCTTGACACCAATAAAAATCAGCAGACATGGGGTGATGTTTTTTTATTTGATATATATGTCTATGCTTCTATTATCTTTAACTGATGCAATAGAATATTGTGAAAGAGAAAATAGTTAAAGGGCGTTTCTTTTTTCAGGGCAGACTGTTTTATCTCCACCCTAGTAATGAAAAAACATGCCTAGGAGTCCCTTGCACAGAGTTAGAGGGATGGTTCTGACTTCTTTAGATAAGTAAAATGAATTGGGTGATTGTATTTTTTTCCAGTTTTGCCAACAAATACAGATCATGTTCACTGGCCGGTCGTCAAATAGTCAAATTCTTTCATCTGTCTATATATCTAACGTCAGACAGCAATGTCCATGTTTATTTGTTATGCAGTTTAAAGCCTGTTTGCAGATATTTTGTTTGGTATTTGTAAGTGTTTTAGGAGCTGCTCTCGAGCTCCGTAATGACAACCACATAAAATACAGGCTGCGCCTTCCTTCCCATCTCCAGAGAGGGGTGGACAGCTCCAAAGATAGGTGGGCTGCCGTGGCACTTGTCTGTCATTGCCAAGGTTGCAACTCTCATGAGGTCCAGCCAGTCAACCCACTTTACAATCAGCAAATAGCGCAACTGTCTTCTCTGCATTCTAGCTTTCAAAGGGTAAACTCCCACCATCTTCGCTATGTCATCCCCCAACATCTGTCTGTAATTTGGATAAAGAGTGTCTGGTAGTTTAGTTGTTGTAGCTGATGGGCTCTGCTCATTAAAACACAGGAGGCAGTGCGAATATCAGCACGTATCATGACAGAGCAGGGTACACTGGTGTTTCATAGTTTTGGCACTGCAGGTTCCATGTTTTGTAATACCCACCATAAGTTGGCTGAGAGTAATGAGAGTTATGCTACACGACATTGTAAATGCAGATACTTGTAATTAATGTGGATAACTAGCTTTAAAGCACACCCAATGTAAATGTGCATGTGTATTGCGCTCTCCTACTAACTCTTAGCACACAGCTAGTTAGCAAAGCAGACAGAAATAGTGTTGTGTTTATTTCAAACAGAGTTTTCTTCTGTGAATAGTTCTGTAAAACCAGTGGCGTCTCTAGGATTTAATTTTAGGGGGGGCACACGGTGGGCCAGGGACAAAAGTAGGGGGGCACATTTAACCCCGCCCTCGCCACAGTTTGACCCCGCCACTTCCGCATGTTAAGCCCCGCCCCGACACAATGTGTGTTTTCTAATTTTTTTATTTTTTTTTATAATCCCTGGTGGAGAATTCATTATTTTCCACCAAGGATTATTACAAAACTAACACATTTCCCTTGATACAGTCCATACACACACACACACACACAGACTGCTGAGTCCTTACACACACAGAGACTGCTGAGTCCATACACACACACACACACACAGACTGCTGAGTCCATACACACACAGACTGCTGAGTCCATGCACACACACATAGACTGCTGAGTCCTTACACACACACAGACTGCTGAGTCCATGCACACACACACACACACACACGGACTGCTGAGTCCTTACACACGCACAGACTGCTGAGTCCATACACACACAGACTGCTGAGTCCATACACACGCACAGACTGCTGAGTCCATACACACACAGACTGCTGAGTCCATACACACACACACACAGATTGCTGAGTCCTTACACACACAGAGACTGCTGAGTCCATACACACACAGACTGCTGAGTCCTTACACACACACACAGACTGCTGAGTCCATACACACACAGACTGCTGAGTCCATACAAACACAGACACATAGACTGCTGAGTCCACACACACACATACACACACACACAGACTGCTGAGTCCATACACACACACACAAGCTTCTTCACTAGCAGGCAGACAGACAGACACAGACACACACACACACACCTGAGGATATCAAGCCTACCTGTTGCTGGTGGTCATGCAGCCATCTTCCATCCTTTCCAGCAGCAGCAAGGTCTGCTGCTTAACGGTGGGGGTGGGGCTTGTGTGTGGGAGGCGGGGCTTAATTTGGGCGGGTCTGTGCCGGGGAAGCTGGTGAAAACACCCAGCACCTTCCAGCTTCTCTCTCCTGCATTCCCTCGGGCTGTGACAGACTGTTACAGTCAGAGGGAATAGAATGTAACTAAGCCCATGGCCAGCAAGTTGCTGGCATTTGGGGGGGGGGGGGGGGCACTGTGTAAAACTGCAATACAATCAGATAAACTAAGATTACAATATGTATTTACATGTGACACTTTGAAAATAAGTATGATATTAAATGAACACAAGCATGTATACCTGACCGTATAGTGTTAAAACCACCATCTAGCCCCCCTGGCCCCTATGAGGAAAGTTCAGTGCCTGCATGCAGAGGGTGGAGACACTAAATGGCAGTGCTGCTTACTCTGCAGCACTGCCCCAGGAAGAACCTCTAGCATATATCTGAAGAGTGGTCAGTGGAGTTATCTCTAGGCTGTAGGGCCACCCCTAACACAGCTCAAGGTCTGGGCCCCCAGGGGCCCGCCTCCAAGCCTGTCTGATTCCTGTGAAGTAATGAACTGTAATTACAACATATAACCACCAGGTCTGCTTAATGCAATAATTATATATTAGACAGCACAGATATAGTTATGCATTTTTAATTGGGGGTATGTCTAAACATATATTGCAATAGCTGCAGATCTCTTGTCTGTAGTCTTTACAAAGCATCCCCTTCTGACCCCGCCCAGACTTTCTGTGGCTGTCCAATCACATACTTGTAAATGTAGCTGAGTGAGAAGTCTTTGCAAGGCAGGTGTTCTGAGCAATTGCTGTCTCTTGAGTTTAACTCCTCTGAACTAAGCAACCAGGAAGTAACAAGACCTTTTCTCTGATTGACAGCAATGGGGGTGTATCCAGATCAATTTATAAAAGTGTCAATTTCCACTGAAATCTGCATTTGTAAAATGAAAAACAAGTATAAAGCACTTCATTAAATGAATGTGCTTTAGGAGTCTGGAGTGTCCTTTTAATGTTGGTAATTACTGCAAAGTATGCTAACTAGTTATCCATATACAAGCCAGACAAATGTACTGTCTTTTCTTCAATAAATTATTGATATTATTATTATTTATTATTATACCATGCTATTTACTGGGCTATGACATTGCTGTAATAGATAGTTAGATAGCACAGTTAGATACAAAATAATATAAGCTGAAAAAATACTCAGATCCATTGAGTTTAATATTTGACACATTCTTTTTACTGCTGTTCAAAAAATTAAGTTTAAAGTAATGTCCAACTGTGCCACAAAGTAGATTTTTCATTGGATTGACAAGCTGTTACAATGCAAATTAGTTATATTAGTTACTTCTTTCAGTGAATTTTAGATATTCTTGTATGTTAAAAATGTTGGTTTGTAAATGTAGATTTCTTAGTAGCATAGGGTCAGTTTGGAGTATACAAAGTATATGACCCTTAGTATTATAGCTGGACTTAAATTTTTGCCCCACACTTTTTTTCCCCTGCTTTCATTGTTTTTTGCATGTTATATCTATGCAGTTATATATTTCAATGCATAGATTTACTTGTTCTTGGGGGAAAAAACGTCCTCTGCCTTTAATTAGGGCAAGCTTTGGAAGTGAGAGAAAAGTTTGCATGTCGAGAGGTGGTATATTCTAAATGGAACCAGGCAGTTCTGAAGAGTATAACTAATAACTGGAATTGCACCATATGGTTTTTATTGATTTAGCATTTATTAAAAAAAAAACACATCTACCAACATGGAAAAAAAACTCAAGGGTGCTTTGCGCGAGATACTTTATGAGACAGTTGGCTGTAGATTAGGTGCCTGGATGGTTCTTTTAAGTCACAGCACAGTCAGCATTCGAAAAAATGCTATTTTTTTAGTTGTCATGGAAACATTCAATTCATGAAGGAAGACATTGGATGATATTTGACTGGAGAGCCCACTTTTTGTTCCATGCAAAGTACCACTTTGATAATACAGATTGCTCAATTCCAACGTCACACAATGGCAATTCCACTTCACATACAGCAGATCAGGAAAGGAATTCAGACGATTAGAAGTTGACATTAGAAATAGTTTGGTACTACCTGATTACATGATAGTAAGTCGTTTCCTACATAAAGCCAAACATATTGTTTTAGAATATTTTCCAACATACCAGGCATTTTGAATATCAACACGATTATTATTCACCAAAGTTAGAATTGTTGCATAATCAAAGTGAGTTTTACATATGAGGTAAAAGTAACCAAACTGGGAGCCCAACTGAATTAGTTTCCAGTTTGGCAGTTTTGGACAAATTGTCCCTTTAGTGAAGAACCCTACCAAAGTCGTACAAGAATCTGAATTGGCAGTCCTACCATCTCCTATCAGTATTGGTACAGCATTGGCCATGGGTTATTCGCCAACTCCCAGCTGCTGTTTTATTACAATAGGCAAGCATAGCATTATAGGAAAAACAGTCCTTGATCAGACACCCATGCTGAGTTGGGGTGTCCGGACGTTATTCTGATTGATTAGCTGCTCCCACTTGGAGCGCTCCGACGTGGGTTATTGATTGTCTTTGGAAGGATGGGAGGGGGTTACTCCATGATGCATCCAAGAGGAATTACTGAATTACTGATGGAATTGATGGTAATTTTAATTTACGTAATATTAAGTTATCCAAAGTACTAACCATATTGCACGTAGCATTAGGGAAGCAGCAGGTTTTCCAAATGTTGTTGGTAGTTATTCTTGTGCTACCCTCCACGTGTAGTATCTTACTAATCTAATGACTCAAAGATGTCCTTCTCCTGCGTAGCAACTAAAAAGTGAGACTTTACTAAAGTGAGAATTGCCAGGAATTCAACTTGAATTTCAAATTTAAGCCCAAAAGAGCCAAACTGAAAAAAGAATTGACTTGGAATTTTTTTTCTAACTTTAGCCTACATTCTAAAATTCAATTTGAATTCATTTTGATTTCCCCAAAAATTCTCTCTTTAGTGAACGACACTGTGAAATACTTTGAAATGTATTCACTAGTAGTAAAAATGACCATAACACAAATGGCCCCAGTTTCCTTCCTTGGACACACTTTAGATTTTAAAACTAATTGGTTTGAACTGTGGAAAATTATAATCAGACAGTGGAAACATTCTCTAACAATCTCTATTTTGACCTACAATTTGCAATTCCCTTTTATATATTTCACAGCTATCTATTGTTTTTTTTTTTGTTTGTTTTTTAAATGTGCCTCACATGCTGTTAGTTATGCATGCTGGAATAACTAGCAAAATTCAGATGATTGATGTAAGAAATGATGTAGTATAGCTCACAATTTCTAGTCCTACTTTACTACCAAGGCCTAAAGGTTACTAACTAATGCAAGCCTATAGGGTCCATGACCTACTCACCGTTGATGTATTTTCGCTAATGACTAGTGGGATATGAAAATCTTTAGCTGTGTGTATATGACATGAACCTTATCAATAAAGAAAAACACAAGAGTGCCATTTTAAACCAGTCAGTTGTCTGTACCCTGTTTCCCTAAAAATAAGACATCCCCTGAAAATAAGCCCTTGCTTTTTTGGGGGGGATGCTCGTAACATAAGCCCTACCCCGAAGATAAGCCTTAGTCGCTAGTTCCCTAATGTATTTTCCCCGAACATTGATTCTCTGTATTCTATTCGTAAGTAAGCTAATCTATGTACAGGGAAGCTTCCACGAACAAAGATTTGTGAGATTCCACGCGCTAGTAAGCTAATCTATGTTCGGGAAAGGTTCCCCGAATGTAGACCAGCTTTCTATCGCATGCTTGCTAGCGTTTCCCCCCAAAATAAGACATCCCCTGAAAATAAGCCCTAGTGCTTTTTTCAGGGGGAAATTAAATATAAGACCCGGTTTTATTTTTGGGAAAAGATGGTAGAATACTGCGATTGACTGTACATTTTATTTAACAAAAAATAATGATAACAGCTCCCCCTACTGTTGAGGTCTGTCATACACATGTGTTATAAACTTGATGACTAATGTTGCCGCTCCAAAACACATAAGGATCTGGAAATACTGTGATCTGCAAACGTTAAGACATCATCTCCTTCTGACACAATAATGCACACTATCTCTCACATACCCCTGTCTAACCACTCCTTATAAATCTCTCTCCCACCCTTCCACTGCTAAAGCCTGTGCGTGTGGGAGAAACCGCACAACAAGGCCACACCTGTCACAGGCTGTCATCCAGGGTTGTGCCCGAGGCACTTGGAATCTTGACCTGACTTGGGTAGATGCAACTAAATAAAACTTGAAAAATGTTCTTTTATAGGCTTATTAAACCAGCTTGGTGTATAATAATCTTTAGGTTAAATATAAAGCTAACATGGTTACTTGTTTACTATTGTTTGTGTTCCGTGGTCAAGCAGTGATGGCTGATCTGGGTACCCCAGATATTTGTTTGAGAACTTCATTCCCCAAAATGTTCAGCCGATGAAGGGAAACGCATTGCTTGAATATCTTGGGTGCCACTTATTTGTTGATGTCTTAAGGTTTATAGGTGTCAAAGGAGAATCCTCATCGTTCCAAACAAGTTCTCATTAAATACAGTACTTGTATATATCAAGTTTATAGAGTGCAGTACTTTGTGTTCTGGATCAAATAAAAAAAATAAGAAAAACTTGGAATTTGTGGATGAAAAAGAATGCAGAGATCATTCATGTTTGATGTCTTCATTGTTTATAGTGATTACACAGGTGTTTCCATTTTATTTTTCTTTATAGTTTGCTCAGTTAGCTTTGCCATAGTACAGGTTTGGTCAGAGAGATTGGGCTGCAGATTATTTTCTTTGGGCTGGGAGCTGTAGGTATGAATAAAGGGAGAGGTTGGGAATTGATGTGTGTGCCAAGTGCCAACCTCGGTTTACAAACTCCTCCAGATAAATCAAAGGTATTTTCTCTGTTTTAACAGGCTGAAATGTTTAAAAGGTACGTGTTGTTCTAATTGAAACAGTGTCTAGAGGAAATGGTTTTATTAACTTTATTCGCTCTGAAAACTCGAGCCATGATTTCAATCTGGACAAGTAGTGCACGTGTATTTTATTCACTGAATGATAATAAATATATCAAATCTACTCCCACCTGTAGTTGTTGGATATTGCGCGCCCCTTACTTTGCATTTTATTATTAATAAAATAACACGTGTCAGTAATCTGCATGTATGTTACTGTGTGAGAGTGTTTATATCTATGTACCTGCAAAATCCAACACTACACATAAATGCATGCTTGCATTCAAATGCCAACATCACACACAAATATTCCCCCACATACACACAAATATGCTCCATACAAAAACATGCTTACATTTAAGCACACAAACACTGCTCCTTGCTAAATAAAACCAGATATGAAAATTGGAGTTGCACGACAGATGGGGATCTACCTTATGGCCACCCTATTTATAGGGGAGCCCAAAAATATTCACCTGGGCCCTCTCTACTTTAGTTTTGCCACTGCATTAGGGTGGAAGTGTGATTGCATGCTAGCAGTGACGTCGCTAGGGGGGGGCCAGAGGGGGCCATTGCCCCCCCTACATCATGCTGTGACCCCCCTTGGGCCCCCCCAAATGCCAGCAACCTGCTGCCCATGTGTTTAGATTCTATTCCCTCGGGCTGTAACAGTCTGTGACAGGCAGCCCAAGGGAATGCAGGACAGAGCAGCTCAGCTGGAGGCTGGGGGCTGTATGTGGCCGGAGAGAGCACTGACAGGCTCCCCGGCACAGGCCCCGCCCCCAAACGTAGCCCTGCCTCCCGCACATAAGCCCCACCCCCGCCGTTAAGAAGCAGCCCATGCTGCTGCTGCAAAGGCCAGAAGATGGCTGTCTGACCCCCAGCAACAGGTAGGCTTGATGTGTGTGTGTGTGTCTGGACTCAGCAGTCTGTGTGTGTGTGTGTGTGTGTTTGTATGGACTCAGCAGTCTGTGTGTGTGTGTGTGTGTGTGTATGGACTCAGCAGTCTGTGTGTGTGTGTGTGTGTGTATGGACTCAGCAGTCTGTGTGTGAGTGTGTGTATGTGTGTGTATGGACTCAGCAGTCTCTGTGTGTGTGTGTGTGTGTGTGTGTGTGTGTGTGTATGGACTCAGCAGTCTGTGTGTGTGTATATGGACTCAGCAGTCTGCATGTGTGTGTGTGTGTGTGTGTGTGTGTGTATGGACTCAGCAGTCTGCGTGTGTGTGTGTGTGTGTGTATGGACTCAGCAGTCTGTGTGTGTGTGTGTGTGTGTCTGGACTCAGCAGTCTGTGTGTGTGTGTGTGTGTATGGACTCAGCAGTCTGTGTGTGTGTGTGTGTGTGTGGACTCAGCAGTCTGCATGTGTGTGTGTATGGACTCAGCAGTCTGTGTGTGTGTGTGTGTGTGTGGACTCAGCAGTCTGCATGTGTGTGTGTATGGACTCAGCAGTCTCTGTGTGTGTGTGTGGGCTCAGCTGTGTGTGTGTGTGTGTGTGTCTGGACGTCTGGACTCAGCAGTCTGTGTGTGTGTGTGTGTGTGTATGGACTCAGCAGTCTGTGTGTGTGTGTGTGTATGGACTCAGCAGTCTGTGTGTGTGTGTGTGTCTGGACTCAGCAGTCTGTATGTGTGTGTGTATGGACTCAGCACTCTCTGTGTGTGTGTGTGTGTATGGACTCAGCAGTCTGTGTGTGTGTGTGTGTGTGTATGGACTCAGCAGTCTGTGTGTGTGTGTGTGTGTGTGTCTGGACTCAGCAGTCTGTATGTGTGTGTGTCTGGACTTCTGGACTCAGCAGTCTGTGTGTGTGTGTGTGTGTGTGGACTCAGCAGTCTGTGTGTGTGTGTGTGTATGGACTCAGCAGTCTGTGTGTGTGTGTGTCTGGACTCAGCAGTCTGTATGTGTGTGTGTGTGTATGGACTCAGCAGTCTGTGTGTGTGTGTGTATGGACTCAGCAGTCTGTGTGTGTGTATGTGTGTGTGTCTGGACTCAGCAGTCTGTATGTGTGTGTGTATGGACTCAGCAGTCTGTGTGTGTGTATGGACTCAGCAGGGCCGCCATCAGGGCATGACAACCATAACAGTTGTCATGGGCCCGGCGGTCCTGGGGGTCCCTGAGCCCCACAATCATTATGTGCATGATTTTCGCTATATATATGTGCACAGAGGTCCCCCTTCTACCTGTACAATGAAGAGGGGGTCCAGCAGCACACTCTGTCCTCCTTTCCAGCTGCTCTCTGTCTAACTTTCCTGCGGCTGCCAGAGCGTTGCCACGGGTTACTATGGCAACGCTCCGCACAGCACGCAGGCCTGTCTCGTGAGATTTAGTCAGAGAGGAGCTGAAAAGGAAGACAATGTGTGCTGCTGGGCCCCCTCTTCAATGTACCGCAGCTGGCTCCTCCACCATGCCACTGGATCAACAGGAAATGCGATCTCCCCCCTCCCTGGCACGGTAAGAACCAGGGAGGGGGGAATAAAATTGAAATATACACAAATAAATTTTAAAAAAATACTCCCCTCCCCCCCTATTTTACACACACACTGAATCCTTACAAGCACACTCTGCACTGCACACACACACTACATTCACTCAACACACTCTACACTACACACACACTACATTCACTAAACACACTCTGCACTACACACACACACACTACATTCACTAACACACTCTGCACTACATTCACTAAACACACTCTGCACTACACATACACTACATTCACTAAACACACTCTGCACTACACATACACTACATTCACTAAACACACTCTGCACTCACTACAAACACTACATTTACTAAACACACTCTGCACCACACACACACACACACTACATTCACTAAACACACTTTGCTCTACACACACACTACATTCACTATACACATTTTGCTCTACACACACACACTACATTCACTATACACATTTTGCACTACACACACACACACTACATCCACTAAACACACTCTGCACTACACATACACTACATTCACTATACACTCTATGCACTCACTACAAACACTACATTCACTAAACACACTCTGCACTACACACACACTACATTCACTAAAGACACTTTGCACTACACACACACACACACTACATTCACTATACACACGTTTCACTCACTACAAACACACTACATTCACTACAAACACACACACACACTCTGCATTCACTATACACACCTACATTCACTACACACACACTCTGCATCTAATGCATGCATACAAACATTACATACATTACACAAAACGTACAATCTGCATCCACTATACACACTGCATCCATGACACACATACTGCATCCACTATACACACTGCATCCATGACACACATACCGCATCCACTATACACATTCTACATCCACTATACACACTGCATCCATGACACACATACCGCATCCACTATACACACACACACACACTTCATCCTTGTGGGCGGACTCGGGGCTGGCCCCGGAGGCCCAGATCTTGAGCTGTGTCAGGGGCCCTAAAATTTCTGATGGCAGCCATGCTCAGCAGTCTGTGTGTGTGTAAGGACTCATCAGTCTGTGTGTGTGCCTGTGTGTGTGTATGGACTCAGCAGTCTGTGTGTGTGTGCAGGGCCGCCATCAGGGGGTGACAACCATAACGGTTGTCACGGGCCCGGCGGCCCTGGGGGGCCCGGCCGCCCGGGCCCCACCTGTGGGGCCCATCGGGTGGCCCACACACTTAGGGCCACCCGATGGGCCCCCTCCTTCAGGGGCCCGGTCAGCGCTATGGCCGTGGTATAGCGCGACCGGGCCCCTTTAAAAAAAAAAAAAAAAAGCAGCCGCAAGTGCTGCTGGGAGGAAGTGGTCACTTCCTCCCAGCTCACTCCGCGCGGGAGGAGGGCGCGCGCCAGTGAAGAGGGAGTCGCGCTGACTCCCATCATCCCCAGCCACCCTCCTGCAAAGAAAAGGTAAGAGACAGGAGGGTGGCTGGAAAGAGTGAGTGAGTGAGTGAGTGTGTCTCCCAAACTTCCGATTTTATCTATTGGTAGTAGTTTTGACTTGATTTGAATTTGTTTTTTTTATGGTTACCCAAGCTTGTATTAATTGAGTTAAAACTGTGCTTTGCTGTTTTAGAGAGCTAACTAATTGTTTTTCATTAACGTTCCATTTAATTAAAGATGAATCATAAAATACTGTCATAGACGTTTCAATGTCTTGCCATGCTTCAAATTCCAGGGAATGAGATTGTAGACGATATAAGTTGGTCATAACACTAGCTTAATACATTTTTTTTATATTTGGGAATCCTAAACCTAGTTTTTTCTTAGGCATAGATAAAATCTTATGGCTAGTCCTAGGGGGCTTTGCTTTTTCATATAAAATTTGATATACTAGATTGTAACATTAAAAGCCAACGATTAGAAATTGAAAGGGGTATTATCTGAAACATAAATGTCCATTTAGGAATAATATAACTGTTTATTAAATAGATGCGACCCCACTATGATAATTCAACCTTCCTCCAGTTTTTAATAGAATGATTTGTTGATTTTAACGTTTCCATGTAGTTTACTTTAATCTATTAATCTATCTAGATTTTTTTATTTTAACTCCCAAATATACAAAACTATGTTTAACCCAACTAAAACGATATAAGCTTTTAAAAACGTTTAGTTTATCTCGATCTATTTTTGTGGGGAGAATCTATATTAACTTTATAATTGGAAACGTTACTAAATTGTTGAATTTCTTCCAATAAATTTGGTAATGATTCCTGTAGGTTTGCTATTGTTATAAGGGCATTGCATGCATATAGACTGATTTTAAATAGTTTTTGTTTAATGCAAACTCATTTTATATTTTAATTACTTCTTATCTCATTGCAAACGGTTGTATTGATGATATGTATAAAACGAGCGAGTGGGCAACCCTGCCTGGTACCGTTTTTTTATAGGGAACCATTCAGAAAGAATACCATGATTAACTGTTGTTGCTGATGGTACATAGACATAATTGCTTGGAGCATCCAACCCATAATACCAAAACTTTGCAAATATTTCCTTTTAAATCCCCACCTGACCCTGTCAAACACTTTTTCAGCATCAATCGAGAGGGTCAGGAGGAGAGTGCCTTGTCTCTCCCTTAGGTTGAGTATGTCAATCAGTCGTCTAACATTCGAACCTGAGAATATATTAGAGGCAAAACCTATTTGCTCTGGATGTATTAAATCATTTAACACTTGTTTTAATCTCTCAGCGAGAATAGATGCAAATAATTTAATATCGGTATTCAAGAGAGACATTGGCCTATAGTTTGGGATTTAAGAAGATATTTTGTTAGGTTTCAAAATTTTAATTATATTAGCTTTTGTTAGTTCTGTAGGAAAGTATTTTTGGTCTACTATACCATATGTATGTCTGTCTGTCTGTATGCATGTATGTCTATGTATGTCTGTCTGGATGCATACATGTCTGTGTGTATGTCTGTATGCATGTATGTGTGTGTCTGTGTATGTCTAGCTGTCTGTATGCATGCATGTCTGTCTGTAAGTCTATGTATGTGTATGTATGTATGTATGTATGTATGTATGTATGTCTGTATGCCATTATGAATGTATGTATGTATATGTCTGTATGCCATTATGAATGTATGTGTGTATGGATGTCGGTGTCTGTATGTCTGTCAGTATGTCTGTATGTATGTATGTGTGTGCCTGTATGTATGTCGGTGTCTGTATGTATGTATGTGTCTTTATTTCCTCATGCATGTGTGTCTGTCTGTATGTATGTTAGTATGTGTCTGTCTGTCACTATGTATGCCTGTGTGTATGTCTCAGTATGTGTGTGTCCGTATGTATGCCAGTATGTGTGTCTGTTAGTATGTATCAGTGTGTGTGTTTGTGTCTGTGTGTGTATTCCTGTGGGCGGTATTTGGAGGCGGACCCAGTGGGCGGTATTTGGAGGTGGGCCCCAGGGGGCCCAGACCCTGAGCTGAGTTAGGGGCCCCAAAATTTCTGGTGGCGGCCCTGTGTGTGTGTGTATGGACTCAGCAGTCTATGCGTGTATGGACTCAGCAGTCTGTGGGTGTATGGACTCAGCAGTCTGTGGGTGTATGGACTCAGCAGTCTGTGGGTGTGTGTGTGTGTGTGTATGGACTCAGCAGTCTATGCGTGTGTATGGACTCAGCAGTCTGTGGGTGTATGTGTGTGTATGGATTCAGCAGTCTGTGTGTGTGTGTGTGTGTGTGTATGGACTCAAAGGAGAAAAAGGAAAGTGATCCTAAGACCAAGGAGTCTAGGGTACACTTAGTCGGATATAGGTCTGAGTACAATGTTTCTTTTAAAACCATAAATTTATTAAATCATAAGCATGAATATATATATAAAAAAAAAGAGAAAAAATAATAAACACACTAATAAACCAAGAGGAGAAAATGGAGCTCAGTGAGCTATATGGGAAGTCTAACTCAAAGCTAATACTGAGGTATTGCTAAAGGACATTTAAATGCCCAGTATATGAAAAGAGAAAAGATGAATAAACAGCCTTCAGAGGAGCTAGAAATATCTCTCAAGTGTAAGGCATAACATACTTGAGATGTTATGCCTTACACTTGAGAGATATTTCTAGCTCCTCTGAAGGCTGTTTATTCATCTTTTCTCTTTTCATATACTGGGCATTTAAATGTCCTTTAGCAATACCTCAGTATCAGCTTTGAGTTAGACTTCCCATATAGCTCACTGAGCTCCATTTTCTCCTCTTGGTTTATTAGTGTGTTTATAATTTTTTCTCTTTTTTTATTAAATTTTTTTTTCTATTCGTGCTTATGATTTAATAAATTCATGTTTTTAATAAGTAACATTGTACTCAGACCTATATCTGACTAAGTGTACCCTAGACTCCTTGATTTTAGGATCACTTTCCTTTTTCTCCTTTGCAGTACATATTAAGGGTTACCCCCTTCTTGGATATGGTCTGGACACACTTCATTGTCCCTGTTTAAGGGATATTTTCTTTTTCTGTTTTTGTGTATGGACTGTGCAGTATGTGTGTGTATATGGACTCAGCAGTCTGTGTGTGTCTGTGTGTGTGTATGGACTCAGCAGTCTGTGTGTGTCTGTGTGTGTGTATGGACTCAGCAGTCTGTATGTGTGTGTGTATGGACTCAGCAGTCTGTGTGTACGTGTATAAATCAGCCTGTGAGAGCACTGACTGTCCAGGGATATTATACACAGACAGTAATTGATAGCTGTGCTGCAAAATGTCCTTGGAAATTTTTTTCAAATGTTGGCAACTATGGCACTGTATCAAAGGAAATGTGTTTGGTTTTTTAATAATCCCTGGTGGAAAATAATCAATCCTCCACGAGGGATTATAAAAAAAAAAAACAACAACACATGTTGTCAGGGGCGGGGCTTAACATGCGGCAGGGGCAGGGTCAAACTGCGGCGAGGGCGGGGTTGAATGTGCCCCCTACTTTTGTCCCTGGCCCACCCTGTTCCCCCCCTAAAAATGAATCCTAGAGACGCCACTGCATGCTAGGAGGCGGAGGGGCAGGAGCCAGGGGGCCTAAGCAATTACTTGCCCGGGCTCTGATGAGAGCACTGTTCACGTGATCTCTGCAGCAGTAGTGCCCTGAACATAGTGCAAACAAATCTTATGAAGCGCTCGCGCTATGCTTATTGGAGATAGTTGGGACAGCGGATTGTCACTCCAAAATAGGGACTGTAGAGAGACCGTAAATAAAACAGTGGTAGAAGCGGAAAGAGATATTTTCTGTTACTTTGGCTATGATGAATGCACACAAACATAAGCTTTATGCAGTATGTACGTTAGGGTTTTCTAAATTAACACAAAGCCTTCAAAATAAGAATACTTCGTAGAACTGAGTGAAGCTGCAGCCCACAACATTTGACCCGCTGCCACTCTTACCTGGCCTCCCCTCATAATAACGTGAAAGAGCACTCTAAGCAACTAAACATATTTAGCTTAAAGGGTTACTCCAACCATCATAACCACCACAGCCTACTGTAGCGTTATGATGCCAGGAGTACCCTGGACCTCTACCCCAGTTATAGAGAAAAACTTTTTAAGTGTTTACCCTCTTACCAGGTCCCACCGGGCTCCTGATCTTCTTTGTGTCCAGATCCTGCTGCTCATTGATTGGCTAAGATAGTCAACTGATAATTCTCAGTCAATGGATGAGTGTCTGTGCATCGAAATTTGCACAGAATTTACATTAGACACGCTGGCTCTCTTGTTACGGGCTGGCTGATGATGCCTGCATGAGATGGTGGGAGGTGGAATTGCATTTCCTGTAGCAGAGTGGTTAATCTCTGTATATGATAATGTATGTAACTATGTGCAGCCTTGCATAGTGAAACACTATACTTACAATCCTCAGGCACTATGACCACTTCTGATCACTGATGTGGTCATGGTGTTTGAATGCCTCCCATGCATCCGGATACCAACGGGACTGTCTCAATTTTCAGATCCTTTCACAACGATTCCGACTTTGTTCCCAGGTGTCCAGCTTTTGGAGAAACTGGCCCCAACAAGCATAGTGCGAGTGCATCATTATACCGTGCTTGCTCTGTGCTCAGGCATTAGGACATTGAAACAGTGCTATGGGTGGACCCACACCCTTTCCGAATCGACCTATTCACTTTTAACCCTTCACAGGATGCCAAAGTTGAGAGGTATGTGCTTGAAACAACACTTTAATGAAGTAGTTTGGGTTTATAGATTAGATATCATTATAGATCATGTATCTGCAGTCTCACTGCTAAATATTCTGCCATTTAGGATTGAAGTAACTTTGTAAACACATGCTGTAAAATTTAAACATTTTTTTCATGGAAACTAAATGAGTCACAGACTTGAGATATGTGGCTACGGCTGCATAAACATAGTGATTTAACTCCTAAATGGCAGAGAATTGAGCAGTGAGACTGCAGGGGCATGATATATAATGATATTTAATCTATACACCCAAACTACTTTATTAAAGTTGTTTTGGTACTTAGAGTACCCCTTTAAGCCTGAAGGCATCAAGTTTTTTGACCCCATTTGTGATAACAGGAAGATTTGTGGGGGGAAAAAAATCACACAATATGGTTAAAGTGTCACTCTGTAGCCAACAAGATGTAGTGAAGTTCACAGGGTCCACGTGATGTGAGAGCTCCTTTATTTCCAGTACCTAGATGTGGCAGCCGAGATCTGGAACCCTTATGGCTGGCTTACTGACGCAAAATACTGATTGTGCTTATTTAAGGTAGGATGACAATTTTAAACAGATCGCAGACCAGTGGTTGTAAGGACTTTAAGTTCTTCTTCAGAACATAGGTGTCCTTCCCTCTGTTGCTAAAATTTATATCCCAGAATTCTGACAATTACAGAGGGAATTCCTGCTAGAAATTATTGTAAACTGGTATTAACTGTACTTGTATTCTTGGGAACTTGCCTTGGTTAAAGGGGACACTATAGTCACTAGAACAACTACAGCTTATTGAATTTGTTCTGGTGAGTAGAATCATTACCTTCAGGCTTTTTGCTGTAAACACTGTCTTTTCAGAGAAAATGCAGTGTCTACATTACAGCCTAGTGATAACTTAACTGGTCACTCCTCAGATGGGTGTTAGAGATCCTTCCTGGGTCATTGCTGCCTAAAATCCATCCAAACATTCAGTGTCTCCTCCCTCTGCATGCAGACACTGATCTTTCCTCATAGAGATTCAATTATTCAGTTCATCTCTTTGAGGAGATGCTGATTGGCCAGGGCTGTGTTTGAATTGTGCTGGCTCTGCCCCTGATCTGCCTCTTTGTCAGTCTCAGCCAATCCTGTGGGGAAGCATTGTGATTGGATCAGGCCACCACTTCTGATGATGTCAGGGGTCAGAGGAAGTTCACAGGCAGTGGCAGCAGCTTCAGGCTTGAATACAATTAAGATTTTACTATATTTAGGGAGGCAAATGGGGGCCAAGGGGGCTAGATAGTGGTTTTAACACTGTAGGGGTCAGGAATACATGTTCTTGAGCCTATAGTGCTCCTTTAAGGAATTATGACTTTAGGGTTGGGGGGAGGGGGTGCAGGGACCTAAATTAAGAAATCAGAGGTTACGGGACAAGCATTGCCCTCTGTTCTTGGTTAAAGAAATGTGTTCATCACCATAATTGCATGGAAAGAGAGAGCTTTGTTAAGTTATTATGCACTAAGCGTCCCCGGGTTCTGTCCATATTCGTTCACAAAGTCACCAGGTCAGGGGTATCTCTAAATGTGTTTTTAGAGAATATGATATTGAGTTAACAGATATTCCATTTACATAGGAATCAAATAGGGTTCCAAGGAAAATCCATTTCTGAGTATAGCTTGGTTCTCATCCCTCACTGTATTATCGTCTCTTGAAGTGTATAGCTACACAACATAAAAATATCGCACAGCACAAATAAACATACTATCATATTTATATGCATCTCTCATTAGACATTTGTAATGGAAAGAAATTAATGAAAACCAAAAATTTTGGAAAATTTGACTTTGCCTGTTAGGTTTGATTGGATGAGGCGCTTTGCCGTAAATGCTGCATTTGTCCAAGTGAATCGCACCATTTGTTAATGTTTCTAGGGTTCAATAAATGCCCCTTGCTTTTGACAGTGTCCTCTAACTGACCCGGCTCATATTTTCCAAAGACACTTCAAAGCTGAAAAAAGGCTGGCACAGTGTTTGTCCTGTAGCATGGGGCTCTGTTATGCTAAAACTGATATAAATCCAATTTTTAATATCCATAATTCCTTTATGTATACATTGTGATAGCCACATGACCTGCAAATGTGCGAGTATAAAATGATGTCAATTAAATTATATTTATATTTTAGAAGTACTAAGCCTCTGTGTGCCAGCAGTTGCCACATGTTTAATGCCACTGTTATCAACATACTGCACTATGAACCTTAGAGGAATCACGAGCAGCCCCAAGATAACTATTCCTTGTAATCCATACATTTGCTAGTGGTTTCAACACACAGAGTATAGATTAGATTTGTACACAGCATTCTTATACACGTTGATAGAGTCCTTTTTAAATCTGATGTCTTGGAAACAGCTTGCGGGTTTAGTCAAGTTACCTTTCTTTACTTACCCCCCTTCTGCGTACACTATCAGGGAAATTAACTAAACTGTGAATTGTCAGGAATTCACCAGTGAATGAATTGTAGTGTAAAATGACTGAATTAGAAAATGCTCCATAAGCCATGTTTCCACAGCCTATATTGATCTGATATGTGAAATACCCTACTCATTTTACAACAATTCATGGTTTAGTCAATATTATTATTATTATTAACATATTTAAGTTGAGCTTACAATCGATAAGGATTTTCGTTAGGTGGATACACACTGATCAGTAAAAACATTAAAGACACATGCCTAATATCATGTAGGCCCCTGTGTTTCCAACACAGCTCTGCTGAGTCAATGCATGGACTGCTGAGTCAAGGCCTCTGAACAACATTGGTATCTGGCACCAAGACATTAGCAGCAGATCCTTCAAGTCCTGTAAGTTACAAGGTAGGGCCTCCATGGATCGGATTAGTTGTTCCAGCACATCCAACAGATGCTCAATCGGATTGAGATCTGGGGAATTTGGAGGCCTAGGCAACGATTGATCTCTTTATCATGTTTCTCAAACAATTCATTAGCAACTGTTATGCAATTATGCAAATATAGAAGTGGGGTATTTGTAGGTGAAGAAGACCCTGCTCAAACGAGTTTACAATCTATGAGGATTTAAGATAGGTGGATATATAACGTTAGGTGACTTGCCTAAGAACATTTAGTAGTAAAGTGGTCTGACTGGGATTCGAACCTAGGATTCCCAGTTCTAAGGCAGTGATGTTTCTTCTCTCTGAAAATATCATTTCCAGTAATGTTTGTATTAAACACATTTAATATCTGCTGCACATAAAACCATGAATATAATAAAACATCACAAGCTTATAAAAAGTATTTTAATTACAGACTTACTATAGGTAAACATAGAAAGTGTTTCGATAGGAACTTGAAAGTTAAATAGACAGCTTGCAATAAGAACTAACTTTACTTCTTTTATAGAAGTAAAAGTTGTATTTTTTGATCTAATACATTTTTTACAGCTTAATGCCTCAAGTCTGGGCTGTGACCTATTGTCCAACCCTATAGACGGAATTATTAGTCACATTCCACCCACTCTGCAACCTACATCCAAGCTATGCGTACAATGCCTATTATAAAGAGAAATTCATATACGATTGAAAGGAATAGAAATGAAAAAGGTAATAAAAATATCTAAATATACAAGAGGTCTCTTGAAAGAGCGGTTGTAGAGAAATAACAACATACATTGAACAAAATTATAAACACAACACTTTTGTTTTTGCCCCCATTTTTCATGAGCTGAACTCAACGATCTAAGACCTTTTCTGTGTACACAAAAGGCCTATTTCTCTCAAATATTGTTCACAAATCTGTCTAAATCTGTGTTAGTGAGCACTTCTTCTTTGCCGAGATAATCCATCCACCTCACAGATGTGGTTTATCAAGATGCTGATTAGACAGCATGATTATTGCACAGGTGTGCCTTAGGCTGGCCACAATAAAAGGTCACTCTAGGGGGCGGGGCCTGACAACGAAACCAAGCGGTCGCACATTATTGCAGCTCCCGCTTGGATAATCATAATCCAGCCGGTTTGGGGGCATCCAACACCGACCTTGATCACAGAAGCTGGGTCTGAGTCCGGGACAGACAGCCGACGCCGCCGATGCCGTTTTTTCTTACGCCCGGCTCCAAAACACGGCGCCAAGGCGGCAAGGCCTACCACGCGGGCGGACGGCAGAGAGGCTCAGGGGAGGGAGTCTGGCCTTGGGGCTCACCAGACCTAGAAGACTGGTACCACAACCTGCCACACACAGGTGAGATGGGGCGCAAGTCTCAGAAACCATCCACACATACCCCAAAGCCACAGCGCGACATAAGCCAGATGTTACAGGCCCCAGGCACAGCGCGGACCATGTCTCAGCGAGACACCTCCCCACTGCCCTCAGAGGAAGGGGAACCAACAGATAGCCCACCACACACTCCCTGTCATCCAGCTCACCCACGGGTAACGGAGGAAAATGCCCCAGCATCTAGGAGTGATATCCAGGCTTACTGACAGACCTGCAACAGAACCTCAGGCAAATGTGGGAGGCTGACTTGGCAGCGCTGAAAGGTGATGTACTTGCAGTGACAGCACGTACACAAGCCACGGGAAATGAAGTGGGGACCCTGAAACAGGGCCTACAAGAGCTGGGGGAGAAAGTACAAAAACTGCACACCACACAGACTACCCTATCCAGACAAGTCAACCTGCTGGACGACAGGGGGAGACGCAAAAAGTCATGGAATCCGTACTGCTGGAGGAACTACCACATTTCATCAGACGCCTCATAGCCGCACTACTCCCAGCCAGACAAGCCAAAACCTTCTTATTCAATGGAATCTACAGAATTGCGAAATCCCCGCAGGCACCTACCGCAGCCCCGCAAGACATCATACTACGGTGCCAGTCCATGTCAGACAAACTGGGACTCTTAGCAGCGCTACAGGGAAAGACCCCTCTGGAATTTGAGGATTGCCGACTATCCTTTTTCCAGGACTTGAGCAGAGCCACACTACTATGGCGCAAGCAAATGCAACCGCTTACTAAACCACTCCATGCAGCAGGCATCACCTACAAGTGGTCCACTCCGGGACCCTATGGGTTACCAATAGACAACAATAGACAACAATAGACAACAAGCATTATAAGGCCATGGACCCCTCCGAGGGCCCTGCTCTAATGGCGGCACTGGGACTCCCAACTCTGACGACAACTTCAATGCCACAACCAGGCCACCGACCCAGGAGGGTGGAAGTAACAACAGCAGTTACATCCAGACCCCATGGAGACACCAAGACCTGAAACAACGCGCCTGGTCTGGGTCTCGTGGACTCTTATTAAGACTCTCTCACTAAAATGGTTAGCAACGTTTGCAAGCTTCTATATTTCTGGTTCACCCCTTTTTGTTACAATGAGATAGCGACCTGTTGGAGGCTCCACCGACTGGCTCTGGTGACCCCCCCCCCCCCTCTGCCCTGGGGTAACAGGGCACTTCCAGCACGGGAGCTCTAGCTCTATATCACACATAGACTAACGCCTTCTGCCTCCCCTCACACCGAGGGTTCTTTGCCCTCCGGGCGCAGACAGGCTTTCATACAACTCCCACCTACCTAGACACCTACTAGACTCAAACATTCGTTACCTCGCGCTTACACACACCCACCTTCATCACTATAAATAGTCAAGCCATACAGCGCTCCTCCAGTCCAGGCGATAGCCATGCAGCTTCTGAAGGAAGGTATAATAGACATAGACTAAAACCACATAGGGAGCCGCTGTGGGGAATGTCACAACACCCCGCACACCAAACACGGCTCTAGCCCTGGACTCCACATGGAGCACCATCATCAAACGGATATCAGGGATCAGATGGGGATTTGACCTCCACAGACAAAGGCTTATCGGACACTACACGCCCCATACGCTAGATGACTCCACGGTACTCGCGCTGGCACACATAGATGGGTGTATACTCACCTAAAATTTCACCAGTTAAGGCCCTCGTTACCACATCCCAGCCCAATATAACTTTAAAAAAAAAAAATGTGAATTGTACCTCAACAGTTTATTCAATGTGGAATGTTTATATGAGCCCTATTCATACGGTTACGGTATTATCAATATGTCTTTCTTTTTTATAAAAAAAAAATTTAAAAAAATAAAAGGTCACTCTAAAATGTGCAGACACCTGTTAGGTGGATGGATTATCTCGGCAAAGGAGAAGTGCTCACTAACACAGATTTAGACAGATTTGTGATCAATATTTGAGAGAAATAGGCCTTTTGTGTACACAGAAAAGGTCTTAGATCTTTGAGTTCAGCTCATGAAAAATGGGGGCAAAAACAAAAGTGTTGCGTTTATAATTTTGTTCAGTGTATAATAGTTTTAGAATGTCACTATCTTTCACTGTATTGTTACAGGAACATGGTTTGCCAAGGTTTCTCATCTGTACAATTCTGCCCAATTACCTTTATATAAATTGTATATGAATTCTGATTGGCTGACAACATTAAGCAGCCATTTAGAATATTTTTTTAATTTTTCTTCTGTGGGTGTTCTTCTCTAAGCATGTTATCGTGATGAGTTGACAGAAAAATAAAGCCAAACTAGAAGATTTAAAAGAAATACCCAAATCATATTTTTGAAGCTCAGCCAATTTTGGCTTCAATTTAGCACTTCGGATATCAGATTATCAGATCATCATGATAAAATCTTTAGTGACTAGTCCTCTATATCTCATTGTAACCCAATTATTTCATTATTTTATTATTAACAGAGAAGTATTAACATCTCATGGGATCCTAGTTAGCAGTTTGGGCCCCCCTTCATTCTTTACATATGGATGGTTAATGGGGCCACGCAAACGCATGGTTCTGGGGAGCCTGTTAAACCTTACTACCCTAGATGTTCACCTAGAGTAGCTGTCAGGATCCTATCCAGACAACCAAAGTTATGTTTCATTTTTTCTTTTATTTCTACAAATTCTAGTTTTCCAGCACTAGTGGTCTCCCTAGCCACTAGTCTAAATCCACAGTTTCTCTCACCTGCCTAGCGTGATTAATAAATCTGCTATAAGAAGCCACACCCTGCTGAACAAATGTCCTTTAAATTGAATTAATGAAGTTGATCTTCAACCTGGTTAAACATCTGATCCTGGCACCTATAGAGAAAACCTTCTTTATTCTGAATAACATTGAACCCAACCTGATTTATGGGAACAACCTGCTTCATTTCCAAACTACTTACTACCAATAAGCTTGGGGACAAACCTGATCTACAATACCTACCTGCTTAACCCCTTAAGGACAGACGACGGATATATTCCGTCATGATTCCTCTTTATTCCAGAAGTTGTGTCATTAAGGGGTTAAATCCACACTGGACTTCGATACCTTCTTGCGTTGTTTCAAACCTACTTTACACCTACCTTATCTACGCTGCCAACCTGCACAATAAAAACATTCCTGTTATTTTGCAACTATCCGGAGTGACCCTGTTACAATTATCTGAAATCGGCAGTACTTCATCCAAACCAAAGAGGCTGATCACCTAGACGTCTTAATATCCTGTATTTCTGAAACCTTTATATCCTGTTTAGTTCTCTCTTATTATATTTGTTTACCTGTAACCTATAATTTCATTTATAGGTTTTGCCTCACTTTATTTACCTATAATTTCATTTATAGGTTTTCCTGCTACCTAATAACCTGTCTGGAACATATTGCCTAACTTTCTATTCTTGTCATTCCTCTATAATACTTACTTATAATCTCTTTTATAGGTTCTGCTTTCTCCCTTTGGCCTATATTTTCCTTTATAGGCGTTATTTCCCAAGTAACCGGTTCTGGACATATTTCCTAACCCTCTATTTAATTTTCTCCTTTTTACTTTCATTCCTCTATATTATTTCCACTTCCCTTTAATTCCTGCTACACTTATTATTACAAGAAAGCCATGTCAACGATTATAAACAAGGAATCTAAAGTTAACCCTGGTTCTCTTATGTGACCTGATCAAGAACCTGACATGACAGTAACGTTATAGTTAACCCTGCTCTGTTTATCAACCATAGGTTTTGCTGCAGTCTACAACAAACCCAACTGATAACTGTTACACATATATTTGATGTTTTATGTTTCTTCAGGCATTAATGATAGACTTGATGTAATAGATTGAAGTATTTATGGAAGTCTTTCTCTTGTCTATATTATCAGCGTATGATTTGTGCAGTGGTACTATTTATGCTCTTGGAGACATTATGTACCAGTAAATCTTTCATCAGACTAAGAAATAAAAAGACTGCAGATTGCAGAACCATTTTATTTTAACTATATATATTACTTAACTGTGTGTAAACATGCAATTAACACCCCCTCGCATTGTCTGCTATTCCCTCCTCCACATTTTCATCTCATTGACCTATCTATAAGACCTGTGTAGTACTGTCACCCTGTGTTTACTTAACATTTCTTAAATCCCGCTATTGTGTTTCATTCCATTGATATGTTAATGATAAAGTGTGAGGTCCAGCAGGTTCAAGATTAGGAACCCTGGATGCAGCTGTAAAACTAATAGAACGCAATAGCCAGGAAACCACCCACCAGCAGAGGTTGAGACCTTGGCTTTGAACTGTTGAATTGCTAGACATTTTCCAGGGACTAAATGTAAGAGGCCCAGTATGGTTTAAAGTCGAGCCCATAATGTCAGTAAGTAGTCAGTACAGTAACATACAAAGGTAGACAAAGGCAAAGAAGAAAAAACATGCAGAATTTGTAAGGTTGACGTAGACAATATCAAAGAGACACTAGAAGCATATTCAACCGGTCTACATAAGACCATCATCCCCATTGCAGGAGCCACCAGTAAATGGTCACACAGAAACATAAAACACGAAACCAGTTCAGGTCAGGATTATTGTGATTGCTATTACACGGACCAAACAACTAACAAAAAAAAAAAATCAATATTACACTTGCATCACTGAACAAAGAAGAGAAGTCCCATTAACTATATAACTCCAACTGAACATATTATGGGACAAATGTCATGTAGGACGTTTCTCGTTTCATCCTTGCAATTAAATAACATCAACACTGCTACAACCTATTACCTACAATATCTCATTCCAGACAAATATGTTTTGGCTCACCAAAGTGTTTTCTTTTCTTAGCAGCCAAAGAAACAAACCATAGGCTTTGTAGGATTCAAATGCTGATATATACTTGGCATGTAACAGTGGAAGCCCGTGGGAATTACCAAGACACAGATTCATAATAAAAATGCATGAGAGGGTAGGATACATTTTTCGTTTGCATCTTTCTTTATTCTATCTCTATCTCTATCCTCTAATCTCTAATCTCTAATCTCTATCTCTTCCAAATATTAACATGTACCAGAAAATGGCATGATTGAGAAGCACATCAAAGAACACAAGGTAAATACAGCCAGTGGGTCACAGTTATAAACATTATTATGTTTTTTTTTTTTTTTGTTTTGTTTTTAAATGTGCTTCCAGTTTAATTTTAGTGTTTGTTTGTTTTTTGTCTTTTTACTGTGTAAAATGTTCACACTCTGTCTTTGTTCAAAACTGATTACATCAGCCAACAGTATCTTTTAAAACGTACTGCGTGGTTTCTGTAGGTTCCTTAAACTCCTTGAACCGATATGATGGTCTGTTGAATCTGAAATATATTGGTTGTACAGATTGTGATAGGGCAGATTTCCCATACTGCATCTACACACTACTCTTATCCTAATTGTGTTAACAGAACAATTGTGCACATGTTCTGCTAAGATTATGCTAAGTGAAAAGGCTCTATTTCCATATAACATCACCGAGTATTCTTCTATCTGTAACAATGTATACTTGTTTGGTGCACACTGTATCTCTAATGTTTGTTCTGTTTTCTATTTCCTAAATATTCTGCATTAAATGATATTCTAGAAAAAAATCTATCTATCCACCTATCTGAATAGTCCTATGTAACATTATAGTATAGAAGAGAAAAACGTCAGTTATGATAATAGCGTATTATTTTATATATTTGTTATTTAGTAAATCAAAAGATTGTAACGCCGGCATATTTTACGCATTTGTCTCCTGTTGTTTGGCGAGATGAAGATTTTATTGGCTATGACATATGTATAGTCGCCTTTCCGGCATATGCGTGGCAATCCCAAATAACCCCCCACAAATATTCGGACACCTTAATTTTGGAAAGTTATCACAGCTTTAATAATATAAATAAAGTTAAAATAATTTAAGGTCATTGTCACATATTAACATAACATATGCTCCGCCAACTCCATTAACAATACTACCCCAGACAATTACCCACAACACAATAAGTAAAACCACATTAAAACATATAATTAACATATAAACAAAACCATTGCCACCAAGGGCATAACATAACGATAGCCACCGAGGGCATGATTTCCAGCTTTCTTTCATGTAGGGGCATACCGAGATACACCCTACACACACCAGGTTCGGAGCTACCGACTAGCTCGAACCTACAAATACTCTTCCAAACCTAACTGTTCTTAGTGAACTAAACTATTTTACATCAGAGCAAACTACCTACACCCCAACTTCTCTATTCCCGCTACCGTTACCAAACGGGAGCTAGAGATCAAATAAGGGAGGGTGGGACAAAACAGGTACATAAGGATTAATTAAGATGGCCACTGATCTAAAATAGCCGCTGTATATACTCTTTTAACCCCAAACCCAACCACCAGCTATTGTAGCCAGCCCCTTACATTGCACCCCCCCTATGCCTGTCTCCTAGAAATGTCAAGGCCCATTCCCCTTAGCTGCGCTGCTCCACGGGCTTCGTTCTGGACTAAGATGTACAGCTTGCTAGTCATCTTTTTACAACTGTTAAGTGAATAAGCCCACCTTTGATCTCTCAGTCTGTGGCTACGGACACTGGATTCTATTGTTTTCAAGTGTGTGTAAACACAGATTTTGTTTCTAGTTTACATTTTAATCACAAGTCACTGTTTAGTGAACAGGCCTGAAAGCAAAAACCACGTCAGAAAAAAACCCCACAACAATCTATGAGAGGTCAAGCTAGCGAAGATCAAAGAAGAATTGAAGCCCATAATATATTTTTTTTAAACGGAGAAGGTCTAATGAGAGTTCAGCGTGGCAGCTTGCTTCATTCATGGCAATGAGTTCCTGTGCTCTGTAACCACACAATAGCCTTTAAATAAACCTCACACAGGCTTCAGGGGGCTGTGAAATTGGCGTTTGGTTGCAGTAGGAAAAGTGGCACTTCTTCCTGTTTAATAATACAGCCCCGAGCACAACACACAATTGCCTATCTTGATTTTCAGTGGTGGGTGGTAAGCTTAGCAGACCACGTTCTCTGTTCTTAAAAGCCTTTTGAAATACAGTCGTGAATGAAGCTTTCATTAAAGAGTTTCTATGCTCTTCACGATGAAAAGAGATTAATGAGCCCAATATGTAAAGTCCATCGAGAGCAAGAATGAAAACTAAAAATGCATTTTATTTTAAACAAAAAGCAAACGCAATTTACTGTATTCTTTCGTTCATCATAGAGCCCTGACTCATACAATAATGGACTTATTGTAAGATAAAACTTTTCTGAACCAAAAAATCACTAGTTCTACAACAGTGGTGATTGCTTGTACCTGGAGTGGAACTTGGTATCTAGCATATATCACGAATTAGTGAAGGCATTAAAGGGGCAGTCTAGTCACCATAACCACTACAATTAATCGCAGTAATCAGTAATTTGGTGCTCTCTGTGGACTCTGCCCCCCTACCTTATTTATTTATTTTCTTATTGTTTTGGAGTGTTTTGACTAAATACAGGGCTTTTGCTAGCAGTCCCCAATTTTTGTGGAAAGCTGAGAGTGCTGAAGTATCCCCTGTTTGTGTCAAACTACTCAAAAAAAAAAAACTTTCTCCCCAAAACAAGGAGTCAGTGCCCGTAGTGTATAGTACCAAAACCACTGTAATAAACTGCAGTAGTTATGGTGCCCTTATACCCCATTAATATATATTTGTAGATATATATGTTTTTCTATGAGTGGTGGTGAAAAAGAGTAAACTTATTGATAGATGCTTTATTATTCTGACAACCTCAAAACACTTTTTTGGGGATCCAGAGGGAAACCTGTTCAGTTTAAGCAAACAACTTAAAGGGAAACTATAGGCTAGGAATACAAAAGTGTATTCCAAGCAAATAGTATCCCCCTCCCTCGTGCACCCCTCCACCCCCACCTCCCCTCCACACCATGGCATTAAAAGGGTTAAAAACCCTGTTGTCACTCACCTAAATCCAGCAGGTCTGGGTCAGGCTCTGCCTACGCTCCCGCAGCACTGATGTCCCTTGGCGCTGGGTCAAGCTCGGCCTTAGCTCCTTCTCTCCCAACGTCGATGACCTAATGAGCATGCGCAGTGAGTGCCGCAATCACATTAGGACAACCTCATCGGAAAGCATTAAATCATGCATAGTGTGAGAACTTCCAGTGTCAGGTTGTCTGGTAGACAACCATTAGAGGAGGGGTTAACCCTGCAATGTAATTACTTCAGTTACTTTAATAAATATTTCAAGCAGTTTGACAAAAAGAAAAAAAAGCAGGGGGACCCATGGCACGCAAAGCCCACATCCTCTGCTAGGGGTTGGATAATGGGTAATTTTCCACTTCAAAATATTTGTATGAGTTAAAAAAATTGGTTGTGTAAGATCACCATTAATCACTCCAGTGCTGCTAAACTGAGACCAACTCCCTTTGAAACACCCATAATCCTTACACCATAACCACTGCAATAATATGTAGTAGTTATGATGTTTGGAGTACCCATTAAGGACCCAAAATACTTCTTCTTAGCAAATTTAGCCCAATTATGTTTTCACATGGTTCAGCTTGTTGGAATGAAATATTTGACTTAATTATGGCAACTTAACCCCTTAAGGACACATGACATGTGTGACATGTCATGATTCCCTTTTATTCCAGAAGTTTGGTCCTTAAGGGGTTAAACAACAGTACAAACTCCGAGGCAGTTGGGTAAACTGGTTTAACTAAAACCCTAATGTGTGCTTCTATAAGCATTCTATATAGAATTGTGTTGTGATTTGTAATCCATTTCTGATAGTGGTACCTGTGAAGTATTAAGAGATCGGTTTAGAAATATATACTGGAAGAATGATGAGCAACTGCAAACCACACAGGAGACATAGCCCCTGGCATATTGCTGTAGCAATCCAGAACGTTAGGAAAACAATTGACACAAACATTTCCTTCTGATTTAGAGGGTTAATTACTAATGTAAGGCATAGCTGGTCCGGAGAATGTTTCCAGTTTGGCCAGTTTGACCTGAAAAGTTAAATTAATCTTTTATTCACTTTAAATTCTCACTTTAGTGACTAACCTTGTTAACTTATACAAATAAATATTTTTTTACATCACTTTAGTATCATTTAATGTTACAAAAAGGTCAGAAATACTGTATATTTAATTTATAAACTAACAAAACATGATAAAAAATGTCTAGTTTTGTAATCTTGCTTTATTTGCGGATTCCCTTCCAGAATTCTGGTTTATGGTGAGACAATGCTTTTTCCTTTAAACCTGGATCTGTATTGTAATACTGCTGTACAAGAGGTTTTCTCTTTTATACCCAGTATGATGAATATATGGATATAACCATTGTATTTTTCTTGTTTTGCTAAAACTAAGTCTTAAATTGTCGGTTGTCAGTTTTGCACAACTCAGTGTTTATCCGATAATTGTGAAGTGATGTCTTTCGGCATAAAATAATTCTGGAATTTATTTTAAACCCACTACATCTGATTAATGGCAGATTAAATGAGTGATAAAATTACAGATGTACATTAAAAAAAAAATCTATTTTCTGATATTTGTATCCCAGCGAAAGCTGATAATGCATTTAATTTTGTCACATGAAATGCATTATCAGCTTTGATTAAATACTCACATTGATTGTGTTAGAATTTCACTGAAATTCCAACCCAGTCAAAAGATATAGTGAGACAACTTAGGGACTACTGTGGTCTTAGTACATTTGCTACACTTGACAAAACTTGACAAACGTTGGTGTTACTGTGTTCATTATTGACAGCTGTAGGAAAAAGGACATTGTCTATGGAGGATCACATAATTTTGCGGGATCCTCCATAGACCATAGTCTTGAACTTTAGTCTTTAGTCTTCTATAACACTGACATGGGCTCCTGGCAGGTGAAGCACCAAGAGCCGAAGAGGACCTGCAGGAAGACCATGGCAGTGGCCGCAAGGGACATGGTCAGGTAAGTACAGCTCATCTTACCCTGCACCCGGAGACCAACAAACACGCAGAGGAACAGTCACTGACGGGGGTCTTTGCAAAATATGCAAAGACCCCAGACGGTGAGAAAGCCATTTAATGCTCACAGCTTCTCTGGTGGATATGTAAATGGACATGAATCCTTCTGTTCCTGGCAACAATGACTTCAAACAGGTATCCTTTTAGATTTTAGGGAATTTTGTCCAACATGAAATGTGAAATGTAAATTGTTTACATTAAATGCTATAACTGAGCCTTTGCGGAACGTAATTACAGCATCGGATTAGAATATTGGTTAATAAAATGTATGAAAGTACTTTGTAAGACCTGAGAAAGGAAAGTCATTCTGAAAGCTTGTTATAAAATTTAGTAGATGATGTTATTTGTAAAAAACTAAAACCCTGCTATGAAAGTAATATAAAGTAAAGTAGTGATACTTCCATCATAGAAGTGACAGATTCGAGGATATAATTCATTTTTTACAGTTAGCTTTTCGTTACGTATTTGGAAAAAATGGATGTTCAGGACTATTGATGTTTCCTTAGTTTCTAGGGTTTTATAAGCTGTCAGCTATCCAACTGATGTTATATTTACGGTCTTAGATTACAAGAAAGAAAACTCTCTCCCATTGGAATATACACAACTTAAAAAATGAAAGCAAAATATTCAGTTAAAAATAAATAAAAAAACAAGTAAACAAATTTTATGTTTTTAAGAAACTTTACACATATATACAGAATAAGCATTATTTATGAAAATACTAGAAGCTGATATTTGATAACAATTATCTAGAAAATGAAAAAAGAAACTGAATAGGGACATTTATGTTCTTAGGATAAGCCAAATATTGATGTTAATAATTAAAGAGGTAATAATGTTTAATCAACAAATAACGGAATATTAAAAATAATGGTTTATTTAAAGTATTGTATAGAGTAACCTTTTCTATCACTTTCAAGAAAATTGCCCATCAATATGTGCATTTATGTGCACGGAACTGTGCTTTATGAGAATGGATGTGATATCTCTAGATTGTAAGCTCTTTCGAGCAGGGTCTGCATCAACCTACTGTAATTATGTCATTTATTGTTAAATTTCCATATTGTAAATCGCTGCAGAATAAGTTGGCACTATATTAATATTAATAATAATGATAATACACATTCTAATTTATTTCTAACACAGACATATGTTACCAAAATTGGAGGATAAGGTTACAGAATGTCAAGAAAAACAAATGGAAAATTATGGTCATAAATTGTGAATCTTGTAACATGCATAATATAGTAATGACCTCAGTTTCAGAGGCATCTCCAATCAGAATCAAGTTATTAATATTACAGAATCTTTTTCTATCATTCAATGTTTGTCTATTTCTGTTACTTATTCAAACTGATAGATAGATAGATAGATAGATAGATAGATAGATAGATAGATAGATAGATAGATAGATAGATAGGACAGACAGACAGACAGACAGACAGACAGATAGACAGATAGATAGATAGATAGATAGGGCAGACAGACAGACAGATAGATAGACAGATAGATAGATAGGGCAGACAGACAGATAGATAGATAGATAGATATTTGTGTTGATATATGTGATATCATCCTTGAAGAATATTCTATTGTAGGATATGTCATATATAACAGCATGTATGATATCATCACTAAATATGTTCTAGTTTAAAAGAGATAATAGGAAGGAATATGACAATATGGCAAACCTTTAATAAAAGGAAGTCTTTTCTTTAATAAAACTCTCTAGGCACCATACCCAGTTCATATACTTGAAGTTATTATTGTACCTGCCCCCTACTGTTCAGTGTCAAATCTAGAATGGTTTAATATTGGATGAGGATCCCCAGCTGCCTCCAGCCAAGCCTAGCCCCTTTCTGCTGGTCAGGCTAATTCTACTGCAGTCGCCCTTCCAGCTGATCACTCTTAGCCTATCATTGCTGAACATCGCTAGTATGAGTTGGTGTACACAACAATAGCTATAGCCTCCAGGGAAGGGATAGACTCACAGATGACCAGGGACCCTTATTCAGTGTTATAGCATTCAAGAAATATTTAACGCTAAACAGTGAAATTGCGCCTAAGGACTCCGGACACCATAACCACTTCAAAGAGATGGAATGGTTATGGTGCATAGAGTGTCCTTTAATGCAAATAGAACAATTGTCAGAGGGCAGTAAGTCTTATATTCCAAATACAGCTCTAGAACTGTGAGATTCCCCATCCTGGCTTAGTGCCTGCTTTATTTAAGCTCTCCAATAAATGCAAGGCAGGTTCCCTTTTATTCTCCTATGTGTCTCTGGATGTGTATCATGTTATTCCTAATACAGGTGTGTTTTGAGTACAGAAATCCTGTGTTGACAGTTTTGATGTGGCTCTGGTTACCACCAAGGGGTAGGGCAGGTGATAAAACACTCTGAGCACCTCAGATGAACTTGGCACCTAATAGGTTATAATGAATATACAGGAATTGTTCTGTTGTTCAGTCAGGCAGCTTTGGAATTTATATAACAAATGAGACATTGTAGGCCCGTCTGAGCCTAATCCCCCCTTAGTTATGGTGACGTTTAACTGAAATCTTACTGGGGTAGAAGAAGAGATTGACACTTTTCACAGATCACGATAGCTGTCTCACCAGTTATTTTTTAAGGCCAGAAAGAAGGATCTTAAAATACATGCAATCAAAGAGCCCAAATTACATCTCTCAGCTTTCTAGCATGTATAGCCTGTGAGATGACTGGACTTGCAGTCACAGCTCTTTAGTTGTACACAGCACCAATAATCCCAGGGAGATCCCTCCCCTCCAAGTCGGCAGTAACATACCAACTTATTTGTATAAGTTGGTTTCAGAGTCAGGAAATGTCATTACCGGCTCTCTGACTGACAGGTGTTGTAGGCGGGGCTATGAGCATAGCTTTCAAGCCCTATTTTTCCAGTTTGAAACAAATAAAAGTATGGTACCCTGGGGACACAAAGACTCCATAAGCTGCATTTAACCATTTCTGTTTTATCCATGTTTTATCTTGGCATCAAGTAAATTCTGCACTGACATGGATTAAAAAATAAGCTTTAAATGGTGAAATAGACGTTGAGTCAACCTCTAAGCTCTGCTAGTAAATACTATGGATCTATTTTTTGGCCTCCAGAGTGTAACTCATTATGGTTTTGATTTAATATTTTTGGGTAAGCTTTTAAAATAATTTTTAGGTTTTTGGATAAACTTTTAAAATGATTTAATACTTTGAAAAATGGTTTAATATGTTTATACATTTTTGATATACGATATATTTTTGGACATACTATTTTAAAAAAAAGATCATTTTAAAATGTTAAATCATTTGAAAAGCCTATCCAGGGCCTACATGTGCTACTCAGATCTTTCTAATCCTTAGTAGTCCACCCCACAGTGTGAAATAAGAGTCCACTGCGTAAGACACGCCAATAAGCATTAAATATGCTCATTTACCATACCTCACAAGTGTCTTTATTTTTGAGTGACAGTCCCAATGTTGGACCCAAATCCCTCTGTCCCTCTGTTTTATCCTAATGTCCCTCTTCTCAAGGAGCTACAAACTGTTGGTGTATTTGAGTGTATAACAAAGCTACATAGCAATCATACTAACAGTAACGTATCTTTAACCTGCAATAAAGCTGTTTAGAAATCAGTATAAATAACATAAAATAAATCAGTGTAAATAACATACATTGTTTGTGTTCTAATTACACTTTAGCAACATAAAATGCTATTGGTAAAACACCTAAAATTTCTCAGAACAGCCCGCGCCTGGCCACACCCTCACTCACACCCCTAATACATTTAATATTATATTTGTGCTGGAGGTGTTCGTTTACTAAGGCTGAGAGTTAAGATTTTTTTCCCTTCATAGGATGATGTCCAGGACTGTCTGTGATATAATGGAATATTAGCCATTTATTCTGATGGGGTTAAAAAACACCTCTACAATATGCCAATATTCAGATAATTAATATCAGCAGAAATAATCTTACTTGAAACATGTAAAAGTTGTGTGAACCTGGCTGGTATTATATTGTCCACGCTCCTAATGATATTCAGTCTTTATTATTACCGCCTGAGAATATAAATAGGATTTATAGACAGGACCTCCGCCTCACTGGGCAAGAGGCAAAGTTAACGCTGTTTAGTCAACATGGCCTGTGCCGCGTGAATATTATGGTCTGCTTGTGGGAGCTAGTGACATCATTTCATGTTGTGTCTCTTGGCATCTTTATATTACTGCGCTGTTTGCGTCTGCTTGAGATTTGAAGGATGCCAGTATAAGAAAACAGGGCGGTGTTATATGGCGCAAATTATAAATGCTACATCTGTGAGACATTTCAAAATCAATATTTCATTTAGGAGAGATTGTAACGCTGCAGCCCTCACTGTCTGACCAAGCATTAAAAAGAGAATATGTTTAAATCACAAAGATTGCAGGCTCCTCGCCGTCTCTATCTCTCACAAAATGTCACGATTTGGATTTTGTCTCCAAGACACGGAGGAGTCTACTGTCTCTTTAAAATAATAATGCACCAACAACAATAACACAGCTAAGTAACATTCTATGGCTTTCAAACAAATGTTTGTATGATGTCAGGGTGCAAAGATCCCAGAATCCTGTGCTGCAAGACATCACTTTTTATTATGGGGATCTTTCTACCCTACCATATACATTATTGTAGATTTTTGTATCTTTAAAAAAAAAAAAAAAAAAAAAGGATGCTTTTCTTTTTTCTTTAACTGGTGCAAAAATCACAACAGTGGATGTAGGTTTTAGTGTGTGCCCTGAATTATCTGACAGAAAACATTCTATAGCATACATCTATACTTTCTACAACAAAACGTTTACTATTAACTATTTTACTATGTTCTAACAAATCATATCACTTAATTGCGTGCAAGTCTCACTTTTTCATAATTGGCGTTGATGGACCGATGAGCAAGACTAGAAGAGAATTATGGGAAAGTCGAAAATCCAGGGCTGTTTCCTATGATGAGTTGATTAATATGTTTAGTTTTGGTGTCCTGGATACTTGACACCATAGACCATTTTTTGCTAGATAGCACTAGATATGAAGCCTGTTGTGGGGGGCACAAGGCATTAGAATACTGCCTTGTACAACGTTTATTATATAAGATCATACAACTCGGATTAAACTGGCTGTCAGAGAAAAATCTTTGAATACACAATTAGTAAGTCAAAAACACAATTATTATATTATCGTGAGTGACATACAAATTAGTACAGTACTTTGACAGATTTGGGGATTTGGGGATTAAAGCAATGTGTAAGAGTAAAAAAAAAACATAATGTATCCAACTTAATATCCCAGCATTCCTTTTTGTGCTACATACCAAACAAACGTCAACATAAACCCAAATGACTTTCAGTTCTGTCAGTGTACTGAACTGGCCAGCACTGAACATCCACCCAGACTGTCTCTGCTGAGCACGGATAGGTTACTTAAACTGGGATTGGGATGCGAATCACTTTTATAGCTCAAGCAAGAACAAACAGTGGTATCTGTGGGTTTTTAAATCCTTTTATTGCCTAAAGGGTGCATGCCATATTGATATGATATGCACACACTCTCTGGCATGGAAAGTGTTAATATCTTAATTACCAGAGGGACCAAAAAAAAAAGATTTTAGCAAATTATAATCTCTCCATTTTGCTGGCTTACTGTGTCCTGTGGCATGTCCTCTATTAATGGGAGACTTGGCAAGGGAATTGCATATTCAAAGACAAAACAGGTTTATTTAGAAAAGTACAGTACAGTATAAAAAAGTACATTATAAAACTGTTGCCTAACTGACGTCCTCACACTCGTAGTGCTTCAAAGTAAACAAAAGAGCAAATTTTTTATTTTATTTTTATTTCGTATGCAGAATGTTAGCAGACATGTAACAGGTTTGAAAAGGTGCATTGTTGCCTACGCAGAGGCATAGTATGTCAAGCAAACAAAAGTAAGGCTTATTACACATTTCGTAGCAGTTCCAACCTAGGTAAAGATGGGCAATAACATCTGATAGAGAACAGTTTACCCACGGGGTAGTGTTGTATATTTGGTAGATGGTTTGAAATGCAGGGTTGTTACATCAGTAGCCTTGCAACATTAGCCTACGCAGAGGCTTATAACGTGTGATCCCTGGGATTTTTAAAGGCCGGCATTTTGTTTTGTATTATACCCTTCTTAAGCACATTGGGTATGTGGTCTCATAGGGCATAGCGACTATGGTGATATTGCTTTACGATATATTGCATAGTGGTCGCTATTGCGTGCATTCCATAGGGAAGTGTCAGGGTCTTACCTGAGTTTGGAGTCTGTAGCGCAGATATGACGCTCACCCTTGCAGATAGCCACAGACCGAGGTGGTCAGGTAAGAATTCACCTGGCCTGTGGGTCTGTGCACGGGGGCTGTGCAGGATGCAGTACCAAATTCGCAGGACAGGCAAGGACAGAACCAGCAGGATAGTCGAGGGATAGCCGAGGTCAAAGGATGCCAGAGGTAGAATAAACGAGTCACAAGCCGAGGTCAAATACACGAAGCAGAATAAACGGGAATACTGGTACGACACAGGAACAAAGATCAAAGACTTGACAATGAGTGCAGGGCGAGGCTGGGTTTAAATACCCTGCTGATGATGATCAGAGTCAGGTGAGATACAGACCAGTCAAGGTGCAACCCCCGGTGTAGTAGCCAAGCCAGGAATAACAAGACCGGAATCAGTAGTCTCTGGAAAAGCTGCTGTGGCTCAGAGGCAGGGAGCAGGACTGGGATGGATAAGTACCCCGGTTCAAGTCCCCTGTTGGGAATTCCAGGAGCGACCACGTCTGGCCGTCTGTCTCATAGGTGAGTACCCTGACAGGAAGTGGTTAGCAGATGTTAGAGTGCTATATAATGTATCTAGGTCAAGTTTCGTAGAGGTGTAAAGCGGTACGTCTCTGTTGGTTGCCTTGTGGGAGCGTCCGTGTTCAGAACCCGTGTCTTGTGTTATTTCTTTCGATTCAAGGCTGTCACCTGGTTAAGGGTAAGTCGGGCTATCTGTGTGTCTTCGTGTGGTTGTGGGTGTCGGGGATGTGTTCTTGTGTGTGTGCCAGAAAGGCTTGATCCACGAGCATGTCCACCAGATGTGGTATAGTGTGCCCAATTCAGTTCCGCATCTCCAACATTCTGGTGT
Source organism: Pelobates fuscus (assembly GCF_036172605.1). NCBI lineage: Eukaryota > Metazoa > Chordata > Amphibia > Anura > Pelobatidae > Pelobates > Pelobates fuscus. The sequence continues at coordinate 56,061,959 of NC_086321.1, forward strand.
GCTTGTGTCATACATAGTAGCTGGTGTTTTATACCAGTGCGATACCATTTTGTATCCCGATTCTTGGTATCTGATGCTTATGGAGGTTTTGCGTGTCATCGTGAATGCTGTGGTTCATTGGTCTTGGGTCAGCGGATGCCTAAGGTCTCTTTCCCAATATCTGGTAAAGTAGGGAAGTCGGGTGTCTCCCTGTGGTGAGTTTAGCAGTCGGTACAGGAGTGATATGGCGTGTGGCCTAGGGGCGTCATGAGTACAGATGGCCTCAAACGTGGTCGCAAATTTATTTTAATGAGACCTGCATTTGCATATAACCAATGTTTCAGTTCAACTACCTTGACATATTAAGAAACGTTTGGTAATGGGACTGAAATGGTGAATGTATACTGTTCATTTCCCATAGGAAAGCATTGGGAAGCTATTGTCCATGTGTGGCAAAAAGTTGCGCGGCCAATCTGCATCTCCATGGGAAGCGTTCAGCGCCTTCATGCAGACCCGATCTAATACACTGCCCCTCCCCACATTCTAATACACTGCCCACAAATCCAATACATTGCCCGCAAATCCAATACATTGCCCCCCTCCCTTCACTCTAATACACTGCCCCCTCCACCCTAACACACTGACCCTTAATCGAATACCCTACTGTCCCTTAATCCCCTCCTCCCTCCACGCTAACTGAATACACTGCCCTTCCTCCCAGCACTCTAATTTATTACACTGCCCTCCCTTCCCCAAGTTAATACACTGCACTCCCCCAATTTAACACATTGCCTCCCACTCCTACCATTCTAATACACTGTGTCACTTTCTCCCTAATTTAATACACTGCCTCCCTCACTCACCGTTCATATTTAATGCTATTGAAACGTTTATCTTTTTTTTTTTTTTTATTCTTTTTTTTTGTCAATGACATAGACTGTGTCAATTTAACACTGTACGGCTTGTGCAAAAGCCTTGTTGCAGTAAAGATAACATTGTATAGATGGTACAGAAAGGAAAATTGAATGGTTAATAAATGCAGCATGTCATACAATAATGGGTGGTTTGTTCGCAGTCTGTCAAGGTTTTTTAGTTTATCTATTTTTATGTGCATCTCTTCCTGGTTGCAGCACCAGAATATTATTTGACTTCACCTATAGCGACTATGACTTAGCTTACATAACAAACAAGTTACACCTTGCAATACACGAGTTGCCAAAAAAATTAGGCCTTAAAGGGACACTCCAAAAACCAGAACCACTACAGCTTAATGTACTTTTTTGGGGGCAAAGAGCCTGTCCCTGCATGTGTAAACATATTATTTTCTGAGAAACGTCAGTGTTTATTTCGTTGCCTACTGCCACCTCTAGCGTCAGTCACTTGTACTGCCACTGGAGGGACTTCCTGGTTTGTGTCCTGCAAAAATTGCATGACCGATATTAGGCATCCTCACATCCTGCATGGAGACACTGAACGTTCTCCATTGAGATCACGGAGTCAATACATCTCTATGAGCAGATGCTGACCGGCACAATGTGGCAATTGCTGCGCATGCCGTCTAACCTCCTAATGTTTCCTTACAATGAATCTTTGAATTTGGGGAGAACATCAGTATTGATGATCTCAGCCAGTGGAGGTGGGGTGACCAGACCAGCATGTGGGACGGAATAAGGTAAGTAAATCTATTTATTTACTTACTTTTGAGGAGCCCAATAATCTAAATAGCTATAGTAAGACTCTATCATTTGGAATACATATGTGTTCCTTTAAGCATTATAAGCTAATTATTAATCTGACAGAAACTTACAGACATTTCAGAAAAAATGATATATAAAATGGGAAACATTCTGACACATCAAATAAATGTTAATAATTAATATATTCTGAAAAACCTATCTTATCCTATGTAGATGTAAAAAGCAAATAAAAGGTAATTCCCCTCTGGGAATTCATTAAAACTAACCATGTATGCGGATGATGTTGTCCTCATGCTGACTGAGCCTCTAGTGTCAATGGAAAAAGCTATGGATACTATAGAAGAGTTTTCCATTTATTCAGGTTACAAGTTAAATCTAAATAAATCAACAGCCCTTCATTTTAATCTAGCGCAAATTGATAAAGACAAACTGTATGATAAATTCGGTTTCGATTGTAACAGAAAATCTATTGAATGTTTGGGCATCGAGATTACAGATGATCTAAATAGAATGATGGAACAAAATGTTTTGAAACTTTTCAAAGAAACGGGTAAAACTCTAAAAAAGTGGAAGAAAGTGGAGGCATCATGGTGGGGGAGAATTAATATGATAAAATTTTACTTGTACCCAAAGTGGGTGTATCTTTTCCGTATGGTGCCCCTTCATTGCCCAGAAAGCTGGCTATCTTTAATACAATCAATTTTTAATAAATTTATATGGGACGGGAAACGTCCAAGACTTAATAGAGAGCACTCAAGGTTAAAAACTAAAGTAGGGGGTTTGGGTATCCCACAGATACAACAAACCTGGAAAGTTTGTAATATAGCACAGGCAATAATAACCCAATCAGAAAAGGTAAATAATCAAATGTGGTATAAAATTGAACAAAATGTAGTTAATGTTGATGGAAAGGAAGACGTACAGTCTCTTTTCTGGGAAACAAGTAAAAAATGTAAATATAGACAGAAATTTGACTCTAAGTCTCTAATTTTGAATAATATTATAACTATCTGGAATAAACTGAGGAAAGATCTGGACCTACAGGATAAAATAATTACTAGTATTGATTTAAGACAACTACAGAAGAATATGATTTGAATATAAAAAGTTGGCTTAATAGAGGGATTGCAAAAATTGATAATTTGCTGGAAAAGGGAAAAATGTGAGATTTCAATAGTTTAATGGAAGAATATAAGTTAGAGAATAAAGAGATCTTTAATTACATAAGAATAAAGGGTTATCTTAAAGAATATTTACCCAAAGAAATTTCTAATAAACAAAGATCTCTTGAACAAATTATAAAAAACTGTAATACAGTTAAAGGATTGGTCTCAAATTGTTTTGACCTAATTGAAAAGGAACAAGAAAACATTATAAGCTTAACTATTAACAAATGGAATAAGGATTTAGCTACTAGTATAAACTATGAAGAATGGAAAAAAAACTTTAAACATGCTAGTGAAGAATGTACACTGTCTTAATTTAGTGGAATTACAATACAAAATTATGAATAGGTGGTACCTAACTCCAAGTAGGTTAGCAAAAATGTATGTAGGAACTTCAGATAAATGCTGGCGATGTGAGGCTCATGCCGCAGATTTGAAACATATATGGTGGGAGTGTGCACCAATCTGTCTATATTGGAAAATGATAACCTCCAAGATTAAAAAACTGATCAACGGGGGGCGGGGCCGGGCCGCCGAGCAGAGCGGTCGCAGGATGGCTGAGCTCCTGCAAATGCAGACATTTTAAAGCTTATGGAACATACCTTTAAGCACCCAACTCACCCACTACTGCGGCCCTCGATGGACACAGGTTACCGGAACCAGGGAGAGGCTTGCTCCCCGAGTTTTAGTCCCCTGGAGGGGAGATATCTGCAGCAACGAGCGGATCCTTCCCTGGCGGTGAGTGGAGTAGACGGCCGCCGCTCCACTATCCCGCCTAACGGAGCCTGACAGCAACTCTACACCTGTGCGGCCCCGGTCCCGTTTCCCCCCCCCTCTGGACCGGGGGGGTGATCCCGGTCCGCACACGGTGACCGCGAGCGTGAGGCAGAGGGGCTCGATTGCTGCCTCCAAAATGGCGGGCGCCATGAGGTATATCATCTCCCTCCCAAGATTCCAGCTAAAATGGCTCCTACCTCCTGATCCCAGCCATCGCGGCCACTTAAGCCAGCAAGGAGAGGCACAGATGACCCGAAACAGCCGGAAACAGCGGCTGCATGGGAGAGACGGAGTGGTGGGCAGCAACCTTCCCTGCCAGGAGCGAGTATGCCAGCTGCCGGTGCGACAACTGTACTGGAGGACCGATCGGGCGCTCCCACAACACCCAGCCTGCAACAAGTCTGCCCGACCTGCGGACTCTCACGGCCTGTACTCCACGACACACCAGATGACAGTCTGAAAAGCCACCGACTAAAAGAATCCATCACCTGTCTCACATATAGCGACAGCAGTTCAGCAGAGCAGACACCGGGAAAGCACTGACGAATCCACATGCAGAGGTCTAGACTCCACTTCCGAGCACCGGAGGGGTCTCCTGAGCAACGGAACAATGCGGACTCCTGGGGAACCGAGCTGTATTCTCCACAGAACTCTCATTATACGTATGGTTCTAATGTCTTAGCTAATTGCATGTACCTCTACTCTATGCCTGATATAAATATGTGTCCACATACCCATTGGCTTGCCCCTTGACAGCATGCACCCGGCGGGGACTCTTACTCATAAAGTAGCCTGCTCATATGCTTTTTACACACTACCACTGAACCATAGCCTGCTACTCTGCTGACCACATCTTGCAATAGGATGTTTTCACGTTTAGTAAAAACTCATAGTAAACGTGATTTTCTGCCTACATGTAGCTCAATATTCAGAACCAACATATCTATACATTAAGCCTACAAGTCCTATATACCAACATATCTTTTCAAGCTTGCCCAGCCTGCAATTTACACTGTGTTGGTTTCTGTTGGAATTATTACCTTGGCCTCCCAGCTACTAACCATGTAGACTTAGCTTAATGCAACACGCAGTCACGTATACTATGCCTAGGCAGACTAGACGCATGTCTCACCACATTGCTAAACCGTGTACCTACTCGAACAGCTTTGTTCACACTATGTTACTATCTGCCTTGTTGCACCATTTTGTCGATCCCTGACTAATCTTACTTAACAAGACCATATGTCATACCAGCAAGATCAATCTGATGTTATTCTAATGTTAAACTATACCTTTTAAAAAAAAAAAAAAACAGTGCTGTTCATCTGACATGTAATATATGCTGCTGGATAATCTTTACTGTTGCCAATTACAATGTCTATGTAAACCTGTAAGTTAATGCAAAGCACTACAAAAATAAAGAATTAAAAAAAAAAATAATAAAAAAAAAACCATGTAAAAATGCTGAAACGTATACTTAACTCTGCACTCAAAAATAAAGAATTGAAAAAAAAAAAAAAACTGATCAACATAAATCTTGACATAAGCCCAGATATTTTATTGTTGCATATACATATAAGCCGAGACTTTGGGCATTATAATTTATTGATTCAACATCTGTTACTAGCAGCAAAGATATTAGTAGCCAGAAACTGGAAATCTACTAAGGTTCTGGTTTGGACACAAGTTAAAGAACAATTTATTTATCAATTAAAAATGGAAATGGGTATCGTTAAAGAAAGAAACAGATTTAAAAACTGGCTGAGAGAGATTGAACAGTTATAGACTATATAGTAACATATAAAATTATAATAGATTACAACGGTAACATTTCCCTCTTACAAAAAAAAAAAAGGTAAAATTAATGTATAGCTATTTATAAAGTCTAAAAGGAATCTCCGTTATCTTTGTTCATTTATCTCGCAAAAAACAATGTTATTTGTCTATTTTGTATGTTTTATTACATTATCAGTGAAGAGTAAAATAAGTTTTATCTCTTTTGCGAAAAACAAAAAATTGTGCTAATGTATATTTGTGATGTATGTAAGAATTATATTTTGAGATATGTCATATAATAATAAAAAAGAAAAAAATTGAAATGTCAAAAAAAAAAAAAGGTAATTCCCCTCTGGGGGTGTTTGTGAGATCTTGATGGCATGTGCCGCTGACTGCGGTTGATCTTTGGTTTGTGTGGTCGATGTGTGGAGGCATAGGCTCTTGAGGCTTGCGGTCTGTTATAGTGTGTCGTAATGATGGTAGGCGCTTGTGAAGTCATGGAGCCTTAAGTGGTAGCGCCTGTCTCTGGGACACTAGGCTTGTGGCAGCCCTCATGCGGTGAGGTTGCTGATGCAGCCATGCGTTAAGATATCTTGAGCCAGAAGTTCTGGAATATGGCATCCAAACATTGCTGTATGGTTTCCATATCTCCGCTGTTGGATGAGTTTGACAGAGGTCTTGAGAGGCTGGAGTGGGCCCATCCGCCCTTATAGTGAGGCTTGATATTGGACTCGCCACAGGAATTCCACTGTGGGTCACAAGTGAGTGCAGCAGGCAGCAGCAAGAGTGTTCGGGTTCCCTATGGCTTAGAGAGACGTTAGTTGGCTTAATGTCTAGGTCTGGAATACCCATGGTGCCCCGGAATGGTAGTTACAACTGATGGGCCGGGGATAGCACCACTCAACCAGCCCATTGATCCGGAGCTCGTGCGCCACGCGTCTGATCCTATAGAAGGTCAGGCTCCGCCCCCTACCCTTACCTTTTGTGTCACATTATCCTTACAACCTCTAGCATGTAAGGTCATTGAGCAGGGTCCTCAATCCCTCTGTTCCCGTGCGTCAAACTTGTCTGGTTACAAATATGTATCTGTTAATCCACCCATTGTACAGCGCTGTGGAACTTGTTGGAGCTTTATAAATAATAATAAAAACAAAACTTTCATTTATATATGCATATATCCTCGTTTGCAATATACGCATAGCTGTGCGAATTCCACAATGATTTTAATTTATTTCAAGAATGCACTATGCACATCCAATGCATGAACTTTGCATCATGCTGAAAGCGTTTTATCTCACTGACTGTCCTAGTTGTTGTTTATATCTTTATCCTGAAAGAACAGAGTTAAAAGCTAGAATCTTCAGCAATAAATTTTCTTTTGTCTATACTTTTGCTAGCAGTTTGACAAGCACACGGCATGAAATGTCATTATTCTGTAAAGCTATGATGTATCATGTTTGCCCGACTGGTACACGGTAAAGGACCACAAAAGACAACTAGACCAATTCTTCTCAATGAAGCAGTCCAGGGGCAGAGGCTCTTTAGTTTTAACCTTTTTGTAGAAACTATTTGTCCATTACATGATTAGAAAACCCTTTGTCTTCCTGACATAGGCGGCTCTCAAATTAGGTAACCTAGGCAGCTACCGAAGGCCCCGCACTGGCTGGGTCCTCGTGGCCACCTTAACCACCTTTGGGCAGACTGTGTCGGGTCCTCGGTCAGTGAAGTGAGGGGGTCTGGCAACTTGCTCCGTATGCCGCCAGGTGCAAGGCCCCTCCGTGCCCTGCGAGCGCCCATCGCAGACACCGGTCAGTGTGCAGAACTGCAGACCATGTGTCTTGCGAGATCTGGCCAATCAGAGCGTTGCTGCGAGATACATGTTCTGCAGCTTTGCACACTGCAGAGCTGCAGACCGGATATTATGGCCAACTGACCACCAGGGAACCCCTGGACCAACAGTGAGTTTAAAAAAAGGTATTTTATCCCTTACACAATCACCCCCCCTCCCTCACACCATCATCTCTGCCCTCACACCATCATCACGCCCTCACATCATCATCATCACCCCCTCACTCGCACCATCATCACCCCCTCACACCATCATCACTCCTTCACATCATCATCCCTCTCCCTCACACCATCATCACTCCCCCCACTTCATATTTACACCCCCTCCCTTACACCATCATCACCCCTACCTCACACCATCATCATCCCCATCACATCATCATCACACCCCCTCCCTCACACCATCACCTCCTCCCTCACAAATATCACCACCCTCACACATCACCCCCTCCCTCACACCATCACCCCTCTTTACAGTATTACCTCCTCTCTCACACAATCACCCCTCTTTCTCACCATCATCCCCCTCCCTCATAGTATTACCCCCTCCTTCAGACCATCACACTCTACTCCCTCACATCATCACCCCCCTCACATCATTACCCCCCTCCCTCACAGTATTACCCCCTCCCTCACACCATCACCATTACCCCTCCTCACACTATCACCCTCCCTCACACTATCACCACCTCTCTCACCATCAACCCCCTCCCACACACCATCAACCCACTCCCTCACAGTATCACCAACCTCCCTCACAGTATCACTCCACTCCCTCACACTATCACCCCCTCTCACACTATCACCCCCTCCCTCACACTATCACCCCCTCCCTCACACTATTACCCCCTCTCTCACACTATCACCCTCCCTCTCACACTATCACCCTCCCTCTCACACTATCACCCTCCCTCTCACACTATCACCCCCTCCTTCACACTATCACCCCCTGCCCCACACTATCACCCTCTCTCTCACACTATCACCCCCTCTCTCACACTATCAACCCCTCCCACACAGTATTACCCCTCTCCCACACTGTATCACATCTCTCCCACACTGTATCACATCTCTCTCATACAGTATCACACCTCTCCCATACAGTGTCACCCCCTCTCACACAGTGTCACCCCCTCACACACAGTATCACTGCCCTCACACACAAACTGTCACCCCCTTCCACACACACTATCACCCCCTCTCTCACACTATCAACCCCTCCCACACAGTATTACCCCTCTCCCACACTGTATCACATCTCTCCCATACAGTATCACATCTCTCCCATACAGTATCACACCTCTCCCATACAGTATCACACCTCTCCCACACAGTGTCACCCCCTCTCACACAGTGTCACCCCCTCACACACAGTATCACTGCCCTCACACACACACACTGTCACCCCCTCCCACACACAGTATCACCCCCTCACACACAGTCACCATCCCGCATACACACTGTCACACCCTCACACACACACACACACACACTGTCATGCCCCCTACACACTGTCAACCCCACAATGTAGTGTCACCATACTCCCCTCACACTGTCACCCCCCCCACACTGTCACCCCCCACACTGCCAGCCCCTTCACGCATCCACACTCACGTTAATAACTCCTAATCCTGTTAACCTCACCTGCCCTCGTTCTGCCACAATCACCCTGTCAAATGAACTCCCCTAATTCTGTCACACTCTTCCCCCAAGCATGCCACACTTATTCAGTCACATTAATGCCTCTAATCCTGTCACACTCTGCCACACTCACCCTGTCCCATTAACCTCCCCTTAATCCTGTCACACTCCTTCCTCCTATCATGCAAAATGTACCCTTCACCCCAACCCTGACGCCCTTTGCCATGACACACTTACCTCCACTCGCCCTGTCACACTCCCTCCTCACACCATGTCAACCATGGGGAAAATATCTATGGCACTGGTTTTATTGTATCTGTAACTTTATTTATGATTTTTTTTAAAGATTTTTTTTTCTCAAACAATAACCCCTTCACAACAGTACTTATTTATGCACGACTGCCAGTCTATACAACCATACCCCACAATTGTGTATAAACGATTAGCATACTTGCAAATTAAATTTATGTATTACAAATTAATTGTGTTTGCAAATTATGCTACAACTACAGCCAGAGAGCTCACAATGCAGGGGCACAGGAAGCTGCGACACTGCAAGCTTCTGAACAACGAATGCAGAGACTAGCTCTCTGAATCCACCGCTGCAAGTCCGCCTTTCAATATAGCGACTGCTCCTTACACACACAAAATGCAACCCTATTTTTTTCACTTTGGGTGTTAGTGGGACCTTGTGTTTGAGTTTTGCATAAGGCCTCATAAAGTCTAGAGCCGCCCTTGCGTCCTGATAGCCACTATAGGTGTTTCCTCTGTATGAAACAAGTCAGACTAGATTCTCAGTTAAATGCTGTTCCTACAGAGAATTTGATTGGTGCAACAAGGCAATCATCTATCCTGGCCAGTGAGACAGTGTGGCCACTCTGAGACCAGCATGGAAAGGGAAGTAAATCTCATCATTTAAACTCTCATGGGGGGTGGAGCCGACACCATAATACGCAGAGTAAAACTATAGTGTTAGAAATACATGTTTGTATTCTTAATATTATAGTTTTACTTAAATAGGTGGAGGTTTTCTCCTTTTATTTTATCCAGTTAAATACAGAGTCATTTTGGTAAATGATGTAAGATAGTGAATCTGATTTATCCTCAGAAAATCCTGATAGTTATAGAATGATTTTCTTCGAATATATGCCTGGACAACTGTATTACTTATTTTATATTACCCTTAGGGAAATAGCTCAGAAATCATTAGGCGTTAATTCATGAGTGGTTCTTGACCTATTTCAGGAACGTTTGGGTTAGTCTCTAAACTATCTTTTTTACTTATCCTTTGAAATGCCAGATTCCACTGAGTAATTTTTAGAGAATTTACCTTGGCAAATTTAATTCAAGATTGAATGTCTTTTAGTGAAAGTGTAGCTCATGGTTATTGGGTGATGCTATCAGAGTACATGTGTTGTTTGAGAGAGCAAAGTGACTCCCTAAACTAGTGCTTCTCAACCTTTTATGGAGAAGTACCCCTGCAGGTCTTAAAAAAAGTATTCCTGCCTCTCGAAAGTAGTTTCTACTGATTTAGATTCCAAATGAAACGTGTAGACACTTATGTTAATGTTAATCCCATATTGGAGAAAAATCCTGATTAAATGTAGTAAAGAATATTTTAAAATAAATATGACATATTGTGAATGTTGTGTATGTAAGGAGGAGTGTATAAACTATAATTTTGAAGTATGAAAGTCACAAAATTAATATATAATACACACATAATAACACAGAGGACACTGACGCACACACACATGTATGCACATAGAACACTGACACACACAATTACACACAGATGACACACACTCACATTTACAAACAGAGGACACTTTCACACATATTTACACTTAGAGGATACTGAAACACAAATTTACACACAAAGGACACTGACACACACACACATTTACACACAAAAGACACAGAGGACACTGGCACACACACATACATTTACACAGAGAGGACACTGACACACACTCACTGACAGACACATACGCATTCTCTCACACACACACACACAAATTACCTTCCTGCCCGCCTTCATTCTCCCCTCATTTGGGCAGAGTAGGTACCAGCCTTCCAGGTAAGCAGGTACCTACTCTGCCATAGTGCACAGCCGGCAGCCTTCTGGTGGCCAGCTTGACAGCTTATGGTGTACCTCCTACTTGTGGTGCACTTACCCCTGAGGTATGAGAACCTGTGCCCTAAAATACTTTAGGTGCAAACCATTATTATAGCTGTTATTATTACCTTTTATTTATGAATCTCACTTTTCTAGTGCTGCAATCCTTAAAATGTGCTTTGAGTGGGAGAATAAGCTTAAAGGGACACTACACTGCCAGAATAAAAAAAGATAGATATTCCATAATGAAAACAGGCATGCGTTAAATTATGGATCTTTTTATTGGGGGTTTGGGTAAATGATAGAATACCAGCTGGCAAAACATTGTGGGAGTTTTAAAACAGTTAAGGATTACCTTTTGGCCACGCTTACAAAAAACAAATTCTTTCACCAGGGCCCTTTCTACATTAATTCCACCACTGCAGCGGAGGCAGAGTTAAGGTGCAGAATGTTGCAAAACATGTATTTATTTACACTATTACATGAATTTCAGCATGCAAACTTGCAGCCAACTATTTATACCAAAGGCTGTAAAATGCATAACTGTTTTGTTGCTGCTTGGAGTGTCCCTTTAAATAACAAGTTCATTATTATTTTCTATTAATTTTTCAGTATCACATACAGTGTAGAAATCCTGTCAATTTTGCCCTTTCTGACACTGGACTACTGGAGTATTTTTTTATTTATTTTTTCTCATTTTGTTTGTTTTGTGCTATTCTACAAAGTTCAATGAATTCTCCTGCTCGATTTTTTTGGCTCTCAGATAAAAGCTGGAGCCCTAGGGCTTGGCTACCTCTGAGTATTTCATGGTATGCCCATTTTGCCTGGTTAAGATTTAGGCATGTTTTGCAGTTTCAGAACCAAGGTGCTAAGATGAGTTTAACATATGTTAAAATCAAGCTGGATGTGATGATCCCATTCTGCTCAAGGAAAGAATGTGAAGTTCTTGTAAATATGGTTTGTTAGTATAAACAGAACTATACTATGAATACACAAAAGGCAGAATTCTACATTCGGTTTCCTTTCCTATTTAAATGTTAGCTTTGTCTTCAGATCAATAATAATTACTCTAGCTATCCCATTTCTCCCAGCTAATTCAGTAACTGTGTTTAAAACAAACCAGGCCATTTTTATTTCATCATGCGAAACCTAAAATAGAATCACATTCCTGGCAGAGATAGGGTGACGAGAAAACATACCTGCCAAACATCCTAGATTTCTAAGGACAGCCACTGTTTTTCACTAATTGATGTTCGTTTTTACAGTTCTGGAATTTTTTTTTTTTTTTTAAATGAAACTGTCACTTGTCATCTGTCATTTTTAGCATTTTAGCAGAGTAACATGGTTACAAAGGTGAGTTGTGCAGCTGAGGTGGGTACAAAGACACACTTAGCTCTACTGCACTAGGATGGATCCATCTATGTTCCCAAGCAGAAGGGTAACTACAAACCACAGGGCCCCCTATGCGAAAATTGTCCCGGCCCCCCTCCCTCCATGTGTTTCATCCCACCCAATATGTCTCATTCCCTCCCCCCCCAGTCCCTGACTCCCTACAAGTCTCATTCGCTCCCTCCCCCCCCCCCCGCCACCCCCCCGCCTGTCTATTTGTCTCATTCACTCTCACCCCTCTCCCCCTCCCCTCCTGTACCTTATGACTCTGTGAGTAGCGTGGCCGAGCAGTACCCTGTCTTACAGGAACTGCTCTCTTATGGTCTGACTTCCTGTCAGACCAAGTTCTGCTTGGCCACGTTACACACAGAGATCGTCAGGAGGGGAGCAGCATAGCACTCACCTCCTGCCGGTCACGCGGCAATCATGGGCCCCGGGCCAGTGCGGCTGTGCACCAGACCTGAAGTTGTGGTGGCCCACGGTTGCTGCCCAGCTGCAGCCAGACTCCCTGAAGTGACGGGCCTGGTCGCAGCTGCAATCCCTGCAACCGCGGTAGATACGTCACGGTTCCCAAGGTGTTCTACAAAGCCATACATGTAGCTCAGCATGTTATCATAATACCCAGTATAGGCCATGATTTAAAAATTGGCAATGTGCTTTTTATGCCAATCTTTGCAAAACTATTTAAATTCAATTAAAACAATAATAATAATTGAAAAATAATTACATATATATTTTTTTATTTTTCCCCAAACAAATGCTAAAGTTTATATTGTTTTTAGAATGTGCCTTTTCATCCACTTTAACTATCAGGGTTATTCACTAAAATATGATTTCAAAGTGAATTTCTAATTTTGGGCCGAAGTAGCAGAACTGACAGAATAGCTGACTGAAATAATTTTTCCAGTTCATCTAATTTGGCCTTGAATTTGAAATTCACTTTAAATTGACTTTAATTTCTCACTGCAGTGGATTACCCTGTGCGTGCATTACCTTCAGAGTGCACATTCCAGTTTGCAATGTATTCACCAGACTGGGGGATCTGACAAGGGAATGGAATAGTTAAAGGGATTCTCCAGTGCCAGGAAAACATATTAGTTTTTTTGGCACTGCAGGACCCTGTAGTGCCCATCTCCCTCCCACCCCCCATCCCAAGTTGCTGAAGGGGTTAAAGCCCCTTCAGTGACTTACCAGAGTCCAGCACCGATGTCCGCAATGGCCGCGCACGCGCATTAGATCTCCCCATAGGAAAGCATTATATAATGCTTTCCTATGGGGATTTCGGCGACGCTGGCGACACGGAAGTCCCTCTAGTGGCTGTCTTGCAGACAGCCACTAGAGGAGGAGTTTACCCTGCAATGTAATTATTGCAGTTTATGAAAACTTCAATATTTACAGTTGCAGGGTTAAGGGTAGTGGGAGTTGGCACCCAGACCACTCCAATGGGCAGTAATGGCCTGGGTGCCTGGAGTATCCCTTTAAGATCGAGAATATTTCTCTAGCTATTTTAACCTAACATTTGCCGAAACAACTCCTAGTTGTAGCTGTTGTATAGATTCTGAAGAAAGAAGGGAAACTATGCAACTATGTTTTATCATTTAATTTACTTAAAATAAAATGAGAATATCACATAACTATTGCTCTTAACTGTTTGTTTGCTGGCTTTTATCTCTTTGTTAAGAACTCCAATCTTCTTTGCACATAAGACTTTGCATATGTTTTTTTCCCGTCACTTGGCATGTGCACATTATTTTCACAACAAAAACTACCCTTCTCCCACCTTAGCGTTGGATACTTAATCCAGCCTGTCTGTACCTGCTGCACAGTCAGCGGGAAGCTTGATCAAACATTATGACAGTGTGTGTTTGCATTGTCGTGAACACCCTGCTCCCCCACACCCAAAACTAAGAATAAACCTCTCCTTTACCCTCCTGTCCCCACCCTTCTGTGAGTGACTCAGTAGCTCACACTGCCCTTCATTTACAAGAGCATCTGTTTCACATTTAACTTGCAAAGTACCAGCCTCCTCCATTAACTCTTGTGTAATGTTTATATTTATCACGAACAGCCAGACACAGATAGCCCCTGGCACTCTGACTCCAGCAAACTACGACTCCCATGATGCTTTGCTGCAAAGTGTTCGTAGCAGGTCATATTGTAGGCTAACCTCAGCCGAATGACTGGTCAACAACATAGAGTGAAATAAAAAATAAAAAAATAGATACATGTCGCAATCCGAATAAGTGAGCAGCTGTGCTGGTCAAAAGATGTTCTCTTTAAAATGTTAAATGTATCGTGGGCCTGATCTTAAGTGTTCTATTCTAGTCGTCTTCTCATAGATCCGAAGCAAATCAGATATTGTGGCTGAGCCAGGCAAAGAGTTTACATTTTTTTTTTTTTTTAAAGGAAATGAACCCACCCAGAGTGGGCTGCAACAGTATCCTTTCAGACTATTTTCCTTTTTGGTTTATTTTAAGGGTAGGAGGGATATTTCCTCTAGGCACCTGAACAGAAGGCATGTTTTTTTTTACTAAAGGAGTAAAAATCATTCAAAATAAAACCATGTACATGTGTTTCCTGGTGAGTGGGCCTCTAAGTTTGGCATTTCACGTGGTGGCAGAACATTTTATATTTGTCCAGATGACATCAGAGAGGTCTTCGTGGAAGTCTGGTTGGAAACCACAAACTTCCACAGGATGTTACTGATTCACCATGTACTGGGTAAGGGGCAGTAAACAAGGAGCTCTTCAGCGTTCTGGAGAACTACAACTCCCATAATACCTTGCCAGTATTTAGGGAGCATGCTTTGTGGAAATAAGGCTAGGTTTGGAACACAATGCATTCCGGAACTATAGGTTTAGATGGCTAATCCTCTAGACCAGGGGTTCCCAACCCAGTCCTCAATGATCCCCTAACAGTCCAGGATTTAAGGAGTACCCTGTCGTGTCTAAAGTGTTTTAGTTTCTAGACACAACTGGGTAATCCCTAAATCCTGGACTGGTACCTTAGGACTGTGAGCTTAACTTCTGTGGCTGGTAAAATATTTGAAAGGTTATTAAGGGATAATATTCAAGAATTCCTTGAGAAGAATATGGTTATCAGCAAAAATCAGCACGGTTTTATGAAGCACAGGTCATGTCAAACTAACTTGATTGCGTTCTACGAAGAAGTAAGTAGAAGTATAGATCAGGGTGTTGCAGTGGATGTGATCTATTTGGATTTTGCCAAGGCATTTGATACAGTTCCACACAAAAGATTAGTGTTCAAACTCAAGGAAATCGGTCTCGATGAAAATGCTTGTTCTTGGGTAGAACATTGGCTTAAAAACAGAATACAAAGAGTTGTCGTTAATGGTAAATTTTCAAGCTGGACAGAGGTGGCAAGTGGTGTCCCTCAGGGGTCTGTTCTGGGACCCCTTCTATTTAACATTTTTATAAATGATCTTGAAGACAGCATTGAAAGTCATGTTTCAGTGTTTGCAGATGACACAAAACTTTGTAAAATAATACAATGTGAGCAAGATATTACTTTGCTGCAGAAGGATTTAGATAGACTGGAGGACTGGGCACTCAAATGGCAGATGAAATTTAATGTTGAAAAATGCAAAGTCATGCACTTCGGCGTAAAGAATACACAAGCAACGTATACCCTTAATGGAAGCGAATTAGGGATAACAACACACGAAAAGGACTTGGGAATTGTTATAGACAACAAACTATGCAACAATGTGCAATGTCAATCAGCAGTGGCCAAGGCCAGTAAGGTATTGTCATGCATGAAAAAGGGCATTCATTCTCGGGACGAGAATATCATTTTGCCTCTCTATAAATCACTGGTAAGACCACATATTGAATATCCTGTGCAATTTTGGGCACCTGTTCTAAAGAAGGATATCATGGCACTAGAAAAAGTGCAGAGGCGGGCTACAAAATTAATAAAAGGAATGGAACATATCAGCTATGAAGAAAGGTTAACAAATTTAAACCTATTTAGTTTAGAAAAACGTCGCCTGAGAGGGGATATGATAACATTATACAAATATATTCGGGGCCAATACAAACCATTGTGTGGAAATCACGAGGCCATGCGTTTAGACTGGAAGAAAGAAGATTTCGTCTAAGGCAAAGGAAAGGTTTTTTTACTGTAAGAACAATCAGGATGTGGAATTCTTTGCCTGAAGAAGTGGTTTTATCAGAGTCCATGCAGATGTTCAAACAGCTACTAGATGCATACTTGCAAAGACAGAATATTCAAGGATATAATCTTTCAATGTAGGGTAATAACTGCTTGATTCAAGGATAAATCTGACTGCCATTCTGGGGTCAAGAAGGAATTTTTTGTCCTAGCTTGTTGCAAAATTGTGCTTCAAACTGGGGTTTTTTGTTGTTGTTTTTTTTCCTTTTGGATCAACAGCAAAAAACAGGTGTGAGGAAGGCTGAACTTGATGGACGCAAGTCTTTTTTCAGCTATCTAACTATGTAACTATGTAATCTAACTATGACTAGGTTGGGAACCACTACTTTAGACTGGTAAAGCCTCATGGGATTGAGATATCCACAATAACTTGATTAAAGGGTAACTCCAATTAAAAAACAGTATTTTAATAAAACACTGTTTATGTTGAAATAACCTTTGCTGGCATGACCCCCCACCCTCTGTTCGAAAAAAAGATATAAAGAATAAAAATTGATGCTAAGTTCTCCTTGCAGCCCAGACCATCTCCAGTGTAGTTACCACCATCACTGGATGTTGAGGGCTGTCCTGAAATCCGTGCAGAGGGGAAGATTGGACGGCACAGAGGTGGGCCATGCTGTCATTGGTTATCTATCACCAGCATGCTATGTGCGCCGATGACAAATGCCTTTCAGGCACAGAATTAACAATAGATTGCACAGATCTCTTGTTCCGGGCTTCCAAATGACACTGATTGAGGTGGAGTCACATGTCAGACAGCAACTTGCTATATCTCTGTATGCATGGCTTTCCAAACTGAAGTGCTACAAATACAGACGCCAAATACCATAACCACTTAAGTGCTTGGTGTCTGGAGTCACCCTTTAATGCTTGTCTGCCACCCTGAACTAATGGGTCTGTTTAATGCAATAAAATAAACAAACAAAAAATACAAGAAAACCCAACTTCATTTGTAGCTTGGAAGAGATGACAGCTGATATGCAAGGTAAGCTTTGACTCACAAAAGGATCTGACGTCTGTGGAAGCAATACTATGATTTTACTACTAATAACATAAAAATAAGATTAAATTATACAAGGGGGACATCAATGCTAATTGTATGAAAACAGCTCACTCATCAGATTACCTGCAATTCCTGCACACGTTTTAACTTGCCTTCTTCCCCATGACATTGTGATTAAGTTTATTTATGCTTTGGCCAAATCTTAGAACAAAAAAAAAAATCTAATTTCTATTATGTTTATAGACTTGGTTCCAACTATAATACGGATTAGAAGAGGAATCTCTTTATTGTTTTCTTGTTTAAACTGTGCAGTGAAGCCAATGTACACATACATTTGCCAATTTCCTTTGAAATCAATGGACACCTCGGGTAGATCATAACCAACTCACGCCAAATACCATATCCCACACCCAGAAAATGACGGAATGCAGCAACCTATTGCATGGTAAGCCATGTAACCACAGCTAATATATTTAACAACATATAACTGAATGGAAAGTTTCTTGTCTGCTGTGCAGGAACACAGATGTAACAAAGGGGCAGTAAACATATGAAGTTGATATATTACCCCATTCAATCTCAGAGCAAGCATGTACTTATACTTAGCAGGCATGTGACGGCAAATTGGCTCCCTTCCCCAGTAGAACCAAATTAATTTAAATTCCTCCCTATGCCATTTGTTGCATTCATTGCCCTAGTGGCTATACTACCATACTTAAGATTGTTATAAAATTCCCAAAACCTACCTAGCTTTATGCTCTCCATCTCTGACATGGACTTTGACGCTGTAGATTAATATTGTGTGTTAGTAAACCAGTTTACCTTACTATATATATGCTGTTTAATGTGATAGACGCTTTTCTGGCTATTGGTTTGGTTTCTGGGTCTAAAGATGGGGTCAGTATGTTTTAAGTGGATGCTCATGTTGGTATGATTGCCAGCATAGGGTGCCAGAAACTCTACTGAGTCAGCTAGATATTTATAAGACGTGACACCAGCCGACGTACATAGAGAGGATAAAAGAATCAAGAAAGATTGGGAGAGTCGTACAGTTTGGGCCTGGACAAGGCGACACCTCTCCCCCTCAGATCAATCTCTAGAGAAAAGGGACAAGAAGGAGGACATGCAAAGTTTTTTTTCTTTAACAAAGGTGATTTTAATCTACCATAAAAAATCAGCCAATCTTATTCCTTTCATTACTTGCAAAGGGTGTGCTAAGCATATAACATTTTCCCATGGCCTGCGAGGGTTTGAGATAGGTTGTAGCACTTGCCAACAGTTTTGCTCATTAAAATACATGAATGAAACTGCTGAGCAAGATAACAGAAGCCACAGTGTGTCCTTTTGTGTCCTTTTCTAGCTTGTGTGATGCTTAGATGTTTTTGAACTACAGCTTCCATGATGCATTGCCATTCCAAAGGCTGGCATCATCACAATACATATCTGTTACAATTATACAGGTCTTGTTAAATCCTCACATTGTACTAGCTATGGTCTATAGAGGTAGATCAAGAAAATGTTGAGAAACTGGTATTAATTTTTTGAATGCCAGGGAACAAGGCACAAGCCCATTTCAGACCCATTCTGCATAGCCACTTACTGACTTCAATCCCATCCTACAAATACAATTTAAACTCATTATATCAATAAATACAAAGTCCTTCTCAACTCCATTCCCGTATCTTTGGTCTTGTTATCAAAACACCCTTTTTGGCCTATTGTCTCTTCCCAGGACCTAAGATACTCCACCTCTCTTATCAAATACCCTGCCTACAAAACTATTCTGAATTTATCCCATGTTTCTGGTATGAACGTGCACATTTCACCTGTTTTCACCTCTGGTAGTACCTTTACCTATCCTTTTCCCAGATCTGCTCATTTTTATTACATTGTAAATTTCTGGATAGTTCTTAGTTCTTCAATCCTTTAATAATTCAATAATACAAATGAAATGTGTGTTTTAAGTAATTGCATGCCAATTCATCATTCTGCATTCCAGTAGTTCACAAAAAAATGACAGTGCAAACAATTGTAATGTAATCATATAATAAAACCATAGAGACCTTCATCAGAGAACTTCCATCCCATTGGAAATCCTAGCTAGTTGGATGCGTTCTCTGGGGCTCTCTGTTTTTACTAGATCTACTGATACATGTATGTTTAAATGAAATGTTAATAGCAACATTTATAAAAATGTCTACTTTATTAAAATATAAATTAATTTTGCTTAACGGAGAATTACTTCATGGAAAAAATAAATGCTTCTTAGTAACCAATAAGATATGCGTAGTCAGCAATCATTCATCATAAGTAACAAAGTTAGGCTAAGGACCTCATTCCAATGATGTCACTACCGTCCAACGTTTTAACGTCCAACAGTTACTTATTAAAGTATCTATCTGTCGCTACTTTTTTTAGAACAGAGCAAAATGTTACCATTAGCAACAGCAAATTAACTGCCATTACTGGTTCCAGCTAGCCTGTTTTCGTGTTGTTTAAAAGCTGTTCGGGAATCTGAACAAAAAATATCAAAATGGGCATTGATAGACTTTGGGTTCTTTGGTTGAACCCATCAGTCCAGTTAGATGAGCTACAATGCTGTAAGTCAATAACAGTTTATGCAATCATTAAGTAAAGATTGACACAGTGAAAACTTCCTTATTCTATATTATTTCATGGCAGCTGTAAACGAACCATCGCATTACCATGTCTGCATAGTGCTTGGCTCATAGATATAAACAAAGGTAATTGGATGGATGTTTGAAATCACCCTTCGAAGTTTTGCAAAAGTGCTGTCTCCTGCAAAGCTCTCTAAACATTGCTACTTTATAATATATACACTGATCAGCCACAACATCTAACACTACCTGGCTAATATCGTGTAGGCCCCCCTGAATTGCCAAAACTGCTCTGATGCTTCCAGGCATGGACTCCATAAGACCTCTGAACGCGTCCAGTGGTATTTGGCACCAAGACATTAGCAGTAGATCATCCTTTAAGTTTCGAGGTGGGGCTTCCTTGAATCGGCTTTGTTGTTCCAGAACATCCCACAGATGCTCAATCAGGTAGAGATCTGGGGAATGTCGAGGCCAAGGCAACACCTGGAACTCTTTCTTATGTTCCTCAAATCCTTCCTAAAAAATGATGCAGCTTGGTAGGGTGCATTATCCTGCAGAAAGAGGCCACTGGCATCAGGGAACATCATTGCCATGAAGGGGTGTACGTGGTCTGCAACAATCTCTAGGTAGGTGGTATGTGTCAAAGTAACATCCACATGACCCAAGGTTTCCCAGCAGAACGTTGCCCAGAGCATAACACTGCCTCTTCCAGCCTGCCTTCTCCCTATAGTGCGCCTGCTGCCATCTCTTCCCCTGGTAAATGATACACAAACACCTGGCCAGCCACCTTATCTAAAAGAAAACATGATTCATTAGACCAGTCAACCTTCTTCCATTGCTCCATGGTCCAATTCTGATGCTCACATCCCCATTTAAGGTGATTTTGGTGGTGGACAGGGGTCATCAGCTGCTACGCAGACCCACATGCAGCAAACTGAGGTGATTTGTGTGTTCTGACACCTTTCTATGATGGTCAGCATTGGGTTTTTCAGCAATTTGAAATACTGTAGGTGTTTTGTGTGATCGGACCAGACGGGCTAGCGTTCACTCACTCATGTGCACCAATGAGTCTTTGGCACCCATGACCCTGACGCAGATTCACCGGTTGTCCTTTCTATCGCTGGTTTTATTAGGTACTAATCACTGCATGCGCATATCTCACTTGCCCATTTTTCTTGCTTCTAACACATAAAATTTAAAAACTGACTGTACACTTGCTGCATAGTATACCCACCCCTTGAAAGGTGCCATTGTAATAATATACCGTATTTTTCGCTCCATAAGACGCACTTTTTTCCCCCTCAAAAGTGAGGGGAAATGTCTGTGCGTCTTATGGAGCGAATATGAAGTTTTACTTACCTGTCTTGCAGCGTTGGCCGGCAGCACAGGGCGCACCGCGGTAGTGGAACTTTAATTTCATGTTCCGGTTTCCGGCGGGACTGAAAGGAAGTGCGCACTCAGCTCAGTGTGCGCACTTCCTTTCAGTCCCGCCGGAAACCGGAACATGAAATTCAAGTTCCAGTACCGCGGTGCGCCCTGTGCTGCCGAGAAACGCTACAAGACAGGTAAGTAATTATGGGACAAGGGGAGGGGGACAGTATGGGAGACAAAAGAAGACTATGGGGAGGGGAGGGGGGATGAAGACTATGGGGAGGGGAGGGGAGGGGGGATGAAGACTATGGGGAGGGGAGGGGAGGGGGGATGAAGACTATGGGGAGGGGAGGGGAGGGGGGATGAAGACTATGGGGAGGGGAGGGGGGATGAAGACTATGGGGAGGGGAGGGGGGGTAAAGACTATGGGGAGGGGAGGGGGGTAAAGACTATGGGGAGGGGAGGGGGGGTAAAGACTATGGGGAGGGGAGGGGGGTAAAGACTATGGGGAGGGGAGGGATGAAGACTATGGGGAGGGGAGGGATGAAGACTATGGGGAGGGGAGGGATGAAGACTATGGGGAGGGGAGGGATGAAGACTATGGGGAGGGGAGGGATGAAGACTATGGGGAGGGGAGGGGGGATGAAGACTATGGGGAGGGGGTGGGAGAAGACTATGGGGAGGGGGTGGGAGAAGACTATGGGGAGGGGGTGGGAGAAGACTATGGGGAGGGGGTGGGAGAAGACTATGGGAGGGGGGACACTATGGGACAGGGGAGAAAAAAAATATTCTGAACAAACTGTCCCATAGTAAGAAACACTATGGGACAGTTTGTTCAGAATATATTGTTTTCTGGGTTTCTTCCTCTAAAAACTAGGTGCGTCTTATGGTGAGGTGCGTCTTATGGAGCGAAAAATACGGTAATCAATATTAGTCACATCTCCTGTCAGTGGTTTTAATGTTGTGGCTGATCAGTGCATTCTGAAGTGCTTTCCAATTATTAAAATTATGTTTGAAGGTGGAGAAGGCCCTTCTGAAACGAGCTTCCATACTTTGAGGATTTGATTTCACCTGTCAGTGGTTTTAATGTTGTGGCTGATCAGTGCATATACATTATAACTATTTAATCTTCAAATTTTCATCTGGAATCATAATCGGGTGCAAGCAAGTTCCCTATAACAATATATACTTTGTTCTATAGTTTATTAAGTATTAGTAAATTCCCACAAAATTTCTGATTTTCCCACAAAATCTAAAGAGCTTATAGAAACATAGAAGGTGACGGCAGATAAGAACCATTCGGCCATCTAGTCTGCCCAACATTCTAAATACTTTCATTAGTCCCTGGCCTTATCTTATAGTTAGGATAACCGTATGCTCAGGGGTCAAGTCCTGGGGAATAAAGTGTGGGAACTCACTCGAGTTCCCCCGTCACCCCACCACCAGAAAAAAAAAACTTGCATGCATATATAAACACGTACACACACACTCAGGTGCACACATACACTAACAGACACACACACACACTCACAGACACACACACACAAACACACCCAGACACATACACACAAACACACCCAGACACATACACACACACACTCCCAGACACACACACACTCCCAGACACATACACAGACACACACACATCCACTCACAGACACACACACACACACTCACAGACACACACACACTCACAGACACACACACACACTCACAGACACACACACACACAGACACACACCCACCGACACATACACACACTCACAGACACACACACACACTCCCAGACACATACACACACTCACAGACACACACACATACACACACACACTCACAGACACACACCCACCGACACATACACACACTCACAGACACACACACACACTCCCAGACACATACACACACACACTCACAGACACACACACACTACCAGACACACACACATACACTCACAGACACTCACAGACATACACACATACACTCACAGACACACACACACTCACAGACATACACACATACACTCACAGACACACACACACTCACAGACACATACACACACTCAAACATACATTCACAGACACACACACTCACATACACAAAAATAATTTGTATATTTTTTTAAAATTTAAAAATGTCCACCCAGCCTCCCTACCTGGAGAGCTGGCGTGGACCTGTCCCTGGGGTCCAGTGGGGCTTCAGTGCGGCCGGCTCTTGTCTCTCTCTGTCAGAGGCGGCGAGGGAGCTGTGTCCTCTCTGCTCCCTCTCGCCGCGCGGGCTGTCTGCTGATGCCGGGAGCCGAAAATGACGTCATATTACGGCTCCCAGCATCGGCAAACGGCGCGGCGAGAGGGAGCAGAGAGGACACAGCTCCCTCGCCGCGTCTGACAGAGAGAGACAAGAGCCGGCCGGGGGGGTCCTTCAGGTGGCCATTAGGCCACCTCTTGGCCCCCCCCATGACGGGGGAACACGGGGGGCATTTGGGGGCGGCATTTTTTGCCGCCCCCTGAGTGCCTGCAGGACCATAAACGGGAACGGCGTTCCTGCACTAAAAAAAGTGCAGGAACGCCGTTCCCACGCGTTCCTGCAGGACTCGAGCCCTGCGTATGCCTATCCCACACATGCTTGAACTCCTTTACTGTGTTAACCTCTACCACTTCAGCTGGAAGGCTATTCCATGCATCCACTACCCTCTGAGTAAAATTATACTTCCAGATATTATTTTTAAACCTTTGCCCCTCTAATTTAAGACTATGTCCTCTTGTTGTGGTAGTTTTTCTTCTTTTATATACACTCTCCTCCTTTACTGTGTTGATTCCCTTTATGTATTTAAATGTTTCTATCATATCCCCCCCCTCTCGTCTTTCCTCCAAGCTATACATGTTAAGATCCTTTAACATTTTCTGCAATCCATGAACCAGTTTAGTAGCCCTTCTCTGAACTCTCTCTAAGGTATCAATATCCTTCTGGAGATACGGTCTCCAGTACTGCGTACAATACTCCAAGTGAGGTCTCACCAGTGTTCTGTACAATGGAATGAGCACTCCCTTCTTGTCCTGCATCACCTGATAGAATTTTGGCAATAATGATGTAAAACTTACAATAAAACATTTTTATATTAACTAACACTGAAACCTGATATTATTTTGTTCTTTATTTTACTGAGTAAAAATTGCATTTTCCTGTCCAGTTGCGATGTATACTTGTTCGGTAAAATGCAATCAGTTTTTCCCCATTGAGAGGCAAGGCAGAGAAGGCCACATACAAATACTGGGCCTCCTCTTACATGAATGACTGCTGCTTAATAACACCTGATGTTAATAACCCCCACTGCGGAGTTAACTCTCATACTTACCTGCGTTGAAATGGTCATGGTATTTGGTAGTCTAGGAAAGCAGAAGTGATTTAATCTGTGCTAAAAGGGGACGTTCTTACACCTTGCTGATCGTGTGTTTATAAATTTGTATATAACATAGTAATATGTCTCTATGTGGAGAGCACTATATGAGTCTGTATTATTTTTGAATATTTTGTCTTCTGCTTGTATAGTCCCCCTCTCTAGATCTTATTTTGTATTTGAAACCCCTATCTCTGTGTTATTCTATAGTTACTCCTAATCTATGCTATACAATCTTGGATATTAGAGTGTATGCTAAATGTGAGTGCATCACAGAGCTCCACAGCAATAAAACTCACCTTGATAGGCAGTGTGTTTGTTACGTGTACCTTGATGCTTCCTCACAATAATGTGCAGTGTGTTTCATGTCACATAGATCTAAAGTACAACAAAACTGAGTAGCGTGTTGGAGCGTGTATTAGAACAGAAGAACAGTGCAACTCACAGTAACGTGCTGTGTGTATGATTGAATCACAAAAATCCTCTGCAGTTAAATTTGCAGTAATGTTCATTGTGAATGTGTGCATCACAGAGCTCCACAGCAAAAAAAACCTACAGTGTAATGTGCTGTGTATGAATGTATTAAACAGCTTCAGAGAAACTTTCCGTGCGTATGAATGTAAAAAGTTTTTATACTATTTTTTAAAATTCTTTATTATTGCAATGACAGAAGTTGTGGTGCATCAATAGTGGCTTGTGCAAAAGCCAAATCACATTTCTTATATCAGTATCGCTGTGTTACAGAAAGCAAAGGATATATCGGTAATGCTTGCTGTAGGTTGTACATGTAGCGGTACTTACCTTATCCGGGGGCCGGACGCGGTCCTCTCTTCAAGCCGCGCGCGGTCCTGCGGCTGCACGAGCCGCGCGCGGCTCGTCCGACTGTTCAGACAGGAAGGCGGGCAGTGACCGCGAGAAGCGGTCACGTGTCCCGCCTGCAGCTAAGAGCGCGCCGCGAATCTCGGGCGCGCTCTTAAAGAGACAGTGGGAGCCTAAATTGCAAAAAGGCTCCCATTGGCTCCTGTCATGCCAATCACCCCATACACTTACCTGTTGGGGGAGTGGAAGTGACAGGAGCCAATCACATTAGTTTGAAGGCTACTTATACTTACCCTTTTCCCTTAGTTCCTTGCCCTATCGTGGTTTCTGCTACAGTTCCCTTTAGTGCTTGTTGTGTTCAGTTGTGTTTCTCCGTATTTGACCTTGGCTTTGTATTATGACTTCGTTTTCGCTTTATCCTATTCTGTACTGTTTGCCGGCTTGCTGATTCCTGTGTACCAGTCCCCGGCTAGTTTTCGTTTACGCTGTCTCTTTGTGCCCTTGACCTCGGATCGTTCCTGACTCTGTCTTATCCTATTACGTCGAGTCCGGCCACTCTAAGGTCCGGTAGACGCATCTCTCCTCTGTACTGTCTTCTGTTAGGCTGGATCCTGCGTGTAGGGGTATATACTCGTTACAGTACAGTGGTGCTTGACACGATCGCAATCTGTCAAGGTTTTATAATGCTGTATTTAACTTAATTTAACTTAAAGGAACACTATAGTCACCTAAATTACTTTAGCTAAATAAAGCAGTTTTAGTGTATAGATCATTCCCCTACAATTTCACTGCTCAATTCACTGTAATTTAGGAGTTAAATCACTTTGTTCCTGTTTATGTAGCCCTAGCCACACCTCCCCTGGCTATGATTGACAGAGCCTGCATGAAAAAAAACTGGTTTCACTTTCAAACAGATGTAATTTACCTTAAATAATTGTATCTCAATCTCTCAATTGAACTTTAATCACATACAGGAGGCTCTTGCAAGCTATTAACATAGCAGGGGATAAGAAAATATTAATTAAACAGAACTTGCAATAAAGAAAGCCTAAATGGGGCTCTCTTTACAGGAAGTGTTTATGGAGGGTTGTGCAAGTCACATGCAGGGAGGTGTGACTAGGGTTCATAAACAAAGGTATTTAACTCCTAAATGGTAGAGGATTGAGCAGTGAGGCTGCAGGGGCATGTTCTATACACCAAAACTGCTTCATTAAGCTAAAGTTGTTCAGGTGACTATAGTGTCCCTTTAATTAATAAAATAAACAATATAAAAGGGAAAAAGGAAGCACTGAGAATGGGTGTCGTAATCGGTACATTGTGCGTTTGAGTTATGCAATATAAACATCTCAGTGAGCACGCATCCCGCGTCCGTCACTTCTTTTGCCCTTTAAGAAGCTGTCTGACCGACTCAGGGATGGGTGCCCACAGCAATGCAGCGGCATTCATTGTGGTATAGCTGCTGTACAGATGCCTGTGCAAAAGCCGGTTCTAGTTTCACGACTCACTGTTTGTTGCAGTAAGGGTTACAAGGCATGTTATGCAGTGGTGATTGGTATATGTTCCATCTGTAACATTTACACAATTTATCATGAGAACAAAAACAGTAAAATACAGGGAACCTGAAAGGCCCCCCATGTGCGTTAGTAAGCAATTTATGGGGAGTGTCATAAGTTATGCCATTACACCTGCCCCACCTCCGTCCCAGATGCTGGGACCAGGGAGCACCACCCCCTCCCTCGGAGCACAGGGATACCCCTGCCTCCGCCCTCGCCCACACGCCCCCACCGAGCACACTGGCCAGGGGTGCAGCCATGACCCCGACCGCCCCCCCCCTTCAGCAGGGCACGAGAGGCCGAGCGGCGGGCAGCCCCATAGGCCCTTAACGTTGTGCACACGGAGTTTAGCTCTGTTCTGGTGGTTTTTCTGTTCATTTTGAAGGGAGAGACCCATCCATCCCCTGTGGTTGTCTTTATGGTTGGAAGACCGAGTGGCAAAAGATAGGACACATATGCACGCATCGTGAAGTGGTTTATTTACCTGTGTGTGACTAATTATTAGATGCTTGGGGATTCCATTCGGTGCCCCTATACATGTGCACGAGCTCCTTTCTATATTGTTAGGGTAGGCTAAAAACATATACTGAGAGGGAAAGGCTAGAGGCAACCGGGCTCCCCCACCGCCCCATTTGTGGTCCCACATCCCAACTCTCTGTCTTATTCCCCAGGGACCGGTCAGTTTACACCCCTGTCCCATCAGTGTACTGCTCCCACAGGCCCCAGTTTTTATACTTTTAAAGTGACTAGAAGCTATTTTAGCTTTTATTTCTTTTTCTATTACTAGAGGGCATGTACTGTCTTGCCCAGGCTTGAAGACGTGTGTTTACACCTTGTTCATCTGGACCATCATCTAATCTATCCTTGTGAATGGCAATAGTAATGAATTAACAACCCATAGATAGCACCTGAACTGAACTGCTCTAACCTTGCACCTTATTTTCTATTTAAAATGAATCCTTTAGACTTAAAGAGCTATTTTTTAAAGTGGCACACACAGGGAAATCCTATAAATCAATAATGCAAAATGTTGAAGGCAACAGAGAAGTATATTCATTTGTGTAACAATAGATGCATGGATTCTGTGTGAGAAGAAAAAAAGAACACACTGTATAGAGTGCTACAGTTGTGACTGTAAATCAATTATATTGATCTGTTGGTAATAAGATGGATGGGTCACATGACCAGTTAGCCTTTCTCAAGCGTTACAGAGGCCCTTAATTATAATTATATTTTTTTAAAGGGAAACTATAGTTTTCCTGACACCATAGCTCACCTTTGTCAACCCCACCCCCATGGTGCAGAAGGGGTTAATAATCCCTTCTGTCACTTACCTGGGTCCAGCTCCGATGTCCTCAGTGCTGACTTAGCTCCGCCCACGCTCCTCCCCCGCCGACATCAGCTGGTGGGGAAGACCCAATGCGCATTAGGATTTCCCAATTGGAAAGCATTATTCTGGGTGCCTACAGTGTCCATTTGAGAAACGTTAACTTTTTTTCATCTGGCTGGTCAGATTCTGCTGTTATCTGATCAACTGCTGCTCAACCTAAATTTCCTGTTGCTGCATTTTCACACAGAGCAATCGCTGCAGCGGGTTGAGCAGCAGTTGGTCAGATAACAGTAGAGTCTGAAAAACATGGCTACAATAATAACTATCATACATAAGGTATATATCAACATGTCTGCTATAGAAAATATATATATATCGGTCCCTGATTTTACCAGCTACTATAACTGAAAATTTAAGTTCTAGATCTGACACCATGTTCAACCATTGCGAGGTTCAGTTAAAAAGCACCCCTTGTCCCACAAAGTGAAGTGTACATGGTGAGTGAGTGTGCCGATATGGCAGCATGCATAGCAACAATCACGGCAACAATGGCCGAATATTGAACGACTAGTGCTTAATGGGCGAGTATTATCTTCCATGACCATGGCAACATTAGCTAAGAGGGTGAACATGACTTTTCACTAATAGAGTGCATTGACTGTTTAGAAAATAACTATGTCAGCTAAGGCTGTGGGTGTTTTGTTCATCCTGTCCCTCTTGCTATTTAGAAAAATACATGGTAATTTAATTTTAAAAATAAATAACGTAGAAGAGGACATATAATACATTTAATATGTGTATTTAATGTCAGGTGTAACGTGGATATGTCAGACTATTGTTGTGTTAAGTAAACCTAGGGAAGACTTTAATCAAAGTAAATATAAGAAAAAGAATGACTACAGAGTTAGAGAAAAACAACTAGCTCTGGAGTCAAAGAGGACTAGATGGGCAACATACATGGGCATAACCCAGAATAATATTAACTGAACAAAAGAAGAAATCCCAAGTATTAGGGTAGATGGAAGGGAGAGCAAGGGCCCTGCCTCCAAAGACCACTAATCGAGGGTGTGCCCATACAGGAGGGTACAAAATTAACTAAAGTCCCATGGCTGCATCATGCAAGTAAGCGTAAGTAGGTACAAAAAAATAAAAAAGTCTTTAATAAGAAGTTAAGTTGCTAAAAACCAAAAATTGGTAAACCAAGGAGGTGCAGATAAACAGTGAAAAAAAAGGGAAAAGGGGGGGGGAGGGGTAGAGGGGGTATATATGTGGAAACACGTGCAACACGCACTAGGTCTCAACCTTCTAAATAAAGTAAATTAAATTAAATTGGAGATCACGTAGGTATACCCCTGCGAAGTAATATACTATATGTGGAGTATATCGCAGGGGGACCATATAAAAGCGACAGGCTAGATAGGCCAAGTCAAACTCAGCGGTGGGTTAGTGGTAGTATAAACAGATGGAGGACTTAAAGGTACGTAAGTAAACCTCCACTGCATAAGCACAGTTTAAAGGCGTAGTGCGGTCACCTTTGTAGACCATAAAGTGAGTCAGCCCCTGGTATGAGCTGCCCACCTAGTACGACTAACAGTCAAGGTGGAGGTGTCACCTATATAATTGTCTGAGGGCAGAAAAAAAGCCAGCGGGCGACCTCTATAGTAAGTTATGTAGGTACAGGTAGGACTGAGAGTCAGTGCCACTGTGGAGACACCTCTAAACAGCCCCCAACTTACAGAACACTTAGGAAGGCAAGCTCCATATGTATAAAGTTAGAAAATAATAATAATATGAAACCCTCCTTGTAGTTACGAGAAAGAGGGGTAGATAGCCTAAACTCCTAACTGCATATGGTACTACAAATGCTATTTAGCCCTATCCGAACAGGACAGAGTAATTACGGGCTAACAGAAATAGGAGAAATCAGCAGAGGAGTCCCTGAATATAACTCGAAATATAACTGCAGTGCCTGAGAGGCAAACCCTTAGGAGGTAGGTAAATAGATGCAAGCCTTCCTAAAGCCTTCCTAAAACTGTGCGGCAAAAACGCCAGGCAGGATACAACCCTAAATCTATTAACCGCTAAGAGACATATCGCTACCAGAGAGACCCAGACATGTTAAAATAAAAAAAGACCCCAACACCCCAGCGTCTAACTCGACGCGCGTTTCGGCGCTATGTGGCGCCTTTATCAAGAGCAGTGAAAGCTACTCGTGCCCCCAGCATGGTTTAAATGAGGAAGAGCCCGCCCCTCATGCTACGTCACGCGGCCAATCGGATTCCGCCGCGTCACGGAGGGGGGGGGGGGCCTCAGTATAGGACGGGCAGGGAGCATGATGCCAGCCGAGGGAGAAAAGGGGGGCGGCTGCTCGTTACACTGCCACGTCATAGGGGGCGGAGGGACTACTGATGCCTAAAAAAACTGTGCTTATGCAGTGGAGGTTTACTTACGTACCTTTAAGTCCTCCATCTGTTTATACTACCACTAACCCACCGCTGAGTTTGACTTGGCCTATCTAGCCTGTCGCTTTTATATGGTCCCCCTGCGATATACTCCACATATAGTATATTACTTCGCAGGGGTATACCTACGTGATCTCCAATTTAATTTAATTTACTTTATTTAGAAGGTTGAGACCTAGTGCGTGTTGCACGTGTTTCCACATATATACCCCCTCTACCCCTCCCCCCCCCTTTTCCCTTTTTTTTCACTGTTTATCTGCACCTCCTTGGTTTACCAATTTTTGGTTTTTAGCAACTTAACTTCTTATTAAAGACTTTTTTATTTTTTTGTACCTACTTACGCTTACTTGCATGATGCAGCCATGGGACTTTAGTTAATTTTGTACCCTCCTGTATGGGCACACCCTCGATTAGTGGTCTTTGGAGGCAGGGCCCTTGCTCTCCCTTCCATCTACCCTAATACTTGGGATTTCTTCTTTTGTTCAGTTAATATTATTCTGGGTTATGCCCATGTATGCTGCCCATCTAGTCCTCTTTGACTCCAGAGCTAGTTGTTTTTCTCTAACTCTGTAGTCATTCTTTTTCTTATATTTACTTATATTCATGTGGTTTCAATACCAGGACTAAACTAAATTACCAGTTAATTAAATTGTACCAAGCACGTCCTTCTATACATATCAGATATACTATGGCAGGATTCCTGTCCAATAAACCCGACAGTAACCTATGGTGTAGGGATTCGGAGAATGTGTTTTCAGTAGAACAACTAGAATACTCCTCCTCTGCTCCTGACATAAACCAGTCTTTCAACACCTTACAGAATCTCTATAAAAAACAAATCAAATCTAGCTGGGAGATCTCTTCCCTTGAGAACTATAACAAGAAGGAGATGATCCCCAGGGGTTTGAGAGTTCGTAATGTACCATCATCTCACACAGAAAATGTTGAGTTGATGAAAGAGTGGGAGGCGGCAGCAGGAACATGCTCTAAACATTTTATGGAAATCTTAATAAAATTCGAGAAAGAGAAAGTACTAGAAGTTAACTCCAATCTGGAGAAAGAGATTGCTACGGTTCGACAATATCAATCTCATCCTGAATTTACGCAGTTCGAGTCTAGACTTAAAAACAATCTAGACAAGTTTCAAAACAACATCAAAATCCGCAAACATCAAAAATTCATTAGGGACACTAAAGACTACCAAACCAACAATGTATATGGTCAGTTCAACCGGAGGGTTAGGACTAACTCTGACAACTATCTGACATCAGATTACGAGTCCTCGGACACGGATAGCGATTTAACTAGTAGTGTCCCATCCGGTTCCCAGCCACAAAACGAGAACACCCCCACTTACACTAACCCAAAAGGGATACTTAAGAAAGGGGTTAATTTTTTAGAGATGGGCCATGCAGATGGCATACAAACACGCAGAAACAGGTATTCCACACGAAACAGGGAAGGGAGCAGAGGAAGGGGAAATGGAAGGAGAAGATTCTGACCCCCAGTAAGGATTTAAACCTGGACCTGAGAGTTGTCAATCTATCTACACAGGTCCTCAATAAAAACCATCTCTCACTACTAGAGAAAGGTTTATCTTTTGTACCAGTACCCCCTTTTAATAAATTTATGTGGGTCAAAGATCTCCACTTGTTCGCTCGTAAACTTGCCCTCCACAAATTTCATGTAATTAATAAAGAAAAAAAGGCCCAATCCCATGGCATGTCAACTAGGGAATACGAATGTCTTATGACTCTCATGGATCTATGGGAAGAAAATAATGAGACTAGGCAACTAAAATACACTAACCTGAAACAAAAGAGTAAATTCACCCCATATTTGGGCAATTACCGCAACATTGACTTATTCCTAGAAACCATGAAAGATGAAATTGACAAATTAGACACTAGATCTCTAGATTTCTATCCAAACATGAACTTGTCGAGGAACGAACAAGCAGCACTAAAGTCCCTCAAAAATAACACCAAAATCATTTTGAAACCCGCAGACAAAGGCGGCAATATTGTCCTCCTGGACCTTGCAAAGTATGTGGAAATGGTACTCAATGTCTTAGAGGATGGGAATACTTACAAAATCCTAGGCTCGGACCCTACCAATGCTTTCCTCAACAAATATAAGGAAATCTTGGACAAAGGCCGCAGTAGAGGGTTGCTATCAGAGGATGAATATGGGTTCATCCTCAACCGTTACCCTAAGATAGCAACCTTCTACTGCCTGCCCAAAGTACATAAAAGTCTGACATCACCCCCGGGCCGCCCGATTGTCTCGGGCATAGAGAATTTAACTCAAAATGGGAGTTTGTATCTAGATAAAATCTTAAGACCTCTGGTTGAGAAACTTCCATCCTATCTGCAAGATACAAAGCAGACTTTGGCTCTTCTATCTAACCTTGAAGTACCACCCACAGCAAAACTTTGCAGCCTTGACATCGAGGCTTTATACTCTTCAATCCCGCATTCGAATGGTATTAGACACATACGCCATTTTTTAGAACAAAGAGGGGAGATAGACTCAGCACATACGACCTTCTGTTTGGAACTCCTAGAATACATCCTCACACACAACTATTTTATTTTTAAAAATAAGTATTACCACCAAATTAGGGGGACTGCGATG
The DNA here is from genome assembly GCF_036172605.1 of Pelobates fuscus. Taxonomy (NCBI): domain Eukaryota; kingdom Metazoa; phylum Chordata; class Amphibia; order Anura; family Pelobatidae; genus Pelobates; species Pelobates fuscus. Next base: position 56,095,732 of record NC_086321.1, read on the forward strand.
GGGACAGCTTGTGCCCCATCGTACGCAAACCTCCACCTAGGATGGTGGGAGGAAAACTTATCCAACCAGACAGGAGTTGCACAATACCTCCCCCTCATCTACTTATGGCGTCGCTACATCGACGATGTGTTTATGGTGTGGCTAGGGACTTCTGAGGAGTTTAAGGAGTTTGTACAAATCCTGAATATCAATGATGAAAACTTAAAATTCACAAGTGAGTTTGGTGATCATAAATTAAATTTTTTGGATTTAACAATCTCCATCACAGACAACAACAAAATAGAAACTACCCTCTACCGTAAGCCATCTGCGTCTAACAACCTACTAAGATGGGATAGTTTTCACCCAGTGCCTCTCAAACTAGGCATTCCAACAGGGCAATACCTCAGGATGAGACGTAACTGCAGCTCTATCACAGAATACAGAGCCAAGGCAGGTGAACTCAGGAGTTTCTTTAAAGCAAAGGGATATCCAAATAGATGCCTCAAGAGGGCATACAAGAGAGCCCTCAACTCAGACCGCAATGATCTGATTACAGACACTATACGGAAAAACTCAGAAGACACCAAAGGGACTATACGCCTCATTGCGACTTATGATGCAGGCTGGGAGAGTGTCAAAAACTCTCTCAGACGGTTCTGGCCGCTCCTGACTAATGACTCACACCTCCAAGAGGTACTAGCACCAAACGTGACTATCACAGCCCGGAGGGGCAAAAACCTCAGAGATCTACTTGCCCCCAGCCACCTAAAAACAGGACCTCCCCCTACAACTTGGTTACAGACCCCCTTGGTTGGTACCTTTGGGTGCGGGAGATGTATCTCGTGTAAATTCATAAAAAGGGATTCCAAAAAAGTGAAAGACACCTCAGGGACAAAAGAATTCGCAATAACCTCATTTTTTAACTGTAACACTGCTGGCATTGTGTACCTTTTGACCTGCGGATGTAATAAGAAATATGTGGGCAAAACATTCCGTCCATTCAAGAAACGGATACAGGAACACATTAGATCCTGTAAAAACCTGAATGACAACCCCATTTCAAGACACCTCCGCGAACACCATAATAGCGATCCTAAGGAACTACGTTTTTGCGGTTTGGAACTTGTTAAAAAGAATCCAAGACGGGGAGATTACGACAGATTCCTTAGACAAAGGGAGTGTTTTTGGATCTACCAGCTCAGTACCTTAAGTCCTAGAGGTCTGAACGAAGGTTTTTCCTTCTCCCCCTTTCTCTGAACCCCTGCTCTTTAGACGTGCCTATTATTCCTGATTACGATCATCACTATGTACTATCATACATCTTTTCTGGTAATGTTCTATTAACTTTTATATTTTCCCATTGCTTTCAATACTATTACCTCCAAGGAAGGTCTTATTGTCACTGTATTTATATTAGCACACTATAGGACTCCAACTTTATACAGGGGCTTTCATTCCCTGTTTTACCATTTATTATTTGAATATGTTGGGCTCCTTTATGTGTGTCTAGAATTACTTATTGGGACCTGTATTGTGATTGCTCTACTCTAGTTCACATATGTTGCCCTCTTGCCGATTATGTTTATATCGGCATAATTAGTGATTACATTAAGCACCTTTTTTTAGGCAACATTTTGTCCTTTTGGGCTCTTGATGCTGTTTTACTTTGTAACTTTTTGTTACATTTTTTTAGGCATCAGTAGTCCCTCCGCCCCCTATGACGTGGCAGTGTAACGAGCAGCCGCCCCCTTTTCTCCCTCGGCTGGCATCATGCTCCCTGCCCGTCCTATACTGAGGCCCCCCCCCCCCTCCGTGACGCGGCGGAATCCGATTGGCCGCGTGACGTAGCATGAGGGGCGGGCTCTTCCTCATTTAAACCATGCTGGGGGCACGAGTAGCTTTCACTGCTCTTGATAAAGGCGCCACATAGCGCCGAAACGCGCGTCGAGTTAGACGCTGGGGTGTTGGGGTCTTTTTTTATTTTAACATGTCTGGGTCTCTCTGGTAGCGATATGTCTCTTAGCGGTTAATAGATTTAGGGTTGTATCCTGCCTGGCGTTTTTGCCGCACAGTTTTAGGAAGGCTTTAGGAAGGCTTGCATCTATTTACCTACCTCCTAAGGGTTTGCCTCTCAGGCACTGCAGTTATATTTCGAGTTATATTCAGGGACTCCTCTGCTGATTTCTCCTATTTCTGTTAGCCCGTAATTACTCTGTCCTGTTCGGATAGGGCTAAATAGCATTTGTAGTACCATATGCAGTTAGGAGTTTAGGCTATCTACCCCTCTTTCTCGTAACTACAAGGAGGGTTTCATATTATTATTATTTTCTAACTTTATACATATGGAGCTTGCCTTCCTAAGTGTTCTGTAAGTTGGGGGCTGTTTAGAGGTGTCTCCACAGTGGCACTGACTCTCAGTCCTACCTGTACCTACATAACTTACTATAGAGGTCGCCCGCTGGCTTTTTTTCTGCCCTCAGACAATTATATAGGTGACACCTCCACCTTGACTGTTAGTCGTACTAGGTGGGCAGCTCATACCAGGGGCTGACTCACTTTATGGTCTACAAAGGTGACCGCACTACGCCTTTAAACTGTGCTTATGCAGTGGAGGTTTACTTACGTACCTTTAAGTCCTCCATCTGTTTATACTACCACTAACCCACCGCTGAGTTTGACTTGGCCTATCTAGCCTGTCGCTTTTATATGGTCCCCCTGCGATATACTCCACATATAGTATATTACTTCGCAGGGGTATACCTACGTGATCTCCAATTTAATTTAATTTACTTTATTTAGAAGGTTGAGACCTAGTGCGTGTTGCACGTGTTTCCACATATATACCCCCTCTACCCCTCCCCCCCCCTTTTCCCTTTTTTTTCACTGTTTATCTGCACCTCCTTGGTTTACCAATTTTTGTTTTTTAGCAACTTAACTTCTTATTAAAGACTTTTTTATTTTTTTGTACCTACTTACGCTTACTTGCATGATGCAGCCATGGGACTTTAGTTAATTTTGTACCCTCCTGTATGGGCACACCCTCGATTAGTGGTCTTTGGAGGCAGGGCCCTTGCTCTCCCTTCCATCTACCCTAATACTTGGGATTTCTTCTTTTGTTAAGACTTTAATCAAATTACCTTGTTATACTATACACACCCAAGCACACAGTTGTGTTTTGTTTTGTTTTTGTGCTTTTGCACATAGCACATTCCAGGCCCTCTTGTAGTAAAGGGCTTAAGTTATTAAAAGAATCCATAAAATTTATTTCAGTCAAAAATAAATGTAAAAAATACACACGTTCATTTATGTATAATTTAAAGTTAATACAGACAGAAGAGTGGCTTAAATAATATACTGTGTAAAAGCATCCATACAAATCAGTGGACAGCAGCTAACACGACATAGCTTTTCCCACTGCAATGCTGACATGATAGAATATAAAAATTCCCTTATTACATAGTTACATGGGCTGAAAAAGCCTTTCATCTGTTTTTGCTGTAGATCCAAAAGAAGGCAAAACTGTTTGAAGCACTTTGCAATTTTGCAAACTAAGAAAAAATTCCTCCTTGACCCCAGAATGGCAGTCTTATATTTCCTTGGATCAAGAAGCTATTACCCCACAAATTAAGTATTTATCCACTTACATCTGTACAGATTCTGATAAAACCACTTTTTCAGGCAGAGAATTCCATATTCGTATTGTTCTCACTATATAAAGACCTTTCCTTTGCCTTAGACTAAATCTCCTTTCTTCCAACTTAAACGCATGGCCTTGTGTCCTATCTATAGCCCTGTTTAAGAATAGATTTCCAGACAATGGATTGTACTGACCGCGAATATATTTGTATAATGTTATCATATCCCCTCTGAGGCGCTATTTTTTTAAACTAAGCAAATTTACATTTGTTAACCTTTCTTCATAACTAAAATGTTCCATTCCTTTTATTAATTTTGTAGCCCGCCTTTCCACTTTTTTCTAGTGCCATAATATCCTTCTTTAGAACAGGTGCCCAAAATTGCACAGAATTTTCAAGGTGTGGTCTTACCAGCGATTTATAAAGAGGCAAAATAATATTTTCATCCTGAGAATTAATGCCCATATTTACACATGACAAAACCTTACTGGCCTTAGCAACTGCTGATTGACATTGTACATTACTTCCTAGTTTGTTGTCTATAACAATTCCCAAATCCTTCCCATGTGTTGTTCTCATGGAGGATTTATCTCTTAATCAAGCACCATCCAATCATTGGACTCTTTATTTGTTAAGCGTTAGCACGAGACATGTTATTCTGTTTTTGATATTGATTCCCATGTACCAGAAAAACGTCGCCTGAGAGGGGATATGATAACATTATTATACAAATATATTCGGGGCCAATACAAACCATTGTGTGGAAATCTATTCACAAACCGGACTTTACATAGGACACGAGGTCATGCGTTTAGACTGGAAGAAAGAAGATTTCGTCTAAGGCAAAGGAAAGGTTTTTTTACTGTAAGAACAATCAGGATGTGGAATTCTCTGCCTGAAGAAGTGGTTTTATCAGAGTCTATACAGATGTTCAAACAGCTACTAGATGCATACTTGCAAAAACAGAATATTCAAGGATATAATATTTCAATGTAGGGTAATAACTGCTTGATCCAAGGATAAATCTGACTGCCATTCTGGGGTCAAGAAGGAATTTTTTTCCTAGCTTGTTGCAAAATTGGAAGTGCTTCAAACTAGGTTTTTTGCCTTCTTTTGGCTCAACAGCAAAAAACAAATGTGAGGAAGGCTGAACTTGATGGACGCAAGTCCCTTTTCAGCTATGTAACTATATGTAACCTTGTATTGACTTCTCTCTAATATCCATTTGCATCTGACCTTCATAATAGTCTCCACCTGAGAGACCAACACATTTCTCAGCCATGGTGTTTGCCAGCTTCTGCTTCTTTCAGAGAGATAGACGCCCCACTGTACTGGAGCCTACATGACTCACAAATTATTATACTAGTTAAAAGCAGCCAAGACATAAAAATGAAGGAAGAAAGGCCCCAGAGACATTAACATATGCACAGGAAGCAAAAATATACTCAGAATTTTCAATAAACATTTAGAAACTTCGTGGGGAGATCTGGGTCCGGTTCTTGATAGTTTACAATAAAATATTGGTTGTTACGGTACTTGGGATTTATGTTTCTCTGGAACTCATCACCATAATTTTTTATGCTTTTCTAGTAATATCCAGGAGAGTGTTTTCTAATCTCCATTATTGGTCTTTAGAGACCATTTATCCTGAATAAATTAGGATACATTATTATACTTGGATATTGTGTTTTTTTAGAAAAATAAATTTTTCCATTGCTGATAGTGCATCCCTTAAAAATATAGACTTTTTCCTTATTGAGATTCTTGAGGTTCTTTGTCTTTTTGGAAAGAGACCATTCCCGTATATCTCCAGAAATTCAAAGGTATAAGAATTTAAAAATTTAAAAGTTCAACAAATCTTACAGCGAAACTGAGTTTATATGCAAAAATGTGTTACATTTGGCAAAAAAAATAATTGATCCCAGCGTTACATTTTTAGTGAAACATTCTAAAAAACAGGATATTGGAAAAGCCAAATTCTTATTAAATATAATGAACAATATTGGATGAGTTGGGTCAGTCATGTTTTGAGCCATGTAGACCAAAAGGAATTAAGGTTTCATACACTTATTATGCCTTAACTGAGTATTTGTATAACTTTTACACCGGAGAGAGTGGCTTTGACTTTGTTAACTTTTGTTGTCTTCGAATTTTTAACCTTGAATTATGTGATTGTACAATGTGGAGATGGATTACAGCTAGTTGGCTTAAAAAAACAAGATTCCAAATACCTAAACCAGTGGTTTTCAAACCAGTCCTCAAGGCATGCCTACCTGTCCAGGATTTAGGGATTACCCAGTTGTGTCAAGGTTTTTTGGTTTTTGTTTTTCTGAAAACACCTAAGGCACAACTGGTTATTCCTACATCCTGGACTAGTAGGGTTGTCTTGAGGACTGGTTTGGAAACCACTGATCTATGCTAATGAGTGACTGATAAAATGATGACCAAACATATATTGTTCAGGAATTGATATGGAATTATCTTAGACTCGAGTTTCACAGCAGATATGAAAACTATGTCCACTCCCCATTTGGTTAGTATCCTTCTCTTACTCCTAGCCAGTGGTGTATTTTGGTTTTGTGCTGCCCTAGGCATGAAAAACACGTGCAATCCCCCCCAGCCCGTCCCCTCCCCACCCCCCTACCTCTTTTCTAAATTTATTTTCCTTTTTAAAAAAAAAAACACGCTCTTTGCTTGACAGACAAACGCACTCACTGGTGCATTCACTGACATACACTCACTGACCGATACACTGTCATTGGCACAAACACTTTCACTGAAACATACACACTCACATACACCGACAGACACACATACACAAATACTTTTTGACAGACACACACACTCTTATTGACAAACACACACACACACATATACTCTTACTGACAAACACATATATACACTCTTACTGACAAACACACACATACACTCTTACTGACAAACTCACAACTGGATATTCTCCGAGGCCTTTCATGTCCCACTTAATAGCTGGTGATTATTGTGAGCTTCCATGGGGAATAATTACACAGAATGGAGTTAAATCCAGTGACAGACGCGCATAGTAAATAACCCATTTAACTCGCCCATCTCTTCCTACCAGAGCCCACGCTCAGGATACCCCACATACATAGCACCAGCAACCTCTCAGATACCCTCTCTGTATTAGCACCATCTCTCTGTATTAGCACCCTCTATCTATTAGCACCCTGTCTCTGTATTGGCACCCTCTCTCTCTATTAGCACCTTCTCTCTCTATTAGCACTCTGTCTCTCTCTCTATTAGCACCATCTCTCTGTAAAAAGCACCCTCTCTCTCTGTATACACACTTACTGAGCGGCTGGCATCCCTGGGGTCCAGTGGAGTTGCTGTGCTGAACGGCTGGGCGGGCAGCGAGGGAGCAGTGATCTCTTTGCTCAGCTCCCTCACGCGCCTCTTAGCTCAGGAGTGAGTGCTCCCTCGCTGCCCGCCTCCTACCTGAAGAGATGACAGCTGTAGTGGTCCCTGAGGTGGCCAGTTGGCCAGCTCCTGGGCCCCCCAGGACAAAAGGCTGGCAAGGTATTTGCCAGGGCGGTTGAGGGGGTGGCTTTTTTGCTGCCCCCCTAAAAGTGCCAACCAAGGCAAATGCCTTGTCAGCCTCGCGCTAGATACACCTCTGCTCCTAGCTGATGCTCATTCACTGCTTACAATGTGATAAATACCTCATTATAAATATATGAGTTTAATATATGACTGTTTAATGTATAGCACACTGAGACAAGTCCCTTTATGTATGTGAAAAAATGTATTTTACCTGTTTCGCTTAGTATGAAGAGAAAAGCTGCAATGAGAGTCACCATGGTAAACACTAAAAAATAAAAATATGATACATTAATAATGAACGCTATATTTTGACCATATGACTGATGTTTACAGCCAATCAGAAGTCAGATAGGATTCCGTTTATGGTCTCTCAGTAGAAAGGGCAAATGTAAATAATCTAATGGTAACCTCCGGCTGCTGAAAAATGTACAGCTCCCGGAGAAATAAAAGTATAAGGGAAATAAAAAATGTAACTCCCAGAAATGCACTTTTTCTAAATTAATTAATGTTTAAGCAGTATGACAATATTTCATCAAAAAGTCTTCTCACCAATGGCCTGACTCGACTAAATGATGAAGCAATAGCAATGTTTAATCTTTAATGTCTTCTAAAACCCACCCACAGCTCCCCTATCTGGTGAAGGCAATTAGTTACCATTACACTGGGCATGCTTGAGTGGCAATATATATATTGTATATACACACAATTATAGAAATTACACACACATACAAATGTGCCATGCGTTATATATATATTTGAGTGGGAGAGTAATGATTGGTTGAAATATCACAGCAATTTCTGCTGAACAGGGTTGCTGACCATAGATCCTGAGCTCATCAGTTGTAGCCATCCGTGTCACACTGTGAATAGTCAATCCAATAAACAATGTATAGGAATACAAAAAAATAGTTGCCACGGCGATTAAGCACTGCTCGCTCCTTTTAAGTTAAAACTACATTTTTTTCCATATAATATATATATATATTTATAAATAAATACAAATCACATACAGTGACAGGCTCCCTCGCAAATGTGGCTGTCAGCAATCAACGCGTTTCGCGTATCCAAACACTTTATCAAGATCATATTCTAGCTTCCATATCTTGTCTTTTTATGTCGTGGTAAATGAGGGATCACAAACACCTGCAGACCAAAAGGCCAATCCCATACCAAGCCACATCCAAAGGAAGAGATGGCATATAAACTAAATTATCCTTCTGCATGTAGGGAGAAGAATAAACACACAAAATAAAAATAAACAAAAATCATAACAAAATGTATAAAGAAAACCTGTAAAAACATTATTACCATGAATATCATGCAAGTTACACATATTTCTCTATTCTGAAATTAAATATTTAGTATTTAGTATTTAGAAAGTATTTAGAAAACTGGGCAGACTAGATGGCCCGAATGGTTCTTATCTGCCGTCACATTCTATATTTCTATGTTTCTATCCAATAAACATCAGTGTCATTTCAGCAGAGTCCTCAACATGTTCCTGTAGAAATTTGTCATTGTCTCATTTATTGTTAAATTGTCCCATTATAACATTGTGAAGCGCTGCTGAATAGGTTGGCACTTTATAAATGCCAATAATTTTAGTAATAATAATTGTAGTAAACAGTTAGAGGCAGGTACTTAATGGGTTACCCCAACCACCATTTCTGCTTTTAGACGTGGTCGTGGTGGTAGGAATCTGTATGTGCAGAGTTTACATTCAGAGATATTTGCACTTTTGTGCCGGGGCCTTGTTGCACCACCGTCATCCCTCTGAGCTGGGGAGAACAGTCTAATCAAATTCTTCTCTATGAGACCTTACTGCTTCGTCCAGCACTGGATTCCAGGTAAGTTTATTTAAATGTTCTGTGTTTTCTTAAAAATAACGGAATAAGGTGTATTCCTAATACCCCACAGGGCATGCTAATTAAAACAAATAGGGTTAATTAAAAATGGTTGACGTAATCCGTTAATACTTGTGGGACCAACTCTTGTACAGTGGAAGGCACATCATATAAACATGCTTCTGATTTGAAAGCAGTTCCTGAGTTTGTGAATAATAGATTAGGATTAGGATTATACACATTTATGAGACATCCATCGTATGCCAAAGGAGTCCAGTATGAGCTGAGCAGATGCTTACATGCTAGCCCTCTCTAGTTGTCATTCTAATACTAATCTTGATCGATTAAATGGTTTTCATTGTAATTTTTTTAGCAGCACCTCAATTAAAAACATTTTTGTATCATACATTTTCTGCTCTTTTACTGATGAAAATATTTTTTTAATGACATATCATCACCGATACTTCTTTTTTGTTTTGTGTCAATAATGGACTCTCCTTAAATGTGATGCTCGGAAACGGGACATTAACATCATCATGTCCTGGATCTGTATTAGCACAATTATTTGTAGCAAGTTAAAAAATATATATTTTCCTTTGTCTCAAATGTGTTTTACTTCTTGGCTGTGTAACAGGTGCCGCACCACCTTTTTGCCTGGGGGTAAACACTTGGTATTAGGGTGGGTGGTTTTAATAATATATTATCCCTAAGACACAATGTTCAAAATGTTGGCTTGTTAAAGAACGCATGAAATGGCTTTGTGTTCTGTCAGCCTTTCATACAGAATTATAATGCACATGCCAAACATATATGTAATTTCAGCTTGCATAAGGTACAAACATGGGTTAGGTGTCTACGTGGGTTTAATAAATGGAGCATGGTGGTGTTGTTACCTCACTGAGATGCCACACTTATTCTCAATGGTCAACCTGGGGCAGTTTGCTGTTCATGGAATCTACCTCTTTGTTAGTCACTCATTATTTTGTTATAGTTTTTCTTTGGTAGCTGTGGCAGTGCTGGTCTAACGAACAGTATACGTCTAATGAGCACGAGCAGCTGCAGCTAGTTCTAAAGTGCAAGGATATTTTTAATGAGCAGTTTTAGTTCAAATAAGCAGAAATTGTCCAATTGTCTTATCAGCTTGCTTTGTCTTCTTGTTAATGAAAATAAATAAGACCTAGGTCATGCTTTTAAATATGGAAAAATAATTCAGACTAGTTAAGGCCAGACTATTAGACATCCAGATCAGCCCCCGACCCCCCTTGTTTTTCCGTCTGTGAATAATAGACTGTGTTTATTTGAAGTCTACGTTGCACCATGATTGAAAGGTGATCAATGCTTTAACCCCTTAAGGACCAAACTTCTGGAATAAAAGGGAATCATGACATGTCACACATGTCATGTGTCCTTAAGGGGTTAAAGGAGGCTTTCCCAAACTCCGGCCCTCCAGATGTTGCTGAACTACAACTCCCATGATTCTCAGCCTACCTTTTTCATTCATAGAATCATGGGAGCTGTAGTTTGGGGAAGCCTGCTTTAAAGGAACATAATATTCTACTCCATGGTGTTGCTTGTAGTTATTGTGTCATCGCTTCGATCCAAACTGCTTGTCAAGTTCATTCTGATAATTTCCAAACATCATCCCCTCTTTTTCTCTCATAAATTTATAACAGACGCAGGTATCACATTGTATTTTCTCATGCCGGTTGCTAAATGCATTCTGATTCTTATTTCACGTAACAGAATTTCTGACGTCTGATGTTTATTTTGACTGTGCTATGTGTGCTGCTCATACCTTAGTTTGACTTTTTAGCTAAAGTACGTATCCTGGTTTTAGCCTGTCCCTGTTTAAATTTTCCATCATGACTAGTTTGGGTATCTTTTTAAGATAAACTTTCCTTAATCTACAGTCCTAGTTAGAATGAATTGAACATGATAGACTCCACCTAATTCAAGTAATGGAAAAAAAAGACTAAAAAAAAAAAAATACGTTATCACGAACAATTTTACCCTAAGTAAAAAAGTGTGTAGGACATGCCAGCAATGTATATTCACATATCTAAAACGCCCAATGTCTGAGATCATATATTTTCTTGAATGAATAAATTTTTTAAACATCATATCTTTTATCCAAAACATATATAGGTCTTACAGAAGGCAGCTGTGTTTCCTGCACCCGTGTAGCAGTGTGTGGTGTTTTTAACAGTACCCATGATGGCTGTTTATTTTTGCCTGTTTTATACAGCAGGTAGCCAATCAGTCGCTTGTCTCTCCAAGATTCCATTCTTCCTTCTCAATCCATACTTTGGCATTTGGTAAGTTGGAAAGGATACATGAACACCCCGAGGGCTGCTTTATATAGACCTTCGAGTTCATGTGAGATCAGGGATCAGGGGCCAGGATTCAAACTATTTTTCTAATACAAGAAATACAATGAAAGGGAGCTTACCCCTTTATCTTGGGGACTTTCTTTTTGAGCGCTGGATCTAGCTTGTTAGCCTTTTTTTAGTTTTAGCTGGTCGACATTATTAAAACATTCTTACTAATATACTAACCAGGATAAATAAAAAATATTTTTTTTATCCTTATTACTAGCAGTGCATGTACTGCCTTTAGACATACCCAGTTTTACACTATGTGCCTGCAGATATACTATATGTTTTCGTCCTTTTATTGTCCTACATAACTGTCACACGTACAGATCCAGCATAACTATATGTTTCTTTGTCATTTTACCTATAAGGCATAAAGAAAGATTATTTTTACTTGTAACTTTCCAGTTTAGCAGTTTGGACCTAAATGCTGTGATTCCTTTGGCAAACCTCAACAACCCTCAGTTTAGTGTCCCTGGATATATATTTGTTGGTACAGTACCCCAAAATGAGGGACAGTCCTGGTAAATTTGGGACTGTTGGCACCTATGATTTTAGTTGCAGTACATTCTAATTTACTCTCTCGTCATCTCACATCTTGATTACCTCCTCTTCCATGGCTTCCTGGGAATCAGCTGACTCCGCTCACATAACACGCAGCTCCAGGCTCATCATCCTCACACATCGTTCCACATCTGCTACTCTACTCTCCAAAGCCTTTTATTGGCTCTGACGCCCTCTAGGAGGAAGATTTAAACTCCTTACCCTTGATCACAAAGCCCTACATATTCCTGCTTCCTCTGAGCCTGTCCTTTACGCTGTGCATGTCCCTGCTTGGCCTCTACCGCTTCCTTATCAAAATTGTCTTTTTTTTTGCTTAGAAGACTTTTCCATGTTTCCATGTGATCTCTCATTGTAAAAGCTGCCATATCCCTCCACTAATCCCAACACTCATAGCCACATAATATGCACAATCTAGGCAACACCTTTCTCCTGAGCTCACCTGTGGTACTAATCTGCTACACACCCTTACCTGCTCTGTGTTCCTCACTGTCCCATGGCCCTTTAGATTGTAAGCCTCAGGGCAGGGCTGTTAAAATCTACGTACTAATATTTTCCTGTCTGTAAAACTGAAACGTATTTTAAGTCTGCCCTCTACCTATCTATCTACCTACCTACCTATCTGTCTGTCTATATTTTATGTTAGTTGGCTCTTTTACGGGCACTTCACAAGGGCAGACTGGCAGCTTTGGAATTCTCAGAGTTCAAATTACCCGTTTTACAGCCAGGGCCCAGAAACCCACAAGTCAGGGCAGGCTGTGGCACTAAACAGTTTCAAATTTGCAGAACCTCTTCAGAGACGGGTTTTCCAATCACTACGCAGAATCAGATCTTCTCCACAGACATCAGAGACTGACTGACAGCTCTGCATTCCAAGAGGTTCTGCAGGAGACAGGGGATTTAACGTCATGTTAAAATGTTTCAGGCAACCCATTTCTATTAACCTGATAATTGCCAAAATATCCAGCCACCCAGTTATTTCATTATTTGCCGCTCACTAAAAAAAGGGTTAAATGTTACTAAGCAATCTATTTATTAGGCAAGGGGTTGCTGCAGATTAACACCCTGAGCTGCAAGTTATAGGCCAAATAATCAGACTGCCAAGTCAGCAGAGCTACTGATTTTGCTTTCCAGATCAGGCGTAGGTTGGCAACTTGTCGCAACTTACTGTTTAGTGAATTAATATGTATTTATTGAAGTCCAAAGAAAGGGTTAAAAGTCAGAGCGTAACAGACAATCAGCAGACTTTCTAAACCAGCGATCGTAGGAGGGGAGGCTAGGGTTTGGCTGCGGATCCATGAATATCGTCTTGGGTGTGGTTATTAGGGCAGGTTTACAATCACAGCCTTGGCCAGAGTTTCATGTGCTGAATGAAGACACAAGGGTTGGTCTTTACCTTGTGATCTGACGTGCTGATGTTACGGGGTGGGGGTGCTGGCAAAATATTACAGTTGTTTAGTAGGTGGTGTGACAAGAGTGTGAGCCAAAAAAACTCAGCCTTGTTTGGAACACAGACTAACCCTAAGGGACTGGGTGTCTCGGCAGCTTGTAGCATTGGATTACACGCACAGACAGACACTCGCAGACAAGGGATCTGGAACTGACACAGTCCGCTCAGATGGGGGAAATGACTTCCTAGGCAATAAAGGTACTGTACGGACTTTGTCTGCTTCTTCTGCCTGGGTTAGGAGGGAGGAAGCCAGCTTTGCGGAGTGTCCAGAACAAATTAAGGTTTTAACCCTTTGAGTGCTGGAAACACTTTTAACAAGTTCTATTTTACCACACTTACACACGCCATTATCTGTTCTGGCTTTCAAAAGATAACTTTAATTTTTATTTTATTTTTTTTAAATTACAGAGCTGGCTACTTCACTAAAAAGCTGCCTGGGATTTCAGCTCCTATCATGCTTGGCCACTAGAAAGTTAAATTAAAAAAAAAATTGCCTTAGAAGTTTTATAAATGTCATAGAAGAGCTGCCTCTGGCTTTGCAGCTGCTGCAGACCGCAGCTCATGATCAAACTCTTGCTGACTAACTTTTAAACATGTGTGTCACTGCGTGTTCTGTTTGCTTGCATGTTGCTGCATAAGAGGAGAGATAGAAGTTAATTAGATAAATTTACCTTAAATATACTTACCTGAAGGTCTCTCTCCCACTGTCACCATGATTAAACTCAGTGAACGGTTCCTGGTAGAGAACGATTAGATTCCCAAAGGGCTCTGGAGTGATTATCAGCTTGTTCTCCCTTTCACTAAGGCTGCCTTAGGTCACGTTATGGTAAATCCTTCTGTGGCTCCTATATAAATGTTCTGCTAGGTGCTGTTTCACCTGTGTACCTGCGTGCATGCCAGGTGTACAAAATAAAGCTCTATAGAAGATGTCAAAAGGATTTGGGGCACTTTATAGATACCATAGGGGAATAAAGGCTTCTGGGAAATGGTAAAATATGTCAGGGAAAAGCAATTTGAGACTCCATGTTTTTATCGTATTTAACCAATAATAGTTTAATCCATAAAACAAATAATAATTTTATTGATAAAATAATAATTGAGTTTTTATTTTCTCTAAAAGGGAACATATAAACAAAAATTAAAGTATACATTTGCATTCATTATGTATGAGATAAACATGATAAACTCCAAAGATAAACATGGAGAAACACAGACAGTTTAGAAATAAATGCCCTCAAGAAAATGTCGAGCAGATAACTCTTGAATGTGGCAGGAATCAATTAGAATGCGGTAAAATTCTGGCAGAAGGAATCATGATTGCCTGAAATTATTTTGTATGCCAGAATGAAGATGGTGTAATGGGCTAACTATAACTATAAATTACAGGAAAAGGGAAAAATTGGTAAAGAGAAAGCTAGAGAGTGATAGTGGAGAAAAAAGGAAAGGGGGGAAGAGAAAGCCGAAAAGGGAAGAAGCTATGGGAAGTGGGAAGAAGGATTTTCCCAAGTAACTGGAGATAAATAGGTAGGAGTGCAAAGGACCAATAAGCCAGTGACATATTGCAGTGGTTCCTATAATAAACACCTTACATGGAAGGTGTGGAATGGATCCATCCATGTAGTTGTAGACCATGCTTCTAAAAACAAAATATAAAAGTATCATTTAATGTAGCTGTAAAGTGTTCGTTGCTACTTATAGTCTTATGATATGTTTTGCTTGCATCAAAATATCAGTGAAATAAAAATATGGCATTTTATAAATATTCTCTATGAGGCCAATACTCCAAAGGCATGCTTAAATTCTAGTGCTTCTGTGCTTTACCTATAACTTGAATATGAATACATATATATTGTGTGTGTGTGTGTATTCAATTTAGTGATGGCAGTTATGTTTTATATTTTTTTTACGACTGTAATTTTCACACTGTGATCAGCACCAATTCTCGAGGAAATGGGTTAAACTACCCCTCACAGATTTACCAACTCTCGTTTCCAAAGTAAGGAACACAAAAAGTAACAGAGATACTTTAATGATAGATATAGTTGGCGATAGTTGAAAAATATACGTCAAACAGTCATTTGGTAGAATTTACAGAGAACAAGTTTTGATCTGTTTATTTTTTATAATGGATTGACTAATCTTTGGCACTGCAGTTGTTCGGGACCGAACTCCACGTTTTGCTTATTCAACCTACACTGCTATAGAACAGTATCGCTTAATCTTGGAATACCATCTGTGGAACCAAACATTCCATATGGTCAGTCAACCATTAGGAAATGTAGTTCCAAATATATGGAGTGCTGTGGTTTGCTGACCGCACTCTAGAGCAGGCTTCCCCAAACTCTCTGGCCCTCCAGAAGTTACTGAACTACAACTCCCATGATGCTATGAATGAAATGGATAAGCTGAGAATCATGGGAGTTGTAGTTCAGCAACATCTAGAGGTCCGGAGTTTGGGGGAAACCTGCTGTACATCAACAATGGCTGGCTGAGTAAATGATAAAATGTGGCCTCAACAGCTGCAGTGCCAAAGGTAAGCAAGTATTTTGTGTTTCCCCAGGGTAGGACCTTCCGCTTGCTGCTGTTTCCTGTAGGTGATAAAAAGTCTCAATGTTCTGGTGAGTTGCAGATGTCCCTTAAAAAAATCTGAGTGACTAGCTTTGGCATTCCGGTTCTTGGCATTTTATATTTGGATTCTAAATCTATACCCATTGCACACAGCAACACTATCTCAACTAGCCAAAACAACAATTGTTAGAAGGATTCTGCTCTAAATCCAGTGATTAATAGTGACAGGTGGGAAGGGTGTGCACACACTGTCACTTATTGTAGCGTGGCCCCATGAGACAGCGGTAGAAGATCTTCATTTTTCTCTCCATAGTCTGACAGAGCTATAAACTGAGCGTAATACCCAGGCCTCCCTGGCCACTCTCTGCACACTGCTTCCAGCTCTCTGTCAGACCGGGCAGAGGAATACAAATACCCTCTAATGTGGTTTAATGTGTCCATGCCACAGCTTTGGTAGGTGATTATAATGAGCGGCCTCACTTGGTGCCCCCCAGTTTGGGTTAAACTATTTTCAAGTGGTTTGATACAAACTGGGGTTCTCCCAGCACCAACAGGCCAGCCCCTCTGCTAATGCCTGTTTAATGCTTTTTACTTTAAATTGTCCAACTTTAGATAACCATAATAAGGCTGCTGGTGGGTTGGCCCGGCCTCTTTCCCAACTGACATGGTGGCATGGCACAGTTACTAGCAGGCAAGTGAATATTAAAGGGACTCTATAGGCATCCGGAACACTTCATCTCAATTAAGTATTCTGGGTGGCATGCCATCCCCCCGCAACTGAAAACATTGCCAACAAACTTAAATAATGATGCCTAAAACTAGCCCTCTATCAAGCTGTGACAGGGTACATCTGGCACAGCTCAAGCCTATGTTTTTGTGCTTTTTTTTTTTTATATTATACCGGGTCAGAACGAGGAGACCTTTTGGATTCTGTTGCTGGGCCCCAGCAAAAATGACAGACCTCGGGAGAAGTTCCAATTTTGCTATGTGTTTGTTACACTGTAATTTCAAGGTTTCTTGTTAAGAATAATCAAGAATAGTATATGTTGTTTTAAAAGGATAGGTAGGGCTTTCATCTGATATCCTAAATAAACATAGAAGCGTTAAGATAAAATGTTTTAATTTATGATAATAATCATTTCCACATAACTAACATAGTTTAAGAAAAATCATTTTAATATAAACATTTTGTCGTCATTGTGGTAATGCTTTACATTTCTATAATAGAAATCAAGTTTTAGAAGCCGTAGACAAACATTGCAAAGAGGGAATGAACGTTTTAAAGCAAAAACTTTGCAACATATGGTTTGATGGGTCTATAAGTTTAATGGAAGTAACTCAATCTCAAACCACAGCATTAAAGTATATGTTTACAGAAAGTAGACACCCTTTTCTTTCGGTATTTAATTAAGGTCATTTTTCAAGTGACCTTTTTATCACATTTATCTGCCAAACCTTATGATTATTTGTGTGTGTGTGTTTTTCACGCTTATGCACATGGTTATATTTAATTTTTTTGTGTGTATTTTTTTATTTATTCACTTTCATACAATGGCAACATAGTATTTTCCTGTTACTATCTTAATCCTAATATGGGCTAATTCAGAAAAATAACGTTTGGTACTTCCACACCTCCTATGTACGTTAGCGAGCAGTCTGGCACTAACCATGCCTTGTCACTATTGGCACGACCCACATTTAAAGGAACATTTAAACAGGTAAACTGAAGTTTATTAACTTGGGCTATGCTGTTTTAGTTTTTGGATACAGGGCAGTGCAATAAGTTGCCAAGAGATGAAATGTGTGTGTTTTATAATTGTAGTGTATTAAGATTGTACTTACGTGGCCAACTGTGACCGGCAGAAATTTATGTGAATTGTTTGTTGCTTGACCTCAGCATTAATACAGCATGTACTGGTATAGAACAAAACAATATGAATCTAAAACAAATTGAATAATGCAAGAACACAAATCAATCATTATTATATTGTTTATATACCTTCTGGGTGCATCATTAAAATCATCTTACAGGATCTTAGGTCAGTTTTACAGAGAATATGTTTTTTGTCATGTTCATGTCTATTGCTGCAGCTGGTTTCCCTCCAGCTACGATTATCTTTTTGGAGTTAATGGTCATCACAGAAAGTGTGAATGCTGGCTGGTCTTGTGTTGTGAGTGAATGCTGCCAGCAGTGTAGAGGAATCAGATCCTGGGTTTTAACTCTTGGTAGGACTTAATCATGCAATAATAATTATAAAAACAATGAATGTAATTAATGGAAATATGAGTCAATACCTAAAGTTAAATCCATTTTCCAAGCACTGCAGGTCCCCTCTCACTCCCACCCTCCATCCCCAGTTGCTGAAGGGGTGAAAACACCTTCACTCACTTACCAGAGACAGCAACATGTCCCACATCGCTGCTTCTTTCTCTGCCGCCGCTCCTTCCCTTCATTACGTCAGCCGGCGGGGGAGACCTAATGCACCTGCGCGGCAATTCTCACGCAGGCGCATTAGACCTCTTCATAGGAAAGCATTGAAAATGGGGATTTTAGCGACGCTGGAGGTCCTTACACAGCGTGAGGACGTCCAGCAATGCTATAGCACAGAAAACCTGTGCTATGGACCAGGAAGTGCCCTCTAGTGGCTGTCTAGTAGACAGCCACTCGTGGAGGACTTAACCCTGCAAGGTAATTATTGCAGTTTATGAAAACTGCAATATTTACAGTTGCAGGGTTAAGGGTAGTGGGAGTTGGCACCCAGACCACTTCAATGGGCAGAAGTGGTCTGGGTGCCTGGAGTGTCCTTTTAACCCCTTAAGGACCAAACTTCTGGAATAAAAGGGAATCATGACATGTCACACATGTCATGTGTCCTTAAGGGGTTAAACCTATCATTCTAAAGCCAGTGAAAGGCCATCTACAAATTGTCTAAAATTAGCCCCTTCAATAATTTCTAAACTTGCCTAAGTGCCTCTGACATACCTTTAAGATAGCTCACACTCGCATGGTTATTGCTTGGGAATTAGTGACCTAGTCCAGAGTTAAAGGGACATCCACTGCAAAATAAATAAATAAAAATCACTATTCCCCAATGAAAACATGCATGCATTTAATTATGCATTTGGTTTCATTGGGGTATATCTCCTCCTTTTCTAACCCCACCCAGACTTTCCGTGGCTGTCCAATCACAGACTTCCCAATGCAGCTCAATGAGAAGTCTTTGCAAGGCAGGTGCTCTGGGCAATTGCTGCCTCTTGAGTTTAGCTCCACTGAACTAACCAAACCAGGAAGTAACAGGACCGACTGTCTAACAGCCAGGGGAGTGTTGCAAGTCTAATTTATAAAAGTGCCAATTTGAAAACCGCACATTTTGTAAAATGAAAAAAAAAAGAGGACATATTCTTTACACATAAAGCACTTCAGCCAGCTGGAGTGTCCCTTTAAATAAACAGAATCAGGCAGTTGGCAAATGATTACACATACGTAAATAGATATATGCATTAATAAAACAACATTATTATATTTATGAAATACTTAAATATCTGTGATATATATTGCTGGTTTGGGTTACAGGAGTGCTGGTTTGCCAGCATAATGACTCTGCATCTCTGTGGTTCACAGTGGCAGTGTGCCAGTTCTTGTCTTAAATAGGAAAAAAAACAATAGTAACATCATTGGAGCTTCAGGAGAACATTTTTTCTAATCTAGATTTTTTGTTTTTAATAAAAAAATTTTTTTTTAAAAAGAGTATAGATTTAGGAGGATACAGCTTTAGGGCCTGTGTGTGTGAACATCAATTATTCAATAAATTCAATAAATTATTAACAATAAAAAGGTCAGTTTCCCAAATAATTTTCCATTCCCATAAAATACTCAAATACATATAGAGTGTAGAGGGTTTAATTTGTAAAAATTTTTTTTAGGATTAATTAGTTTAATTAATGTATTTATTTCAACATAATCGCAATGAGCTACAGTATCTTCCTGGATAATTAATAAATCCTGTGCGAGATTTTCTATATTATTATACTATTATAATAAAAATCTAAACTTGCAGAATATGATGCTTTACACACATCTAATCCCATCATTCCACACTTTGCAGATGAGTTTTGAAATTTACATCACTAGACTAAGGTACAGATTTGATATAAAACTACTGTAGCTCTTAAAAGTGAGATTTTTCCTTTGACACAAGCATTTTCAACATTTTAAAAGGAGAGGGCAAGAATACTGTCATGGGTGATGATATACAGGAAGTAGTATTGGGGATCTGCATTGCCAACCAAGTGAATGGACTTCCAACCAGTCAACTTGCTCGGAGTGTTCACAGAGACCTGTAATATTCTCCTACAATAGATTGCATTCTGGGGTATATGTACATGAATCATTTTAATTGGATTTCCCCTGTATCTCCGATACATTATATACAGACGTTATAAATTTAGATTGTTCTGAAGGATCTAAGACAGTTGGCAACTCTGTGTTTAGTTTTAAAAACTATTTCTTACAATCACAGGCACCCTTAATAAAAAAATATTTACAAGATGGTCAGGAATTCACAATTCAAGGCGAGGATTTTGGAGCTTTAAACAGCTGAGTTGGATACCTTTTGCAATTCAGCTGTTTTGGCATAAAATATGCAGATTATTGTTCATTACCAAACAATTCCTGGATCATTGAGTAACCCTGTTCCGTGTGCCCCTATGTCCTAGGACAGTAACAATGAAAGACAGCTAATGACATTGTAACACAGTCGTCTAGATGTTGTGTTTTTTTAAATTGTATGTATTTATCGGTCATAGAAAGAACCATCATTTAATTGCATGAGCAAACAATCTGTGTCCGCCCTAAAATGTGCATCAGTGCAATATATGGAAAATCAGATTATGAGAGGCCCATCTTGATTTATTTTGGTGTCCAGTTAATTTAGATGTTGGCATGTTGGTGCTAACCCTTTAAGGTCCGGTTCATGTGATGCAATAATTATGTTTTAACAATCTACTATTTAAAAAACAATTCCAAAATGGAATGTGTGTGGCGGGAGACAGGGATAGGAAGTTACAGCATCTCCCTCCCTGCCTCTCTCTACTCAGTGATCTGTGGGGGAGCAGCTCTGCCAAGAGACTCCAGCCAGCAGCTCAGGTAAGTGAGGCATGAGGCCGGGGAGACAAATGGAAGGGCAGTCTGTAACAAGTAACACAGGGGGGATACTGGGGGACACAGACACATGGGAACACTGGGGGATCCTGGAAAACACATAGACACTGGGGGACACAGAGACATTGGAACACAGGGGGATCCTGGGAAACACATAGCCATGGGGACACTGGGGGCACAGAGACATGGGATCACCCGGGGACACAGAGGCATGGGGACATTGGGGGTTCCTGGGAGACCCTTAGACATGGGAACACTGGGGCACACAGAGACATAGGGACAGTGGGGGATCCTGGGAAAAACATAGGCATGGGGACACAGAGACATGGGATCACCGGGGGACACTGAGGTATGGGGAATCCTGAGAGACACATAGACAGACATGGGAACACTGGGGCACACAGACACATAGGGACACAGGGGGATCCTGGGAGACACAGAAACATGGCGGATCCTGAGAGACACATAGACATCGGTACACTGGGGCACACAGAGACATAGGAGACACTAAGGGAGACATGAGGTCACTGAGACACTAGGAGACATGGAGACACTGGGAGACATGAAGACACTGCACTAGGAGACAGGGAGAGAGTGGGAGCAATCGCTCTATACAGCAGAATCAAACTGTAAGTAGTTTTTGGGTGATTCTAAATCATTTTCTGTTACATCACTTCTGTGATTTACATATTGTGATGTCACGCATGCAAATTAGTATGGCTTTTTTTTTTTCAGGAAAGGTGGCAACCCTACAGACATGATTTTGTACAAAACAATCCTACAAGATAAATACTTTACTTATGAAATATGCATAAATATGAGCACATACCAGGTGCCCATGTTTTACATATACATGCGGCGTGTGTTTGTGCTTTAGGGTGCACACCCTAATGCAATAGGCTGCGCACGCCTATGGGATCTACCTTGGTAAACCAGGGAGGGGTGTCCAAAAGAAAGATCCCCAGATGTTATAGAACTACAGCTTCCATGATACTATGTCATTCTAAAGGCATGCAATGCAACTTGGGTGTTCTAGTTCTACAAAATCTGGGGATCTACCTTTTGGGCATCCCTGTGGTAAACCTTTGGTGAACCCCTGGTTTGAACATTGGTTGTTGGTAGTAGTAGTAAAAACACACAGTGTCTTGCCAAAATCACATCACACAGTTCTAAGGGACCCAGAATAATGTTTTAATAACGATTAAAATAGTTCTGTGGCATTTTACCCCTCCACCCCCGCAGCCCACCCCTTGAAGCTTATAAAAGACAAATCTATACTAAAAGGCACTATTTAAATTAAGTGACAGGTGCCCCCTGTGGGACATGCACTTGTAGGCAAGGGCCTAATCTGTCTGAGAAATCTGTTCTTAGTTTAGAGACTAGATAAGAATCTGGGAATATCTATAAAAGACCAAATGTTCAGTTAAAACGTACATAGAAATCACTATCCCAGTCTATTCCCAATCTATGATGGACCATTTGGTGTTCCTGCCTCTACCACCTGCTTCCAAGCATAGTGACATCTGCTAAACCTCAGACACAAATACTCAGACCCCACAATTCATGTGCCCAAACTAAGGGAGCAATGCTGCAGCAATTTGTGTGTGGACACGACAGGTACATCTTTACAGGAGTCTGACTGCCAGCAATCTTCTTCCCCTGATTTTATTATTATGATCGCAGAATATTGAAATGACAAACAGTGAAAATGCTGGATCACTAGGCAGTATGCCTTTCCTATGGTGTATTTTAATTATTTACTTTGAGAAGTAATAGCACTTTAACACTGCAATATTTTACCATGCCTTATGGGATAAGCGATGGGTGCATGGCTCTTTAAATCTAGGGGTTAATAAGCGCACTAAGCCAAAAATCCCTAAGCTGCTCATTATTATAATAACATAAGAGTTTGTCCTCAGAACCTGTTGGGATGTTGTGAAAGGTGAAAGGGTTAACTGGGTAATCTCTAGCGAAGCTGTGATGTAGGTGGTCGCCCCAGCAGCTGGATTACTGCTGTATTTACAGATGTCCCTTTTCCCATGGCCCCTTCGTCTACCTCCCACACATTCGTCCTTCTAGTGTTGCCTTTTGGGTGTGTGGGAGTAGTAGGTGGGCAGAGATAGCAGGAAGGCCCTTCACATATTGATCCTCCATGGGCCAGGAATCCATCACAGCATGAAATTCCACTTTGTAGCTTAACCCATCAGGTGCCAGATGAAATGAGTCCAGTATGAACCCCCCACATTGGAAGCTGATCGCTTTAATTTTTTGAAAAGCTGCAAATGATTAGAGCAAGTCAGCCCAGCATTAAAACGTCAATGTAACGTTGTAACACGTAATGTTTTTAGTGGCTTTAAAAATCAAAGCCGTATCAATGTTTTCCTGTGTTCTCGGCGCTCCTGCGATGAAGAGGTTAAAGAAACAATACATTGAAGATAGTCACATTCCAAAACATTGTGCGATACATTGTGCAATATGTAATGGACTAGAAGAGGTGTGCTTCAAGGCAGGGCTGGACTGGGAAGAAAATTCGGCCCGGGCATTTTTTAATTACAGCGGCCCACTAAAAAGGGGGCGGGGCCAGATAGGGTGTGTTTTGTCATCACCAATGACAAGCACCCCCATCACAAAGTGAGCATGTTGGTTCAATGCTCTTCCAGGGTAGACCATGCGCAGAGCTCTGCTGAAGAGCTCTGGCATGAGAAAAAGACCCTGTATTTGTTCTGCACAGCGCAAGCAAATTTAATAACTTGAAATTTGTCTCTGGTGTCTCCATAGTTGGGATACCAGGAGACAAAAATGCTAGGAAAGCATATTGTGCAGTGTGTGTGAGGGTGTGTGTAAGGGGTGTAGTGTGTGTGCGAGAGGAGTGCAGTGTGTGTGAGGGGTGTAGTGTGTGTGTGAGTGATGGGTGCTGTGTTTGCGTGAGGGTGCCATGTGGGTAAGGGTGCTGTGTGTGTGATGGGTGCAGTGTGTGTGTGCTGTGTGTGAGCGGGTGCTGTGTTTGCATCAGGGTGCTATGTGCGTGTGAGGAAGCTGTGTGTGAGGGTGCAGTGTGTGCATGTGAGGAAGCTGTGAGTTTCAGGGGTGCAGTGTGTGTGAGTGAGGGTGCTGTGAGTGTCAGGGGTGCAGTGTGTGTGTGTGTGTGTGCTGTGAGTGTTAGGGGTGCAGTGTGTGTGTGTGTGTGTGCTGTGAGTGTTAGGGGTGCAGTGTGTGTGTGTGTGTGTGCTGTGAGTGTTAGGGGTGCAGTGTGTGTGTGCTGTGAGTGTTAGGGGTGCAGTATGTGTGTGTGTGTGTGCTGTGAGTGTTAGGGGTGCTGTGAGTGTCAGGGGTGCAGTGCTGGGTGTCCTCCCGGTATAAAGCATGCAGGGCTAGTGCACCACATCCCAGCCGGCCTCTAACCTACAGGGACCACGCAAAAAACGCAAATTTGGGCCACCAGGGAATTAGATCAGGACAGGATCCTGAAATCAGGACTGTCCTGCCTAAAGCAAGGTTGCAGCCCCATGATGCTCAAGGTTCACATAAACGTGGGCGTAACGAGGGATATTCCGTATGAACGTAATGCCCACTCTGTATTTTCTCCAGCAGGGCTGTATACATGGGCACACAGTATACTATGCCTGTGGCACCATACGGGTTAGCTTATTGTCCCACAAAGCAGATCAATTAAAATCTATAAAGAATTAAAAAATAAAAACCAGAAAAAATAAATAAAGAGCACAACCCGTAGAAAACTTTTAGTCAGCGGTGTGGCTGTGATAAAATCATGGCAGCAACTCCAAAATGACTGCTGGCGCCAGACACAAGCAAGCATTATACATTGCACTGTAGTGGTTATGGTGCCTTTATAAACTGTACAGATCATGTGTGGTTGGAAGATCATTATATGAGTTACATAATGTGAAGAGGGCTGATGAAAAAGTCTGGTAATAATCAGTCCTTTTGTCATTATCGGCTGCTCCAAGGGACTGAAAGTTAAAATATGTAGGTTAAAGCTCTTTTTTACAGTGTTAGAGGTGCAGTGTGTGTGCTGTGAGTGTTAGAGGTGCAGTGTGTGTGTGTGTGTGTGTGCTGTGAGTGTTAGGGGTGCAGTGTGTGTGTGTGTGTGTGTGCTGTGAGTGTTAGGGGTGCAGTGTGTGTGTTTGTGTGAGTGAGGGTGTGACATGTATGATTATATCCCCCCTCCCTGCTTACCTTATGCCTGGGAGGGGGGATCCTGTTGCTGGCATCCTTCCCTGGTGGTCCAGTGGTGAGTGAACTCTAGCCTGTGGGGCTAGAGTTCACTCTTGCGAGACCCGGAGCGTTGCCATGGCAACGCTCCAAATCTCGCGAGAGGAACCCAGCGGAGCTGGAAGATAGAGCTCCTCCAGGTTCCTCTGCTGGCAGGCTGGCTCCCTCCCTCCCTCTATCCCCTGCCGGCAGCCGGAATATCCTGCATGTGGGCCGGTGAGGGAGATCTTTGATCTCCCCACCGGCCCGCCATGGACTACTGCAGGGCCGGCGCTCGGGTAGGGCCGGCCCTACAAAGACCGGCAGGGGAGATCCTGTGATCTCCCTGCCGGCCTCGGCCCATGGCCACCGCGGCCCACCGGGCATTTGCCCGGTGTGCCCGATGGCCAGTCCGGGCCTGCTTCAAGGTTGAAATAAGAAACTCCTTACAGCAGACAATAGCAAGTCACGCAAAATGTTGCACTTTGCACAGAATGGCACCTCTCTTGATAGACATAGCCCGCATCCGCCCCTTTCTTGCACCAGATACTACCAAGGAGCTTGTCCATGCTCTAGTAATTTCCCGCATGGATTATTGTAACCCTCTCCTGATTGGTCTTCCCAAAAGCCGTACTGCAACGCTACAGTCCGTAATGAACGCTGCTGCCAGACTGATTTTCCTCTCTAGTCGTTTCTCTTACACCTCACCCCTCTGCCAGTCCTTACATTGGCTTCCTGTATGTTATAGGAGTCAATTCAAGGTACTAATTCACACCTATAAAGCACTAAACAACTCTAGCCCCTCTTATATCTCCTCACAGATCCATAGGTATGTCCTTTCTCGGTCTCTCCGCTCTGCCCGTGACCACCTCCTGTCCGTTGTCCGCCCCCGTGCGGCCAACTCACGCTTGCACGACTTCTCGCGGGCGGCTCCCTTCCTATGGAATAGCCTGCCTACCGCCATCAGACTCTCCCCTAGTCTTGCATCTTTTAAAAAGTGCCTTAAAACCCATCTCTTTAGGAAAGCTTATGGCCTCCCAGAGTAACCTCTACCTGACATACCTGTCTCTTGCTCTCTCCTAAAGGGCAGCCCACCTTATTTGACTGCAAATTCCTGTCCTAATGTGTTTTACACCCCACCTCCTATAGAATGTAAGCTCGATTGAGCAGGGTCCTCTTCAACCTATTGTTCCCGTAAGTTTATTTGTAATTGTCCTATTTATAGTTAAATCCCCTCTCATAATATTGTAAAGCGCTACGGAATCTGTTGGCGCTATATAAATGGCGATAATAATAATAATAATAGCGATGTCTCTCTACAATGTAAAAAAAATATTTATCTGGTAAATAAGAGATATTTATGAGCAGTAATTGCTCCATACAATTGTCGATTGGCAATCACAGGTCAGTCTGAGCTTTCCCGGGCCTGGCCCAACATCCTGGAAGTCACGAGGAGCTTTAGCAGAATCCCACCGACAAGTCCTTAGAAAGGCTGAAATGATGATCTAGGTATCTTGGTGTACTGCTTGTGCAGGGACAACTTCACTGGAAGTAGGGTCCTGCATGGAACAGTGTGATGTGCTAATAGAATGAAAGGGTCAATGCAAAAACATTGTGTACAGCAAAAAGATGGTTTTGTCTCAATCAACCCCCAAACTGCAAAAAAAACTGAAAAAGCTAAATGTCATCCAACTGTGCCCAAAGAAAAAACGTAAGACCCAAAGTCTCGAGTCAAGGCACATTTACGGATATGATCAGGAACGTTGATCACTCAAATACCATGTCCTATTTCTCCACAGTGCTGACAGGCTGATGCACAAAGTGTTAACTGAAGTATGAGTTTGAAATCTCACTGTTGCTTTTTAGTAACCCAAGTTAGATCACAATCGCACAATATTATATCATCCTAAGTAAGTACAAAAATTGAAAAAAACAAGTTACATCATCTCTGAATTATATAAAAATTCCCCTTGTTTTTGGAAGTGTTCAGTTGTATTTATAAAAACACAAATATTAAGAGGAAAAGTATCAGCCCTTTAACTGTTTGGTCATTGCTCAGCACCATTATAAGATATAAAACTGTATTTTTGTGTGTGCTGTTCCCTAATATATATATATATATATATATATATATATATATATATATATATATATATATATATATATATATTTTTTTTTTTTTTTTTTTTTTTTTATTTATTAATTTATTTTTTTTTTATAAATTTTGGTCTCTATGGCATTGCCACTGTTGAGAAATGCATGTTCTGGGTGTGCTCCAAATTCCTTTTTTTTTTCTATTGCTCAGCACCTTGGTGCACACTGCATGTTACAGTGTATTTGTGTTTAATTTAACCTTGCACATCTGAATAATTCATTATAATTCAGATATATAGTGCATTAGAGGAAAGAGCTGGTTCTAGATTGCTGCTAATAACCGCAACAGGGCATTTGGCAAGTTACTTAAAAACTTAGGTCTTGATTGAAATGATGAATGAACACGGTAGCTAAGAGATAGGTTTCCAACAACATTACAACCCACATATCAGGATAAAGAGTCCGAGAATAAATTATAGTGATTAATGTTCTTTTAATCTTTATATTAAAGATACAGTATAAGGAATATAATAGAAATGTAGACAAGGAAGGATATTAAAGGGAAAAAACTACAGGTAACAAGTATTAAAGGGACACTATAGTCAGCAAAACAACTTTAGCTTAATTAAGCAGTTTTGGTGTAAAGATCAGTGGTCCCCAGCCATGGACCACCAACAGTCGAGGATTTATGTATTTCCCTGTTTTATTACAATGGAGGTACTGACAAAACCTGGACTGTTGGTGGTCCATGAGGACTGGGTTGGAGAACACTGGTATAGATCATAACCTTGCAGTCTCACTGCTCAATAATAATATATATTTTTATAAATCTGGCACAACATAATATATGCTCTATTGTATACAACTCTTTTCTTTGATGGTCTGTGAGGGAACCTTACAATTTTAGGTTTTGCTGCCTGTCTTGAACACACCTTCTGGTTGGTCACTTAGCGCTGATCCATCAGTTATCTGTCTCACTGCTCAATACTCTGTTATTTAGGCGTTAAATTACTTTGTTTATGCAGCCCTAGTCACACCTCTCTGCATGTGACTTACACAGCCTTCTAAACACTTCCTGTAAAGAGAGATCTAATGTTTATACTTCCTTTAGAATTTATTATTACCTGCACTGTTAATAGACCCTGCAGGAGCCTCCTGTGCATGAGTAAGGTTCGATTTACAGAGTAGGAGATTAAAACGTCTAAAGTAAGTTAACATCTGGTTGAAAATCAAAACTTTTCTTTTCATGCAGGCTGTGTAAATCACGTCAAGGGGAGGTGTGTCTAGGGCTGCTTGGACAGAAGCAAAAATGATGTAACTCCTAAATGGCAGAGAATTTAGCAGTGAGACTTTAGACTCTAGTCTTGAAAAAGGGTGGAGTCGTAGTGGAAAGCTCTCTGAACACAGGATCCCACTAAAATACAATCAAATCAGCTTTGAAGATAAATGTTAGCTAGCCAGGGGTCTCCAAATACTGTGGATCTTTTTTTGGATTGCATCTTTCACTAGGTGGTACACAGAGAGGGGATGACTCTCACAGTTGACTTATTTTATGAAAATGTTAGGGAGTCCAGCAGTTTAGAAAACAAAATATGCTGGCGTCTATGAGGACTTGGGCTAGGTTTTTCCAATACGCAGAGAGTAATGTGCTCACTTCCTTCCCGAAGGCTTGTAGCAAAGGACAATTCCACCATTCATGAAAGTAATGACCAACCACTCTACAATTTTTCCTAAAAAGATTGTTGGTCATTCGTCTAATATTATAGAAATGGTTTGGAGTTAAGTTCCACTGCATTAATGTCTAAACGGATTGCTCTCTTACAGTAAAGTATGAATCCCTAGAGATTGAAACAATGTGGGCCAGTAGCAGAATAACTTTTAAACTTTTCTAAAGTGTAACTTTGGTAATTTCCCAGCTTGTGCTTTTGGCATGGTTTTAGGTTATTGTATGGACTAGCCAAATAATTAAGCTTTAGCACTCCTAGCTATCTTGACCATAATGAATACTGCATGAATGTTGTAGTTCGTGAGATGATGTAGCACATGAGATTTCCTACTCTTGAGCTAGGTATAGTTGAATCTTGATTTTTGGTGGGAAAAAAAACTATGCTCATGTCTAAGTTGCCCAAGTTTTGCTGAGGTGTTGGTAATAGTTTAAGCTTCCATTGTCCATCGCCCACAGGTAATCTTGTTTAATTAGGCAAGCAGTGTTTGTTGGATAAACCTTCCAAATGATTTAATATATTTTAATAAACGTTAAACATGAGTTTTTCAACATATAAAAAAATGTCTGTCACAAAATATGGAAATATTACAAAACTGATATAATTTTCTTAATATTAAATCATTTTAAAAGCTTACCCAAAAATATTAAATCATTTGTTAAGTATAATATCCAACAATAATACACCGAGGCCTTTAATCAGGCTGAAGAAAAAAATCACATCTTGATTTGTGAAAAATATGAAAAATAAATAAATAAAAGAAAACTACAGTAAACTACGTCCATATTTGCTCTTGAATCTCTTTTACTAACTTCGATTACTAGGTTATATAAATATTTTCAAATGTTTCATTCAGTGTTCCCTTATCGTTTGTTTCAGGTCTTTACATGAGAACATGGCCAATGGAGATGATGATCTGATTGGCATCCCATTCCCAAACCACAGCAGTGATGTTCTGTGTGGGCTTAATGAACAAAGACACGATGGTCTACTCTGTGATGTAATACTTGTCGTGCAGGATCAAGAATACAGGACACACAAGTCTGTTCTTGCAGCCTGCAGTAAATATTTCAAAAAGCTTTTTACCACTGGCTCATTAGTAGACCAGCCTTACATTTATGAGATTGATTTTGTCAAGCCAGAGGCTTTCTCCGCAATACTGGAATTTGCCTACACCTCAACACTAACCATTACCACCTCAAATGTAAAATACATCCTGGACGCAGCTGAGATGCTGGAGATACAATGTATTATCAATGTATGCCTGGAAATCCTGGAAACTCCAAGAGATGTGGAAGAGGATGAAAAAGAGGAAGAAGAAGATGATGACGATGATGAAGAGGATGAGGCAAAAGCATTTATGAGCCAAGAAAACCAAATGGACATTAAGAAAACCAGCTGTCACCAAAGCCCTCCAAAATCAGATGATAATGAAAGTACATATCATGAAACACAGAAAGACTTTCCAACACACTGCTTATCCACCGGCAATTCATCTGGCCACCAAAGTGCCATAAAAGACTTCTCAATCGAGTCACTATTAAGTGAAAATGTTTACCCCAAGAATAACACTGTAGACAGAAGGCCAACAATTTCTCATTTTGTTCCTAATTTCTTTCCTCATATTTGGAATGGAGATCTGGGAGCTTTCTCACAACTTCAAGACCAGCAAGCAGACAGTGGACCTCTAGATCTTGTGATAAAGAATAGAAAAATCAAAGAGGAACATGATGAGTTGCCCTCAATCCCTTTCCCGAATGATTTTTTCAAAGAAATGTTTCTCGACCATACATCCAACCACTTTGGACCAATTAAGGCAGAAATGGACTACAGTGCTTATCTTAGTTTTCTAAGCGCAGCTCATTTGGGTATGCTTCCACCTTGGCCTTTAGAAGAAGAACGAAAAATAAAGCCTAAGGCTTCTCAGCAATGTCCCATCTGCCATAAAGTAATCATGGGGGCTGGGAAACTTCCACGACACATGAGAACCCACACAGGAGAAAAGCCATATATGTGCAACATCTGTGAAGTCCGCTTTACCAGGTTAGTGATTGCAGAATTACAGAGTTTTGCTAATATCACTGGGAGCTGGCATTGTTCACTCAAAACTCAATTACTCACAGATGTGTATTGATTGAGGTTGGTAGAGATCAGCGCATGGCCTTCATCAAGCTGGTGACATGTAAATAACATGTATCATATAGTATGCGCTATAAATCCAAATAACCTCAATATAAACATAGATAAAGGATAATAGTCACAGCTTATTAAAATGTTTGTTATACATTACCTTGCAGAACAGATTTACAAGATCAATCAGTCTGTGAGTGCAAACCTTGGCCCATACCTCCTGCCTGAGGGTATTGCACAGACTCCAGAACATCTTGCCCTCCTCCCGCTACTAATAGAAAATTACACACCAGTATGGCAGTGAAAAAAAAATCCATTACTCCATGACAAAATAACCAAAGAGTTTAAAGGGTAAAGGGAAAAAGAGGGTTAGGATGGGGCAACAGAATATTTATAAGCATCTGTTTTAAGTATTAGAAGAGCATCTGTCTTCTTAAAGCCAAGCTTGTTTTGCCCAACATTCTCTGACAAATCAAACTAGACAGAGAATTCCGTTTTCTAGAGTCCTGGGTAGTCAGTGGTTTTCTATCAACACAGATCTAGAACAGCAAAATCTTACTCAAACTCATTCTTGGAATTCTTATTTACATATTATCACTGACTGCAATCTTAAAGAAACATGTTTACAACTAACTTACCCGTGTGCCATCAGAAACAATGCAGCCTTTGACTGGAAAGTGTTAACCAGTTTGCCAAGCGAGTAGAGCAAACTATAAAAGTATTAGATTTCATGTTCCTGATACCTAACTAGTCATAGAGATTGTAGTAAAAGCAGAGGAATGTGTTGGGACATTAAAGGACCACTATAGTGCCAGGAAAACAAACTCATTTTCCTGGCACTATAGTGTTAATAGGTCCCCCTCATCCTCATGGCCCCCCTCCCGCCGGGCTCTAGGGGGAGGAAGGAGTTAAACGCTTACCTTTCTCCAGTGCCGGGCTCGCTCGGCGCTGGGGACTCTCCTCCTCCTTCCAACATCATCGGCTGAATGCGCATGCGCGGCAAGAGCCGCGCGCGCATTCAGTCAGTCAGTCCATAGGAAAGCATTTCTCAATGCTTTCCTATGGACGCTGGCGTCTTCTCACTGTGAAAATCACAGAGAAGCGTGGAAGCGCCTCTAGCGGCTGTCAATGAGACTGCCCCTAGAGGCTGGATTAACCCATATGTAAACATAGAAATTTCTCTGAAACTGCTATGTTTACAGCAGGCAGGGTTAACCCTAGATGGACCTGGCACCCAGACCACTTCATTAAGCTGAAGTGGTCTGGGTGCCTATAGTGGTCCTTTAAGCTGTTCAGCTAGGTGGTAATATACATATGGACCCCGGGACATACTTGAATAACTAAATGTACAATTCCTGATTAAATATGTTTATATTATTATTATTTTTGTATTTATCTTTCATAGATTCATCATACTCACTAATTCAATCAACAATGACCATATTTATTAGGCTAAATGTAGGCTGTTCTTCTAATTAATAAGTAATATTAATTATATTCATATATATTTGTAAACAAATGATTAGCACTGAGCGTCTTAAAACCTTGGGAAATTGAGCTAGATGCAGAACAGAATGGCATATTGTGGCTGATGGAATATAGCTGCCATCTAGTGGTCCTCTAGAAGATGGTAGTAGAGTTGATTTAAACATCTAATGTGCTAGCTGACTATTTCTGGTTGAATTTTTAATGAAGAGTTTGGATGTCATAACATTTTAAATAGGTGAATACCTCTGTGATCATATTTTTAAACTGCAGGATGATCTACAAATATGATATATAATTAAATCTGCAAATACAGATGCGCGGATAACATCGTCTGCCCTCTAGTGGCACATACAGACAGCGCTTTTTTTGTGAAATGTTTTTTACAGTTTGATCATTTATTCACAAATAATACTAGACCATCTTTTTTAAGTACAGTTTAAGGAAAGTGTCACAGACACTAAGGGATTGAATAGTTTGAAGAAGGAGGGCATGAACAAGAGTGTCAAAGGCAGCAGAGAGGTCTAGAAGAATTAGTGAAGAGTAGTGGCTTTTGGATTTATCTAAAATTAGATCATTGGTTACTTCAGTCAATGCGGTCTCAGTAGAGTGGAAGGGGCAGAAGCCAAATTTAAGAGTCAAGTCAAGGAGAGAGTTGGCATTGAGAAAGCCAGCCAGTGGAGACAAGTCGTTCCAGAAGCTTTAAGGGCAAAGAAAGCATGGATATGTGATGATATTTGGAAAGGTAAGACAGGTCAAGAGATGGCTTTTTTTAGGTGACAGCGCATGTTTACGTGCAATACTAGAAGAAAGAGCAGTTGATGATATGTGCTAAAGATGAGGGGAAAGATCTTATAAAGTGAGGTGGGATGGGATCAAACGGACACGTGGTGGGTTACCAGTAGAGTAGAAGCACAGTCATCTCCTGTTCAGCAGCCAGGGACAAGGCATGAAGGGTAGGAAAGGCATGGTCCAAATGCCGTTGAGAGAGAGAGGAGGGAAGGGGAGGGAATTATTTCCTTAATTGTTTAATCTTGTCAGTAAAATAGCATGTAAAGCTATTGGCTGTAAGATTAGTTTGAGGGGTAGCCACAGGAGGTTGAAGAGAGAGTTGAAGTTTTCAGCAGATACCTGGGATTGTGGGGTTTGAACTAATGAGAGAGGAAAGTATGATTGATTGGCAAGGGTGAGGGCTGTATTAATTCTTGGTGGAACAAGTCCCATGGATTTAAAGAAATATCACTGGAAAGAAGCCATGGTTAAGGAAGAGAAGATGGGAACCAGTGGGTGGCAAATAACAGCAATGTTTGCAGAGATGGGTTTGAATAGGTGAATTGAGTGAACTTCAAATTAGGACAAAGAGAGGGAAGTGGCGCTTGCTAGAGGTTTCAAGGAGTAGTGCAGTGAAAGCAGAAACCCTATCCCACCACCCTTACTGTAAGATTGTCTTAGGTTGTGAGTAAAATGAAAGCCATCTCAGGGTAGACACATGATCTTCCAGAAGTGCTACCTCTGCATAAGGCTTTGGCTGCAAGACTCAGTATATCCGAGTCCTGAGTGCAAACTTATGAATGTTGTTTGGGGCACAGGCTGTAATAGGGTGTCTGGGGAGAGATAAAACAGAAATTATGGGTGGAGAGGCATGCAGGCATGGAGGTGAGAAAAAAAAATAAAGGAAAAAAGCAGAGGAGAAACATTTGAGATTTTAAGATACGAGGTAATGAGAGAGATCAGATAGGTAAACATCATAAATGGTGAACATAAACTAGTAAGGCTATAAGTACAATAACTCTAACACTAATAAAAATGAACAAACATTTTACAAAGCAAGAGTTGAGCATGGTAGTTTCCAATTAAACAGTTAATTAATACAAGGAATGGAACATATCACCTATGAAGAAAGGTTAACAAATTTAAACCTCTTTAGTTTAGAAAAACGTTGTCTCAGAGGGGATATGATAACATTATACAAATATATGCAGGGCCAATACAAACCATTGTGTGGAAATCTATTCACAAACCGGACTTTACGTAGGACACGAGGTCATGCGTTTAGACTGGAAGAAAGAATATTTTGTCTAAGGCAAAGAAAATTATTTTTACAGCATGAACAATACGGATGTGGAATTTTCTGCCTGAAGAAGTGGTTTTATCAGAGTCCATACAGATGTTCAAACAGCAACTAGATGCATACTTGCAAAAACAGAATATTCAAGGATATAATTTTTCAATGTAGGGTAATAGCTTCTTGATCCAAGGATAAATCTGACTGCCATTCTGGGGTCAAGTTTGAATTTTTTTCCTAGTTTGTTGCAAAATTGGAAGTGCTTCAAACTGGGGTTTTGTTTGCCTTTTTTTGGATCAACAGCAAATAACAAATGTGAGGAAGGCTGATCTTGATGGACGCAAGTCTCTTTTCAGCTATGTAACTATGTAACAGTAATACTATAGGGGAGGAAGGTTGATAGGAATACAGTTGAAAAAATAAGAAGTAGAGGAATAAAACAAGTAAGACAAGTGTTCTTGAGTAGATCTTCCAGAAATGCAACCTATGCAGAAGGCTTTGGCTGCAAGACTTGGTAGCTCTATCCTGAATTCAAACTTAGAAACGCTGCTTGAGGCCCCTTTTTAAATTCAGGCCTCTCCTTTACATTGTAGCACTTATGAAGACGTTCAGATTCTCTGGGTTTCTCAGAAAAGTAGGAACTGCTGAGAATTCTAAGAGAATTTCAAATGTTAGGCCAAAATACGTTACTTGTTAATATTCATCCAGGCAGCTATGTTTAGAGTTTTGGTTATTTTAAACCTTAAATTTGAAATCCACTTACAATTCACTTGAAGCCAAGACTACTGCCTCTGCTACTTATGTTTCCTCTTTCCTGCTTGGGCCTGACTAGCCAATATATACCTGCATGAGAGGTTTTCCTTCTATACACTGATTGCACTTAGAAATACAAGTTACGTCTATTGGAATAACCCTCTGTACCTGTATATATCCCCTTCCCCCTGTTTTTTCTAAGGTATGCCACTATCTTTTTCTGATTTATACACCATAGGTTTGCACTACACACTTTTGTATATGTGTCCTTGTCTTCTGTATTTGGCTTCTAATAAAGGTTATTACCACTAAATGATATTTGAATTTCTGGAGGTAACTTGAGTGAAGTGCGTTCCATCTATCTCTAGGTGGATCCCTTACTCCATTCCATATCGTCTCCTATTTGTTAATATGAAAAAAATGTGTTACAATTGATTGCAGTGCAAATGCTTCCAGGAAAAATATGAGCATGATGGGAATAAGTATTATACAGCAAAATGATTTCAAATAAAACTGTTACCCTGTGGTTATTTTATAAATTAATTGCTGCAAATCTATGCATTTAATTTGCTCTATTCTTGAATGAATTATAGTTTAAATACATATAGACGCTATTATTGTTGCAATTGCATCAATTTTGGCAAAGTCATATTTTCATATTATCCATAGATACATGTATATCTTCCATCTCGTCAAGTATAAAAGATACCCCTGGGGCAGGGATGATGTAACACATGTTATAGAAATGTATTTGATGTAGAAACGATCCTAATTGTGGATAAGGTTCTAACTGACTTGTGTCATTACAAATAGAGGAGGAATTGTGTATGCTTCAGGCAATTGGTGTTGTCAACTTGTCAAAAAAACTCTGAATTGCACAACCCACTCTCAAAACTTAAATGTGCTAAGAACTATTCCCTCACACACTCTATACACAGTGGGTGGAAAGGCAAGAAAAATATCATAACTGTGGGGCTCAAGTAATATGGGATTTTAGTGTTTTCAATTCCTCTAGCCAGTGGAGTATGACAATTCAGCCCTGGCCAGTAGAAAATTACCTCTGGTACATGTGCCATGGGTCTTTCAGGCTTGCAGGGGCAAGTAACTTTTTAGACCTCTCTAACAGAGCACGACTTGAGATTTTGAGCCCTGTAGAATCTGAATACAGTCATCTTTGGAGCACTCTTTTTAAAAAAAAAAAAAAAATTATTTCTTTTTGGTCTGTGCTTAGGGTTACAACCATGCTTGCAATGCCATAACAGCAAAAACAAGCTAAAGCATACATTTCCAAGGAAACAGTAGCATGGCATATGATTAGACGGCACAGTTTTTGTTATAAGACATGGGCTTAAGCAGTATATGTCAGGGGGTGAGGCAGCATGAGTAGCAATTGGAACAGATAAAATTAACTGATGATATAGTGGGTCTACAAAAAGTATCTTTGGAGCACTCTTAAACCATGTGTAACCATATTCATGGTTAATTTCACTGCACACAAAGTGACAAGGAGAGAAAATAATCACCAAGCCCGCTCTGTCTGCAAGGAAATAGGCAGATGTAGGGTGAGTATATGAGTAGCAGGGGGCTAAGGTGTGCTAGGCTGCTCCAACTAAAATAAATAAAGTTGGAGGCTGTTTTGGGCACCAGTAGTACCACATATATCCAATAGCCCTTCTAGTATATAATGTTCATGTCGGTGGTAGCATTGCTACTTTACAACCTCTGTTTGTGATTGCAAGAGGGTCTGTTTCTATAAAACTATAGAGGCAAAT
Source organism: Pelobates fuscus (assembly GCF_036172605.1). NCBI lineage: Eukaryota > Metazoa > Chordata > Amphibia > Anura > Pelobatidae > Pelobates > Pelobates fuscus. The sequence goes on from NC_086321.1 coordinate 56,133,119, forward strand.
CTTTATTCAATGTTGTGCACTTCCAGTCGCCCATTTTGTTAAACTCTCTGACTTCACATTGCATTACACTTTTGTGTTGAATAACTTTTGAACTTACCACCAACCCAAGCCAAAGATGTTTCAGTCAAGTGTAGATTTTTTTTTTTTTATCACCCAGGCAGGGCCGGTGCAAGGATTTTTGCCGCCCTAGGCAAAAGTAAAGTTTGCCGCCCCCCATCCCCCCCCCGATATGACATCACAATGCCCCATGTTAACTAACGCAAGTGCTGCAGTGCCACCATGTTTACATTAAAAGGCCTGCAGGGACAGGCTATAGACACCAGAACCACTACATTAAGCTGCAGTGGTTCTGGGGACTAAAGTGTCCCTTTAATGTGAGGTAAATTAGAGATTAGTGCCACGAATAATATACTAGATTGCCTACTTACAATCAGATGAGGATGGTGATGGGCTCTACCTGCAGTCTGGCTCCACTGGTCTGGTGTAGAACAGGCTCTCTGGAGGCTGTTTGTGTTCTGGGAGAACAGGAAGAAGGCTCCATTTTTTTTAAGGCCCTTTGCACAGCTCAAGGTCTGGGCCCCAGGGTCCACCTTCATGTTCCACCAATTAGTTTGTTCACAGGAGTAGGGGATGTCCTGATATGTGTGTAAGGAATGCATTGTGTGAATCTGTGTTTGTATGTGTAAGGGCTTCAATGAGTGTTTCTGTGTATGTACGGGATGCAGTGTGTGCGTCTGTAAGGGGTGCATTGAGTGTGTGTAAGGAATGCATTGTGTGTTTCTGTGTGTGTAAGGGATGCATTGTGTGTAAGGGTTGAATTGCTTGTGTGTGTGTGTGTCTGTGTGTAATGCATTGTGTGTTTTTCTGTGTGCAAGGGGTGCATTGTGTGTGTGTGATGGATGTCAATCTCTCCCCCCTCCCTTGTCACTCTCTTCTCCCCCTCTCCCTCCCTCGTCACTCTCTTCTCAACCCCCCTTGTCCCTCTATTCTCCCCCCCATGTTCCTCTCTTCTCCCCCCTCTTGTCCCTCTCTTCTCCCCCCTCCTCCCTTGTCACTCTCTTCTCCCCTGCGTGTCCCTCTCTTCTCCCCCTCCCTTGTCACTCTCGTCTCCCCTGTTGTCACTCTCTTCTCCCCTCCCCACTCTCATTCCCCCTCCTAATCCCGTCAATTCCCCTCCCTGTCAATTTATCCCCCCCCTTTCAATTTATTCCCCCCACCCTGCCTGTCCATTTATTCCCCCACCCTGCCTGTCCATTCCCCCCCCTCCCTGTCCATTTATCCCCCCCCGTCCATTTATCCCCCCCCTCCCTGTCCATTTATTCCCTCCCCCTCCTGTCCATTTATTCCCTCCTCCTCCCTGTCCATTTATTTACCCCCTCCCTGTCCATTTATTTCCCCCTTCCCTGTCTGTCCATTTATTCCCCCCTCCCTGTCTGTCCATTTATTCCCCCCACCCTGCCTGTCCATTTATTCCCCCCTCCCTGTCCATTTATCCCCCCCCCCTGTCCATTTATTTCCCCCCCTCCCTGTCCATTTATTTCTCCCCCCTCCCTGTCCATTTATTTCTCCCCCCCCCTCTTCATTGATTTCTCCTCCTCCCCTCCCTCTCCATTTATTTCTCCTCCCCCCCCCTCTCCATTTATTTCTCCCCCCCTCCCTCTTCATTGATTTCTCCTCCTCCCCTCCCTCTCCATTTATTTATCTCCCCCCCCCCCCCTCTCTATTTATTCCCCCCACCCTCCCCTACCTCTATAGTAGCGTGGCCGAGCTCTGTATCATGGTCCGCGGGTACAGGGAGCTTTTGTTTCCTGTACCCGGCGGACTGACAGGAAGTGAACACCAGTGTTCACTTCCTGTTAGTCCGTCCGAGTACAGGAGACAGATGCTCCCTGTACCGGCGGACTATACTGCGCTCGGTCACGCTACAGAGAGGGAGTGACAGGAGGGAGCGCTGAGCGCTTCCCTCCTGTCAGCCCCCTCCCTCTCCTCATGCTGTGCCCGGGCGGTGCGCCCTCATGGACGCACCAGCCCGGGCAAAGCTGCAGCCGCCTGAGGCTCTCTACAGAGCGCTCGGGCGGCTGCAGCATTAGGGGGGGCGGCGCTCCTGGCGGCGCCCCTTCCCAAGGGGCGCCCTAGGCGGCTGCCTAGTCCGCCTTACAGGTAGCGCCGGCCCTGCACCCAGGTGGGACTGTCAATGATGTCTATGGTCTTCAGTTGGGTACTCAGTCTAAGTTGTAGTTTTATGAATCAGAGCTCTTCGTGTGAACTCTAATAATATAGCTTTAGATGAGCCAGTATCATCAATGATCCTTTGGCAAGAAAAGTGATTGATAACGTGCTTTAGTGTAAGCTTGGTTATCACTAAATGTCAGTATCAGAATGCCATTTCTCCATTCACAGTTTTGCACATCACTGTCTTATCATATGTTAGATGTCTATTTCTATTTTTATATCATTCTGATTCTTCTCTTCCAAAAAATCTGTTTATGCTGTTAAGCATATAATAAATATAATTGCCAGAATTGTATGGGGATCAAATTCCTTCACTGGATTTTCTACTCTACTGGGTTTGTGTTTTGCAGCACAAAAAATGAACATTAATTCTATCAAAATGTCTTTCATTAAAGTTAGGGCAAGTATGTCAAACTCAAAGACAAACATGGGCCAAATAAACAAAGTTTAAGTTTATGTGGGCCGCAAAAAAAGAAAGAGTTTGACCTAGATCAACACAAACTAAAATTACTTGCATCATTCTCATGCAAATAATATGTCATCCTGGGTACATATAAATAATTTACTCAAAAGTTTAACTTCAAGTTACTTACTATGGCCCCCTGAATCTAATACATAGCTTCCTGCAGCCCCCTAACCCCCTCCCCCCCACTCTAATACACTGCTCCCTCCCCGCAATCCAATAATCTTCCCCCTAATTTAATACAAGGCCCCTCTCCCTCCACTCTATTTTCTCCCCACCCTCCCTCCCCCCACTTTAATACACTGCCCCAAATCCCACCACTCTAAATTTATTACACTGCCTCCCACCCTTTTAATACACTCCCCCCCCCCACCCTTATTAATATACTGCCCCACCCACGGACCACATGTTTGACATGCTTGAGTTAGGGGTTTCCATATAGTATCCTGGCCAGGTACAAGGAAATTATCTCTTTTCACACCATAATTTACCCTGTTTTGGAATTTTTGGTATTAGAATTTTAATACATTTTATTAACCATTAAAAAAGTATCTTGCCAATTTTACTTTTCTCTGCATGTTTGCCTCCCAAAGAACATAAATAGAATGTCTGTTTTGGGAATATGATGGTAGAAGAAAAAATAGTAATGATAAATGATAGGGTATATGTACACCTGCACAAATTAGGAGTTGGAGACCATTCCAGCATATGCCATCCTAAGTAATATGCTGTCTTTTCAACATATCATTCTGTTTTTGGTTCTATTTATCTTTCTGTTATTTATAAGATTTATCCTACTATTAATATAAAACATAAAACATATTGTCAAATAACCAACAGAGTATAATGTTTATCATCTTAGTTCCTAAAACTGAACTGGGTAGTAGATACGTAATTCCATTTGTAATAAGACTTCCATTTTGTTCTCTTTAGGTCAAACTCCCTAAAGATCAGGTCACCTCAGACAAATGAGGTTACCATAATTTCATTATTGACTTATACTTGTTTCGATGGTTGTTGAGTGAGTTTGATGAAAAAATTTAGAGTGACATCAATATGGGCTTAATCTAGATTTTGGTTGAAATAAAATATAGGGATTATGAGAAATGCCAAATAGTTTGCCTTTATTTCCCTGCCTGACTAAAAGTGACACTGCATGCAAAAACAAAAAATATGGCACAAGTTAATTTGTTGATGGTATAAAATAAAATCTTCTGTCAAATATGTCAGAAGCATATTAACTCTGAGTGGCATAATTTAATGTTTTGCATTGTGTACCACTCTAGGGAGTACAGTTTAACTCTTTTCCTCACTTATACAACAAATTTGAGACTTTAAACGTACCGGAAGATTAATTATTTTTATTTACTCTTTTCTAGGCAGGACAAGCTGAAGATTCACATGCGGAAACACACAGGAGAGAGGCCATACTTGTGCATCCACTGCAATGCTAAATTTGTTCACAATTATGATCTTAAGAACCACATGCGCATTCACACAGGTGTCCGCCCGTACCAGTGCGAATTTTGTTACAAGAGTTTCACTCGCTCTGATCACCTTCATCGGCACATTAAGAGACAGAGTTGTCGGATTTCCCGGCCTAGGAGAGGCAGAAAGCCTGCTGCTTGGAGGACAGCCAGTATGCTGTTTTCACACAACAGCCATCAAGAGGAGGACAGTTTTATGATGTCCACTGACCGAAGCAGCCATCGTTCTGGAGGAGCAATATTTCTCCCGGGACCTAATCAAAATAATTTTATGGAAGAGTCTAGGAGTGTAATAAACTTTCAAGACTTGGAAAAACAATTTGAAGAGACTCAAATCAAGTTGCTGGAAAGGGCGCACTTGGAATCCGAGAGGAATGGAGGACATTTTAATTTTGCTTTGGCCCATAATGAGAATAACTCTCCTAATCCATTCTACGCTGGTTCAAACCCTTGGGATACACCTTTGAATCGTACATCAATTTCCGACACAAACAACTAAATCATTTGCCTAAGAAAAACAGACTGTTTAAAATTGTTCTTCAATTGTAGATTCGCCTTTTCCATACAAAAGCTAAAAAATATAAAAACTAGCTGTTGCAGATGCATTCCAAAGAAACAAGGAAGTTATGTCCTAGTTCAATTCACATATGCATGTATAATTTTAGTGGTAATCCACATTTACGTTTTTAATTAAGAAAGACCTGGGGTTGTAGCGATGATACTCTGGAATTTAATAATTTAATTTATTTTAAATTTAAAACTGACAAAAAGGATTTTATTACTTTCCTGGTTTGTAGTTATCGAAATATAACGAAGCAGTTGATGTACTGGGCAGATCCCTTGTGGGTTAGGTATAACATTCTAAAAATGGACTAATCAGCTTGAACCTTGGAATGGTTTCTATGGCGATTGCTCCAATTTTAGTACTTTGTAAACCTACATCCCTCTAGACCGATCCTACAGTCTACGGATCCTTTCAAATGGTACTTGCAAAACACGACCGAGCCAAGATCTGGTTTCTTTTCTACTTTAATGTTTTATTACTTGAATGCTCCAATTGGCACCTACAAATGGAAGGGTTATTTTTAGCTGTAAAATATTTCACATGAGAAAAAAAAAAACATTTTGAAACATTCCCTGATCCGCAAGATGGACAATTTCCTGTAAACCAGGAAACCGTGACTGGTCGAAAGGTATTTCCTGGTAAAATACTGGAGTAAACTAATATTCTCAGCCAGCATGTAGAGTACAATATAGTAACAGCTTTTGCAGGTTAAGAGCTGTGTAAAGGTAGTTTGACATTTCTAAAAATGTACTTAATCATTTTGCAATCTTACACTGTGCTATATTATCGTGTTAAAGGGGAACTGTCATTATCCAGGATTATCAAGCGGCATATAGAATTGTTTTGATTATTTATCACATATATTTACCAAATATGTGTTTCTGAGGTGTGAAAAAACACAATTAAATGTAAAAATCCACACTTCATTGTGCGACTGGGTGCCTCCATCTTGACTTTTTATACATCGTTGTTATAAGTTCTGTCCTTTGCATCTGGCAGTTAGCATAGAGAAAGCTTACAGAGATGAGGAAAAAAATGAAACAATGTTTCTATTACATTTGAAAAGAAAATGGACATAACATGAAAGAGGTTAACAGACATTTTAGAGATTTTAATGCTTTGTTAAAGAGTTTATTTTCCAGAGAAGTGACAGTTTCGCGTTAGCATCTTACAATTCCCAAGAAGTTTAATATATAATGAGAGGCATGTACTAATAAAGTACAAAGATAAACAAGACGGCAACAAAGAATTACTTTTTTTATTTTTTATTCAGCACTAGTAGTTCAGAACTCTCATGTGCAAATTAGAACTGTTGTTGGAGGTAGGTTGATCTCACATTTAATATACATGATAATGTGTTTGTAACATGCCATTTCTTGTGAGTGATCATTTCTGTGGGCATTTTCCATCATTATTTATCACAGTAGCACAACTATGTTCTCTATATTGATTTTTTGCTGGTTAAGAACTAATAAGAAAAAAATTTAGAAGGAACAATTCAGTATTGTCTTTTTTTTCCACTCACCGTTTTTTTACAGTTATTTTTTTATTTTTATTTTTTTATTTGTGGCAGGGTATACCCCGGGATGACTATTTGCTGGGATGCTATGTAAAACAAAAAATATCATACATGTACTTTATATGCACATTAAAAGAAGATGAATAAATGAGGTGGGGCATCCCTAATTTAGAGTAAATTATAAAACGTGACCTTAAAGGAAAACTCCAAAATAAAAAACTATATATTTATAGTAGGTGGGGAGGGTGTAACGAGGTTCATTTACAATTTATTTTTATTGAAGTCTGCACCTTTTAGTAAAATTGGAAAGAAGGATACACTCTTCAAACTTAAGCTAAAATGCTTTATATGTGTGTAGTGTCCCTTTAATTTTTTACTTTTGTAACTTCACAATTATATTTGATCACCAAACCAAATATTAATTTAGATTTAGAACTATCATCTGGGATTATATTAAAAACAAAGTACGAAGTAAAGGTGAACTAGCAGTGGAGGTCCCCTTCTTGTGAGGGACAATGCCATCACATATTGCGCAAGGGGCCCCTGATCGCCCTCCGTCCTCCTGGGTCTCCCCCCGATCTCTGCTCCGCGCCTCCCGGATGCTGCACCCCATCTATCTTTCTTTTTTCTCGAACTATCTACTCTGTTTTTCTGTTCTGATCTCTTTTTTCTTACTTCCCGATTCCTAAGGGAAGGATACCTCTCAATTTTAATTTTGTTTTGATATTTTTTACATAAATTTCCTCAGGCATGGTCAAAATAATGAAGGAACAGGGAGATCTAGAGCTAATGGATAGATATTAAAATAGGACTCCTATAGTTATGCCTGAATGCCTGAAAAATATAAAACCCTCGATAGGAGACAAGCATCAAAGATGTAAAGAAAGGGTATCACAAGGTTCATTTGGAGCACATTCTACATTCTAATGTAATACCAATGTTGGCTTCTGCGCAAGCAAAATTATTACTGTACACCTGTTACTCCTGTCGAGTAGATAAAATAAAGAATAAAAAAAAATCCCCCCCCAAAAAACAAAGTACACCAGTTGTGAAGACACCACACCGTTATCAGCAACTTATCCCGGCAAGGCAATAAAAAAAAAAATCAGGCGGCAGCATCCATACCAAAATCTTGGTTAAAGAGCTAGATTACCATTTGTGAATAAAGTAAATTGCTTGTTTACAATGAAAACTCAACCAATCCAAACCATGCTGGAGGCACTTCTAAATAAGAAGGGTAACATTAAAAAGAACCCAGCTGCCTAAGAGACATCAGGCAAGAACTTAAAAAGTAAGTCAACAGTGTAGGGAGAGGAGTTAAAGGTCAGTCATTGTAGGCTGAATTGATGGTAGAATCATAAAGGAAGCCAAGGGCTAGTCCTACTGGTCCTTGTAGGTAAAATAACAAGTTAGTTTGGTTTTCATGTTTCAGAGTGAATGTACTGTAGAGGTGTTAAATAACAAAGTCTTACATAGGGCTGTATTAAACACATCCATGTCTGTCAAACCTTACTGCTCCAACAGGAAGTGAATGAGCCACATCTTTGGGACATCACGTTCATGATATTCCATGTTTGGTATTATATCACTTGAGGCACATATCTAAGAATGCATCACAGTGGCACCTGGGGCTCAACAATCTAATTTCTTACAAAATTTTGGGTGACTTTTACTTTTTAGTTTTCACTTTGGTGAAACCTTCTATGATACTCTTGGAGCCTGTTTGTCTGTTGAAAAAAAAAAAAAGATCCATAAACTGACAATTATCGCCATTGATAGTTGTCAGTATAAACCCAGTCTACAATGAGAAAATGTACAAACTGCAGTTCAAGGAACACTATAGTGTTAGAAATACAAACATGCATTCCTAACACTATGGTGCTGGAGTAGCAGTTTAGGTCCATGATCTCCCCCACAATGGAGTTAAAAGGTGTTTAAACATACCTTTCAGGTTAGCCCCGCCTCCATGGCTGAGATTATCATTTTCTCTGAAAAGGCAGTGTTTAACTTGAAAAGCCTGCAGGGACAGGCTGTAGACACCAAAACCACTACATTAAGCTGTAGTGGTTCTGGTGACTATAGTATCTCTTTAAAAGAAAATAATCATGCATCCTATATTCCACAGAATTGATTCACTAGTGAAACTGATGAATGAAGTGTGTGAATAATGAATTTACTGAATGCTCACATTTAAGTTGTTGCAGTTTTATAGAAACTAGAAAAATGCTCCCTCACAAGTGGTACTATGTAATATGGAGATTCACATATTACCCAGTATAGCCTAAATATGTATTAAAAAGCAAAAGTCCACAAAAAAGCCACTCATTCACGCAATGGAACCCTGTTCTCCAATGATCTCAACTTACAGATTTATTTACTGGTATGAATTGTTCGTCATTCAAAGTGAAATTCAAAGTTTAGGCCGAAATAGCTGAATGGGTTATCAGTTAAGCTATCTTGGCCAGAACACCTAATAACTTAGACCACTTCATCTCAGTGCCATGATCCCACTTCAACCCCGCAGGTTCTGCCCAATGACAATATTTTAATTGCAGGGTTTAAATGCATCTATGAAAAAAAAATAAGACATGGTGCAAGAGAATTTTGAGAATGGCTTACAGCTCAAGTAGCTTGCTCTTAGGTGGGTCCTGGCTCAGATCTCAAGCTGATTTGAGCTCATCTTCTGCCATTACAAAGGGAATCTAGGCAATTTGAATATCAGACTGATCCCAAACCCAAAGGGGCAATTCAGATCCAAATGGCAGGATGGCTCCCCCTGCACGAGACGATCATTTCAGCTTTGTTAGGCCACATCAGTGAGTAACCCTTTAAACTTAAGGAGAGCAAAAAAAACAGGGTGCAAGAGAATACTGAGAATGGACAACAGCTCAAAAAGCTCACCCTTCAGTGGGCCATCACTCAGATCTGAAGATAGTCTTAGCTAGTTTTCCAGGGTTGCTATAACCCTTGTGCAGAGAGAATATTTTTGAGACCTGAGCGGGGATTAACCAAAGGGCAAGCTACTGAATTTTTCTAAGCTATTGCCCATTCTCATTCGTGTTCTCATATTCTCTGTTTTTGTTGCAATTCAGTTTTTTAGGGCTCTCCATAAAAGGGTTATCCAGAGGTGGACCCCGTGCTGTCTGTACTCAGAGGGGTATCAGCTACACCTCACTGACGAGGCACAAGAAAGGCCAGATATGATCATCCGGGGTTACTGTATCTCTTGTGCAGAGATACAAACTTTCTGGCATTTTGGTTCTAGACTGAATTTATGGGTGGGATCAGTCTGATATGCACATGGTATAGGTTCTCTTTGTAATAGATCAAGTGAGAGAGGACTAACCGAAGACCAAGCTACTAAATTTTTGTAAGCTTTTGCCCATTCTCAGAGTTCTCATATTCTCTGTTTTTGTTTAATGTCTCTAGTCACTGTCACTCAGAGTAAAATTCTGCTATTTCAATTAGATGGCACAGTGCAGAGTTTTTCCAAACATTTTTTTCATATGGGAAAGCATTGCAATCACCAATGTCGATGATCTCTGTCAAGAGGGTGGAGCACCAGCACAGAGACTGGCACTTTGAGGGGAAAAAAGTAAGTAAACCACCTTTTTTATTTCCTACAGGTGGGGGCTGGTAATCTAAATGGTTATAAGGGAACTATATCATTAGGAATACACATTTTTATTACTAATGCTATAGTGTTCCTTTAAGGACCAATGACAGTCTTTACCTTTATAATGAACTGTTCTTTGAAGATAGACTTCCGAAATGGAATGGCCAAATTATGCATCAAATTCATGGATTAACTCAACTCTGAAAACGAAATGAAAACATTCTAAACTGATATAAGATCTTCAGTAAGAGATGATGATGATGATCACATTAAAGTATATTATTTAGTCTTTAGAGGAAAGTAAATTATGTGAAAGGTAGAATTCATGATCTTTGTATCCTATTAATGCTCTAATATAACTAAAGACACGTGGATTGACAGTACTCAGTGATCCATGCAAATAAATATTTAATATGTGCTGTAGGGATAAAGGCTGCTTTGTAAACCTGATGTATGTCCTGATTTGATGTTTTAATCCATTGTTACTTTGTATGGCATGGTCAAATGCTAAAATACACATTGCAGTTATTAAAAAAAAGACCACCTCGTGTTCACAATTATTTATGGCAGGGTGACATCACCAGTTCTTTGGGCATTAATATAGAGCTGAAAAAAAACAGGTTGCACCTGCAGCGGGTGGGGACCCTAATTAAATAAATGGGGGGGAACCTAATGTCCCCCCTTAGGTCCCTACCCATGAGCGGCCCGTGGAGACTCTAATAAATTAAAGGGGGGACCTCATGTCCCCCTTGGTCCCCACCCATGAGCGGTGGGTGGGGACCCTAATTAATTAAAGGAGGGATCTAATGTCCCCCCTGGTCCCCATCCATGAGCGGCGGGTGGGGACCCTAAATAAATAAATAATGAGGGGGACCTTATGTACCCCCCAGGACCCCACCCATGAATGGCGGCATAGGGGCCCAAGCTCCCCCAATAAAAATACCCTACCTACCTCCCTCACCCTAGTTCTGTGGAGCTGCAGACAGGATATTATGGCCACCGGACTACCAGGGAGCTAAAAAAAAGGTATTTAATTACTTACCAGCACCCCCCTAACTCCCAATATTATCAGCCCCCCCTCACTCCATCAATACCCCCCTCACTCCATCAATAGCCCCTCCTTCACACCATCAATACTCCCCTCTTTCACACCATCATCAACCCCCCTCACTCCATCAAATCCCGGTATCCTGGTGGGCCAGTCCAGCCCTGCTCACGTGCATATCACATCCTATGACAACAATACACTACCGAACAACACTGCAACAAACACAGACCCGCTCCTAAATAGTATGTTAAATACAATACTTTCTAAGGTTATTTGTTTTCTGTTATTGTTCTTCTTTAACTATAAAAAAAACTAAACTCTGGCGGATTGCAACCAAGTCAATTACCACAACTTGAAGAAATGCCTTAACAAAATAACTCAACTTTCTTTTCCTTTCTGCAATACATTGTCGACATATGTACTATGATATAACTTTTGCACAAGCTTAGCAATGTTACTTTACCATTCAATCTCACAGGCTCCTGACGACGGCGTTTTGAACACGCTGAAACGCGCATCGAGCGTTTTCTTTTTCTTTAATCTCTGCACTTGGTAGGACTTTTATATTTTTGTTACCACTTTGGTTATTGATTTTTAGGTGTTTATTTATTTATAACTTTAGTAGGGAGAGTTAGTTCAGGTAGACACAAGTGGTTAGACCACGGTGTCGAGGTAACTTTAGGGTGAATTGAGAGATTTATTTATTTATTTTTTGTGTGAGGCTTTTCATCTGCGTTTAGACCTGATTACCCGGTCCCTTGTTCTCTGGGGACCCTGTGCCTCTTCTCTCTCCCTAACCTCATTTACTCTACCTTCCTGTCAGTCGGACACTAGGGGAACTGGAATTTAGATGCTAGCTAGTACTCCAGACAATTGATCCCCTGGGCACCGTTTAGTAGATCTCCCTTTTTTTCAAGTTATACTTTTTGTTTGCATATCCCTTTTTATCCTGAGATTGATTAAAGGTAGGCCTCCCTTCCTCATTTCTTATACAGCTCTCTTGATGTTGGTTTCCCCTTGTGGGACTCTACACATCACCTACTCCTATTACCTACATATTTTGGAGGGTTACCCCCTCATTGGAGCTCCCTATTAGGTGGTTATAGTGGTGCAGCTCATGAGCTCTTGACTTGTATCCGGACTCCTGACCTGCACTCTGTCTACTTTATTTCTCCATTTTGTGTTTACCATGTAATCTGCCATTGCAAAAATAAAGAATATATATTTTTTTAAATAGGTAATATAGGGCCAGAGGGCATTTGAGGGTTACGAGGGGGGAGAGAGGGAGGCAATTAGATGTAATGGAGTCGGGAGGGGGGTTAAAAAAAACCTGCATGCCACTTTAATTCACTTTTCTTTCTGTTTATGCATCCCTAGCTACACCTCCGCTGGACTGTGACTGACACAGCCTGCGTGAAAACAGAATGGTTTAATTTTCAATCAGATGTATCTCCTGCTCTGTAAATGTAACTTTTATTACATACTAATATGATATCTAGAGATAATTTTAGATGTAAGATACATTTTAGTACAAAGGTTATTCGGTATACAAACTGCATAAATTATGTAGCATGAGGCTGTATAAGCTTGTTTGTTCCTGTAAGTTTTTGTAATTGTCTCATTTATTGTTAAGTCTCTCCCTCCAATAATATTGTAAAGCGCTACGGAATTTGTTGGCGCTATATAAATGCCAATAATAAATAAATAAACAGGAGAAATCAAGGTAAATTAGGCAGGAAGTTAACAGTCAGCTCTTGAATTTCATGTGTTGGAAGCAGAAAAAATGGGCAAGCAAAAGATCTGAGTGACTTTGACAAGGGTCAAATACTGATGGCTGAGGACTAGCTCAGTGCATCTCCAAAAGGGCAAGTCTTGTGGGATGTTCCCTGTGTGCAGTGGTTTGTACCGACCAAAAGTGGTACAAGGAAGGGCAACAGATGAACCGACGTCAGGTTCATGAGGCACGTGGGGTCTGGTCCAAGGTACATTACAAAGAATTCAAGGTGTTGCCTTGGCCCCCAAATCCCCTCAAATCTCAGTCCGATTGAGCATCTGTAGGATGTGCTCGAACAACAAATCCGATCAATGGGGGCCCCAGCTAGCAACTTGCATGACCCAAAGGATCTACTGCTAAGGTATTGGTGCCAGATACCACAGGACACATTCAGAATTCTTGTGGAACGCATCAGAGCTGTTTTGGCATCACATTGGGACCTACAAGATATTAGGCAGGTGGTATTAATGTTGTGGCTGATCAGTGTATAAGTAGACTGGATTTTCTCTGTACACTAGTGACATCTAGTGATTAAAATGCAGCTTTAAAAATGCTAGTAGTTTTCTCAGTTTCTTTTAGCATGGAGACATCTGGTGGATTTTGTGGGTAGAAAATTGTACTAAACGACTGGTAAAGGTTCTCCGAGTGCTCTGACCCACAACGACAGTCTATTTGATACAAAGTAGGCAGGAAGGAGCTGCTTTCTTGTGTAAACTACCTGACATATTTCATCCCAATCACTCAGTACTTTCTCAAAGGAATATGTTGGTAAGAATGAAGATTCCACCTCTCAGTGTATGGTGTTATAAGCTCTAGGGTTACACATGTTAAAATAATGGAAGCATTAAATAACAGTGGTATTTTATTAGTTCATTAACAGTAAATTAAAATGCACAAATACAAATATGTAAATAAACATATAAAATATGACTTTGTGCCTGAGAGGTAGTGTTTAATGACATATATATTAACATACGAGCAGAGCAATATAAAGATCAACAGATCAGTCTTACGACAACTCACTAATATCTCCAGGTAACACGTGTCCAAATGCAAACAGCTAAGTTAAAGAGAGTCACCAGCAGCACGTAGAATTCTGTAAGAAAAGCCCCATACACACGAGGCTTATGTTCACCGCTCAATTGAGTGCATTCACAAAACGTTAATCTTGATGAACAATTGAGCAATATTTTATCAACCAATTTGCCCAATTTAGAAACAGGTGGGTTATCTTTCTACATGATTCTTTTTTGAGAAAATATTTAACTGAGCATCCAAATTTTGGGCAGCCAGCCATTTAAAATGTATTATATGCAACCAACCCTTAAATTCCTTAGGATTCTTCATGTCCAACCACAAGAAATGTATCACCAGTATATTTATAGATCATAGGTGTAAATATATAGTCCCCTTCACACATAAGAAACATTATGTCATTCACCAAAATATCAATTGTTGTCCAATTTGTGTAATCTAGGACATTGTGTAAGGATACCTTTACATATGCACAACAGTAATAAAGACAAACGTAATCAGTTTACTGAGAGGATTTGAGCAGATTAAGAAATGTAAAACTCAAGAAACATACAATTAGATTTTTAATCATTATGAAGCCTTCTCGATGTGCACTCCAGACATTCTGTCCACTTCAGGGTTAAACGAGGACCTGGAGTTTAATTTTACTTGAAAAACTGAGAAAATTAGAAAAGGCTTCACTATGGAATGATTATTCACGATTAATGGTCTGATGTAAAGCTTATTTTATAATTCCAACTATTTAGAAAATATTTTAGACATACTTTAATGTTTGGGAACCTACATGCAATTACTTTCAGAATATTATGTTGTGTATAGATTAGCTGGTTTAATGCTTTTAAAAATATTGATCAAAATGTAAATAACAACATATGTTTTAGTTTATTTATTGTAATTCGAGTTTAATGGAACATTCCAAACCCCTAAAGCACTTTAGCTTTGTTAATCAGATAGCTGGGAGAGTGCTCTTCTTCACTCGCTTTGAGAGGTCACACAAAGTAGAAGTGAGGCTTCTCATAAAGAAGCATTGTTTTTAGTTCCTCTCTATGAGAAGTATTGCCAGGTCAGCACAATGATTGCCACCCATACACCCTATGAGAAGGATTGGATTGGCCAGAAGATCGAGCAGAGCTGCAGTAAGTGACCCTCCCACTGCTGGGTTAAAACTAAGTACAGCTGTGATTTAACGAAATATTATAGCGCCAGAACTGCAAAGCAGTATTCCTGGCACAATTGCTGCCCCTGCCTCCCACCTCCTCACCTACCCCCCCACCCCTGTGTTAAATAAAGGGTTAAAAAGCCTTTATTTACTAACCTGATCCCAGCGCCGATGTCCTTTCGGCAGTGGGTTGATTCTCTGCCCCCTCCGACGTCCTATGACGAGCGGCTGCTTATGCGCATGCACAGCAAATGCTGCATTCGCATTAGACCTCTCCATAGAAAAGCAATGAATCAATGCTTTCCTATGTTGAAAAATCTTTAACAAATGAGTGGTTGAACTTATATGGGCAATTTATATATATTCATAAGTGTTAGATTGTCATATAAGTCGACATTAATTTTTAGAAAATTTTCAGATTTATGTGTTTCACAGTTTTATCACTTCAGTAAATTTGCATTGTATATTAGATTGTATTTTCTTTGTTGAGCAGAGCTGTATATACATACTATTCTAACCCCTAGTTGTGACTAGCCAAATAACTAGATATACGTGATAGACATGTGCAATTCGTTTCGTTCCGAATGCACATTTGGATGAATTTCATGAAATTCGGACATTCGGATGCTTATGAATGTCTGAAGTTCGAATTGCCGAAGTTCTGAAGTGCTTCAGGTTTCTGAAAAGTGGCAAAACAAGTGGTTAGAGTTCCAAATTGCTGAAGTGCCGAACCAAATGCCATTGGTCCGAATTGCCAAAGCAGACAATTTTTTTTACTTACCCGAATTTCCGAACTGAACTGAATTTTTTGCCCATTCAAATCCTTAATACATGATACTTTACTCTACAACAGGAATGTTGCAGTATGATATCTTTATTAAAATTCAGCTGTTTCACATTTCATTGACATGAAGGGTGGAAAATGATTGTGGTCAACATAATTGATATATATCCATTCAATATTCGCCAATATTTCCAGGCAGTAAAGAATCTGGATTTAATAGTGTTCTTCAGACAATAAAAAAGTGTTCAAATATTTACTTTGATATAAGTTATTGTTCTTCTGACAGATAGCATTTATTTATTTATATTTTTTATGATAGAACTTCTGCACTTCTAACAAAGCTTATTTTTTCCAAAAAGATATATTTTTTAGATTGTGCTAGTTGGCTTTAAAAAAAAAAAAAAAAATTGTTAGAGGACATTTAAAATAGTTTTATGTACAATTGAAATATCAGGCCATAAACTGTCCCTCAAAGGAATGGAGGCTAGGAGAAAGTGTAGACCTTGAGAAGACCTGTAGACGAGGATTAGCAGAGGTGGATTGAACAGAGGAGAAGAAGGTAATTGGTGGAATCGAAGGGTATTAGAATGGGCATATTTGTGGATTAGAGAGGAATTGTAATGCGGGTGAATTTAATTTGTTAATGGCAGTAGCTTGAATTGGGTCCTAAAACATATGGCAAGCCAATATAAAGACTGGCAGAGGTGTAAGGTGTGAGAGGATAAGTGATTGAGGTAGAAAGGCTGGCAGCATCATTAATAACAGACTGAAGTGGTGCTTTACAGATACAGATAATTACATAGTTACCTAGTTACATAGCTGAAAAGAGACATGTGTCCATCAAGTTCAGCATTCCTCATGTTTGTTTTTGCTGTTGATCCAAAAGAGGGCAAAGGAACCAAGTTTGAAGCACATCCAATTGTGCAACAAACTAGGGGGGAAATTACTTCTTGACCCCCAGAATGGCAGTCAGATCAAGAAGCTATTACCCCCTAATTAATGATATCCCTGTGTTTTATGTTTTATTTTATTTGCCTTAGATAATGATGACTGCCTTAGTAGCATCTTGTATTAGATATGGGTGAATATGCAATGTTTTTGAGATGGAAGTAACATGATTTGGATACAGTTTGGATTTGGGAGGTAAAGGTGAGTCCAGAGTCAAAAGTGATACCAAATCAGCAAGCTAGTGGGGTTAGGTTAATAGGTGTTCCATTTATCTGAAGGGAAATATACAAAGAAGGGTGTTTGAAGGTTAAAAGATAAGAAGCTCAGTTTTGGAAAGATAAACTTGTAGAAAATGAGTAGACATTCAGTGAGAGATAGTGAAAATGCGGTTGGTGACACATTCCAGTAGGCTATGAGAAGGATTCAGCAAGGAGAGGTAGACTTGAATGTAGTCAGCATACATTTTAATACTGAATTCCAAAGAAGCTAATAAGGTTACCAAGAGACACAGTATAAAGAGAAAATATTTCATTAAATGAGTATTTAGATAGATAGGAATAGAACCAGGGAAGGAGAAACCCACAAATACCAAGGTTGAGGGGGTTAGAAGAAGGACCGAGTGATGAACAGTGTCAAAGGCAGGAGAAAGGTTGAGAAGAACTAAAAGATAATTTTTTAATTTTTTTTTTAATTCTTTATTTTTGTTGTGCAGGTAGGAACAGCATATAATCAGGCGCCACAACAGCATATTGCAAGAGTATCATACATTAGGTAGTGGCATGAAAATGTGCACATTTTTATAGTTTTAACAAGCTTAATTAAACATTTATACTTTCAGCGTA
The DNA here is from genome assembly GCF_036172605.1 of Pelobates fuscus. NCBI lineage: Eukaryota > Metazoa > Chordata > Amphibia > Anura > Pelobatidae > Pelobates > Pelobates fuscus. The sequence continues at coordinate 56,150,591 of NC_086321.1, forward strand.
ATAGTGAGTAAGACAATTGAGTAAAACCAATGCTCAACAAGTTTAGATTAGCTATGATTTGTTTTGTTATTTTTTCGAGGGGATTCTTCTATTTTGCTTATCATGAAAGGTAGGATACAAGATTAGCTAGAACAGAGTAATATAAGATTAAACATTGCATATTTTTTATATAGACAGGCTTAAGTTACTACGGTTGTTATGTGATTGTCAGTTTACAAGCTATGTATTATCAACATCCAGTACTGGCTTCTAGCAGCTTAATTAGTTTCAATCATGCTCATTAAGATTTAACCTTTCCTCCTCAAATTTAACGCATGTAGGCAACAGCGTGAAAAACTCTGCAAGGGGTGTAACGGTGGCAGTTAGTACACATTAGATTATAATTCAGCGTGTATTACAAAACTAAAGATATACTAAACGGGTTATTAGGCATTGAAAAACATCCATGACTGAGTCCCAAAGGCTAAGTCTAGGTAAAGGTATGCGAGGGGCATATAGGGAGCCCTGTACATGTCGGGAGTTCACCAGGGTAGATCAGATCAGGTCTGCAGAGCCGTCTGTGCCTGTGCCAGGAGACAGTCCGGGGCCTCTTGCCTGTTCATCCAATACCCAGTCTGTTCTGTGGTCGTTGGTCTCTCTGCGTTGGGCTTGTGTTCCGCCGGTACCTTCTGCAAAGACGTGAGGTGGTATTGTGCCTGGGTGCCTTGTGGTGATCCTGAGCGCAAGTCCGCCATCTTGTGAGGCTGCGTGTGTCAGAGACCCGTGGGCTTTGTGCTGGCGTTTATGGATGCGGATGCGGGTATCTGGGTCGGCGTGGCTGGTTTCCCTCCACTTCTTGTGTCGGAGCTGAAGTGGCTGGGCGGCCGCCCTGAGGGCCTGTAGCAGGGCTCCATAGTGGCGACGGCGGGTCACCGGGCGGATCCACGAGGCCACCGCCCGAGCCGCCTGAGGGTAAGGCATTCCCCTGACGTGTAGCATCTCGCAGAAGGCCGAGTAGAGCCAGTGTAGGGCCGCCAAGGAGTGGGGGTACCTTAGCTTCTCCTCATTCTTACTCTTCGGCAGTCGTCGGGCGGCCATCTTGGACACGGCTGTCTTGCTGTCTGCCAGCTAGGTGGGTTGTCACACTCGCTTTCGACCCCAGCCCGCCTGCCTAGTGGGGACCGGGATGTCCCCCCCGGTCCAGGGGGGGGGGGGTTAGGAGGTCTGTAGAGCTTTCTGGGGTCTCCGGCGTCGAGGAGAGCGGCCGCCTCTCCCCGGCTCCAACTCCTGTAGGCCTCAGGTCGCATTACGTTCTATGTGCCCCGATTTGTTCGAAAAGGGTATCCCCCGATTCTCCGGTGCACCCCCTTCGTGGGTGTCGCACCCCGGAGGGGATCTGGGCAATATAGCCGCTGATTTTGCCCTGTTTGTTTCTCGCCCGGCGGGAGCTCTGTCCCCATGCGCCTAGTCAGCTCGGCGGTCAGACCCCGCCCCCCAACTAAGAGATAATTGTGACCTTTTGATTTAACAGTGTGCAAATTACTGATCACTTTAGTAAGGGTTGTTTCAGTAGGGTTGTTTCAGAAACCAGAATAAACCAGAATTAAGAAGGTCAAGGGGAAATGGACCTGAAAACGTTTGTAAGACAGATGTACACAAGGTGAATGGAAGATGGGTTGGAAATTGGAGGGTAAAACAGAATCAAGAGAAGGCTTCTTGAGGATAGGACAGATAATTGCATGTTTCAGTGGAGTTGGGAAGACACCTGAAGATCGAGGGAGATTTAACATATGGCTTAGAGAAGGATCATGACAAAATGATTAAGATTGAATGAGGTGGGAAGCAATGGGGTCAATGGAGCAGGTAGTGGTATGAGGGACTAGAACTGAAAAAAACTCCTTTCAGTAAAAGGGTGTGGAGGGGGGGGGGGGAATTCAGCATTACATTTAGAGTTGAAGTAGAGTTGCAGGGGGAAGGAGGGAAGATATGAGATGCTATTCCTAATAATGTCAATAAAATAACATGCAGAATTGTGGGATGAGAGATTGGTGTCAGGGATATTTGCACTGTTTTATTTCTCATTGTTTAATTGTGCGGGTAGGGATAAGTGAAACAAAACAAGGGTCTTAAATGAAATCATTTTATTTTTGAAAAAAAAAATGTATGCCAAAACACAAATCTGGTCTGTCTGCAGGAGGAAGTAGACACTATAACTTTGAAGTTTGAGGACATACTTGTGGCATTTCTTCAGACAAAATTAACTATTTTTTTCTCAGATAGTGCTTAAGTGCAAGTGTCTTCCCACCTTCTAACAATCAGGAGGGAGCTGACATGTATTTTCTTTTTCTCCAGAGAAAGATTAAAGGAACACGCCAGCCACCATAACTACTTCATATAATTGAAGGTCCTGGGTGTGCGTCAACTGACTCTCTCAACCTATCATAAAACTGAGAGAAAAAGGTATGTAACTCAAAGACCTTGAAGTCCTACTTAACTTACATTTATGTGCAAAGCTGAGAGAAAATAACCATTAAAGGAACACAATAACATAAAAATATAGTTATAGTTGGAATATTTAGATTATCATCCCCTCATTCATATTAAAAAACAAAAAGAAGTTATAAAGTCACATGTAATGCATTCACAGCATTTGGGTTCATCATCACTAACTGAAAGTCTTCTAGTAACTGTCACTAGAAGCGTTATTATGGCAATATGTAATAGCAACATTTCACATCGCCATACAAAAGGGACAGGGTCTGTGCACCAAATCCACTTTACTAAGATGTAATGGCTTTTATGGTTCAGGGTCCCTTTAAATTCCATGCTGGTAAAAATATTTTTAACCGCTTAAGGACCAAACTTCTGGAATAAAAGGGAATCATGACATGTCACACATGTCATGTGTCCTTAAGGGGATAAGGACCATGCTGCAATGAAAATATAGTGTCACTAGTCTTTAACCCCTTAAGGACACATGACATGTGTGACATGTCATGATTCCCTTTTATTCCAGAAGTTTGGTCCTTAAGGGGTTAAGGGGGTAAACGTACCGTATTTATTCGAGTATAACGCGCACACGTGTATAACGCGCACCCCTAATTTTCGATTAAAAATCGGTATAAAATTTTGTACCGATTTTTAATCTAAAATTAGGGGTGCGCGTTATACTCGAATAAATATTAGCCCAGCAGAAGAGGGAGGGAGTGGGTGCTCCGATAATACCTCCCAGGACCGCCGGGCAGCAAGCGTTTACTCACCTCCCTGCAGCTCCTCCAGCTCCCCAGTGTAAATCTCGCGAGACCCGCAGCCGTCAGACGTAAACGCTTGCTGCCCGCACCCCCCAGGACCGCCGGGCTTGTAATGAGCCCGGCGGTCCTGGGAGGTATTATCGGAGCACCCACTCCCTCCCTCTTCTGCTGGGCTAATATTTATTCGAGTATAACGCGCACCCCTAATTTTAGATTAAAAATCGTTACAAAATTTTGCGCGTTATACTCGAATGAATACGGGTACATTTATTCCACTCATACTGATTTTACACACCTCCTGTTTTTTTATTCTATAACTGATTATTTTACGTAAAATAAGTAGAAAACAAATGCAATCTTTAGCTAGAAAAGTAGTTTTAAAAAAAAAAAAGTAAAAAGTGCAAAAAATACATACCGTACTTTTTATTTGCCCGTGTTATAAAACCCAATGAACATTTTCTTTAAATTGGATTACCCTTTACAGTGATCTCAAGGCTTTCCAGAAGCGTGTTGTAAAAAGCCAGCCAGCATCAATCTTCTTTTCCTTCTTGCAAATCTAAATCCTATAATCCCTGATCACATTCTCACCAGACACTGAATGCTCAGTACATATTTCTGTCTCACGCAATATACAGAACATTTATCCTCTATTTTTATACCTTTAACTATTTACATGGCATTAAAGCTCGAACTTCATTTCATTTTGTTTATAGGAGTGCTCCACTATCTCTGATTCTGATTTAACTTTTTCCCTTGGAGGGGAGACAGCATCTTGGAGGTATTAACAAGGGTGTTGCTAGGTTTCAGAAAAAAACGGAGGCTTGAGCCCAAAGCAAAACTCAATGATCCCTACATTAACGGAAAGGTGGGGATGTCATGACATATCCCGACCTCTCTATATTATATCTCCTCCTCTTCACCCATGAACAAGGTGGGATCTCCATGGAAGCGTTGCTTGAAACAAGCACGTTCTCCACAGCCATGTATTCAGTACAATCCATCCACACTAACTAATGAAGTCTACAGCAAAGTTCTGTTCCCCAGCACACCCACCCAACAGTCACCTGGGGGGGGGGGGGGGGGGGGGGGGTTCCACCACAGCGGTAGTCTCGCAGAGCAATATACTAATGGTGTATTTAATTTTGTATGACATGGTTGTTCTGAGAATACTCCTGCTCCTGCAACTACCTGTAGGGATCCAAGGCTAAAGAGTCCCACATCCAGGGCTTCAGCCCCTAAAGCCCCACTTAGTGACACCTATGGGTTTTATTAACATGGCAGATCTGCTTAACTAGTAAACCATTTAAGAAAGTGGGGTTCACCAGTTGCCAGTTGAAGTCTCTTCTACAGCCTTCCAGCAGCAGATGATATGACCAGCTCCCAGTAGACCCAAGGTAAGTGGTCAACTGTTTGCAAATGGTTTCACTAATTGCCGTGGTAAGGAGCCAGGGCACACAGTAGGCCAAAGTGATTATGGTGCTTGGAATGTTCATTTAAATTACACTAAATTCCTATTAGTAGCTCAACAAAAACAGAGAATATGAGAACTCTGACAAATGGCAAGCTGATTTTTTTTTTTTGCCCTCCCCAAGTTTAAAGGGTATTACAGATGTGGAATGTTTGCTCATGGGGCCTAGAGAGGCATTGGCTTCAACTCATTGCCGAGGCCTGTTAAGGCCAAAATGATCATCTGGGGTAGCTGCATCTCTCATGTAGCCCCAAGGAGCCAAAGCGCAGCTTAGCGGAGGAGGGCCTTGACAGGGGTTAGGAGGCGGGCTTAGGAGGAGCCGGCCAGGACTGGGTGGTTGTGGGTAATAGGGCTGGTCTACTTAAATAGGCAGCCATTTTAGGCAGAGCACATTTAATTTCTTACCTAGCCGAGTTTGTGTGCACCCTGGTGTTCACTGCTTTGCTGGGTAAGGTTTTCCCCTTTTTGTCTCCTCTGCAGGGCCATGGAAGACGTGGAGAGGTTGCTGGCTGGAATCCGGACGGCGGCGCTGCGACAGGACGCGGGCTGGGTTCGGGCCCAACTGGACCAGATCCTGACGGCGGCGGCGGAGAGGGATGGCGGCGGAGAGAGGCCACAACGGGCCAGGAGGCCTCCGCGGCGTCTGAGTCCTGGATCCTGGATCGGCGGAATGGAGGCCGCGGGCGGAAGCGGCACGTACAGCAGGCCCGCGGACCCCGTGGTTGAGGCCCCGCCTCCCGCGGCGCGGCCCGGGCCTAGGCGAGGTGCTTCCCGGCGGGTGGCGGCTGCAGAGGCTGACGGTGCGCACCACGGACCGGGTGGGGTGGCACCTGGCGTGCGGAGGCATGCGGCTGAAGAACGGCCCTCTCCAGGGCCTGGCCCGTCTGGGATGCAGCCCGGGAGGGCACCCACTACACTGGAGGCCGGGAAGGACGGGGCCCAGGGCAGGACGGCCCGGAGAGGGCCCCTGGCGAGCCGGAAGCAGCAGGCAAGTGCTGGGGATCCTCAAGGGGCCCCCCATGATGTGGCTGGCGTTAAGGGTACTCATGGGAAGGACAGGGCCCAGGCTGTAGGGGAAAAGGGGGGTCGGGCTTCCCCTAAGAGACTGGTAGTGGGGGAGGGGGGGCCGGTTAGCCGAGGGCAGAAGGTGGCAGGGGGTGGTCGGGCTGTTGTGGCACAGGGGTCCAGTGGTAGGGAGGCCGGAGAAGGGGAGGTAGGGGAGGAGGGCAGGCAGAGGGCTCTTCCCTCTGGTAGGTCAGGGGGTTTGGCTAGGAGGGCTGGACAGGGTGTAGTGGAGGTTAGGGGGGGGAAGCGTAGGGGCAGTTTTTCAGGGCGCAGTGGGGGTGAGGAGGGTGGGGCCCTTAGTAGTTCAGGGGCTGAGAGGGGGGGCGTAGGCGGGGTCGGCCCAGTGTTAGGTCGGGTTCTGGGTCTAGCAGTGGGAGTCCCTCCCCAGTTAGGTGCGTTAGGGCCGGTAGGCATTTTGAGAGGCGGCGACGTCGATCTTCATCTAGTGGGTCCGCGGGAGGTAGGGGGGGGTCCCCCAGGCATGGTCGACGGGGGCAGGTTTTAGGTGGTGTCGGTAGGAGTCGTAGCCCGCGGGGTGTGGCCCCTGGGAAGCAGCGACAGGACAGCGGGTGCCGGGAGGCCTTGGTGGTCGGCAGGCGCTCCCTGGGTCGGGACGGGAGGGCTGCTGGGGAACAGTGCACCCTGCCCAGGACTTCTTCTCCTCGTTTCAGGTCACGGAGCCGCTCTTCATCAGTGTTCAGGAGGCACCGGGTGAGCTCCCCGGTTGGCGGGACTTCAGTGGACGTTGCCCTTCGTGGAAGCACAGCAGTTCCCATCGCAGCCCCGAGCGCTTCCGGTTCTGGGGGCTTGGCCGGTGAGTCCAACGGATCATTGCACTCAGACACGCTAATACAAACACTACAATCACTGCTCCACTCATTGGGGGCGGGGGGTGGTTCAGGGGTGAGCATTGGGCAGGTGTGGGCGCAGGGGGTAGCGGCTAGTGGGCCTGGGGCGGGGCCCCCGGCGGCGCCGGCAAATAGTGTAGAGGCAGGGGCCGCACCCGGCCCTGGAGATGCTGGGAACGAGCGGGCGGAACTGACTGGGGGGGTGTCGGATGCGGCAAGGCAGCACGCATACGTCTCGTTTGCCGGCCCGCTCGGGGTCCACCTTAAACAGGAGGTGAAAGACAAGATCTGGAAGGGGGAGTACTTAGAGATCTTCTCTCTCCTTCCCTTGGAGGAATTTATTGACCTCAAGGAGGAAGATAAAAAAGATGAGAAGAAGGAGGAAGAGGAGAAGCGGAAGAAGTATCGCAAGATACCCAAATCCTTTGGGAACTGGTTAAGGGCGTTTTGTGTCTTGGCCAGCGTGATAGGGGAAAAGTCACCGGGCGTCTGCTCTTCCTTATTCTGCTACTTGGACGGGATTTGGGAGGCATACCGCACCTATGGCGGGCTGGCATGGTGGCGGTATGACGAGCAGTTCCGACAGCGGTTGGCGGCTAATCCGGGTATGAGGTGGGACCAGATGGACCTGCCTCTCTGGATGAAGCTGATGATGGCGCAGAAGGCGCAGCCCTTTCCGCATGCGGCTGGCGCGAAAGGACAGTCCGCCTCGTCGGCCGCCTCGCAAAAGGGACTCTGCTGGCTGTTTAATGAAGGCCAATGCAAATGGGGTGCTTCCTGCCGATTTAAGCATGAATGCTCCGGCTGCGGGGGGGCACATGGGCTGCAGCGCTGCTTCAAGAAAGGTAAGTCCGGGGGATCGGGAGCCGGGTCCGCGGTTGGTGGTGGAGGGGCTTCCGCTGCTCAGGGGACTAACCCCAGTGAGGCTAGACGCGATGGAACCATGGCTAAGCCGCTACGGTAATGCCGAGCTCCTCAGGGCCGGGTTCGGGCAGGGTTTCTATATCCCGTTCCAGGCTAGAGAGAGCATGGGGCACCCGCGTAATCTAAAATCGGTGGCGGAATTTCCAGGGGTGGTACGGGACAAGCTGGGTAAGGAAGTTATGTTGGGTAGGATGGCTGGGCCGTTTCCGGTACCGCCGGTGGAGGGCCTTCGGGTCTCCCCTCTTGGTGTGGTCCCTAAGAAGGAGCCCGGGAAGTTTTGGCTCATTCACCACCTGTCGTACCCTAAGGGCGGGTCAGTTAACGATGACATTGATAAGGGGCTGTGCTCGGTCTCTTATGCATCATTCGACCAGGCGGTCGAGCTGGTGAAGAAGGCTGGGCGTGGGGCTCTTATGGCAAAGGTTGACATTGAAGCGGCTTTCCGGCTGCTCCCTGTCCACCCGGCGTGTCATCACCTGCTGGGGTGTCTTTTCGAAGGGGGCTACTATGTGGATTTGTGCCTCCCCATGGGATGCTCCATTTCTTGCTCCTATTTCGAAAAGTGGCTGATGCTTTGTCTCGTTTTCAGTGGTCCAGGTTCCGGACGGTGGCCCCGGAGGCGCTGGACGTGGGCCTGGTGTGCCCGGACGAGATGTGGCAGTTAGGAGCGTCATGCTTGGAGGACTTGTGAAAGCGTCGCTCGCACCGGCCACCTGGGCCGCCTACAGTAAGGTCTGGGGTGCATGGGAGCGTTCCTGGGACGGGCTGGGGAGGCGAGCGTCAGGGGAGCCGCCGCTGGACGCCTTCCTGTGGTTCATCTTCCATTTGTTGGCAAGCGGTGCGTCTCCGGCGGTAGTGGACAGGACCATGGCGGCAATGGCCTTTTGGTTCAAGCTCCGTGGGGGGGAGGACCTTACAAAAACTTTTGTTATACGGCAGGCTCTTAAGGGCTACCGAAGGGGACGTAGGGTGCCGGACACTAGGCGCCCGGTGTCGGTACGGGTGCTGGGGGGTCTGATTCGGGCCTTGCCTGACATCTGCTTCGATGGGTTTGAAGTGGCTCTGTTTACGGAGGCATTCCTCCTGGCCTTTTTCGGGGCCTTCAGGATTGGTGAGTTGGTGAGTGCCTCACGGTCAGCATCAGGGGGCATACAGGTTCGCGTACTTGAGGGAAAGTTGGTGGTGCACCTGGCCAGGTCTAAAACTGACGTGAAAGGGGCAGGCAGGGACGTGACCCTGGGCCCCCTGCCGGGTTCGACCTTGTGTCCAGTAGCTGCGGTGGTGCACTACTTGGAGCGGAGGCCGATAGTGGACGGGTCGTTCTTGGTGCATGCGGACGGCTCATCGCTATCCCGCTTCCAATTCACTAAAGTTTTCCGGAAGGGCTTGGTACGGCTGGGGTTGAGTGCGAGCGCCTATGGCACCCACTCATTTCGCATCGGAGCAGCCACAGAGGCTGCGCGCCTGGGATTGGGGGACGACCTGGTCAAGAGGATTGGGAGATGGGAGTCTGTCAGGTTTCGCTCTTATATTCGTTTAGGCTTATTGGAGTGCTAGCTAGGGCGCTAGTGGGGGGGAGGGGGCACTCTGTTGGGCCCGGGGGGTATTTATACTGTTCTTTTCCTCCTTCCCCAGGTCGTGTTGCTTGGATCGTGGGCCATTCCTTCGTCTTCTGGGCCGCCAGGAGGGCTGCAGCTCGAGCGAAAGGCCAGCAGCTGGGCTTTCCAAAGGACCAGTTGACAATACAATGGCTTGGGTACAGGGGATATTGCTGGAGGGATATATGCGGGGTGGTGTTGCGGAAGGTGGCAAGCGGGGTAAGGCCCGACATGTTGGTACTACATGCGGGGGGCAACGACTTGGGCCTCATTCCGCAGCGGAGGCTAGTAAAGTGGATGAAGCAGAACCTTAACAGGCTGGTTGATCTGCTTCCCGGGGTCATGTTGGTATGGTCGGAAATGGTCCCGCGGCTGCGCTGGAGGCACGCCCGGGACTACGCGGCTTTGGATAGATGCAGGGGCAAAGTTAATAGTTTGATGGCTAGCTTCGTGAGGAAGTTGGGGGGAGTTGTGGTGAGACACGTGGAACTGGAAGGTGGTTTGCCAGGGTACTATCGCCCGGACGGCGTTCACCTGTCAGCTGTGGGCTGGGACCTGCTGAACCTGGGGCTGCAGGAGGGGATGCAAAGGGCACTCTTTCTCCGGGGTGGGGGAGCTCAGACAGCTTAAGGGGTCAAGGTCTGAGCCCGTGGTGGGTTAGGGAGCCGAGGAGGAGGAAATAGGCTCCCATGAGGAACGTCACGGACATGGAAATTGTGGTCACTGGTGGTTGGTAGGTTTCGAGTCCTGGAGGTGGCTCAGAACCTGGTGGGCTAGGGGTATCCGGGTATACCCCTACCGTGGTTATTTATGGTTGGCACTTAAATGGTTATGTTGGAATAAGGTTGAAAATTGTTAAAGATATATTTATGTGTTGGTATGTTGGGGGTCATTGCCCGTTATATTAAAAGAAGGATGCGGTTGCGAGGGCGGAGTATGGGGGCAATGACCCATATTTATATGTTAAATTATTATTATATTTATGATTGTTATTATTGATGATAACTTATTATTAAACAAATGGTTATAATGGTTAATAAAAGCTGTGGACAATTTTACCCATATACCCTAGTGTCAGCGTCTTATTGGGTTAGGGATGTGGGGTTTTTGTCCTAGGTTACGACTGCCCATATGGCGACTATACACCTGTCATGTAGCCCCAAGGAGCCAAAGCGCAGCTTAGCGGAGGAGGGCCTTGACAGGGGTTAGGAGGCGGGCTTAGGAGGAGCCGGCCAGGACTGGGTGGTTGTGGGTAATAGGGCTGGTCTACTTAAATAGGCAGCCATTTTAGGCAGAGCACATTTAATTTCTTACCTAGCCGAGTTTGTCCCGCCCACCCTCCCTTGGGTTTTTAAGATCACTAATGGTTTCCCGTTTTGTCACAGCGGCGGGTTAGGGAGCCGAGGAGGAGGAAATAGGCTCCCATGAGGAACGTCACGGACATGGAAATTGTGGTCACTGGTGGTTGGTAGGTTTCGAGTCCTGGAGGTGGCTCAGAACCTGGTGGGGTAGGGGTATCCGGGTATACCCCTACCGTGGTTATTTATGGTTGGCACTTAAATGGTTATGTTGGAATAAGGTTGAAAATTGTTAAAGATATATTTATGTGTTGGTATGTTGGGGGTCATTGCCCGTTATATTAAAAGAAGGATGCGGTTGCGAGGGCGGAGTATGGGGGCAATGACCCATATTTATATGTTAAATTATTATTATATTTATGATTGTTATTATTGATGATAACTTATTATTAAACAAATGGTTATAATGGTTAATAAAAGCTGTGGACAATTTTACCCATATACCCTAGTGTCAGCGTCTTATTGGGTTAGGGATGTGGGGTTTTTGTCCTAGGTTACGACTGCCCATATGGCGACTATACACCTGTCATGCAGGGAGAGCCTGCCTGAATTTCAGATCTGGACTGTGCTTTTGGGTGAGATCTGTCTGATATGCAAATAGCCAAATTTCTCTTTGTAATGGCACAAGATGAGCTAACACCAGCTTAAAAACTGAGCAGGGACCCACCAAAGGGCAAGTCTTTAGAACTGTTGTCCGTTCTCAGAATTCTCTTGCACCCTGTTTTTTTGCTCTCCCCTATTAGTATCTCGGCGTGGTTATATTGCAATCTCTCCTTTGACATACATACTGAAAAACTATTGAAAACTAAAGTCTGTTTATATCTTCCCATAACAAAATGGACTGCGCAAAAGATATTAATGTCAGTCAAAGACTTTGGGGATGTAGTGTATGTATCATCTTACAAATTCATCTAATTAAACTCAACATTCTATATAATTAAATATATTGCTTTGTTCTCCATTGTAACTATAGAACCCATATTTGTGTTGAAAACAACTAAACTGGTAATTTCTTAAAGTATCTTTCACCCGTTTCATAACAACATCATTGGGAATCTCACCTACTACCTGATCAGTATGCTCATCATGTTGCCTCCAACCTCTGTGTCCTCTTTTCATCTTCCCGAACCTTAATTTCTATCCAGGCACAACAAAAACGAGGTGGGCCTAGCAGTGTCTTCTTACAGAGTTCCGCATATATGGAAAAACCTGTGAAAAATTTAAAAATATGCTAACTGAATTACATGAACGCATCTGCATCCATCTTTAATCAGAAAGCATCTACACTCATTGTTCGTTTAAATTGAATTGCATATGTCTCACAGTAAATATGTAATATTGCAATTTAGGCAGTAAATACGAGTGCTGTTTGGCACCAAACGAAAATACTGCAAAGACCACTAATAGCTCGATTTACTACACGGCTGCAGCTGCTAAAATGACTTACGATTGGAAGAAAGTAAAAAGACAACTGTGATATTTACTATGATGGCTCACAGGCTGCCCCTCTGAGCATAACTCAGCATAAGTATTATTACAATATTAATAAGAAGAAAGGGAGAGGCGAGGGAAAAGAAAGGAAAGGTAGAAACTAATTTCAGGTGAACCATTTGCCATCATCATAAAACCCTGAGCGGGGTAGACATGGGCCACTGTTAGCCAAGTGGCCTGGTGAAATGGATTTCATTATGTACCTTAGTTTTATTTCTTTTTATTTACTTTTCGCTAGTAGCATCTAAAATGATAACAAATTTACCTTGATGATGAGAACATTCTCTCCATAACATTGTAGCTAAGCCTTAGTTCACCTATGTGTAGTAGGGTCTAAATAGGGCCGATACGTCCATAGGACAGACTGGGGCAATGGACCCAGGCGGCACTTAAACAGGGGGGGGGGGTTTGCCGCCTTTGCCGTTAGGCGCCCGGGGCAGACTAATTGGTCGGATCCTCGGTCAGTGTCCGAGGACCCAACACCAGGGTCACCCTGTATGCTGCCGGGTGCGGGCCCCTCCATCACTCTGCCCGGGGAGAGCAGATAGAGGGCTCGCGAGTTCCCAGAGCGTTGCCACGGGTTACCACGACAATGCTCTGACCGGAGCTCGCGGGAACTTGGCCTGCAGATCACCCTCGGAGGAGCTGCAGACCGGAGAGCCAGCCCACTGGACTACCAGGGAATAAAGCACTGAAAAAAAGGTATGTAAGTGTGGGGAGGCTGTTCACACAGCCTGTCACATTTCTCACATCCTGCCACCAACCACTGTCACCCTCACATCCTGCTTCCCACTGTCACCCTCACACCCTGCCCCCCACCACTGTCACCCCCACACTGTCATTGTCACACTCATGTTCTGCCCTCTTGTCACCTTTACACCCTGCCCCACATCACTGTCACCCTCATATCCTGCCCCACAATTTCCCTCCCCACACCCAGCCATCCACCACTGTCACCTCACATGCTGCCCCCAAACTGTCACATCTACACCCTGCCCCCCACCTCTGTCACCCCACACTGTCACTGTCACCCTCACATCCTGCCACCCATCACTGTCACCCTCACACCCTGTCCGCCACACTGTCACCACCACACCCTGCCCTCCACGGCCGTCCTACACAGTGCCTCCCCCCACACGGTCACCACCACACCCTGCCCTTCACGGCCGTCCTACACAGTGCCTCCCCCCACACTGTCCCCCTATACTGTCACCTTTCTACACACTGTTCCCCCTATAATGTCACCTTCCTACACTCTGTTCCTCCTATACTGTCACCTTCCTACACACTGTCCCGCCCTTCCAGCCCACAGGTAAGAGGCAGGGAGGGGGGATAGGCCCAATTTAATTTAAACTGCTCACCCTACGACACAGACACAACTACATACACAGACACTACATCCGCTAGGCACACTGCATTCACTACACACACTGCCTCCACTATACTCACACAGACAATATATTCTACACACACTGCATACAATACACACTACATCCATGCCACATCCACGACACACAGACGCAGCATCCACGACACACAGACGCAGCATCCACTAAACAGACACATACACACAATGCATTCACTACACACTGCATAACATAATGAATGTTGGCGTGCTTTTGGTGCGGGGTAAGGGGGCAGCATTTCATCTTTAGACCCAGGCAGCACAATATCTTGGCCTGGCCCTGGCTCTAATAGTAACTATTTTAATTTTTTTCTTCTTTTCAGGTTACTCACAATAATTCTGCTGATGAATACTACTTAATAATCAGATAGCAGATGGAATCAGCTGTGGGTGCTTATATCTAGGGAAATTCAAAGTTACCTTCTTTGGAAACTCAACAAAACAGTGGTACCGCACGCTGACTGCAGAGTCATAAAACTTTACGTGCTCAGTTTAGCACGTTCTAATTCTTGCTTGGATCTTCATCTGATTGTTTTATTATATATGCCAAAAGTTAAGTATTTTTTCATCACCCATGGTGCTTTACATAATTTGAGCCTGTTTCTTGATTTGGGTAGTTTGGAGGTTGGACCAAACGACTAATTCTTTTCAGTTCTATGATTGTGGGTCTCCCTTCTTGTCTCAAGTAGACGAAGTCTCTTTATGAGTACTAGGTTCAACTTCTTGTTCACTAGTTTATGGTATTTGGTTGGCGTACACGAATAATGTACAAGATTTCATGCTATACAATTTCTCTCCCTAGCACACCCCTATGTTGTTTCACATTTGGTATAAAGATTAATGAAGAGAGGGCATTCGCTAGATGACGAAAACTTGCTATATTTAACACCCACTGGTATGGTGAGAACAGAGGGGACCACACAATCAAACAATATTCATCTCAACAGAACTGTTCCATACTGTTGTAAGAAAAATTAGTGTATTGGCTAACGCAGATTTCTATGGACTATATTGTGTAATATTTGTCTGTTATTCTGATTAAAATTTGATTTCAGACTATTATATGCACAATGGTTTATTTCTCTATTTGTTTTGCAGTTAAAACATTCTTTCTTTTTTTTCTTTTTTTTTTAATACTCTGCTCTTTTGGGAAGACAGCTGATTTAAAATTCTTTATAGACTCACCCTCCAACCTTATAGGTTTTAAAAAATGTAGGGGTGGAAACATTTTTAGATCTCCAGCCTTTATGGTCTTAATTATTCTGTAAATACCTTATTTATTTTTTTATTGGGAATATTTTTTCCCTGTTTTTGTGTTTTTCTTTTTGTTTATATATGCCCCTACCTGGTTGAAATTCATGTTTTTGGTTTTCTTGATTTAGGGACCTGAGGTATGGAACTTTGCAATGTTGTATTTAACATGTATGTGTAGGTGACTATGCTTTTATTAGCTTTCTATGAATATTATTATGGTTTATGGTCATGTATGCATCCTGTGTTCCCTTAATTGTATATTGTATAATTGACTTGGGATGAAGTATTCATTTTCTCCCGTTTTGTCACCTACCGTTCTTTTCATTGTTGTGTCCACTATTTTTTTTTTTATTTTTTTTTTTATTTAAATAAATGTTTGAAAAAATACAATTTTCATTTTCTCTTAGCCCTTAGCATAGAAACTCTAAAAAAACCTGGGTATGTTTAATTTAAAGTCCTTTTGTGACTCTTTTTACTTTCCTCTTTTACATTGTACCTTTTATTCAAACATCTTCCTTATGGAGAAATTACGATTGCATATCTGGTGTTTATTGATACGTTAACGGCTAACATTAACAATGCTGACATGGATGGTCACAATCCCACGACTACGATACTTTACAACATTACTTTTACCTGTATTGGTGAAATAGAACCTTTAGTTTTGGAATTTACAAGCCTGCTTGAGAGACGTTAGCAACACTTTAACACAAAGATGGTACAAGTAATTAAAAAAGATATAAAAAGTGTTAGTGCATTAGCAGAAGGAAAACTACAGAACACCATTTCTGACTTGATGATGTATAAAAGCAACGTTAATGGTTTGTTGTTAATCAATTTTACAACTGTAATTAAAATCTACAAAGCAAAACCGATAATATAACCATTCACAGCTGATATACAAGATTGGTGAACTTATAGACCCCACCCCCACACACACACACACCACGCAATGCCCATATGGAACACAATGGGTTAATTACACACCTGTCATTGAATAGCAACATCACTGCACTTGCACCGCACTTAGTTGTCTGTAATCTTTAACCTGTGAGAACTGCGGGAACAGAATTGACCAGACACAAAATAAAAAATGCACATACTGTACCTCTACTGCAATTCTGTATTTAGGGTGAGATCATCGCACCATGATGCACTGGATGTGTTCATGCTCGCTTGAACATTTATAGGGAAATGCTGAACAAGCGCATGCAAGCTCGGGCATTTCTTGCCTAGTGCCAAATTTCTTGCATGCGTGCCTGTGCGTACGCACTGCAGGGATTACATTATGTCTGCACCAAGGCAACTAGGTATGAAATTTAAAATTATACCATGAAAAAAAAAAACAACAAAAAACAACGCAGCCCATACATAACTTTCAGTTAATTATTGGGAAGTACAAAATACCCACATGTAACATATACATTTTAATGGACAGGGGGTCACTGTGCATCGATTGATGAAATCAAGCTCAAACATAAAATTACTACATGTCGGATTTGCATCTTGCTTTCCTAATGCCAGTGCCTACCAACCTTATTTAGGCCAAGGCACTCTTCAACAAGAGAATAATTTCCCTTTAATTTACTTTACTCACTCTTTTTTCCTCATTCAAGGACGCTAACAGCACTATAACAACTATGACAGCGAGCTCTAATGGTTATGGTGTCATAAGTGGTGTCATCAAAATCTACAGGAGGAGAGTAATAAAGTGAAAACATTTCAGAATAGCTCAGAATATTCTCTAATGGAGACCAAATTACAAAACAACCTAGACAGTTTTAAAAACGATATAAAAGATAAAAAGCATCTAAAGTTTCTAGGGGAATACAAAGATTTCAAGGAAGATAATATCTTCCACACTAAGAAAAAATCAAGAAAACATTTTGGGAGTAGACCAAGTTTAACAACTAGGTGTACAGACGTCTCGGAGTCAGATTCTAGCTATACCACCAACAGAAGGGGGTCTCCGTCTTCATCATGTTCCCAACAGGGCAGTAAGGGTATCCTTAGAGGACAGGACAAATTCTTGTCCTTTTTGGAAACCCTACCCCCCTCTGTCCCATCAACATCCACTGTCCCAATTAGTTTTTTAGACCAAGAATAGCCAGTAGCACAAAAAGGCAGATTAAGGGGCAGCGGAAAGTGGGAATACAAGCTAGAACAGACCAACAAAAGGCAAAAAATATTACCAATAATTATGATGATGATAACAAAATAATCAATTTGTCAAATGTTGTACTCTCCAATGATCATGTCTCATTATTTAAAGGATCACTATCGGGTCAGGAACACAAACATGTATTCCTGACCCTATAGTGTTAACACCACCATCTAGCCCTCCTGGGCCCCTCATGCCTCCATAAATATAACAAAATCTTACTGTATTCTTGCCTGAAGCTGTAGATCTGCATGCTGTTTGTCTCAGAAAAAACAAGCTGTCTGCTGGCATCATCAGAAGTGGTGGTCTGATCCAATCACAATGCTTTCCCATAGGATTGGCTGAGGTTGACAAGGAGGCAGATCAGGGGCAGAGCCAGCATGATTCAAACACAGCCCTGGCCAATCAGCATCTCCTCATAGAGATGAATTGAATCAATGAATCTCTATGAGGAAAGTTCAATGTCTGCATGTAGAGGGAGGAGACACTGAATATTTGGATGCATTTTAGGCAGCCATGACCCAGGAAGTATCTCTAGCAGATATCCGAGGAGTGGCCAGTGAAGTTATCACTAGGCTGTAATGTAAACACTGCATTTTCTCTGAAAGACAGTGTTTACAGCAAAAAGCCTGAAGGTAATGATTCCACTCACCAGAACAAATTCAATAAGCTGTAGTTGTTCTGGTGACTATAGTGTTCCTTTAAGAAAGGTTTGACGTTCGTTCTTACCTAAGGAGCTAATAGATTTGATTGGCTCAAAGACACAAACTTATTTGGTAGGTAATTACATACATGGAAAGAGCATAAACTATGTAAAGAAATATGTATTTCCTCTGAAGACCACCCCCACCTGCAATCCCTAGTACAGCTACTAGAGGAACAGGACAATACTCCACCTCTCACAGACTTAAGACCCCCAAGTTGCTATACCCTCAGTTTCACAGAAGTTACCAATATTGATCTATTTGTCCAGATGACTACCAATAAGATCGAAAAATTACCGATACCTGACACACAGAAACATAACTTATCACTTAATGAACAAAGAGCCCTAAGGGAACTCTGCAATAATAAAAGTTTCATGATAAAGCCTTCTGACAAAGGAGGGAACACAGTCCTCCTTAACCGTGATATGTACATTTCCATCTGCATAGACCACCTTAAACACTCTTCCTCTTTCTAAAGATCCAACCCTTAGATTCATGGAAGAATTTAAACAGGTCCTAAATCGAGCACTTGAGGGTAATGTAATTATCAACAAATAATTTAAATATATACTGCCCAACTACACTCCAACAATTGCCACCTTTTATTGCCCCCCGAAGGTACACAAAAATAGACAACAACCCCGGGGAGACCCATAGTATCTGGCAATAGCTCTTTGACCGAAAATGAATGCAAATTAAGTGAAAAACGCTTACATCCTTATGTCACCAGGCTAGCATCCCATGTTCAAGACATAAAGCAAACATTGCTGACCTTGGAAGATCTTATTGTCCCACCATACACCCTATTGGCTAGCATAGATGTTATGTCCCTCTACAACAACATTCCCCATGAGATGGGTTTGAAAGCATAAATCTGATCAGCTCACACCCTCTCAAAAAGGATTAATTCTGGAATTACTCCATTTTGTACTAACATAATTATTTTGTGTTCAATGTGATTTACTATCTACAAATAAGGGGCACAGCCATGGGCACAGCTTGTGCCCCAAGCTATGCCAACCTCTATCTTGGGTGGTGGGTGGAGACTATTTTAAATCAGGTCATTGCCACAAATTATGGTGACTTCATCCTTCATTGGTAAAGATACAATAACGGCGTCCTTCTATTCTGGACAGGCCCTATAAGTATGTTTGAAGAATTTGTACAGACTTTGAATCATAACAATATAGGGCTCAAATTAACCCATGTAATTGATGATAAAGAGTTGGAATTTCTGGATCTTAAAATATTTCTGAACCTAGATGGCAAAGTTGACACAGAGCTGTTTAGAAAGACTATCTCAACTAACAACTTACTTCATTGGCATAGCCATCATCTGCACAATTTGAAAGCAGGAATTCCATATAGCTAATATCTTCGAGTAAAAAGAAACTGCTCTAATGATGAGCCTTTTTTTAGAGAAGCCAAGGAACTGAGAAAAAATGTTAAATCCCAAGGTTATCCGAACAAAGTATTAAAAAGAGCATTCCAACGGGTTACATCTATGGAAAGAACTAGACGCTTGAGGACCAGTTGACCAAAACAAGAGCAACAAACAATATGTTGTATCGGTACATTTGATCGATTATGGGACCCAATCAAACAAATTTACTTGGACCATTGGCCAATCTTAAGATATGACAGTGACTTAGTAAACCATCTATCACCACTCCCGAGCATTACAGCTCGCAGACCCAGAAATTTAAGAGACATTTTGGTACATAGTCACATGGAACCTGAGACGGCACCTAAAACTTGGCTTACCACTACCAAAGGAGTATATAGGTGCGGTCACTGTAAGGCATGTGATTTTGTAAAACCATCTAAAATGGTTGAATGTACACAAACTAAAGAACAATTTCCTATTAAACAATTTATTAACTGTAGCTCTACAAAAATCGTCTATGTCATTACCTGCAGCTGTGGGATACAGTACGTGGGGAAAACCACCCAACAGTTTAGGAGACAAATTTTACAGCATGTCAATACAGTTACCAATTTAAATATCATCACTCGAGTAGCCAACCATACTAGACAAGTACATAATAGCAATGTCTCTAACCTTTAATTTCAGGCTCCTGAACTAATCACCCTAAATTCCAGAAAGGGTCATTTTAATTTAAAACTGTTAAGACAAATGGATACATATGTTTTAAACATTGGTACCTTGAGGTCTAAACAAGGAGTTTAATTTCACTCTTTTTATTCATGAATAGCTGCTGTCTTTGACTCTATAATAAGCTATACGACAAGTTTTTCTCGACAGCCATCCATTTCTGATTGGAATTTTATCAATTACCCTTTAATTCTCAATTTTGCATTTTTTATTCACTAACATTATTTCTTTCATTTTGTGTATTTATTCAGTTCTTTTATCTTATCATTCACACTTTGGTTTTGGACTGCAGGTAATTTTAAAATCATTACAGCTACCACTGAGACACCTTTTGATCTTTATGACGCTAAATGTCGGAAGTTTCAACTCTCAATAATTTGTTCCAACTTCCGCACCTAAAACCTATAATAGACCGATTCCACCTTTTAGCCAACGGTTATTATCTCTTTGTGGCTAGCAACCATTCATTACATTATAGTATTAACTTTATATTTAACAGTGAGTACATCGGCATGTTTGCTCACTTTCACCTTAGCGTTATTCGAATTCCACTGTGCCGTACATTACTCATCTAGTCTCTGGCTCTAATATGTACATGAAAATACTCTTGGCCACTTGCCTTCTTAGAATCCGTATCACCATTTGTCACTATGGAACCGCAAAATAGTATAAGTGTGGTGGAAGCTCGGTAGAAATTAAATTTAGTAGGCCGAGATTTCCACGTGGCATATGTGTATGTTGGTGTATCAGTTAGTCAGTTACACGTAGCTAAGATACAATCAACAGTGTACTGAGCAAGTGCAGGAATGCAGAAACGGAAAACACTTCCCCTCCTCCATTGTTCTGAGTGATCCATGTGGTCTAACATGTAAGGGAAGTTAGGCTTTGTTCAGCTGATTGGGTAAAGAGTATATGTGGGTAGAGTTAACTATAGGAGGAGCTATATGTCTATATTATGCATTTACACAGTCAGTTCTGGGCTCAGACTTTGCTGTTTTGGGTGACATTAGTCCCTCTGAGTCCCGGTCGGTGAATCGAATAAAGAATCTCTTCCTTCCTGAAGAAACCTGTGTCCACTTCTCTGTGCTTGGCTTCCGTCAGTTTCCGTCAGTGCCCCCGTCGATGAGTGTGAACCCAGGTTCAGGAACGAGGAGGTAAGACGACTACTGCTTTAGACGGTGGACCCACTAGGGGTATTGGATACCGATTGTGCGGTAGGCCCATAAGGGGTTATTTGTGTATGGAATCTGCCCCCTCAGTAGAGGGAAGGAGCGAAGGCGCACCACTCAATTAAACGCCCTGTAGTCAGCCCGTTTAATTTTGCTTTGGAGTCAGGCTGGGTTCTGTGTAAATAGCCCAAGCCGGACACCGGTGTCTTGTCTAGACTAGCGTTCTAGGGTGTATATTACGTTCGCTAGGTCGGAGGGACCAGGAGACTAAGCGGCGTCTGTGTAAATTCAGTCCGCTAGATCTCAGCCTATCTTGGCTAAGTGGGAAGGCGTGTAAATTTGGAACCCACTAGATTTTTGATAGAGTAAATAGACTAAGAGGGTGCTGTTGTAAATTCCGCCCTCTAGTTCGCTATATGTGGTGCTTGGGCAGTGTGGCTAACCAAAACGGATGTAAATAGTTTTAGGTAGTCCATCAAGGTACTGGCCAATAGATTAGTTGGGAATTGTAAATGTGTTAAAGATTGTTGTAGTAGAGTGTATATCTTGCCAGATAGCATGAGCACTGCCGTCTAGCAAGAGAGTGAATAGTGTGTAACTGTATTATAGTGCACGGTACCATAACCATGTATAATAACTACTGATATTGTAAATAACTACTAATAACTGTCGTCTATGTTGTATGTTTAACACCATAACCACTACTAATTGAACTGTGACTTTAAATTTTACTCTAACCAATGCTAACCGTACTATAACTACTGTTTGTAAAGACGATGTTACTGGGGTATGTTATAGACGGGTAATTCAGATATAGGGAATTATAGTGTGGGTGACTGTATAGTTTCGCCAAAGGGCACAGTATTAGTTATTTAGTGACTGGTGTAACAGCTGTGTGTGTACGGGAATTCCCTGTATGTTTTGTTGTATGAGTTTGACCTAGTAACTGTGCCACATGGTGCTGTTGCCAAGGAAACGAGTGTGACTGTTGGAGGTGTGTTTGTTGTGTTTCTTTGAATTAGACGCTCCGTTGCTAAGTATGGGTGCGCTGGAATTCAAAGATTGTTGATCCCTTAGAATGTATGCTAAATAACTTTAAAAAGGGATATAATGTGTGTGATTTTGGGGTTAAATTGGCTCCAAATCACCTGACTACCTTATGTAGTAGAGAATGGCCTCTGTGGTAATCTGTCTTGATTTAAATCTAGTGCAGTGTGTACATGTGGCTGTATCTATTATGCTTGAATTCTATGACCAGTTTCCATATTTTGACTGTTTAAAACAGTTTGTGTTACTAGATGGTTACCAAAACTGGTTTGTCCATCCCCAATGGAATCTGACCCATCTGCCATCCCTCAACTAAATTCTTTAGCAAGAACTGGTGCAGCTGGTATGTCCACCTGTATGTCTACCTACCCCCCCAACTGGTTCTTTGTACCCTGAGGCCCTTTTTGGTGGAAGGGTATTTTAGTGTTTTTTTATTATTGTTCAGTTTTATTATTAGCAGTCAAAATTGTGAGGAGAATTCTTAATAACACTAACTGAGTCCACTGAATCAGATAATTCTCAGCAATTACACAATACCATAATCACAGAAAACACCATAACCACTGATAATACCATAACCACTGAAAACACCATAACCACTGACAATACCATAATCACTGAAAACACCATAACCACTGACAATACCATAATCACTGAAAAAACCATAACCACTGATAATACCATAACCACTGAAAACACCATAACCACTGACAATACCATAATCACTGAAAACACCATAACCACTGATAATACCATAATCACTGAAAACACCATAACCACTGATAATACCATAACCACTGAAAACACCATAACCACTGACAATACCATAATCACTGAAAA
The DNA here is from genome assembly GCF_036172605.1 of Pelobates fuscus. Taxonomy (NCBI): domain Eukaryota; kingdom Metazoa; phylum Chordata; class Amphibia; order Anura; family Pelobatidae; genus Pelobates; species Pelobates fuscus. The sequence continues at coordinate 56,173,272 of NC_086321.1, forward strand.
CACCATAACCACTGACATAACACTATAATTACTGAGCCTTGTGTGCCTTTAGTAACAGTAAATTAGTTTTGAAATACAACTGGATGAAATGGTCAATGGTATAGGACGCTGGAATACACTTTTACCATTTTTGGTTACTGGTCAGGCTCCTCCTAGCCCTGTCCGAAACATTTTGTTAACCAAGTTACTAACCAGTAAAATTTATTTATACATTTCCACCTACCTCACCACTCCCCGACCGGAACCTATGACTAAACAACCCTATCTAAGTCCCACCCTAACCTGACAAATGACCGGTGCCCTCCAACTTTGACATTTACAAATGCCACTGCAGCTTACCCCTGGTCGCCCACACATTGATATTAATGGTCAATTACAGTTGGCAGACCCTGTATTTGTTTATGTCCCTTTCACCATGACTGATCTGTTTAATTGGAAGACCTATAATTCCTTTACGAAAGCCGACGAGTCACCTAGTGCTTTCTATGAGAGATTGCTGAAGTCATATAGATTATATACTCCTTTTAATCCAGAGGCCCCTGAGAACTCTCGAATGAACAACTCAGCATTTGTCAGCCAGACCCAAGGTGATATCAAAAGAAAATTGCTAAAGTTAAAGGGATTTGTAGGAATGTCCATATCATAGTTAATGGAAATTGCAAGTCAGGTGTATATGAACAGGGAGATTGAAACAAAGGAGGAGGAAGAACGTAAAATGAGGATGAAGGCAGATATGCTAGCTGTAGCTATCATAAGTGTAGAGAGACAGGGAAGGGAGGTGAATAGAGGAGTTGAGAATAGGCTGAGTAAGGGAGGAAGTAGGAATCACTGTGCGTATTGTAGAGAGGAAGGATATTGGAAAAGTGACTGCCCACAGAGGGAATATAAAGCAAGTTATAGATAAGACAAGAGAGAAGGTTACGAGATGGTTACAGAGGTGGCTATAGAGAAAGTCTTGGAGGAAATGACAGTAGTAACAGAGGAGGTGTTCAGGGAAGTAGATACTATTCCCCTACCCAGAGATTAAGGGATAGAGAAGATAGAGATTTTGTCGGTCTGGCTGACACTGTCATGGAAGACTATTGATACCGACTGGGCTCCATCCCCCTTTAGTCGAGTGCAGCCTATGGTCGATGTATCAATAGAGGGAAAGAGGAGCTCTTTCATGATTGACACTGGTGCTGAGTACTCTGTGGTAACTAACCTAGTTGCTCCTCCTTTTAAACCCAACAGATCAACGTCTCTGAAGTTTAATAGATCACCAGGCATAATATTAGTATCGGTGCAAAGGGAAGAAGAATGGCACTTCTACTCTATAATAACAAATACAGACCCTAAGAGTGATGAATCCTTATTTGACATTTCAAGAATATGGACAGAGAATAATCCTCCAGGACTTGCTCGCAATATTCCACCAATACACATTGAATTAAAGCTTGGAGCGTATCCTGTTAGCCTTAGTTAGTACCATATATTATAGAGGGCTAAGAAAAATATACAAACCTATGTGGATAAGTGTGTAAAGTATGACATCCTAAAATTCTGTACCTCCCCTTGGAACACTCCATTATTACCTGTTCAGAAGCCGGGATCAGATGAGTATCATCCTGTACAAGATCTAAAAGCAGTTAATAATGCAGTAGTCAATATACACCCAGTGGTACCCATCCCCTATAATCTGCTTGCTTTAATACCAGGTGGGGCAACCTACTATACCTTCCTAGACCTCAAAGATGCTTTCTTTTGTTTCTGGGTTACTGCTGAAAAATTATGTATGGGCATCCACCTTCCATACTCAGTAATTTAGGAGGAGATTTATGTCAGTTTGATGATGGAATTACTCAGCTGTAGGTGGCTGAGTTGAGTAAAACTATGATGAAGGTACAGAAATAGGTGCAAGATAGGTTACCTGTGAACATATATCCACCTGTTCATTCTTACCATCCAGGGGATCAAGTGTGGATAAAAGAATGGAACACTGTTCCATTAGGTTCCAAGTGGAGAGGTCCCTATGTTGTTCTTTTATCTACCCCAACAGTTGTAAAGGTTGTAGAAGTGACTCCGTGGATTCATCACTCTAGGGTAAAAACCAGCGGCAGATTCCTGACAAGCTACCATAGATCCAGAGAATCCTTGCAAGATCCGGTTAAAGCGTGTGACCCAGTTGGATTAAAAGTGTTTTTTGCAAAGAGAATATTGTTAAAAGGGAACATCAACAAAGATCTACAAGTAGTTTTTTTGACGGCCACAATAAAGCCTGACCACCTAACAACGTTAAGCCAGAGGAAAAATCTCTGTGAAGTAAAGTGAGGATCAGGAAGGACTCCATTCCCTGCAGCTCTCACACCTGGAAGCTGAGGTGCCATCGCACGGTCGAAGAGTCAGGATAAAGATGTCAGGAGTGATGTGTTTGATAATGTGTATATTTGTGTTTTTTAATTATTCAGGAAGGTAGAGGTACCGACACACCAGGCTGTGAGGTTTGCATTAAGACTACGAAAAGAGGCAATCATATTTCCCAGACCCTTATTTGGCATTCACAATATGAGTGTAAAGGACATGTATCTAAGTGTAGATCCTTGAGTATAGATTATAGTGTATGCCATCTAAGAGCAGGAGAACCTAGGTGTTTTAGTCCATAGTATCAACCCCGTACAATTTGGTTGACTATTCGGAATGGAGACTCACAGGGGACCCTGATAAATAAGACCATACTAGAAACGGTACATTCTTCAGGTGTTCTGCTATTTGATGCATGTAAGGCGATATCAGGTGGTAGGAAACCGTGGAATGTATGTGGTGATCTTAAATGGGAAAGAACGTATGGGTCTAATGATAAATATATTTGCCCCAGTAGTAAGTACAAATATATGGATCCAAAGTGCCCAAATAAAGATATAATTATTGTCCGTATTGGTCCTGTGTAGGGTGGGCAACCTGGGGACAGACAGTAGATAAGGATATGATCGTCACTAAGTTGCCTACCAAGCCATATTGTAAGTCTAGGGAGTGTAACCCAGTCCATATACTTATCAATGACCCAGAACGATTCATAGATAGGTTTGGGAACTTATTTGGGTTCCAGATATATGGAACAGGTTTGGATCCTGGGACAATATTATTTATATGAATAGAGACCGATACTGTGGCAACCCAGACTCATCAGGTCTTTCATTCCTTCTATGAGGAGATGAGTGTGGAAAATAAGACCCCCCATAATGCGAAAAACTTGTTTATAGATCTAGCCGAAAGCATTGCTGGTAGTCTTAATGTAACCAACTGCTGGTGCTGTGTGTGGAGGTACTAACATGGGAGACCAATGGCCATGGGAAGCAAAGGAGGTAATGTATTCCGGTTCTGAGACAGTTGAACAGTTAATATCTTCTCAAACTGATTATCAAGTGAGTGTTAGAGGTAAATCTGAGTGGCGATTAAAGACCTCCATTATAGGTTATGTTTGCATAGCAAGGAAGGGAATAATGTTTAATACATCTGTAGGAGAATTGACTTGTCTAGGGCAAAAAGCTTATAATGATAGTACAAAAGATACAACTTGGTGGTCAGCTTCAAATGTCTCAGAACCACCTAATCCGTTTGCAATTTATACCAATTTAAAGGATGTGTGGTTTGACCTATCTGCTACATCTAGTTGGAAAGCCCCAGCAAATTTGTACTGGATCTGTGGTAAGAAAGCCTATTCGGAGTTACCACAGGACTGGGAAGGGGCATGTGTATTAGGTATGCTCAGACCATCCTTCTTCTTGTTGCCAATTGAAACAGGAGAGACCTTGGGAGTTAAAGTTTATGATGTGAATCATAAAAAGAAGCTAGCATCCTTGAATGTAGGTAGCTGGGAAGATAATGAGTGGCACTGGCTACCTTAGCGCGCTTCATTGCCAATAGAAGGGATGTAATATGTGAGGGAACTGGTAAACAGCCAAACTGTATGCCTATGAAGTGTTATTGTATTCTAATACAGGGATTCAAGCCTCATTCTACCATTAGGCAATTATGGACACATAGATGATAAAGGGCAGGCAGTGGCTGATCTCACAAGCCACATGGCTAAACTGACGCATGTACCGACTTAAGCCTGGAACGGGTACAATTCTAGTAGTTGGTTTAGAAGTAGGTACGAGCAGCTTGGAGGGATCAAGACATTGGTAGGAGGAGTCATGTTGATTATAGTGTTGTGTCTCTTTCTACCATGTTTGGTTCCATTGGTAATTAGGTCCATACGAGTGTCATAGAGAGCACGACAGAAAGGAAAACAGCTGCGCATGTAATGGCTGTTTGCAAGTATGAACCCTTAGCCCAGAGAGAATATATTCAGAATGAGGAGTGCTGAAGGAATTTGTAATGATGCTAAGATGCTTACGAGGTCTGTTCTGATTCATGGCAACTTGAGGTGTAAGTAAGCGATGATTAGGTGATGCATCTGGAATTATTATATATATCAGAAGCATCAAAGGGGGGAATGTGGTGGAAGCTCGGTAGAAATTAAATTTAGTAGGCCGAGATTTCCACGTGGCATATGTGTATGTTGGTGTATCAGTTAGTCAGTTACACGTAGCTAAGATACAATCAACAGTGTACTGAGCAAGTGCAGGAATGCAGAAACGGAAAACACTTCCCCTCCTCCATTGTTCTTGGTGACCATGTGGTCTAACAGGTAAGGGAAGTTAGGCTTTGTTCAGCTGATTGGGTAAAGAGTATATGTGGGTAGAGTTAACTATAGGAGGAGCTATATGTCTATATTATGCATTTACACAGTCAGTTCTGGGCTCAGACTTTGATGTTTTTTGGTGACATTAGTCCCTCTGAGTCCCGGTCGGTGAATCGAATAAAAAATCTCTTCCTTCCTGAAGAAACCTGTGTCCACTTCTCTGTGCTTGGCTTCCGTCAGTTTCTCTGGTATCATAAGTACAGCTTACACAGTGGACATACTGTGATTATGATTCTAGCCATATCCTTAGAAAATGTATAAAATTAAATTAAAATTATCAATATCTTCTCTATGTATATACACTATTATATCCAGGTATCACCATTACGGACAATTGAATTGGCAAAATAGTATTATCATAGCTCACACAGCTGACACACTGTCGCGGCTAATAATAAAATTCTGTTCTTCTAACGGCCGTTACATTTATGCATCAAGCAAGCTGTTAATATTTAAGCCACCACAAGACCATGCTCGGAGAGACTTTCTGACTAAACTGCACTGTTATTTTACAGCTCCCATTATCTTGTGTATCAATATGTCATGCCAAGCTTAACACACTTTGCATCCAAAGGGTGGATTGAAGGGAAAAACACTATCGGACAGGGGAAGGGGGAGAGGAAAAGGAAAAAACACTATGGAACAGGGGAGAGAGAAGGAAATAACACTATGGGACAGGGGGGAGAAGAAAAAACACTATGGGATGGGGGGAGAAGAAAAGAATACTATGGGACAGGGGAGGGGGAGAGAGAGAAGGAAAGAACACTTTGGGAAAGTGGGGAGAAGAAAAAAAACACTATGGGACAGGGGGAGAAGGAAAGAATACTATGGGATAGGGGAGGGGGAGAAGAGAAGGAAATAAATATATGGGACAGGGGAGGTGAGGAAGGAAAAACACTATGGGACAGAGCAGGGGGGAAGAGAAGGAAAGAACACTATCGGACAGGGGAGGGGGGGAGAGAAGGAAAGAACACTATGGGATAGGGGAGGAGAGAATATTATGGGACAGGGGAGGGTGGGGGAAGAGGAAAAAACACTATGGGACAGGGGAGGGGAGAAGAGAAGGGAATAAATCTATGGGACAGGGGAGGTGGGGAAGGAAAGAACACTATGGGACAGGGGAGGTTGGGGGAAGAGGAAAAAACACTATGGGATGGGGGGGGGGAGAAGGAAAGAACACTATGGGACAGGGGAGGAGGGGGGAGAAGGAAAGAACACTATGGGACAGGGGAGGGGGGTAAATGTACAAAATATCGGTAAACTATCGGCCTGAAAGTTCCCAAATTATCGGTATTGGTATCGGCTCTAAAAAAAAAATCATTATCAATTGATCCCTATTTTATACATGTTCAGCGTCTAGCGGCGATGCTTTTAGCTAAATTCTTAGCAAGTTTCTTAGAACTAACCATTCAAACCCACTGATAATTACCTATGTGTATATGATTTATATACATTATTTCTAGTAGGCAATGCGGTATGTAAACATTTTTATTTAGTTTATCCATACTCTTTATTTTTATTTTATTCTCATGCTCTATTTATTTTTCGGTTTTCACTATGCCATCATACCATAATTGGGTTTTTAGTTATACCCATATATCATACCCATTATACTGAGTTTCACTGTGCACAGTTCTGTTGATTGGTTTCTAATCTCCGTCCTCCGTGCTTTCACGATCTAACTTCCCATTCATTATTGCTTATTGTATTATTATTTTTTGTTTCTATTTCTTTTTTTTGTTGCCAGTTCTTGTTCTTCTTAGTCCCACTTAGTTGGACTTTTTATTAGACCTATTAAATGTTAAGTTTTAATATCGGCTATTGCACCATTTAGTATTCCATTCCCATTTGTTTTATGTTGCATCCTCTAATTCTCCTTCTTTGTATATTTATCCACAGGGGTTAACCCCCCAACTAGGAGGTTGTGCAACTATAGGCTCCATTTCTTTATTTATTCTCTTTTCTTTCTTGTGAACAGAGATTCCCTCGGAGCTGCGGACCTCTCTGCCTCCTGCAGCTTCATAGAGCAGGCACGGCTTCTCCCACTGATAGAGGAGCATTGCGGACCTGACGCGCATGCCATGCTTCTCTTAGGAAAACATTGAATCCAATGCTTTTATATGAGCTTGCGAGTCACGTGACCGAATTTTTGATTTTTAGTGTCTAACTCAAACACAGAGCTTCCATCTGACCCCAAGTAAGGAGCCAATCCATTTTAAAATAGTGGGACTACTAACAATGGCGAGGCGTTGTAGCACTCCTGGTACCATAACTACTGCAAATAAAAGACCCATTTACTGGAATCCTTACTAGAGAGATGTGCATGTCTAGCCATTGTCAGCAGGGAATCTTACTTTTAAAACTATTAAAAGGACACATTGTGAGGTGTATCACAGCCCTTGATTCAGTCGGTTTGTGGTACCCTTCGAGTTGGCTTGAGGGCACAGCTCAAAGACAAACACACTGTCCTAGAGGAAAGCCAAACTCTGCGCATGCGCACTCTGCCAGACAATGCCAAGCCGGGCAAGCTCTGTGCATGCGCACTCTGACAGACATCGCCAAGCCGGGCAAGCTCTGCGCATGCGCACTCTCATTCCCTTTCTTCATTCACCCCCCTGTCAATCAGGCACATCCTATCCCAACAGCGCGCGGGTCACGGCTGCAACGTCAGAGAAGGCGGGGACTGTTCGTAGACATGAAAGCGCCTCTCTCGTGACGTCACGCTCATTGTCTCCCCCCCCCTACCCAACGAGCTACAGCCCCGCCTCTCCTCAAGCCACGGCAGGGAGGAGCTTCTGAAAAGCCCCTCTCCTCCTCCTCCTCCTCCTAACACGACAGAAGAAAGCCTGACGTAGAAAGCGGACAAGGGGGTGGGCGGGGCCTTGTGCGTGATCGGCAGCCCTGTGCGCCAATAGTGTGCCGCGCTGCCTTCCGCTCAGCCAATGGCGCCGCGAGTTTTGCTGCTGGGGGGCGGGGCGGCTAGCCGTGGCGAGGCTGAGGTTGGCCGGTTGTGCGCGCGGCGGGGGTCTGTGTGAGGATCTTTCCAGCGGAGGAAAATAATAATAAAATCCCCGGAATCACCGGGCGGAGAGCGCGCGAAGGGCCCCTCCCTCACTGGTCGCCGGGTGAGCGGGGTCTCCCCCTCCATTTTGAATCGGGGTCGTTGCTGCGTCTCTCCCCCCTCCGGCCGTGTAGGCCTCACCGGGCTGAGGATCCCGCCAGCAGCGCGGCCTACAGGGGGTGAAGGAAGAGGCCGCCAGCCCCCCCCCCCTCACCCGTCAACCCCGGGCCGGAGAACGGAGGGACCTCCTCTGCCCAGACCCCTTCCAGGTAACCATCACCTCACAGGACTGCATGCCGGGGTCACCACCAACAGGCATACCCCGCCAGGCTGCGAGCCTAGCACAGCCCCAACTGCTGCAGAACTACTCCACGGCTGGCAGAGCATCATGGGAGTTGTAGTTCCGCAGCACATGGGGTTTTACTTCCTGCCAGCACCTGCTGTAGCATGTTAGAGTGTAAGCTCTTTGGGCCATTGTAAACATGAGGCAGAAGCTCCTGGTTGAGGCCAATTGTAACTACAATTGGACTACATTTCCCTGATCCTACAATACCATTTTAGAACAGTGTTGAATTGTGCATTACTATAGCATAGATTATATGATCTGACAAGTTGGCTTTCTTAAAACATCACTCTCATACACTATTAGATTGCGAGCTCTGTGGGGCAGAGAGTAAGCTTCCATTTTGTTTGCTTTGATTCTGACTTATGGCTAATCATTTCTTCTTCTGCTGTTGTTCTACTATATTATTCTTGATTCTAAGACAGTGTCATGTCTGAGCATCATGACACTTTTTATAATATTCATTGTATGCAGTTCTGTATGGAAAGTCTCCTTACTAAACCTGAAAGAATACAAAGCAGGGATGTCAATATAATAATATAATACATAAATAAGTTAAATATACAAACTGAGACTACAGTTATTACTAATGGATCGTAAATGTTGTTAAAAAAAATACCCAGAGATATGCAAGTCTCCATGAGCTGGATGAGCATTGTAGGATCTGTAAGAAAGTTTTACTCTTTTTCTGCTCTTAAAGTATTGTTTATATATAAGGTGTAGACATTTTTTTTTTTGAAAACCAGCAGTCAGATGGACATACTTTGGAGCCTCTCTGGCATTGTTAGAGACCAGTATAGATGTATATCTTTGGAGCTCTTTGGAGCAGTACTAATAGTCTTTGTAAACCTTGCTCTAAAATGTTGTATTAACCTTTATATTTTGTGGGTATATGGTGGTTTAGCTGTGCCCATTGCTTGCCTGATTGTAACTTGTTCCATTGTATCCCCCCTCCCCCAGCAATGTTTACATTCCTGGATATCCCCTCCCCCCTGGGTTAGAGAACTTATTGCCAGTAAATGGTGAAGAGATCAGGCCTATAATTATTTTTCTCTCTTTCTTTCAATCAATGAGACCGATATTCTTGAGCTTGTATTTTTAGTCTAGATCAGTTTTATGGAATATAGTACTTTTCAGCTGTCATCAAACTGCAACTCCCATAAAGACTTGACATGTAATCCTGGCAAGGTTCATGGGTGGTGTTGCCAAAGAACTGGGTATTTTCTGTCTGGTTATTCTCTAAATTCTACAGGCATTTCACAAGAATTTCCCATCGCAAACTCCGGTTGAGCGCTGCAGTGCCTTCTGAAACAAAAACTGCAAATAAAGTATTTTGTGTTTTTTAACCTTTTAATTGCCAAAGAGATGTTGGAATACTTATTGATAGAACCTGCCCACTGTAAATTGTGAAGTTCCTCTCTGTTTTGCAAATCTGACATTATGGCATTATATATTCCACTATATGTATTCTATTTTTTTTTTGTTGACAAATGTTTACAAATATATGTATACTTTTCTAAACTAGAACTTGAAAAATTCCCGAGAATTTAGGAGCCAGGAAAAACGTTCATTGGCAACACACATTCCTTAATAAAGGAACATTCTATGCACTAACACGTTTTTTTATAGCATTGTATAGTTTTTGCCCTAATTGCCTTTTTGCATGCTTAATGTTATATTGTTTTTGCAGAAAACAAATTGGGGTATTCTGCATAACCAGTCCTATCTCCCCTATGTTGCTGGTTACTGTGCCTGCATTTGTGATGTCTCTACTTATTTTCCGTCTGTTCTTCCTAAGCAAAGATTTGAAGGAGTTTTCTTTCATCTAATCGCTTTCACAGGTAGAAAGTTTATAACAAAATTACAAGTCACAGAAAATCATCTCTGAGCAGATCAGAGACTGTGCACAGACTGCTTTAAAAATTACAATACTAATCAGCCTCTACAGGGCTCAACATTCCACTCATTAACCATTGGTGTAGAAATTCACCCCTGGTGCCATGGACCCTTTAGACTTGCAGTGGTGAGAAACTTTTGGCATGGCTGGTAGCGCAAGACTTGAAATCTCAAGGCACTACATACTATGGAAACTAATGAGTAGTTCAAGATATGTGTTTGATTGAAACTCCAATGCAAATTGATGTATAGATTGACAGTCTAGTATTGAGGCTCTGCAAAGAGAGTTGCACTTTATCTCTTGTAGTTCTTTAACCACGTTCAACAGTTCAGACTCTATAGGCAATATTTAGAGACTTGTGGTTTTAGCAGAACTGATTTGTCTAGGGATTTGCACACATAGATATTTGAAAAGTGTAAATAATTGATTTTAAATTTGAGATATATGATATAATTTATGAAAAAAAGGTGTCCTTTCCACATTTAGTGTTAATGGGAAGGAGCACTATAGGGTTAGGATACAAATTTGTATTTATTTATTTATTTATTATTGCCATTTATATAGCGCCAACAGATTCCGTAGCGCTTTACAATATTATGAGAGGGGGATTTAACTATAAATAGGACAATTACAAATAAACTTACAGGAACAATAGGTTGAAGAGGACCCTGCTCAAACGAGCTTACATTCTATAGGAGGTGGGGTGTAAAACACATTAGGACAGGAATTTACAATCAAATAAGGTGGGCTGCCCTTTAGGAGAGGGCAAGAGACAGGTATGTGAGGTAAGGGTTAGTCTTGGAGGCCATAAGCTTTCCTAAAGAGATGGGTTTTAAGGCACTTCTTAAAAGATGCAAGACTAGGGGAGAGTCTGATGGCGGTAGGCAGGCTATTCCATAGGAAGGGAGCCGCCCGCGAGAAGTCCTGCAAGCGCGAGTTGGCCGTACGAGTGCGGACAACGGACAGGAGGTGGTCACGGGCAGAACGGAGAGACCGAGAAGGGACATACCTATGGATCTGTGAGGAGATATAAGAGGGGCTAGAGTTGTTCAGTGCTTTATAGGTGTGAGTTAGTACCTTGAATTGACTCCTATAACATACAGGAAGCCAATGTAAGGACTGGCAGAGGGGTGAGGTGTGAGAGAAACGACTAGAGAGGAAAATCAATCTAGCAGCAGCATTCATTACGGACTGTAAGGGTGCAGTACGGCTATTGGGGAGACCAATCAGGAGAGGGTTACAATAATCCATGCGGGAAATTACTAGAGCATGGACAAGCTCCTTGGTAGTATCTGGTGCAAGAAAGGGGCGGATGCGGGCTATGTTTTTAAGATGGAATCTACAGGATTTGGCAACATGCTGGATGTGAGGCTCAAAGGTGAGACCAGAGTCAAGTATGACGCCAAGACAGCGCGCTTGCAAGGATGGACTGATGTTGGTACCACAAACTTGGAGGGAGAGCGAAGGAGGAGGATCAGTATTAGGAGGAGGAAAGACAAGGAGCTCAGTTTTTGAGAGATTGAGTTTCAGAAAGCGGGAGGACATCCAGTCAGAGATGGAAGAAAGGCAAGTAGTGACACGTTGCAGGACGGCAGGGGAGAGGTCCGGGGAGGAGAGATATAGCTGGGTGTCATCAGCGTACAGGTGGTAGTGAAATCCAAAAGAGGTAATAAGTTTGCCAAGAGAGGCAGTATAAAGCGAAAATAGAAGGGGACCAAGGACGGAGCCTTGGGGAACTCCAACTGAGACAGGGCAAGGGGAGGAGGTATCATTAGAAAAGGAGACACTGAATGAGCGTTGGGAGAGATAAGAGGAAAACCATGAGAGGACAGAGTCACAGAGACCAAGCGATTGAAGAGTTTGAAGAAGGAGAGCATGATCAACGGTGTCAAAAGCCGCTGAGAGGTCAAGAAGAATTAGTATGGAGTAGTGGCCTTTGGATTTAGCTGCGATTAGGTCGTTAGTAACTTTGATAAGGGCAGTCTCTGTAGAGTGGAGAGGGCGGAAGCCAGATTGAAGAGGGTCAAGGAGAGAGTTGGAATTGAGGAAATGAGACACACGGGTAAAGACAAGTCTTTCCAGAAGCTTTGAGGAAAAAGGGAGCAGGGATATGGGACGGTCGTTAGAGGGGGTGGATTGGTCGAGGGATGGTTTTTTTAGTATAGGTACTACAGTGGCATGTTTAAGGTCAGCAGGGACGATGCCAGAGGAGAGCGAGCAGTTGAAGATGTGTGTTAGAGAAGGCACGAGACAAGTGGAGAGAGATCTAATAAGGTGAGATGGGACAGGATCGAGCGGGCAAGTGGTGGGGCGAGAGGAGCAAAGAAGAGCAGCCACCTCTTGGTCAGTAGCTGGGGAGAATGTCTGAAGGGTAGGAAAGGCATGATCTATGTGTGATTGAGAAACAGAAAGGCAAGGAGGGGAGAATTCTTTCCTTAGCTGTTCAATCTTGTCAGTGAAGTAACATGCAAAGTTATCAGCAGTAAGGTTAGTTTTGGGGGTGGCCACAGCAGGGCGAAGAAGAGAATTAAAGGTGTGAAAGAGACGCCTGGGGTTGCGGGAACATGAACTAATGAGAGTGGAAAAATAGGACTGTTTGGCAAGGGCAAGGGCTGCACTGTATGAACACAATATGAATCTATAATTGAGAAAGTCTGATTGTGTACGAGACTTCCTCCAGGAGCGTTCAGCACAACGGGAGCATCTTTGCAGGTAGCGCGTTGATTTAGTATGCCATGGTTGGGGGCGGGTCCTCCTCGAGGTGCTTGTTTGGAGTGGCGCTGCAGTGTTCAAGGCAGATGTTTGTATTTCTGTATTCCTAATTTGTATTCCTAATGCTATGGTGCCCTGGTGGCTGTTTGGGCACCCACCTATAGGGAGAAAAAAAAAAAGCAGTTACTCCCTCCACGCTGCTGTTATGCTTCCTTGGATGAGGTCATACTTTCCCATAGATGAACATTGGGAGTCTCTTGCACATGTTCGGTAAAATGCCATACGGCGCCAATGAGAAAATGCCTCTAGTGGCTGCCTGCAGAAATTAAACCGTACAATAAAAAAAAAAAAATCGCCGTTCTACCTAATAGCAATGTTTTCAGTAATATGGTTTAAATGGGGATGGGGGCTGATGGGGATACATATCAATTAGACAATATCATTGACATGTAATAGTCTTTGTGCCTATAGTATAGTCGTATTCAAAATCATATATCAGTCACTTGCACGTGCTGTTCTAACTTGCTATGAGTATGCACACATGTGACTAGTTGTGCACTCCCCTATACCTACAACTTTGCAAGAACCATTTTTGCATAGACTGTTTGTTTTATATTGCAGTCTTCAAAAGTAAAGTTACTGCACCCAGACCACTTCATTGAAAAGAAGTGGTCTGGGTATCTTTAGTGTCCATTTAACCTGTGATTAGGACCCCTAATGAGTCCCTATGTTTTCAGTAGGTTCTATTTGTTGAAATAGTTAGTACTGCCTTCCACAGATCACTAGAGACCCCAGAAACTGGAATGATACTAACTAAGGTGTTTCTTGATCAATTTATGAGTTGATGATTATTCGTAGGTATCGCTATATTGCTAATGATTGACATGCTTGGACAATCACCAAAATATCCCTAGAGAACAAGTGATTGTCTCAGGACATCATTCTTTGGAGATCTCACCATGTAAGCAGCAATCTTAATGCAAATGTTGGTTCTGATAGCTCCGAGAACATAGGTGTCCGTATCAGAACTTTACTGACCTGTGAAAACTTTCCTAGACAGACTGCATGTCGGGAAATGCTGACATTGTTTGTGTCTGCTCTCCTGCGTCCATGTTCACCCTCAGCAATTAGCATAGATTATTGTCTTGCCCATTTCCTTCCCATTGTACCCATCCTTCATGAAACATAACCTTTAACTTCTATTATTTTTATTTTAAGGACGTAAGTGTTCCTCCAGTAAGAGGGAAGATTATTTAAATGTAATTGTATATAAAAACAATTAAGGAAATCCAAGTCTGCTTATCACTCACAGTAATTGTCAGTGACATGGTGACTTGGAGCATGTATAGTTTACTGTGCCTATTTCCCAGAATCCGCAGCAACATCCCTCTTTTATAATGGTTTTATTTTTTATTTATAAGCAACAATAAATTCATTAGTGTTAGGTGGACTAACACATGTATTTGCAATAAGACGCAGGGGAACAGAGGGTGTTGAGGGCCCTGCTCAGACGAGCTTACGTACCTAATCTATACTTGAAGTTGTTGTAAGAGAGGGGTTTAGGGGTAAGTCTGTGTATAAAGAATACACACAAAATTAAACGAAACTTTAACAATTCTCTAAAACCACATAATATGCAAAAGTGACAGAGATGGCTAATTAAAGTGTCTGTCACCTCAAACTTAATCAAATAGATCAGAAATATAGAAAATAAGAACAAATTCTGGAAGAGGAACAATAGGAGAAAGGTAAGCTTGAGGTGACAGCCACTTTAGGTAATTCAGTTAAATGGAGCATAAATCTACCAACTGACTATCTGAAAGCTGGGACATATGCAGAATAACCTACTCCGAACGTTTCGCCATAAATCCTTTTTCAGGGGACTAGCATGTAATCCGTGTTTACATACAATACAAATGTAATATGGTGGCCAAATATGAGACATGTTCCATATTTAAATGCTAAAGTTGTAGGTCCCAAATTTGTCCCTGTAATTTCACCAAAATGAGCAAAGGTTAAAAAAAACAAACAACTTTTGTATTTGGAGTCCATGCGGGAGGGATCTAGCAGAACACAGATATGAGTAATTACTGCCTTCCTTTATGTATATGACCTGTAAGTGTGAATATAGTAGGACATTGAAATTTTCTAGAAAAATATAAAATAAAAAATAGAACAAATGAATGAATCTGTTTTCACATATTTTTTTTAGTTCCTCAATATATGTCTTATTATAAGGCAACATTAGTGTGCTTCTCTCCCCCCCCCCCCCCCCCTTCATTTTTAGCATCCTAAATGAGTAGTTATATATCTGGTTTGTATAAAAAGAAAGCCACGTATTTTAAAAACTAATGTATAATACACTTTTTTACACTATATTAGTACGAAGTAATGTACAAATGAACGAAGACCGCACAAAACAAAATGTATCTTGTACTTGAGTTACTAAACCAACCCTTGTCATAAAGGGGACAACGTGCTTACTGGAACAAATCCATGTACATGTTTACAAAATGAAAGATATTTTAAATAGCATAAAGTGGTTTTTGCTATAGTCAATCTGTTAATAGATTTAGTAAGTGTAAAATCTTATTTTGTCTCCCAAGAATATATCTGTCTTTAATACATGAAAGCATCACAATTATGTGCTGCCTGATTTTATCTTGCTGCCTCAGTTGAGTCTATTAGTTTTTTCAGATAAAACAGGAGTCTGTAGACAAGGGTTTTATCTCCAAGAAGACATGTTTAAAAGAAAGCTGTTTTAAAAACAAAAAATGTTTTTCTGCATTGTGGCAAAGAAAGCCTTGTAAGTGGACTTGAGGGAATCAACTCATTTGCATTAATATATCCCATTCCAGTAAACTGTAGTAAAAAAATCACAGGGTGGGACAAAAATTATTGTAGGATTTGACGGGTAAATGACTTGTTAGTAGTTACCGTAGTTTTTATTATTTTTGTTGTTGTAGGTACATGTAACTGAGTCTTGGGAGATTCATCTTGGGTAATTTCGTGAAGGAACAGTGAATTAGCCAGAGAAAACAATGAATTTAATACATCAACTGATCGTGTCTGACGAAGCTCATTTTTATTTAAATGGCTTTGTCAATTACTGTTATGTCTGGGGTACAAATCTCTATACGTTGAGAATTCAGTGTATATAATCATTAAAATTTATTCATTAATAAAAAATAAAAAAAGCTAGTGACTCTTCAAACACGACTCTGAATTTTTTTCCCCACCCTGTATACCCATACCTGTTCTATTTCAAAGTATAGCTGCTGCTTTAAATGTGAAAAAGTGATTCTAGCATACAAAAAAGCATTTTTGTATGCTGTTTGAGAGTCTCACACAATTACCGCCTCATTCCTTATATATTTTACAAATAGCTGCAGCTCTCTGTTAACTTTTAGCCATCACTTCCAAATTTCCCCTCTGCTATCTCTTGTCTCAAATTCCCATTATACGCTTTAGATTGTAAGCTCACGGGCTATCTAGCTAAGCACTTTGTTTAAAAAGAGCTTCAATAGCTAGACAGGTTCCTCTCCACCTTTTGTATAGGTCTGTGTATATTGTATATTCTCCCCTAATTGTACAGCGCTATGGAATTGGTTGGTGCTTTAGAAATGCCAGTAATAAAAAAAAACAAAACATTTTTTTTATTTTTTTCTGGAAAGGAACACACTATAGGCACCCAGTGGTCTTGGTGCCTTGCCCTGTTTTAACCCTGCAAGTAAAAAAACATTGGCATTCTGCAGGAACAGCAATGTTTAAATTGAAACGTTTAAATACCTCAGGGGTAGGCAACCTTCAGTACTCCAGATGTTGTGCACTATGTTTTTCCCATGATGCTTTGCCAGCATTATGGCTGTCAGAGCATCATTGGAGATGCAGTCTGTAACATTTGGAGTGCCAAAGATTGGCTACCCCTGCTCTAGTACATGTTATTCTGATAGCCCCTAGAAGTGTTTCTGCAGAAATTGCACTGTGAAACTATTTCAATCAGATGGACCCTTTGATTGGCGCATAGCAGCCTTTTGCTGCAAATGCACCCTAGTCTCCCAGTTCTTTCCTAGTTGATGATCTAAGCCATGGAGGCATGCTAGCAGAGACCATCGCAGCGAGGGTTGAAATGTAAGTGTTTATCACCATTCAAGCCTTCACACGGCAGGGAGATCTTACTATAGATAAATTAAAACTATAATGTTTGGAATCCATGTTTGTGTTCCTTTAAGATAACGTATTACTTTGTCACAGGTAACCTAATCGCAGAACTTCAGATGATGTACAACTGCAATAGTCTGACGTCTGCTTTACATTGTCTGTGTATAGACTTAACCCCTTACAGACCACAGGGTCTTTCTGAGCTCCACAAGCACTTTGGAATATTGCAAAGTGCATGATGCTTAGAGCTCCATCTGCCTACTCTCTTTTCTGAGATTAGGCTTTAGTGCTGCCATTATAAGATAGCCCATTAGGGTTGAATAGAAAAGTCTCTCTTCCAGTAAGGCTACTATGTTTAAAGAACATTTCCAAACATTCTGCGTGATGTTTGGACCTGCTGTTTGGGGATAAACTGGTTATCCCATAACCATCTGGTGGACATGGGGGTTATATGATATTAGTCACCTTAGACCAGAATAAGATGCTTCTGATTGGAGTATACATATGTAGCAGGGGTCGGCAACTTATGGCACTTGAAGGGCCTTTGCCTGCCATGCAGAGTCTGGGAAGATTGGACGATATCACCCTAAACTGGCCTGACAGAGGTCCCAGTAGGACTTAATCGTTTACCTGCTAGTGCCTGTTTGCAGCCTGCAATTACTGGTAACTCATGGCAACTCTTGGAGGTAGTTATCTCAGATCACTTCCTCCCAGTGCTTGTGAAGAAGAAACCACACTGCTTGCTGAAGCACCTACTTGCCATGTGCCTGGTTTGCCTGGTCCTCACATTACCCCAGGGGTCCTTACATTACCCCTCATACTGTTAAATGGTAGGCACAAAGGATGGCTAAAAATAACAGCACTTCCAATGTGTGGTAGTGGTTGTTAGTGTGTTTATTGCAATTTGTAGTAGAGTGAATGTGTGTGTGTTTAGAATTGTCTGTCTACCAGTGTGTGGTAATGGGTAACTGTGTGCCCTGGTAGTGTGTATTGGAGGGGTTACCACATATACCACAATACTGTAAACTGCTAACACACATAAGTGTTAGAACACAGCCCACATATGCACAAATACAACCCCACAAAGTAGCTGCAGCACTCATGCATAAAGCAATACACACAAGTAAATAAAACACCCCCTGGATTTTACATTTTTATTTTTTACATTAAGCGATATGGGTAGTAATGTATGCATTGAAGTGGTTATAGTGCTGAGTCTTTGATTGCCTTTTTTTCCCGTTGGTGTCGACGTGTTTTTTTTTTTTGTTTTGTTTTTAAACTTTTTATGTTTCCTTATATCTTAGATTTGTACTTTATTTTTTTATTTATTAAACTTGTTTTTCAGATTTGTAAACAAGAACAAAAGGATTTTTTTTTCTCATTTTCCCCAAGTGGTAAAACAAGTTGTTGTTATTATTATTATTATTATTATTATTATTATTATTATTAGTAGTATTAGTAGTATTTATATAGCGCCAGCTTATTCCGCTGCGCTTTACAGTAAACGTGGAATTTACTAAATGAGACCATAACAAAATGTAACGGGAACAATAGAGGACCCTGCTCAAACGAGTTTACAGTAGAGTATTAGAAGATTAGGACTTTCTTGGTGCATAAAGTCATGCCTGCTTAATGCGGCAATGATGTTCTTAGAAGGATGTTGCATAACCACTGCAATGCTATTACAATGAGCTGTAGTGGTTATGATGCTTAGTTTCCTAGAATTTGAAACAAATGGAACTTGTAATAGTCAAATAACATGCACAGATTCCAAAGTTATT
The DNA here is from genome assembly GCF_036172605.1 of Pelobates fuscus. Classification (NCBI taxonomy): domain Eukaryota; kingdom Metazoa; phylum Chordata; class Amphibia; order Anura; family Pelobatidae; genus Pelobates; species Pelobates fuscus. The sequence continues at coordinate 56,191,953 of NC_086321.1, forward strand.
ATTTAAATAGCGCCATCAGATTCTGTAGCGCTGTGCAATGGGATTTGCCAAGCTCTTGATGCTATGAATGCGTATTGAATATATTACAGTATAAAAATGACTAATGCAATACTGTATTCCACCAAGCGAACATCTCCTAAAAAAAGAACCAACCCCCCCCCCCCAAAAAAAACGAATATATATGTGTGTATGTATATATAGAAAAATTTAGTTGTGATTTTTATTGGCATGCTTGCTAGTGTGAACAAGGAATGTTTTTAACTTTAAAAAAGAGCAAAATTTTGTAGAAGGTTGTAAGATGTCTTACAGCATTCGTTTTCGTTATATATTTTTGTGTACCTATGTATTTTCTTTTTTTGTCAATCTTTATTTTATTGAGGCAAGTGGTTATGGTGGTACAGAATGAAGAGAGGGAGATTTGCAGGGGTCATACAGGTGAGAAACATCATGACAAATTACAAAATCTCTTAGAAGTAACAGCCTCATTTTATATTATATAAACACGCTGGAAAACAATAAGTTGCTAAAACAGGTGAACAGTAATAGAAGTCGTAGTCATCAAGCTTAAATACATGTTAGGGAGCATAAAGTCCAAATGGCTGCATGCTAGAGTGTTATGGCCGGCTATTCTGTGGTGTATGGGTAGATAATATGACCGTCAACATCATTGAATGAAATTTTTACATGCTAGGTTAAGACGTGTATAGATCTAAGTTATATGTAGCTTTGCGTCGTTAGGAAAAGACAGCCTTTACGATAATAATGGCGATGACATGTTATTAACAGTTAACACTAAGGATTAGATGTCACAAAGGTTAAACTAAATGCAGGCACCATGCAATTAACGTTAAAGACCTCGCTAGGTACATGCAAACATGGAAGCAAGATTAATAAGCAAAATTTTAGATATCAACTGGCTGAACAGGCTAACCCTTAATAGGCAGGCATAATACTTGCTCCACTCGTTTATTTTGGTCATAAGACCTGTTTGATGCGTTAAAGGTTTGGGAATGGGAGCAGAGGAGGTAGCCATATTAAGAGATGCAAACCCATCTTTGAGGCCCATTGGGCGACTGTTAAAACATACATATAATGAGACAGTTAAACAGATTGAGCTATTGCAACAGGTCATCTTGCCGGGTTATGCCGTGCCATTGTGCCGTGATAGTCCCTCTCAGCCTATTCCCTTCAGGGGCAGGTGATGCACCCCCTGTAGTCGGAGGCCCCATTCACTGCTGTCTCTGGGGATCTGCTGCGGCATCGTTTCCGTGAGGAGAGTGGGTAGACCCTGGGGTCCTGCCAGTTTAGGTCGATAGCGTCTTGTTAGACCCCTGAGTGTGAGCTGTAGCGGCTGTGTCAGGTAGGTCCAGATGGTGTCGAGTAGCCGAGAAGAAGCTGGGCTCACCACCCTGCTCCGGGTCTGTGTGAAGGCCAGTATCGTTACTCCACGGGCTCGGGGTCTTTTAAAGGCCGGGCCCTTTCCCGTTGGGGTAGGTCTGGAGATCGTGATGGCGTTCCGCCGCCTGCGGCGTATAAGCCTCCGCCTCTGTGGGGGATACATTGGGGTTTCACCCTTTAGGGCCTTCAGCCCGGATGGGATCAGATGTTGAGCGGTCGTCAGCTTTGTCACATAAGTACCCGGGGGTCCGCCTGTCGCCCACACGTGTCAGCTTGGCATCCAGGTTCGCCTGTGCCCGAGTCTGTGCGGCAAGGTGTCGAGCTTCCACTCTCGCCCAGAAGTTCTCCAGCAGCAGTTGCAGGCGTGAGGATAATGATTCATCTGGGCTAAGCTGACATTTTGGCAGCGCATGGCCTTCGTTGGGTTGAGCATCCGCCATTTTAAAGTCGCTTGTGGCCTGCTGGTTAGGTCCGTAGTTTCGGCTGTCGCCTACTTTTGTAGGCTGCATGAGTGTACAGGATTTGTTGAGTGGGACCGGGATAACCCCCACCGGTCCCAGGGGGGGGGAGGGCAGCCCGATACTGCGGGTGCTGCATGCTTTAGAGTACAGGGAGAGCGGCCGCCTCTCCCTGTTCAGTGTGATGTAGGCCCCGATCCTCTTCTCCGGGTTCCCTGCAAGTGATCCAGGCGTGTAAGGTGTCCCCCGGTTCCTCATCCCCCGTGGCACAGGGTGAGGTAAATTGGGGTTCAATATTAGGCGGGTACCCTTTGTTTTCTGTCTATATTAGAGTGTGGGATCGGGAGCTCACTGACTTCATGTACGTTCAGCTCCCCGGTCAGGCTCCGCCCCCCTACCTATGTATTTTCAATACTTTAACAGAGGAATAATTGTTTAGGTGGTTTATGTGGCTTGTGGTTGAGAAAGGTGGTATAACAAAAAACAAATGATTTTTACTATGTACATTTTTTTTCTAATGCTTTATAACATTTCCTTTGTGCATGCAAAATAGCATAGTGGTTTAAATGGCAATCCAAAGTGCACCAACCTTTTCCTGCACAGGAAAGGCTGATTTTGTTGTTTGGGGTTTAAATATGTAGTCATTTGTACGCGCAAATATATGTAAACATGTTGCTTAATATACTGTGGGATTTTCTTTTGCTTCTCCTCTGTGTGCATCTTGGGAATTCCTTCCAGTTGAATTGTGTTTTGAGACCGTTTCCACAGGCTTGCAGGCACATGTGGAAAGTCTGTATTTTTTATTTTTTATATACATCTCATGTCTCCTGTGCCTGGCTCTCATGTATGTGGACAGACCGTTCAGTTCTATCTGCCGGCAAACTATAGATTTGAAAAATAAAAAAGAGGGTTTCTACAGTTCTTCCAGACTGCAGTCAAGCAGCACAAAACAATATATAAATAAATTGCATTTCAGGCAGTCAGCTGTTAAATGAGAATACATATTTTCTTTTTCTAGTTGCCACATGTGAACAGACCTGCACCACAATAATCTATTGTATTCCATATTTCAGTGTAGTGGTTTAATAGAAAAACCAGAGTGAGCGCATATCTTTGGTGCATGGTGAATGGTTTGAATAGTTGAATCTGTGCCTGAACAAAATGCTTCTGGAAATGTACTTACAGTGAAGAATAGTCAAGTGCTTATTTTATACATATATAAGCTCTTCTCTTTGGAGATTTTTTTTGTTTCCTAGGCCATATAATGTCAGACTCTGCCTGTTTTGGTACGAAGTTATTTCTATATAAATACAATGTTAAACACTGGTCTGCACACCAGTCAAGCCATAAGACTTTCTTTCCCGACTGAAATGTCACATTTGCAGTGCTGTTACTACTGCAATGGATTCTGGGTGGGCATATGGAAATTAGTTAAACATAGAACCACCTTTTTGCCCATTTGTTTCTACTTTATTCATGGATTTCTTGGACTAATGTCTGCTGTATACAACAGCCTTGAAACACCACTCAAGAGGAGCTGCAAAGCCAGATAACCACTCATGGACAGCTGTTTTGTCGTTAATGCAACTCATCAGCGTGAGGTTGGTTACTGGCTTGCTATTGAGGCTTGGAGTTACTTGTGGAGCATAATCCAATAGTTATTGTGGGGAAAAGTGATTGACAACCACTTCCACCTAAAGCCATTGCATAGTAAATAAATTGTTAAACACAGATCTGCAACTGTATACATATATCCCAACACATCAGACAGTGATGTCATATCCAGTTATTTTCTGTAATGAAGGGAAAATGCATGGGTAACCTCCCTGGAGTTGAGGGGCCTTCAAGGGACATAACACTGCCTAAGTACATGAGAAAAAAAGCAGTTTAGTTGATATACCCCTAATGAAACATGCATTTGATTAATAATTTTTGAATTGGGGGTATATCTAAAACAGGGCTCAACAAAGCCTGGGATTTGTGAGCCTATTAAGCCCCTGAGGTGACTGGTTGCCTGAGAGGAGAGGCAGGCGGCTGAATGAGGAAAGGAGGCTTATGGAGAGCTGAGGGAGGCGGGCTGCCGGCTCATTGAAAGCTACGGGAGGGAGGTGGGCGACTGACTGAGGTAACGGTACGCCGACTCATGTAGAGCTATGGGAGGGAGGTTGGCGGCTGACTTGGAGGGAGGTTGGCGGCTGACTTGGTGCGGCGGCAAGAGAGGGGGACTGTAATCTCCCTGCTCTGCTCCCTCGTGCGCCTTGAAGTGATGCTGGGAGCCAGAATATGACGTTACTACGGCCCCTCATCACTAAACTGTGCGCGTGAGGGAGATGACAGCAGCCCCATTGGACACAAGGGAAGCTCTATTCTCTCCACCTATCCAAAGGTGGGGATACTGAGTGAATTTGAATTAAAATAAAAAAGTAATTATTTATGAATGAATGAATGAGTGTCTGTCTGTGTCTGTCAATGTGTGTGTTTAGATGATCTGCCCCACTCCAATCACATGGGAAATGTATTTTACTCACCATTTTCCCCACGCCGTGCTGTTGGAGCTGGCCCCACCTCCTAGGCTGAGATCAATTTTGATCATCACAGCCAATCCAATACTTCTGCCAAAATGCCACTGTGACAATCAACTTCTCCTCATAGAGATGCATTGAATCAATGCATCTCTATAGGGAACATTAACGTAGTTGCTGCACAGTATGAAGCACTGACCCAGGAAGCACCTCTAGAGGCGACCTGAGTGACTGTCATTTGAGGTGTCACCAGGCAGCAATGTAAACACTGCCTTTTGTCGGAAAAGTCAGTGTTTATATTGAAAAGCATGCAGGGACAGGATATAGACTTCAGAACAAATACATTAAGCTGTAGTGGTTCTGGTGAATATAGTGTCCCTTTAAGAATGGAATTTTTGGCGTTGAAAAACCTTGCTCCTAACCTTTTTAGTTGGCTCCTAGATTCCAAGCAAATTTGGCAAGCACTGATCTAAAAGCAACTTTCAAAAGTTGCAGATCTCATCTGAAATCTTTACATAACCCCTTGTAACCCTCCATAGACTTTTTGTGGCTGTCTAACCACAGACTTTCCAATGCAGCTCAATGAGCAGTTTTTACAAGGTAGGTGATCTGGGCAACTGCTGCCTCTTGAGTTTAGCTCCACTTAACTAAGCAAAAGGAAGTGACAAGACCAGTTGTCGGAAAAGGGGGTGTAACAAAGGTAAAGGGACATAATAGTTACCAAAACAACCTTAGTTTATTGAAGCAGTTTTGGTATATAGATCATGTCCCTGCAGTCTACCTTCTCTGCCATCTAGGAGATAAATCACTTTGTTTATGTAGCCCTTGTCACACCTCCCTGCATGTAACCTACACAGCCTTCCTAAATACCGCCTGTAAAGAGAGATCTAATGTTTACACTCCCTTTATTGCACAATCTGTTTTTAATTTAGAATGTATTATTTCCTGCACTTTTAATAGCTTGATAGACCTTGCAGGAACCTCCCGTGTGTGAGTATAGGTCAAATTACAGAGCAGGAGATAAAAACATCTAAAGCAAGTTACTATCTCATTGAAAATTAAACCTTTTTCTTTAAGCAGACTGTGTGAAATTACAAGCCCCTTGTCAGCCACCCCCACCCACCACTTTCAGCCAGTAATCATTGATGCATTGGTGTTAATGCAAAAAAGTTTTGAAAGATCTTTTTATTACAGCATTGCAGATATACAGTCCATGAATTTGCAATCACTGTGACCCACCACTCAAAAATGCTTCTCAACACTATGCATTGAATGCTACATAATTTGTGAATATTCCCAAGTGACTAGCTTGGTGTCAGCTCGACCTGCTGTTTGTGCTTGCCCGCCTGCCTGGCAACGATGTACCTCCCACAACATATCTGCAGCTCTTAATGGTTACGTTAGGATAATACATGCATACACACAGCAAGCTACCTGCAGCGTCCTAAAGCTGTGTTCTGCGGTGCATGCTAGTGGACATGACAAGATATAATTATTTGAGTCAAGCCAAAGCGAGTCTACTGAATGTTTACTAGACAGCCACTTAAGTTTGGTCTTACAAAAAATGTAAATGGTGCTGTATCTGAGTGTTACTGCAAGGGTATTTGCACAAAAACCACATTGGTAACCTGCAGTGGTTTTGGTGCTTTTATGAAACATTGCGGGGAAGCAGTCATGATGGGGGCAATCCCTCAATGCTTATAAGAAGATTATTGGTTTCTATGTAACTATTCTTTAATGGCATATGAAGGTGTAATATATAATGTATAAAATCAGTGTTCACACACTTCTTGAATCATACTATCTTATCTTGCTTGGTATTGTAAATAGTAAACATTTTGTTCTCTATATGCAAATCTGCTTCCTTTTCTCATGTTTTATTTAAGACTTTTTCATGGCCACTTCGTTTCAGTGTGGACCACTTTTGGAGGTTTTTTTTTTGTCAGTTTGCTTAGTTGCTTTGCTTTGGATCAGTCCACTTTGGCATAAGGACCCACGTTAAAATTGTGTTCTGAAAGTTTGTGTTAAACTTGAAATAACTGTATTTGTAAGGTGGCTTCTTACATGTCTATTGTGTATATTTTCATTGACTGTTTTTGTTTTCTTTAGAGATATAGCTAATAGAGAACTTTTTTATTATATAATGGGAATAAAATAACAAGTCATAGCTATGTTGGACGGCTTTTAACAGATCAACTTTCTTATTTATTTTTTTCGTTGCGTGTCCCTACTTATGTCTTTTTAAAATTCCTATTCATTTATTTGTGATTATGTTTTGTAACTGCTCTGTATTCCTGTTTCTAAATGCTAATCCGCATACCTTTCTCCTCCCCGCCCCCTCCCCCATTAGGTAAGAAGTGGATTGAATTCCTTTTCCAAGCACAGCAAGCATGTCCTCTATCTTACCGTTCACTCCACCTGTCGTGAAGCGCCTTTTAGGATGGAAAAAGTCCGCCAGTGGTACCAGTGGCGCAGGTGGTGGTGAGCAGAATGGTCAGGAAGAAAAGTGGTGTGAAAAGGCAGTGAAAAGTTTGGTGAAAAAGTTGAAGAAAACAGGGCAATTGGATGAGCTTGAGAAAGCAATCACTACGCAGAGCTGCAACACAAAATGCGTAACAATCCCAAGGTACACATTAAAGTATTCTGTGTGTTATCAATGGCGTTTGTTCCAAGGGCAATTCAGACTTTGGGGGTTTATTCACTAAACAGTGAATTGTAAAAAATTAAATATTGCAAAATTCACACCTTCAAAATAGTGTTTGATCTTTATATATTGTTCTGAATATTTCTAGTTGGTTAAGTAACTGCTTTGTTAATAAAACCCCTCAGTTATTTGTTTCCACTAGTGAGCAACATGATGTCAAACAAGGCGTTGCAAATGCTAACCAGGATAAACATTTGAAGCTATGACCAGCATATCGCTCTTTGTAGCATTCATTTTTGTATGTGAAATCCGTTTTAATACAAATGTACTGGTTTTATTTTTAGATCAAGACACTCAAGAAAAGCTGACTTTATTGTTATTAACTTCAATCTTAGTATTTCCTTGGTCATCACTTCAGTTACACTATCAAACTTGTTCTTATTAAAAACCATTTGGACTCTAGATGTGGCTGTTTGGATTTGATGTGTGTGATGGCAGAGGGGGTTAAAAAATTGTGGGACAAATTGACAAAAGTGAAGCTGTCACTATAGAAACCAATACAGTTGACCTGTTGATTACTGAACTTTATCATTCTGTTATGTCATATGGTCAGTGATGGCTTTATTATATATGATTTATTTTTTATATAAAAATGTTTGTATTTCACTGACAGGTTAAAAAAGCTTTGAATAGATTTTGCTTTTCCATTCACTTACACTCCAGTTTGACTTGAAATCATTGTCAAACATTGATAGTACATAAAAAATGTACTATCTTGTAATGTATCTTAAAAGGACACTGGGATGGATTTACTCTTAAAAAAACAAAAAGAAAACTGTTTTGCTACAGCAATAATAACCCTATTACAAAAAAAATCAAAAAAATCACGTGTTCTCCCCACCAATTTATTCCCTGGCCTCTCATAGGCTTCTACTTTATACCTAGTGAGAATGTATTTTGTGTTGCCATCAGCTGCTCACTAATTTCTTATATGAATCCATGGAATGCTGCATGTTTAGTGTATCCTTGAGTGGCATCTCATTTCTTAATGAAATACAAAACTACTCAAGTGAATAAATGAGACACAGCTATTGGCTGCGTTGTGTGTGTGCACATTGACCAAACACATCAGATGTGTGACAAATGACAGCATTACGTTCTATTTAAAACTGTGGATTGTGTTTTACCTGCTGATGTTCATTCTTTTAAACTTTGCGAGGTTAGAGCTTTTTTTTTTTTTACGATAATTTTGTTCATTTTTTCCAAATACAAGATTAAAGCAAAGTGCTGGGAGTTTCAGAAAGGAGCTGATAATTCTTTTACAGATGGGAAAAGTACCATTGTAGTAATTAGGTTTTTACTAATATAGTAATTCCCAAATTACAAATTGACTTTGACTGCCAACCCGATTTTAAACTGTCCTTTTCCCTTAATTTGTTTTAACTAGAATAAAATTGGCATCCAGCACCTGACATATTAGGAAAATAATGTTTGGTACCTGGTAGGAAGTATTCAGAAGGTCTAGCACTGCATAATTGTATGTAAACTACACATTTGCATGACAATGATGTTTAAATGGAATGCTCCAAGCACCACAACCTCTACAGCATGTTATAATGGTTATGGTGCCTGGAAGGCTTTGGCTCCCACATTGTAAGTTGCCAAATATTTTTAAAATGGTTTGACTGCTTACTTGGGGTCTGACAGGCGTTGCACCCTGTCTCCACAACTTCAGCCAGAGAATCAGAAGTTTTCAATCTGAGCTAACAGAAGCTCCTAAGCAGGATGTTCCCGTTCTCTGGCTGAGGTAGTTGAGGCAGGGGTCGGCTTCAGTGAACCCCAGGTTAGAAGTCAAACTGTTAACTCATTACAATGGGGGTTGCCAGGAAGCTCCTGGCACCATAGTCTCTACGGCACGCTTGGAGTGTTCCATTAATTTGGTTAGTTTTTATTTTAAAAATCCTAACATTCTTATTTTTAACCATCTGTTAATTTCTTTTTGAATGGCAGGGCCTGTTTATATTACCATAATATACAAACATTAAGATGAGTGGTAGTATTGGTGTTGTAGCAGCCTGCAGATAATTTCATGTTGAACAAATACTTGTTGGCAAAACTGTACAGACTGTATTGTTTCTTTTAAATAAATATTGATATAAAGCTTGTCCGCTGTGTCAGAGGATTCCCCTCCCCAACCCCCTTTTTGTTTCTTCTTTTTTGTTATTACTTATATGTTGAGTAAGAGCTGAGGAACAACAATGCCCAAGCTCTTACTCAACATCCAAGTAATAACAAAACAATGAAATCCTATATTCCTTGTGTAGCATTAGTAAATGAGGCTCAGTCACTTTCAATGTATTATTATTATTATTATTATTATTATTATTATTATTTATATAGCACCAGCATATTCTGTAGCGCAAATAAATTAGCTCAGTGGGCAAATGCATCATCAGAACAATCCGTTCAACCCTTGTGGGTTGCAGGTTCAAATCCAGGCAGGGTTGACTCAGGCCTTCATTCTTCTGAGGTAGATAAAATGAGTACCATTAAATTGGGTAATAGTAACATCCTGAAACCAGAGCAATCTGAATGTACCTTTCCTGGTTAAATACTTTCTTATAATGGCAGAGTACAGAATATTTGATAGTCCTAACCTCAACATCTGAGGAAAGGGATTTAGGGGTGATTATTTCTGATGACTTAGGCAGATAATGTAATAGAGCAACAGGAAATGCTAGCAGAAAGCTTGGCTGTATAGGGAGAGGTATTAGCAGTAGAAAGAGGGAAGTGGTCATGCCATTGTACAGAACACGTGTCCTTCTAGTACTCCTTACTTGGAGTACTGTACGTAGTACTGGAGACTATTTCCAGAAGGATATTGATACTTTAGAGAGAGTTCATAGAAGGGCTACTAAATACCATGGTTCATGGATTGCAGGATAAAACTTACCAGGAAAGGTTAAAGGAACTTGGCATGTATAGCTTGGAGGAAAGACGAGACAGGGGGGATATGATAGAAACATTTAAATACATAAAGGAAATCAACACAGTAAAGGAGGAGACTAGAAAAACTACCACAACAAGAGTACATAGTCTTAAATTAGAAGACAAAGGTTTAAAAATAATTTCAGGAAGTATTACTTTACTGAGAGGCTAGTGGATACATGGATCCAGCTGAAGTGGTAGAGGTTAATACAGTGAAGGATTTTAAGCATGCGTGGGATAGGCATAAGGCTATCTTAGATATAAGAGACTAATGAAAGTTTTAGAAAATTGGGCAGACTAGATGGGACGAATGGTTCTTATCTGTCGTCACATTCTATGTTTCTATGTCAAACTCAAAGGCTAACACAGGCCAAATAAACAAGGTTTACATTCATGTGGGCCGCAAAAAAAAAAACCCTTTAGTTTTCATAGAAATGTAGGTTTATTTTGAAAAGTAAAGTATAAAAAAGTTGCCTAACTGACACTGGACGCTCGTAGGGCTTTAAAGTAAACAAAAGAGCAAATTTATTTTAATGAGACGTGCATTTGCCTATCAATAAAAGTTTCAGTCCAACTACCTTGACTTATTAAGAAAAGTTTGGTAATGGGACTGAAATGGTGAATGTATGCTGTTGCACAGCTGTAAATAACACGTTATCTTGTTGATTTTGAAAAACTGAGTGTGTTCTTTGATTTGGTCATCAAACTTAATTTTCTCAGCCAAGGCTATTGTGCATGTGTGGCAAAAAGCTGGTTGACCAATCAGCGTCGCCATGCAGTCCCAATCTAATATACAGCCCCATTCTAATACATTGCCCACAAATCCAATACACTTCCCCCTCCATCCAATCAAATAACTAACCCTTTATCTTAAACACTGCCCCCCCTCCCTCCACTCTAATACACTCCCCCCTCCACTTAATCTAATACAAATGTACTGGTTTTAATTTTAGATCAAGACACTCACTTCTACCACTCTTAATTAAATACACTGCCCCCCTACCTCCCCTAATTTAATAACTGCCCTTTCCTTCCCCCAATTTAATACACTGCCCCTCCCTTAAATTAATACAATGGCACCCTCCCTCCTCAAATACAGCCCCGCCCCCTCAAATTAATACACTGGCCCGCTCCCTCCCCCAAATTAATACTGTTCTCCCTCCCCTTTTTAACACTACACAGGAATGTCTCTGCAGCCCCTCTTCCCCTACCTTAAGATGAGCCGCCCATCCTCCAGTTCCAGCTCTGCACTTCTCTGCTCAAGCAAGCCAGATGCTCCTCTGGCACCGCGAGCAGGATTGAAGGGAGAGTGACTGGCCTGCTTTGCAGACAGACAGCCACTCTGCGCTTTTGTGGCCGTGGGAGGGAAGACCAATTTCAGACAGGAAACAGGCCCAGGGCAGAAGGGCCGCAAGTATGACATGCTTGCTGTAGAGCTTTACAATAGTATCTGAAGGGGGAGATTTTACAATAAATGAGACAATTCTGCACTCAGATCTTTCTATGCTTTTATTCAGTGTTGATGAGCCAGTTGAAGTACAACTGTTCTACTGTTTAAATCACATCACATTTAGTGGTTTGCCATGGGTTTCATGCATTAATGAGCCTGAGTGCACAGTCTTTTTAATGGGGATGTGCACGGGCCAAAAATTCAGTTCGGTTTGGAAATTCGGGTAAGTAAAAAAAATTTGTCTGCTTCGGCATTCGGACCTGAACCACTTGTTTTTACACTTTTCAGAAATCCGAAGCACTTCGGATCTTTGTCAATTCGGAACTTATTCGATTCGGCAATTCTAACATTCGTAAGCATCCAAATGTCCAAATTGTGTGAAATTCGTCCGAATATACATTCGGAACGAAACAAATTGCACATGTCTACTTTTTAAGAGAGTGGGCCAAGATGTAACTTTCATCTCCATTATATCATTTGAAGTGAGGAGTGGACAGTAAATGAACATTATCTTCTACTTTCTATATTCTGTTCCAATTCTACCTTTTAAAGGAGCACTATAGGCACACCAAAACAACTTTAGCTTATTGAAGCAGTTTTGGTGTATAGATTATACCCCTCAATTTTCTCTTGTATGAGTTAAAGCACTTTGTTTATGTAGCTCTAGTCACACCTCACTGCATTTGCACAGCCTTCCTAAACAATTCCTGTAAAGAGACATGTAATGTTTATACATCCTTTATTGCATGGTCTATTTACATTAGAGTATATTCTCTCCTGCACTAATAATCTAGAGCAGTGGTTCCCAATCCAGTCCTCAAGTACCCCCTACCAGTCCAGGATTTAGCTATTACCCAGTTGTGTCTAAAGGTTTATTTATTTTTTCCTAAAAACACCTTGGACACAACTGGGTAATCCCTAAATTCTGGACTGTTAGAAGTACTTGAGGACCTAGAGCTTTCTACGTGTGATTAACCCCTTAAGGACACATGACATGTGTGACATGTCCTGATTCCCTTTTATTCCAGAAGTTTGGTCCTTAAGGGGCTAAAGTCCAATTTACAGAGCAAGAGATAAAAACTTCTAAAGTAAGTTACTATCTGATTGAAAGCAGAACTTTTTTTTCATGCAGGCTTTGTGAGTCAGAGCCAGGAGAGGTGAAAAACAAGTGATACAACTCCTTAATGGCAAATAATTGAGCAGTGAGATTGCATGAGCATGTTCTATTCTCTTAAACTGCTTCATTAAGCTAAAGTTGTTTTGATGCCTATAGTGTCCCTTTAAGATTTCACACCATTTTAGCTCTCCCATTTTCCAATCGTTCTGTGTCATTATTTCCTCTCTGTACACATCCCACACACATCATGTCAGTACCCTCTATGTCAATTCCCTATTCTTGGTCTGCATGCCAGTATTCATTTCCAGAACATTTCTCTTCACCACACCAATCCACTCTGGCCACTTGTGAACTCGCATTAGAATTTGTTACATGTGTCCTCCCCTACACAGGTCTCTGTTAGTCATCTGGATAGCTGTTGGTGCTTGGTGGTTCCTGAAGCCAGGAATGGCTGCTGTTGATGTCATGTGACCCAAACCCCATAACATTACTCATTGCTATATACAAGTGAGTGCTACGTCTGGTGACACTCCTACCATCACCAATTTGTTTCTCTCTTTTAGGGAGAGTTTAAAAATGTCTTTCCCCCCCCCCCCAAATTGTTTTTGGGTAGAAAATATCTTTCAACACGAAATCTGAGTTGTGTTATACTATGCTGGATGGTACCTTGTTACCGTGGAGACTGGAAAGAAATGACCTAGTGACAGACTCTCAGCAGGACAGCTAATGCTTTGTAAACCTTTGTCTGTGTAGCTGTTATCTGCACTAGCAGTTCATGGACACTTTAATTTAAAAATAAATTAGTTGATTTGTAAAGTATAAACCAGTTAAACAAACAATGGAACCTGTATCGCTTACACATGTATGCATGATTAGACATTTTCGCTGTTTTTATGCAGGTCGTGATTGCACATGCAAAAAGCCTTAACGTTACACACAGCATTATTTTAACAGTGCAGACATTCTATTGTGCTAGCAACTGTATAGTGTTCTCCCCCCTCCGTCCCAAGTGCAGTATTTTTTGATTTTTCATGTTATCATTACTATCTTTCACTGTGATATATAATCATCTGAATTGTTAATGCAAACATGTCTGTTAAACTATGCACTACAAAAATAAATATATATATATATATATTTTTAAATACGTTTTTTTTTTTTTTAATTTCGGCAAATTTGACCCGTTTTCGGACGAAATTTAGGTGCATCCCTAACACAATGTGATTTGTTCGTGGCAGGTTGGCACTCCACTATAATAGAGAACAATAATAAATTATATACTCCTACCTGGTCAAAGAAAAACTCCAAGCTGGACCACAAAACATGGCAAACAGGGCTAAATGCAATACATAAATCTCACCTAGTTTAGAGAAGCATAAGGAAGGTACGAATCTGTGTAGGTCAGGATAATTGGAAGAGGTGAAAAAAACTAGCTAACCTTATATGTTCTCCTGTATGAACTAGGAACTAATACTACTTCGTTACACCATACCCATGGAAGAGAGACCGCAAATCCCTACAAAAGAAATGTGGAATTCAGGAGACCAAGGTGGAAATGTGGTAAGTAATAATAGATATGGAGGTTGACATCATCATACTGAGTGTAGTTCCTGGCTAAGAGCTCAGATACTAACTCTACAAAAAAGCTAGTTACATTGGCTCACTAAATGCTAGTGCCTACTGAACACCAGTCCTGAAGCAAAGCATTTCTAGTGCGATATAAAGAGAGTGCGCTCCATAGTAATGTGTAAACGTAAACCAATGCTTTAGGACTGGTATTCGGCAGGCTTTAGCGTGCCGGGGTTATTGGCTTCTGTCACGAGCGTGGGCTATAGGCCCAGCCGAGACAGTGGGGAGAGTGTGGAAGTGACAGGGTTAATGACACCAGACCCCTGGTTACCTGTTGCTAGTCCCAGCAACCACTCAATTAACCCCTGCAATCCCTTCTACACTAACCCCCTAGTACACACTTTACTGCCACCACCAAGACTTTTAAACCCGGGCGTCTTAGGTTACCCCACACACAGGAGAATTATAGAATCACAGTTCTGCTTTTACTGATCAAACACATATAATTAACCCTTTTTGGTAAAGTGTTACCTGCTTTCCTCTGGAGAGTGAAGCTCTTATAGAACAGAGACACAAGCTGATTAAGTAAATATTTAATCTGACAATAAAAGATTCAGTGCTGAGTACAAAATACAGAACCCCAATTCCTTTGATGGACATGGTTGCTTTTTGTGCTGGGCAGTGAAATTATACTGTTGGAGGATAAGGCTCCAACGGAGCAGTTTATCATTGTTACCGGACACCTGCAGCAGGTTGTGATCAGTCCATACCACTGCTACATCCTCAACAAACATGCCTGATTTGCCTGTTTCAATTTCCCATCGATCTCTGGTAACATCCCTTAAACCACACCCACTGCGCTCATGTAGTAGTTGTAAGGGGAAGAAACCAACGGATTTATGCAGCACTCCCTGGTAAGCACACAAAAAAGCAGAAAGAGAACACTCCCAGGATAGATGTGCTCTATCACCACCCATCATCTTTCATTTTGGGGTCTGTCTGCTGGGCTTGTTCACAATCAGAAAGTTGCTTAGGTGTATGCGTGAGTTGTGATAAACTGACAAGGTTCCTGGTTCCTCTAACATTGTTTCCCTGCAGCCATCCTTCCTGGACCCACAGGCTGAGTCTGTCCGTGCCCCTCACTTTCACTCCAGGTCATCACACATACCGAACTTTGGAAACTGGCTAAGTCTGGCGCAGAGTAAAGCTCACACACCCTCTGCCCTCCCTTATGGCCTTGCTGTCTCTTCACAGTTTCACCCAGTGCATCACATACATCTGCTTCAGGCACATATTGGCACATATATTCATTCAGCCCCCTCTCGCTGGAAGGCTTTTCCCATACATTTTCACAGAGCACATTTGACCCCCCTTGATCAGATACAGAATTTTGCACACACTCACATATTTTCTTCTCCAAGGCAGGCCATCCTCTCACAATCTCACATAGCCCCTCAGACTCTCCTGCTGCAGCCCTGACCCACTGCTGACTTGGTACCACTGCGACTAATGGTACACATCTCTTGCTCTTACCTTCCTCCTCTACCTTACTCTCTGACATCCCAGCCTCAGTGTTTTGATACAGGCACATCACTACTCACCCCTATCTCACATTTGGTAGACATCACTGGTTCAGTAACAGGTAGATATTTATCCACACCCTGCTCTCCCTCCCAGCAATCACAGTTCACAACGTCTCCCAAAGTTTCACACAATACCTTAGGTGGAGCAGTCAGCCCTTCTGGCTCACAAACAGTGTCCTCTGGACCATAGTGACAGAGCATCCTGCCCAAATCATTCCCCAACAGAACATTAACAGGGATATCCTCTGAAATCCCCACTTCCCGCAAACCTTTGCCTGCACCCCAATCAAGGTACACACATGCCAGGGGCACAGCGGTGCGCACACCTCAAATTCCTTTCATGGACATGGTTCTTCCAGGGATTATGTCCTCCGTATTCACCACTTCAGGGCGCACCAGGGTGAATGAAGCTCCAGAATCTCTGTCCCATGGTCACTCGGTCACCCACAATTACACTCTGCAGGTTATCGTCTCGTTTCCCTACAGACCCACCCACAAGCAAAACTGATGGTGCCCCTCCACAGGCTGGTGAGGGTATATTCCTAGTGGGGCAAGTCCTGCTCAGATGACCAATCTGGTTGCATCAAAAACAACGGCAGGCATCTGACTCACTTGACATCACCGCCGACTGCCAGCGTAGCCGGGGCTAAGTTCTCACTGCAGATCTTACAGGTGGTGATTGAACTGTAGCTTCTCTCCAGGTCGAAGTAGCAGCTGACACCAGTCCACGTCTGGATGTGGGTGCATGGATGTCGGCATAGTCATCTGCCAGTTCTGCAGCAGCCCTAGCATTTTTTTAGCTTTCTTTCCAAAATCCACTCTCGTACATTAGGGCTCCGGGTCTGCAAGAACTGCTCCAGGACCATTAAGTCATTAAGGGCTTCATAGGTAGTAGCTTGTACTCCTGTTACCCATTGCCGGAACGTGGTTTCTAATTGTGCAACATATAGAATGCAGCTGGATGATGGGCATTGCTGCATACTCCTAAACTTTTTCCTGTAAGACTCAGGAGTAAGGTTAAAAGTTTTTTGCAATGCAGATTTGATTGCCTCATAGTTGTTATCAGTCTCTGGGGGAAGGGACACAAACACATCCAAGGCTTTCCCTTCCAATTGTGGAGTAAAATATCTGCCCCACTGGTCTGAGGGTAGTTGATGCTGCCTGCATACTTTCTCAAAACTTTTTTAAAAATACATCCAAATCTGTCCCTTCTTCGAGGTAAGGAAAATCATCCTTACGGAGCCTACGTGTGCTGGGCTCTGATGCATTTGCTGTTCAGGGAGGACTGAAGGGTAAATTGCAGTTTAGCAAGTTCCAGCTCATGTCTCCTTTGCGCCTCCCTTTCGGCTAGCCTCTCTCGCAGATTCCCTTTCTGCAGCCTGCCTTTCGGATAGCCTCTCTGCAGATTCCCTTTCTGCAGCCTGCTTTTGGATCATCACATGCAGGTACTCCTGAGGATTTGCAGCCATCAGTTGCCGAAATAAATCAGTTGAGCAAATGTCCTTAATGTTTTGAGGGGTACAACCACCAGGCATTTCAGTAAACAACACTCCTGCAGTAGTAGGGAGCTCAGTAACCCTTTCAGTGTCCGTCTCTGGCTGGAAAACATGGCTGTCCGCCTCCACAAGGTCAGCAATAAGTTGTCTTATTTTTGCCAAAAGTTGGTAAATCCTTTAATTGGCACAACAATTCCAAGGCCTCTTTCGAGTGTTTGCGATAGGCCTCCATATTCACAAATAGGATAGAGAAAGAAAAACAAAAGATGGGAGAGGGAAGAACTGTTTTTCACTTTGTATGTATTTTAAATCAGCACTGAGCTTGGTCTTTGAAAATTACACAAAAACAAGTATGCAATTTATTTTAGTGCGAAGACCCCCTTTACAGGTAAAATCTAGCAAGCACTAAAAATCTCTAAATATATCCCATCAGCTGCCGCCAGTTTGTCACGAGCGTGGGCTATAGGCCCAGCCAAGACAGTGGGGAGTGTGTGGAAGTGACCGGGTTAATGACACCAGACCCCTGGTTACCTGTTGCTAGTCCCAACAACCACTCAACCCCTGCAATCTCTTCTACACTAACCCCCTAGTACACACTTTACTGCCACCACCAAGACTTTTAAACCCGGGCGTCTTAGGTTACCCCCACACACAGGAGAATTATAGAATCACAGTTCTACTTTTACTGATCAAACACATATAATTAACCCTTTTTGGTAACGTGTTACCTGCTTTCCTCTGGAGAGTGAAGCTCTCTTAGAACAGAGACACAAGCTGATTAAAGGGACACTCTAGGCACCCAGACCACTTCTGCTCATTGGCGTGGTCTGGGTGCCAACTCCCACTACTCTTAACCCTGCAAGTGTAATTATTGCAGTTTTTTATAAACTGCAATAATTACCTTGCAGGGTTAACTCCACCTCTAGTGGCTGTCTACTAGACAGCCACTAGAGGTCACTTCCTGGGTTCTAGCACAGGAAACCTGTGCTAGAGCGTCGCTGGACGTCCTCACGCTGTGTGAGGACCTCCAGCGTCGCTCAAAACCCCATAGGAAAGCATTGAAATGATTTTTCAATGCTTTCCTATGGGGAGACGTAATGCGCATGCGCGGCATTGCCGCGCATGCGCATTAGGTCCCCTCGGCCGGTGGGCGAGATCAGTCTCGCCTACCGGCCGAATCAATTTTGAGGAGGAGCGTCGCAGAGGCGGAGACAGCGACGAGGGACATCACCGCTGCCTCAGGTAACTCACTGAAGGGGTTTTCACCCCTTCAGTAACCGGGGATTGGGGGGTGGGAGGGAGAGGGACCCTCCAGTGCCAGGAAAACGGATCGTTTTCCTGGCACTGGAGTTTCCCTTTAAGTAAATATTTAATCTGACAATAAAAGATTCACAGTGCGGAGTACAAAATACAGAAATAAATGACATACAGATAACAAATTGCAAAACAGTACATAAAATAAAATAGGAGAAAACACAAGAAATACCTTACATATATTTACCCCATATAGAATTCTTGTGGGAGTCTTAGATGGTATTGATCTCCTAGAAGTTACTGACAAAAGAAAAAATGAATAACTGAACTCCCTGGGTAGTCCAGCACCCTCATTATATATCTAAACTAGTTGTTTCTCAGTGGGCAGACTGGGAGAGGGGAGGACAGAGGGGGTTGGTCTGGCAGTCTATTGCCCACTCTATGAAATTCCTTGTGTCCAGGTCTGGTGATGGCTATCTAGATGTTTTATGGTCTAGGCCTGGTGCAAGATCAAAGACCACAATAAATGTCATCCCAAGGTTTACAAAAAAAAAACCCAACTCTTAACATATATAAAGACACATCAAACACCAACTCATGCTTTTGGCATGAGAGCTTCTATGTAAAGTTAGTATGGCTCTTCTTAGCCAGGAATTACACGCAGATCCCAACCTCTATCAGTTATTAAAAACCTTTCCATCTTGGAGTCCTGGATTCCACATTTCTTTTGAATCAGTAACTTATGTAGAATATATGGCTAGCTTTATCCCAAACCCCCTCCAAATACTCTGGTCTACAGATTCATACCTTAATTTACATTTAGCCCTGTTTTGTCATGTTCTGTGGCCAAGTATGGATTTTTGTCTCTAAACATATGTGTGTGTGTATATATTTGTGTGTGTGTGTGTGTGTGTGTGTGTATATAATTTTTTTTTTTTTTTTTTTTTGTAGTGTCCATCTGCCTCTAACAATCACATTGTGTATGGCCTTCACCCCTCCTAGGTGAAGATTATACAGCTGGCCACCTATCGTTTTGCACACAGGTCCACTTATATGTCCCCTCCATTTTTTTCTCATTTTCTATAAAAATTTTCCCTCAGTCCTACCTGCATCTGGACTTTGTGCCCAGTTATCAGTAGTCGTCTTGTGTTTTATATGGGCCATGCTCATTTCAGAATTGAGGGTCTAGTGACTTTCCTTACAGGTTTTCCTCACACTTTCTCAATGACTTCGGACAGTAACCTAAAAATTCCTTAAAAGGGCTTTCTTCCCTCAAAACAACTTTAAAACCTCACCCATGGACTCTGGCTCCAAAATAAACTTCACGGAGATAAAGTGTTACTCCAAGCATCATTACCACTTCAGTGATTTGTAGTGGTTGTGGCCTCTGGAGTCTGTATGTGTTTTGCTATGAAGCGCTAAACATATGTAACTCCACCTTTGGCACAGTCATTGGGTTGTCATCAGCTTTCATTGCACAGAATGTCAGTCATTGAATGCAAAAGGTCAGCTGATGCTCTCCAATAAACTGCAGCATCCATGGCTTCACTCTCACTGCATCAGATCCTGTCGGGGACTCATTTAATGGGGCAAACTGTTGCTAACTGGTTTGCCCTGTTACCAGGGAACCAGGCTTGGGTACTTCTGGTATTTGGCATCACAAGTCTTACCCCCGCCAGCAGAGGGATTATGTGCAGAAAACAAAGCACATACAGACTTCAGGCACGTGTCAAGTTCAAGTCAGTGAGGTGGTTATGGTTTTTGGCGTAACTTTAATGTTATAAAACAGGAAAATACATACAAGTACTTGTTTCCCACTTGAAGTAACCAACCTTTTTTAATGTATTGGTCACTTCTCTATAAACCTTGTGCCAGGAAGTCTAGCCATGTATAGCAAACCATTGCATAGCACAAGTTTTTGCTGCATATTGTCATTGTGAGTATCTAAAAAGAGCTTGCACATGCAGTTCTTATGAAGGTAGCCTTTACAAGTCCACTCTTTCCTTCCCAGGAAAGACTTTGTGTCTTCATAGAGAAATAATTAAGGAATAATGTTGGTCTGATAGGAGCTCTGAGAATGAATGGGGTGAAGGCAGACACTTTCAGGAGTGTGCAAGCTACTTCCGTTCGCTCAGGGAAGCAAGCTTAGCTGGCTGCCAGACAAGTGTTTAATAGTTTAATTTTAAAAGTGTTAATTTCTTGTAGAAATCAAACCTTTTTTTATAACCTGAAATTAAATTGGGATAGGCCTCACCCATGAGGCACTTAAGCAAGCTTAAAGGTACAGTACATTGCTAGAAATACAAAATTATTCCCCCCATTCCCGGCATCAAGTAAATTAATAAAAACTCTTTGTACACCTACCCGATTCCAGCACTGCGCCATGTGCTTTGAGTGCCATGCGCATTAAGCCTTCCCCCATAGGAAAGTATTGAATCAGTGCTTTCCTATAGTAATTTAGAAGATGCTGGCTAAAATGACGGGGACACTGCACCCAGACCTTTTAAATGAAATGAAGTGGTCTGGATGCATGTAGTGTCCCTTTAAAGGGACTCTCCAGTGCCAGGAAAACCGTTTTCCTGGCACTGCAGGTCCCCTCTCCCTCCCACCCACCATCCCAAGTTGCTGAAGGGGTTAAAACCCCTTCAGGGACCTACGTGTATCTCGCGCCGATGTTCCTCGGCGCTGGTTCAGGGTCCGCCCACGCTCCTCCCCCGCCGAAGTCATCTGGCGTGGGAGACCTATTGCGGGCGGCGACGGGGGAGACCTAATGAGCATGCGCGACAATGCACTGCACGCGCATTAGACCTCCCCATAGGAAAGCATTGAAAATGCTTTCCTGTGGGGATTTCAGCGAAGCTTGAGGCCCTCGCATAGCGTGAGGACGTCCAGTGACGCTATAGCACAGAAAATCTGTGCTATAAATTCGGACGTGCCCTCTAGTGGCTGCCTAGTAGACAGCCACTAGAGGAGGAGTTAACCCTGCAAGGTAAATATTGCAGTTGCAGGGTTAAGGGTAGTGGGAGTTGGCACCCAGACCACTCCAATGGGCAAAAGTGGTGTAGGTGCCTGGAGTGTCCCTTTAATTGCTTTATGGATCACTTGAGGCCCTGCTGCAGTTTGTATGGATACCAAGAGCCATAGTTATCCTAACAATACTTTTTATAGGATTTGTTTTCCTCTCTCCCCCTCCCAGACTTGTTGGCAGTGTTTTCTTTCTGATCATGAAAAACGTCAGGTTAATTTGAAGATGAATGTAACAGGTACAAATATAATTAAAGTGGATTCAGTCCAACAATTAATTGCATTTGGCAGCTGACCTATAGATGCAGCAAATGTCTTGTTTACTGTCTCTTCTTGTATTCCAGGTTGTGTAACTGTGTCTATTAAATTATCTTTTATTTGCTATATGACTGCACAAATATTGGAAGAAAATACCAGAGTTCAAATGGGATCATGCAATTTGTAATCTAAAAATACAAATTCTCTCAAACCTGCCTTGGCATTGCAATCCCCTCTGTTTGCATAAGAATAGGGGATTCCTTTCTAAATAGTGAATTCATAAACAGATTGCAAAATTTAAATAAAAGAAAGTAACAAAACTAGTCTATTGCAGCGTAGCCCCTTAGTGTCATAGACAACTTCATTTTGCTTGGGCCAAAGTGACTAGAGCAACTGTTGGCATTTTAATTGTATTTTTCAGGCATACCATCACTTTGTTGTGCACGTTTATTAAATAGTGTTTAACCAACCGATCTTATTAGCTAATAAATAATTATGATGGACTGTCTTGATGGCAAAAATAAATTGCAATGTTTTGGTGTGAACCTTTATCAACATTAGTGTTGTTTGAATTAATCATATCTATCTATATATGGTTTCAAGAAGTGTTTTACCAATCCAAACTATTACATCAACAATTCAACCCTTTCTGGGTCTTTATCAAGATTTTTTGAAATAGTAATGTAATACTTTGGATTGTTAAATATACTTTTTGAAAACCTAGATAGATCTCTCTCTTCTCCCATCCGCCATTCCTCCCCCCCCCCCTGAACATTTTATGTCACAACACTAAAACCACCTACCTAATATTGTGTGTGCCCCTCTTGTGCTGTCAACACAGCTGTGATGCGTCAAGGCATGGACTCCACAAGACCTGTTGACTGTCTACAAGATATTAGCAGTACATCCTTTAAGTCCTGCAAGTTGCTAGCTGGGGCCTCCATGAATCAGATTTAGAGATCTGGGAAAATTGGAGGCCAAGGCAACACGTCAAATTTCTCAAACCATTTTTTGCTATGTGACAGGGTGCATTATCCTGCTGAAAGAGGCCTGTCCTATTAGGGAACATTATTGCCATGTAGGGGTATATGTGGTTTGCAACAATGTCTACTTGGGTGGTATGTGTCAAAGTAACATCCACATGAATGCCAAGACCCGGGGTCTCCCAGCAGAGCATAACACTGTCTTCGCCTTCTTCCCATAATGCATCCTGCTTCCCCAGGTAAATATGATCAAAAATAAAACTTCTTTCTATTACTCTATGGTCCAGTTCTGATGCTCACGTCCCCACTGAGGACGCTTTCAGCAGTTGGCATGGTACCAATGACCCTGACGCTGATTCACCGGTTTTCCTTCCTTGTACCACTAGTGGCAATAGCATAGGACTTCAAATTGGAAGCCCCAGTATATATTTATATACTTTTTCTTTTTTTTCTTTTCTTTTTTTCTCTTTCTCAATTGGGAAGTTGTGCCTAAGGAGGGTAGCCACTGCTGGGTAGGATTCTCCAAAAACTGGGGTTTTGTAAAAGACAAATAAAAATGAACATACAAAATAAAGAATAATAATGAGACCAAAATCTGTCCAATGCATTAAAGTTGTGTAGGTGCCTGGAGTACTCCTATAAGTTTTTAAAGTTTACTATTTTGTGCATATATCGGATATTTTATATTGAGGGATACTGAGCTTTCAGACTGTTGGATGTTGGTGATGGTGGATATGCCTCCAGAGCGTGCTGTGCATTTATTTCATACATTAACCAATGTATTGTTACATTCACACATTTCCATTTTATCTTTATTTATTTTTTATTTTTTATGTGGTTCACACCGTTGTGATTTGTGGGATTTCCTTGTTGCTAGATAATGGTGAATCTGACTTTCATTTTCTAATCACAATGAGCGAATGTTTGTCTTTAGAAAACAATGAACAATTTAGCAAACATTGACTTTCCATAGCTCCACCACTCCACGTATGGTTTATCTCCACATCTGTCTGGTCATCCTATTTCTGACAAAACACTTAGTACTTTGTCACATACACTCTGATTTCTCACTGACACGTTTTGACAGACACACACACTATACACTTTCACTTGAAGTGCAGCAATCATGTTCTGAAAGTAGAGCTCCAACCATATTAACCTTAAGGGGACTGTCACTTCTCTGGAATTTACACCATTGAATGCAACATTGTAAATCACTTGTAACATTTGTTATAGACACTCTAAGTACAAAAACAACTTTAGCTTAATGCAGA
The DNA here is from genome assembly GCF_036172605.1 of Pelobates fuscus. NCBI lineage: Eukaryota > Metazoa > Chordata > Amphibia > Anura > Pelobatidae > Pelobates > Pelobates fuscus. The sequence goes on from NC_086321.1 coordinate 56,215,971, forward strand.
GGTGTATAGGATAGAGATCTTTCTTTTGCTATCTCACTGCCAAATTCTCTGGCATTTAGTAGTTAAATTAGTATTATTTTTGCTCCCTTGGGTACACCGCCCCCCCCTCCCCCCAGATGTAACTCACACCGCCTCTCTACACCTTCCATGAGAAGTAGCTAATTTAATTTTTTTTAACTACACCTTATTGCATAGCGTGTTTTTATTTAGAAGTTCTTATATCCTGCTCTGTTAATTACCTGCTAGTGAATGCAGTATCTTCCTGCATGTTTAATAATCACCAGAACAACTATAGCTTAGTGCATGTGTCCTGGTGAGTACAATAATTTCCTTCAGGCATTTTGCTGTAATTCCTGTCTTTTCAGACAAAATGCAGCTTCTACATTACAGCATAGTGATAGCTCCACTGACCGACCACTCTTTAGATTGCTGCTAGAGGTTATTCCTGGGGCAGTGCTGCATAGTAAGCAGCACGTCCATTCTGTATCTCCACCCTCTGCATGCAGACACTGAACTTTCCTCATAAAGATGCATTGACTCATTCCATCTCTATGAGGAGTTGCTGATTGCCCAGAGCTCCTAACAATGACAGGGAGCCAATTGCACCATACAGAATGGTGGGCTTCTACATGTAATTCTTTTCATGCCTACCAAACACATATTTTAAAATATGGGGATGAATAAACATTATAAATCATAGGAAGTGGCAACTCCTGTTTTAAGAGTATTTCACTGTAGTTCTCCTCACAGTAGGAAAAATATAAATAAAAAAAATCTTTGGGAATCCATTTTTACTTTTTCATTATGTTGCTGATGTCTCACCAGTAGGTCAATTGTTAACTGCCATTTCATTGTCTCAGTTTTTTATGCTAGGTCTGTGATGTCACTTTATAGTAGATGTTTTTTCTTTTTGAGTAGTTTGTTATTGACATTTGTTGAAATATATGTACCAAGGTAGAATCAATTTCATGTATCACATACAATCTACTTTGGAACTCACATGACTTGTGCTAAAATGGACCATTAAAATTGCATATCAGATGCGTGCAATATTTAACTCTTCATTTTTTGTCTTTTTTGTTTTTTTATTTAATCCATATTTAAAACTCCTCCTCTGGTGTCCACTTGGAATACATTTATAGGGGGATAAAAAAAAAAAAGAGAGCTGGTCTTGCTACCCTGCTCAAGTAATTTTAAGACACCGGTGCATACCATAGACTCCATCCTACACGTGCACAGTACATCCATCATCGATCTCAATGAATGGTGGACATTCTGTGAGAGGAATAATGTCAGATTTTTTTTTAAATACATCCATACCCTTTTGTAAGTAAATATGCCTGACAAATCCCTTTAATTCAAATATATATTTTAAATTATACCTGCCTGTAAGGGAAATACGTTCTGTTTAATTCAAAATTCAGTTCTTATCCTGTTTACTCTGAACCCCGAAAATACCTCTTGATTTCATTTCTCTTTGCTTTGCATTATATGTATATGTCTTGGGAACAGTGTGTAATTTATCACTTTGGTATCCACAACAAACAGGAAAGATTATAAGATGTGAGGGCCTTTTTTTTAATGTTTTGCCAGAAGTAGCTATATTTCTATGTACATATGATACACATTTATTTAAATAAATAAAAAATGTCTGCATTATTTATATTTTTTCCATGTGCACCACTTAACTGTTTCAGTATTCTGGCCTTTTATTGTTGCATTTTGTTAATTGTTACTTAGGTGGTAGTTATTTCATATGTATTGGGGGAGGAGGGGGAGGGGGATGTCCGCAAACCATCAACACCTTTTTGAGTCCTGTGTTTATTTGATCTATTTTAATTGGTGGTATAAGCGTTGGCCTTATTGCATAATATGACCAATAAATGCCACCTATGTTATCTGTTTGACACAAGGATTTAAGATTCCTAGGTTCCTGTCAAGGTATATGTTTCTTGGATCAAACCCTGGACTTCCTTAGTTATCCTAATCACTAAAATCTATCTAGGGAATTAGAGGGCTTTGATGTCTTATGTTAACTATACCTTAAACCTTGATCTGAGCTTAGTAATTGTTACATAGCTTTGTTTTAGTATTTGCTCCCCTGCCCACTAAATCGTTTCAAATTTACGGTAAAGCCACATGAGATTTAAAATTTATTTGATCTACGTTGATCTGAATCTGCCATCCTGCCCTTTTTCTAGAGTGCTTCTCTCAATCTCTCCCCCCGTCCTCCCCCCGGCATGACTTTGTCAAACCACTATGAAAGTATGTAAGTCAACCATTTTCCACTTCTGTTTAGTTTTGGTTTGGTGGGGGAAAGTCTTCATAGCAGCATCGAGTTCCATACAATCACAGTATCTTGGTGTTTTCAGCATTGTCACAGCTTTCCTTGATCACTTGTTCCATTTGAAACTGCTTCCTTTACACGAACGATGATTTTTTTTTTGTTTTTGTTTTTTTATCTTCCATGTGAAGGAAGTATTCTGTACATTTCCATGTACGTTTTACATCATGGTGTATCAAATAACCACGCTTCCATATTCACATCAATTTTTTGTTTTTCAATTTATGCACAGCACTTGCTCTGAAATTTGGGGACTGAGTACATCAAATACCATAGATCAGTGGGATACCACAGGCCTTTACAGCTTCTCTGAACAAACCAGGTGAATATTTTGCACTCTGTCGCATTCTAGAGCTCTGTGGGTTAGGAGTTTAAAGGGGCGGAGGATGCTTTTAGTGAAATTCTCAATGTACTACAGGATGCTGCTTCTTTAGAAATAAATAGGCACAACATTGAAGTCCTTGGCAAATTGTTATATATTTCATTTACTTACTAGCTGATGTTTTGACCAAAGAAATTATTTAAAAACCCATCGGAATCTGCCAATAAATGGAAATTTAACCCATTGTATGATCAGTTGTAGCACAAAACTGTAGCACATATTCAATCAATTTTAGCCACTCCATAGCCATATTTTATTTGTTACAGAGTAAAAAAAAAAAATATATATATATATAAAAATATATTTTTTTCCTGGTTTGTGTTATGTCTTTGTCTATGTTCATTTCACAACCATTTACATCTGCATTTGTGTATGTGCATATGCAGCTAGTTTTTGTAATGCAATGTTTCTGAATATAGGTTTTCCATGGGTGCCTAGTCTTTTTTTTTTTTCCTTTTCCTTTCTCTTTAAAGTTGCTTTTTTTTTTTTTTTCTCAACGCTTATTAAAATGACTTTGAGTCTTGGCTGAGAGTGTTTGCGTGTTTTCGGGCTAATGTATATGCTCTTGAAAATTGTGTTAAGAGTTGAAACAAACGGGGGAAAAAAAGCATCCAGGTTAGATTAGTTAATAGGAGTGGGGACATCCTATTTTTGTTTTTTGACATTGAGTATGTTGCTGTTGCACTCTAGTCCCTACAAAGCTCATCTAAAACTCTTATCAATGCTCTTATCTTGCTTATGGCTTGCTTTTGTTTCTTTCCTTCAGTGTTGCTGCAGTGTTTGTGTTTTGCATGACGATCTAGCCTTTGCCTGCTGCAGCTTGACTGTTTGCTTAATTCATCCTGAGCTGCTACAATACAGCTTTCTTGAGTATTTATATTTTATTTTCTTCTCTCCACTAATTCTTTTCTAGCAGGTGCTGTGTGTCAGGGCTTCGTGCTGATTGGGAAGGGCTTGTGTGCTTGGGAGGAACAGCTTTGCTTTCTTGTATTTTTGCACATGGTGATATTTCCTTTCCTTTCTGCTTCAGTGTTTGCATTTTTAAAATTGTTTGTATGATTTAATTCCCTTCTCCCCTTTCTTAATATTTATTCTTGTGCTGTCCAGGTCTCTTGATGGGCGTCTCCAAGTATCCCACCGTAAAGGGTTACCGCATGTTATTTACTGCCGACTATGGCGCTGGCCGGATCTTCACAGTCATCATGAACTGAAAGCAATTGAAAATTGTGAATATGCTTTTAACCTTAAAAAGGATGAAGTATGTGTCAACCCATATCACTATCAGAGAGTGGAGACCCCGGGTAAGTAGCCTGCAGTCTATAATATTTCTGGCAGAAAGCAATGTGTAAACTAGTTAAGTTACAATTTAAATAATTAGTATGTTGTGAGAAATGTTTTGTGATCTCTTAAAACAACGCAAAAACAATCTTTTCTGCTAAAGACTACCTTAAACATAACATAAAATGGGTCAGGTTTACAAAGACTGGCTTGAAGTTAAATTAGCAGACTAAGATTATTGTTTATGGTTGATCTGCTGTAGTGATTCAAATTCTGGAAGCACCATAAGCATTACAGCCTGCTGTAGTTGTTATGTTGCCATAAGTGCAATATTGTCTTTCCAACATAGTCAAACTATTTAAAGGAACACTATAGTCACCTAAATTACTTTAGCTAAATAAAGCAGTTTTAGTGTATAGAACATTCCCCTGCAATTTCACTGCTCAATTCACTGTCATTTAGGAGTTCACTTTGTTTCTGTTTATGCAGCCCTAGCCACACCTCCCCTGGCTATGAATGACAGAGCCTGCATGAAAAAAAAAACTGGTTTCACTTTCAAACAGATGGAATTTACCTTAAATAATTGTATCTCAATCTCTAAATTGAACTTTAATCACATACAGGAGGCTCTTGCAGGGTGTAGCAAGCTATTAACATAGCAGGGGATAAGAAAATCTTAATTAAACAGAACTTGCAATAAAAGCCTAAATAGGGCTCTCTTTACAGGAAGTGTTTATGGAAGGCTGTGCAAGTCACATGCAGGGAGGTGTGACTAGGGTTCATAAACAAAGGGATTTAACTCCTAAATGGCAGAGGATTGAGCAGTGAGGCTGCAGGGGCATGTTCTATACACCACAACTGCTTCATTAAGCTAAAGTTGTTCAGGTGACTATAGTGTCCCTTTAAGAAAGTTTTGTAAAGGTATCTGGGTGCTGCCACCTCCCTTCTGTTCCTGCCATGGAGCAAAGCCGGTCTACACAGGGCTACGCTGATTGCCTGAGAGTGCTCAGTTGATGCTCTCACCTTAGCTTGGAGGAGCATATAGCAGCAGGTGAAAGCAGCACCTGGTATTACTACAGTCAGTTGTCGAACTGTTCTTTTTTTTTTTTTTTTTTTTTTAATTCTTTATTTTGGTTGTGCAAGAAATAACAGTAGGAAAAAGCATATATTGCCACAACAGCGTATACATGCTTCACAATTGCATATTAATATACATACGTGACACTATAAGCATTGCACATTTTTATAGTAATAGAAAGTTGTTGTCAAAAAGGCATAACAATGGTGGTGATGCGATGATATGAGATCTAAGAGGTGCCACCACCTATGGGGTCACCCTCTCTATGGGGCATTATTAGGGGGCTCATAAGTCCCTTTGGGTTACGATAAGTGAGAGGGGGGGGGGGTGTGTGTTTCAGTAGATTATGTGTCGTGCTGTAGACAGAGTATCTGCGAGTTGGGAACCAGTCTGGTCTGTGTTCCGAGCTGGATGAGCAGCTTTGCAGGGCGAAAGTGGGGGGACAAACTTTCCCCGGTGTATATGGCTATGTGACGTTAGTGTTGTATGTGTGTACATGTGACAGAGCTTAGCAAGGAAACAATACATTAGTCAAAAGGGAGAGAAAATAAAAGAAAATATAAGGCCATACGGTGATAACAATACTAGGCAGGAAAAAAACGTTAGGGTGGTTTCATTTGGCAAGTCCCGGTGTGTTAAGGGGTGGTAAAGCCCTTGCAGGCTGCTGTAGGGACGGCCTCGGGTTATGCAGTCAGGTTGCAGGTCCGGGATTTGGGGTGACCCGGGCAGCGCGGGGTACAAACTCCCGTATTCCAGCCGGGTCGATACGAGCCAGTCCAGACCCAGAAGTATCTGTCGGGGAGGGAAGGCCAAGCCTGTTCAATTGTTCTCCAAGTTCCTGCAGGGTGCTCACCCTGTATGATTTCCCCCTGTACCTGGAAAAGGAGAGTTCTCGGCATGCCCCATCGGTAGGTGATGTCCTTTGCCCGCATAATCTGCAGGTGAGGTCGCAGGGAGCGGCGCCAGGCTAGTGTTTTCCTTGTGAGATCCGGGAAGATCTGCAGCGTGGCGTCTTCAAATTGTATCTGGTTCTTCCCCCTTACTGCTGCGAGGAGCAGGGCCCTGTCCTGCAGCAACTGGAAACGAACTATGAGGTCTGGGGTCGTAGAAGGTGGAGCATTTTTCGGTACCGGGATCCGGAACATACCGTCAAGTTTTACTGCTTTCGCTTGTTTTGGCGGCATATAGGCTGCGATGAACCTCCGAAGAAAGTGAGGTAAGTCGGAGACCCCCACAGATTCCGGCACACCTCGGAGCTTTAGGTTATACCGTCTCCTCATATCTTCAAGTGTGTCCAGTCTGCCCGTGGTAGCGGCGTGTAGCTGTTCAAGCTCTGTCACCCTCTTCTCCACTGCAAATAGTCTGGAGTCATGGGTGCTGTGCGCCGCCTCCAGTTGGGTGATTTTTGTCGTCGCGGTGTCCACCGCCTTTTGGAAGTGGGCCATGTCTCCTGCAATATTGGCGCGCAGCTCAGCCAGCATCGCCCTCAACATAGTGGCAGTGACCGGTTCCCCGTCGTCTCGCTTCTTGTGCCCGGGGCCTGCGCTTAGAGTAGCGGCTGCCCCTTCCTCCGTGTCATCAAAGCATTCCTCCGAGGAACAAGAGAAATCCCCTTCCAGGGCGGCCATCTTGTCCCATGCGGCCTGCTGTTTATTGCGGAACAGTTCACCGATATCTCGGCTTGGAAAGTCCTTATCCGCTTTCGGCTTCTTATTTTTTCGGCCCATGTCGGGTGCTGTACGGTAAGGAAGGTTTGTGGACCTTCAATATGCCCGTTTTCTCCCGCAAAACTTGCGTTTATCGTAGATTATTGCGGAGCTTGGAGAAAGCGTGTCTGCTCCGGTGTTCTGCCAGGCTCTGCCCCTGTCGAACTGTTCTTGATCACTTTGGCTGCTTGTTTAGGAGGCGGCGGGGCACTCGTGGCACCATAACCTCTAAAGGTGGTTCATTTAAGGCGCATTTTGGGGGAGGATAAGGGCATGTGTAATTGGTTATGGGATATTTAATATAAAATCACGAGGTGCAGAAAAATAAAATCGAAGCATTTACTGCCTGTGTTCTATGCATAACGAGATGACCCTGTATATCTTTATGACAGGCCTGTCCAACCTGCGGCCCCCCAGATGTTCCTGAACTACAACTCCCATGATTTTTTCAATGAACCAGATAGCCAGGGAATCATGGGAGTTGTAGTTCAGCAACATCTGGGGGGCCGCAGGTTGGACAGCCCTGCTTTATGAAATATCAACAGCAATTCTCTCACTGATGCTTTTCATGCCATCTTATTTCTGTGCCACTCTGAATCTTAATCTGGATTTAGTTTCTTTGTTGGTACTCACATAGTGCTTGCCTTTGAATAACTTCACAGTGGGCTGTAATACATGAACGAGTGTCCCTAGCTACTAATAGCCCCATAGACCTGCGTCTGATTCCACCATGAAGTCTGGTGTGGCTTGAAGACCACTTTACTGTTCCAGGCCTGCATGTAGTAGCCACCAGCAATGTTTATTCCTAATGTCTAAAGTGAGTGGAACCATCTGATCGTAGGATGGCATATCTTGAAGGAATCTGCTCTTTAGGTGTTGGGTAGCCTGATAGTGAAGTGGGGTCAGAGTGATAGCCTCTAGATGAGCCAAATGATGGAGAGGAATCTGGTCTTCTCGAGAAACTCTTTGTAAGTTTCTTCGTTATCTAGGTTTGTTTTTTTGACTGAGGCAGACCTAACACCCAATGGGTGGCATCTATCTTGAATCCTAGAAATGGAATCATATGAGATGAAGAGAGGGGTGTTTAAAAAAAAAAAAAAATATATATATATATATATATATATTTATGCCCCCCCGATTCACTAAAGACTCCAGTGAGTATATTGCAAATCGCTTGTGAGACCTCCGTCTTTATGGTTCGTCAGAGAAAAGCAACATATTGTCCAGATAGATGAGACAACATATAGCCTTGGAACTCAGACCATGACCGGTTTTAGGCGCTTCATGAAGCACCATAGAGATGATTTCAGAATGAAAGGAAGACACGAGAACTGGCACACTCTGCCTTTCCAGAGAAAACAAAAGAAGGGGCATAGAAGAGGAAGAGGATATGTCAGGATGGATAGATACGTGTTTTTCAAATCTTGGCGTGCAAACCAATCTCCTGCACGAGGAAATATCTTGAAGATGGAGACCTTCCATCTTGAAATTACGGTACTCTACAAAGGTGTAGAGACGAGTCATGAAGCGGTGGAAGTCTCCAGTCTTTTTTCGAACTAGCAAAATTTTCCTGAAGAATTTGCCCTCATCTGGGACATATTGCACAGCACCTTTCGCGAATAGTGATCTCACTTTGTCGTCATAGATGAGGGATTGGTGGTCCGCAGTTAGCAATCCGGTACTAGTGCTGAGTGGAACTCTATAATGTAGCTTTGTACTGTTTGTAGCACCCACCCATTTGAGGATTAATCCCTCCATCCGTGGAGAAATTTAGACAGTCTACCTTCATGCAATAGTCTGGCAGGGTATAAGAGAGCAAATCTCATCTCGGGTCACAAAATTCTCACAAAATATCAGAACCGCAATCAAAATAACTTAATGGTGGAAAAAAGATATCTGGATAAGTATTCTTGTAGTGTTTATTTTTTTCAAGAGCGATGCATGCCCACCATAATAAGCAGCAGTGATAAGAATAGTACATAACACATCTCTGCATCGGGCATCAAAAAAGAGAACATCGAAAAGTTTGTTCTGGGATAGATTCAAGCGTCACGACCAGTCTGGGCCAGGAAGATGGATACTGTAGAGTCAAAGTCCGTTCTCTGTGACCTTGTCTGGCAAGCAGGGTATCAGGCATTCAGTCAGGAGTCAGTTATGGACCTCTCTATCTAGAGGTCTGTTAAGCCAGGAGTGGACTACCTGTGCCAGATTATCTGGGAGTGACCACTCCGAGGAACTCTGGTGTCTGCTGGTTATCTGGTCAAGCAAAATTTGTCCAGAGGAATCCAGAAAATTGGAAAATCACTCTGGATGTGGAAGCCTTCCACGACCAATTCACTGTCATACAGTGAATCATCGGGGTTCTCCCACATTGGCGGTGGCAGAGTGCCCAGTCTGCCACTCACCCAACTCAAGACTGCGGGAAGAAGGGAATAGTCTTCCTCATCCGAGAGGTGTGTGTGTGTGTTTTCTCTAGTTCCACTGCCCTTCTGAGGCGATTGGCTGGGGCCTTCCCTTTGTGGAAGCGAGGTTCCGGTCAGACTATTTCCAGAAGTGTTTAACGCCTTTTGTCGCCCTCTCACTGAGACATCAGACTCTGCAGAGTTGTCTGCAGAACGTGAGGTGTCTGGGATCCCTTTGGGCTGGATGGCCTTTTTCTTATGCAGTGGTGGGAGTACTTTCGCCAGAGGTGTTTTTTTTTTTTTTTTTTGGAAAAATAAAAAATCCCCTCGCTCTCACTGATGCCTCCACCGTGGAATTAATTTACGCTTGCAAGCTTGGTCTTGAGTTGGTGACTCGCCCATGATTGTGTGTAATTAGGAGACAACCGGGGAACCTATAGATTGGAGATATCTGATAAGGAAAAAACATCCTGACAATAACTAGTAAGAAAGAGGAAGTTCTTAGGGGATCATGGGACTTGGGTTTACTTGTTTTACTGTTATCTGAATGGTTGTATTTTTGAATAACTTGTGCTGCTGTAGAGGTCTATTAAAGAGAGTATTGGACAAAACACAAAGCCTTCTGTTGTGTAGTAAAATTGAGTGCCTAGAAGAACAACAGATGGCCAAGAGGAGAACTTGAAGGAGCTAGGGGTACATATTTAAAGTGACACCCAGACATAAGCAAATATTTTATCCGCTTTGGCAAAAATATCTAGACCCATTTTTTTGCAGGCTCAATTTTGTATAATTTTGCTGTTTACAGTACCTGCATACCTGATGTTAAAGCTTCTTTAGTGTCTCTCCTTTATAATCTGCTGTGTCCAATAAAAGTTGTATCAAGAAGTACAGCAAAGGTTTCCTGAAGTGGTAGCTCAGTCCTGGCACAGAAAGCCTTGAAATTGTACACAATGTACAGTTAGATAGGTAGATACAATATATGGACAAAGGTATTTGGACCCCTGACCATTACACCAGCAGGGACATTTGACATTGCATTCTAAATGCATAGATGTTAATATGTAGTTGGTCTCCCCTTTGCAGCCATAACAACTTTCACTTTTCTGGGAAGGCTTTCCACAAGATTTTGGAGTGTTTGTGTGAATTTATGCCCATTCATTCAGTAGAGCATTTGTTAAATCAGGCACTGATGTTGGACGGGAATGCCCCAGCTCGCAATATCCATTCCAGTTCATCCCAATGTTTTTTGTTGGGGTTGGGGTGAGGGATCAGTTCTTCCACACCAAACTCATCCAATCTTGTCTTTATGGACCTATGTGAGTTTACGTTGTCTTCTGCTTTGTTGCTGAGTTGCCGCTTCCACTTTCCAATAATACCACTTACACTTGACTTTGGTATATCTAGCAGGGATGACATTTCACAAACTTATTGCAAAGGTGGCATCCAATCATAATCCCTTTCTTGAATTCACTGAACACTTCTGAACGACCCATTTTTTCCACTCGTTTGTAAATAAAGGCTGCATATCTAGTTTAATTTTATAAACATGTGGCAATGGGCCTGATTGACACACCGAAATGAAATTCTAGGCCGAAAATCCAGGATGCCCTTGGCTGAAAACCGAAAATGACTTTTTTCCCCCCAAATGATTTAACCCCTTAAGGACCAAACTTCTGGAATAAAAGGGAATCATGACATGTCATGTGTCCTTAAGGGGTTAAAGTTTTTCCTAAAATTGTATTAATATTAGACTTTTTAATGAATGTAATCTAATAATTCCCCCCCCCCCCCCTGCTTAATGTTCCCCTCCCTCTCTTCTTTAGTGTTTTCTTCCCTCCTCCCAGTCCCATAGTGTCCCCCTCCCGTGTTTTTTTTTCTCCCCCTCTCCTGTCCCATAGTGTTCTTTCCCCCTCCCCATAGTGTTCTCCCCCCCCTCCCCTTTTCCATAGTGTTCTCCCCCCCATCCCAAGTGCAGTATTCTTGACTTTTCATGTTATCATTACTATCTTTCATTGTGATTTATAATCATCTGCATTATTAATGCTAACATGTCTGTTAAACTATGCACTACAAAACAAAAAACAATTGTTTAAAAAAAAAAATAAATTTTTAATTTCGGCAAATTTGACCTGTTTTTCGGCCACAAATTTAGTCACATCCATAGTGTCCCAGTACCTTTGTCCATATAGTGTATACAGCTGTGCGTTCTCTTTATGTAGACTTGTGACTCTCATGTTTTTAGTATCTGCAAAGAGCCAATGCTTGATCTGCAGTATGACCCACAATAGGAATTGTTGAGCTTCTTTAGCGAGACCTTCCTTTAATATCCCTTTTCTTCTCTATTAGAGGCACTGTTTTCTGAGATTTTTTTAACCTATATGTCTAGCTTAGGGGATGATATTTATAATTACAAACGGTCTTCAAGTGATATTCATTACATTTGTTTCCACCAATAAATGCAATGTCTTTCTTAGACTTGGTTACTTCATGCCTATATTAATTAAGGAAAGTGGGTAATATATTTGTTGGTTTATATCTGCTGCTCTAGATACAAAAAACCCCCACACATGTCCCTCCTACAAGGATTATAGTAAATTAGACAAACATCTCCACATTTAGAGTGATTGTCTCACAATTTATAGTCTAAGTCTATAAATCTGGTTATCGTATTAACAGCCAGTTGGAGTGGCTCCTCAAAGTGTTAACTGATTCCAGACTGCTCTCATTTGTCCAGGAAAAAGCTGGCCTTGAAAACGGCCCTCCTCGCCAGGTTGGCTTTACTCAATTTAGGTTTGGTATAATATACACTTCCCTACTCCCTATAGAGCTTAAAATGACTGTCACCTTCCTGGGTCTATGCTTATTTTGTAAATGCCCCTGATGGAGACCTTGCTGCTTGGTGTGCATTGGCTGGGGGTGTCAGTGGTGATGGTCTGATCTTCAGCTCCTGGTGATTCTTCTGCCAGGAGCTCACTTCAGTGCTGTTCTCTTTCCTTATGTATTAAGAAAATGACACTGATGTCTTTGACGGAGACCACAGAAGCCTCCATGGATAGATAGTCTTGCAAGGAGTAAGAAAATGCCTTATAACCACAGCCTGTGCTAGGGTCAGCTGTGAAAAGTGGCAAAACATATGATGGCAGTAGCTTACCCTTTTAACATGTTTTGTCAACGTAGAGACAGTCTCTTCGAGCATTTCAAAGATTTTATGTTTGTCATCCAGAATTTATTTTTGAGCATTTTACAGAGTGGATAACTTGGTAACATCGCGATCACATGACTCTGATTGGTGGGATTAACAGATTGGTTGCAACTGCCTGGGTTGTCAAGCAGATCCCCCAACATTGAATTAACGTTTCTTAATTATAAATGAATAATCTATACATACATTTAAAATTAAATTATATAGATGGATTGAGATATATAATGTGTGTGTCGGTGTGTGCGTACCCATATACTCATAATAGTTTGTGATTCATGTGTTTGTTTGTTTTTCTTTGTTGTGTTTTTTTTTTTTTTTAAAGGACCTGCCTGATTTGCAAGCTCTTTAACACCCTGTAACTTTTCAAAATTTTATAAAACTTTTACAGGGGAGATACTGTTGTACTTTTGAGACCTCGCTGAACAAAAAATATGTTTAGAGCAGTAACAAGTATAGTAACGACGATATAGGTGAAAGTGCAGCATTTGTGTGAAAAATTGCTAAAAGCAAACCTAAACATAATTTGGCCAGTGTTTGTGACTAAGTGGCTTCTAAAAACAGACTGGACATAACCCATTTTGAATACCCTGGGTTGCCTACTTTTGCAGATAGTGGGCCCTTCCTGGGCTGCCATACGGTCTCATAGGCAGCATAAATCCAGCAAGCCAATCTGACAAATTGAATTGTGTAAAAACATAAGCACCATATTTGACCCTGTAACTTTCCAAAACTCCATGAAACCTGTACACGGGGGCATCGTTGTACTTGTGGGGCACCATAACATAAGAATGTGTTTTATTGCAGTAAAAGCTAACAGAGTATTTTGATCAAAATAAAAATGCCACACTTTGAAGCACTGCCCCAGGAAGCGCCTCCCAGTGGCGACTGGAGGTGTCGTTAGGGGGCAATTTAAAATGGCGGTAATAATTATAGTAACCAGAACTGCAGCTTAAAGGACCACTATAGTGCCCTGAGGGTGCCCCCATCCTCGGGGTCCCCCTCCCGCCAGGCTGGATGGAGAGGAAAGGGTTAAACGTACCTCTTTCTCCAGCGCCGGGCGGGGAGCTCTCCGCCTCCTCTCCTCCTCGGCTGAATGCGCATGCGCGTCAAGAGCCGCGCGTGCATTCAGCCAGTCTCATAGGAAAGCATTTACAATGCTTTCCTATGGACGCTGGCGTCTTCTCACTGTGATTTCCACAGTGAGAAGCACTCAAGCGCCTCTAGCGGCTGTCAATGAGACAGCCACTAGAGGCTGGATTAACCCGAATATAAACATAGCAGTTTCTCTGAAACTATGTTTATAGAAAAAAGGGTTAATCCTAGCTGGACCTGGCACCCAGACCATTTCATTAAGCTGAAGTGGTCTGAGCGCCTATAGTGGTCCTTTAATGTAGTCGTTTTGGGGAGTATAGTGTCCCTTTAATTTCTCACACATTTTTAGATTCTCCTGAACAGAATGATATATGTGTGGGTACACTTAATATGAAAGGGGTAAATTATGGTTACAAAGACGGATAGCTCAAATTGTAGGCTTTGTTTTGGCTCTGAACTTGTGCAGTTGCCTCTGTCCTTTTAAATTTCAGTTATCTGATTTACTGTCAAGTATAAAGGTCTGTTGGGGTATTCCACATCTATGAGAAATCTTTAGAAAACACTTTATTACTTAAGTGTTCTGACTATTCAAATTATTACTTATCACTACTGAGTGCCAAAAGCCCTGTCAAATCTTTCTTTGGGTTGGTTTTTACATTTTTTTCTTTCGGTCTAATTAATTGTAAGATGCTCTTCTGTTTATGCTTTGTATATACAACCAACCAAAAGGTATAAAGAGATCATTGTTTAGAGTTTTTGCTCTAGCAAGAAAAAAAATCATATCTTTGGTTTCATGCATGTACACTATTGTGGAAAAAGAACCATTTTGTATAAGCTATGCTGCCACTTTTTTCATGTACTCGATATATTTGTAATGGTGTAATCTCTACACTGTGTATACTTACCTGGAGTTTGTCTCCTTCATCCACTATAAATGCAGATCTGGCTCTGAATACATGCTTCCCGATTTTCTCTTAACACAACTTAGTGTGGCATCACATGGTCCAGTTAAGCATTGTGGGGCATATGATCAGGGGGGCCTTGAGAATGCTATACATTTCAGATTTCTAAAGGTCCATTTTTAAAATATGAATAAAATAAGTATCCTTAGGAAGCACTTATGAACCTTTTTACTGATTGTTTTTTCTTCTCCCCTCCCCCCCCCCTTCTTTTTTAGTTTTACCTCCTGTATTAGTGCCACGACATACAGAGATCTTAACAGAATTACCACCACTTGATGACTACACGCATTCCATTCCGGAAAACACTAACTTTCCTGCAGGGATTGAACCGCAGAGCAATTATATACCAGGTAAATTTACTGTAGTTAACAGGGTGTCATTGAAACTGTCATCTTAAAGGAACAGTAAACAATTTCAAGGGCACCCGATTTAAAGAGAATTCATATTATGTTCTTAGGGTGTCTGTGCTGGTCATCACCGAAGCCAATAGAGACTAGCAAGCCATGTCTCCAAATACACACTCAAAACCGTTCCTGTACTTCTGGTAGCCATCTGAAGAGTGGCCACTGGAAGTATCCCTAGGCTGTAATATAAATACTGCATTTTCTCTGCACAAAGCCTGCAAGGACTGACTATACTCACCAGAACAACTACATTAAGCTGTAGTTGTTCTGGTGACTATAGTGTCCCTTTAAGGATGGCATTTTTCTGGTTGATAATGAAAATGTTTTAAAAAAACTGGCTCCTAACTTTTTTAGCTGTCTCCTTGATTCCAAATAATTTTGTCAAGCCCTGGTGTATATAAATAAACCTAGAATTACATTATTTTTGAATTCACTTTTTTTCAATTCAAAATGTTGGGGGACCTGCCTTATAAAAGGCAGAAATTGCAGAGAATTTAATTTGCAAGCTCTTTGACACCCTGTAACTTTTCAAAACCCCATAGAACTTTTGCCGGGGAGATACTGTTGTACTTGTGAGACTTTGCACAAATATGAGTGTTTTAGAGCAGTACAACATATATAGTGCCGTGTTGCGTGTTTTTTTTCCTGTGCTAAACTGAAGATGATGGAGACATAAACGCATACAGTACCCATCGGTTGTTTGTGTTCTGAGTAGAGTTTTAAACCAAAAGTGATGTAAAACCATAATTTGGTTTATTAATGCCAGTGATGGGGGGGGGGGGGGGAGATAAAGGTTTTTAAAGTGATGTCAAATTCTTCACTGTTACACAGCTAGAAGAACTTTACTATATCGGTGACCTTGTACATAACAATTTGAGTCTCCTTCCCTTTTACAGCTTTTTTTTTTGCTTTCTTTTTTTTTTCTTTCATAAATCACTCCCAATCAATTTAAGGTAAAATAGTTTTTTAACCCCTTAAGGACTGGACTTTTTTTGCGATGTTGTACATTTGCGACCAGGCATCTCTTTACACTTTTGTGATGTTTGTGTTTAGCTGTAATTTTCCGCTCTCTCATTTACTGTTCCTATACAAATGATATATATTTATATTTATATATATATATATATATATATACCATTATTTATATAATCTCATGTAATTTAATTTTTAAAAAAATGAAAAAATATGATGAAAAATTGAAAAAAATACATGTTTTTTGACTTTTATGTGAAAAAGCGAATGAAAAAAACTGCTAAATAGATTCAAAATTTTGTCCTGAGTTTAAAAATACCCAGTGTTTACATGCCTTTTGCTATTTTTTTGCATGTTATAGGGCTATAAGTACAAGTAGGATATTGCGGTTTCAAAACATACATTTTTAAAATGTATCAATAGTGACATTGTAACACTATTATTTGTCAAAATTCTCTGAATAACACCCCACATGTACATATTTTTTTTTAAAGTAGACAACCCAGGGTATTCAATATGGGGTATGTCCAGACTTTTTTAGTAGCCACTTAGTCGCAAACACTGGCCAAAGTTAGCGTTCATATTTGTTTGTGTGTGAAAAAAGTAAAAAACTAAATTGAACGCTAATTTTGGCCAGTGTTTGTGACCAAGTGGTTACTAAAAAAGACTGGACATACCCCATTTGCAATACCTTGGGTTGTCTTCTTTCGCAAATGGTATGCCATCATGGGGGTAATTCTCATTCCTGGGCTACCATACGCTCTCAAAGGCAACGTAACCAACCTGGTCATTTTCAATGTAAAAATATTTGACCCTGTAACTTTCAAAAACGCTATAAAACCTGTACATGGGCGGTACTGTTATACTCAGGAGACTTTGCTGAACACAAATATTAGTGTTTCAAAACTGGAAAATGTATCACAACAATTATATCATCAGTAAACGTGCTGTTTATGTGTGAAAAATGCAAAAAAGTCACTTTCACTGACAATATCATCGCTGTGATATGTTTTACTGTTTTGAATCACTAATATTTGTGTTCAGCAAAGTCTCCCGAGTAAAACAGTACACCCCATGTACAGGTTTTAGGGTGTCGTAGAACGTTACAGGGTAAAATACAGTGCTAGCAAATTAAATTCTCTGGACTTTCGGCCTGGGTTGGCAGGCAGGTCCCTTAAATTGCAATCAATAAAATAACTTAATTATGTAAAAATATTACATAAATACGCACGTAGAATTTAAATATATGTGCATATTTATATATTTGAAGTCTACGTGTATATTTATATAATTATTTATGTAATTTTGTATATGGACATATGAATAGTTTGTATTCTTTTTATTTATTTATATATACATAGATATATATACAATTTCATTCTAAGTGTATTTTGATATAAATATATATATTAATATCAAAATACAGTTAGAATAACATTTCGTATAGATATATAATTTTTTTTTAATTTGTATTATTATTTTTATTTTTTTTAATTTAATTTAAATTATTTATTATTCGTATTTTATAATAATATATATATATACAATATATATATATAGTTATTATATATATATACGTGTGTAAATTAATTATAAGTGTATTTTTATATTAATATATGTACATATTAATATAAAAATACACTTAGCATGACATTATATATATATGATATATAGACATATATTATATAGGTATAATATATGTCTATATATCATATATATACACATATATAATAATATTTTTTTTATTATTAACTTTCACTTTAAATTTTTTTATGATTTTACACTGGCAGGAGACTGCCTGTCAGCACAGACAGTCCCCCTGCAGGCAGAGACTAGGACACCTATTGTGACCATGTGGTCGCCCTGTTGGGCGATCACATGGCCCCAGGGGTCCTAATCCGCCATGGGGAGACTGTCTGGGCTGCAGACAGTCTCCCCACACCGGGAGCAACGCCGATCGCCGCCGGGGGAACGACGGCGATCGGGTAAGTACATTTTAAATTTAGGACGGTTCAGGACCGTCGTCGGTCGTCAAGGGAAAAATGCCGATGACGGTCCTGAACCGTCTTGCGTCCTCAAGGGGTTAAGCATGTGTTTTTTTTTTTTTTGTTTTTTTTTTCAGTGCTGCAGGATATGCTAGGGGTTTATATACAAAATAAAAATTAAGAGCTGGACGAATAATACATGATCTTCCTGTCTCGACCGATCACTAATCTGTATAATATGTTTATTTTTTCAAATGTAATATGTAAATTCCAAATACAGCAGTATGCTTACTAAATAGGGCTGTATGTACAGTTTCACTTTGATTATGATGGAAGGGTCTTCATGTTATGGAGCAATCTGATGTAATAAAAGCAGCACTGTCACTGTCTCGGGACTTTCCATAATATGCAAGGCCTCCGACAGTAACAATGCCACTTGGAGAAGGCTGGCTGGGTTGGGGCAGGTGTCACAAACGTGTACTATTGGCCCAGCCGAGACAGTGGGGGAGAGAGTGAAAGGATTAATGACACCAGACCCCTGGTTACCTGTTGCTAGTCCCAGCAACCACGATATTAACCCCTGCAATCCCTTCTACACTAACACCCAATTACACACTTTACTGCCACCACCAAGACTTTATATCCGGGCGTCTTAGGTTATCCCGCACACAGTAGAATTATAGTATCACAACCTTACTTTACTGATCAGACACATATATATATAACGTGCTTACCTGAGCTTTACTCAGGAAAGTGAGCTCCTAGAGAACATATACACAAGCTAATTAAGTAAACATTTAATCTGACAAAAATGATTCACAGTGCTGTGTACAAAAATACAGAAATAAATAACATACAGAAACACAGATCCAAAATTGCAACACAGTCCATAAAATAAAATTGGAGAAAACACAAATCTTTACTTATAGTTACTCCTTATATATAATTGTTGTGGGAGATTCAGATGTTACAGGTCTCCAAGTAGTTGTTGAAAAATACTTCCCCTGGATAATCCTCATTATAGATCTCAAACTAGTTGTTTCTAAGTGGCCAGACCCCTGGGTGGATCAGAGGGGTTTGGCCTGGCAATTTATTGTCCACTGCATATTTTCTTAAATTATGTTGTCCCGACTTGGAGAAGAGTCACGCCAAGGGGATCTCTCTCCCAGCTCTAGTATGGTTACCGAACAACCTCCGACCTAAATCCTCAGAATTACTGCCTACCACCACACTAACCCTCTCTGTATGGGACAATTACTCCCGAAAGAGAGGTATAGCAACGTCGTTCTTACCAGCGACCCCGATGGAAGCAATACGGCAGCTTATCCCTGACTTTAATCATAAACTCTGGCAGAGACATGGAATACATACACTATCGCAAGTAATGCAGGGAGACACCTCAAGTCCCTTACAGATCTGTGCACAGAATACAAGCTACCCAGAACTGCGACCTTCTCCTATATCCAACTGCAATCATGGATTAACCTAAATAGACAACAACAAACTGCAGCGCCACCCGACCCACATTGGGTCAAATTGATACAAATATGCACCAAAGTCAAGCCGGCAACGAAACTCATCTCACAGCTCTACGCCTCCGCAAATTCAGGCGTCCAAGCATCCCCGCCCTCCTTCCAAACGGCATGGGAACGGGACATAGGGCACAAGCTTACAATCGACCAATGGAGGAACATATTCCAAGCCAACAAAAAAACTCACCCTATGCACAACGCACGTAGAACTCTCACGCAAAATACTGTATAGGTGGTACCTAGTCCCAATAAGACTCAAACACAGCTACCCGAAGATATCAGATGAATGCTGGCGGTGCCAAGGGGACCGAGGCACCTTACTGCACATATGGTGGCAATGCCCGCTATTGCAAAAATATTGGTCACAAGTCCTAGACTTAATAACACGCTGCACAAAACTGCACATCTCCCTCCTGCCAGAAATATTCCTACTACTATTATTACCTCAAACACGGCACATGCACACTAAATACCTGCTATACCACATCTGTATAGCGGCCCTCACCACTATCAGTAGAAATTGGAAACAAACGAAAGCTCCAACGATCACCCAATGCATCACAGCTGTAGAAGCGTCCAAGACCTATGAAACAATGGCAAGGAAATCAAGCCATTCTGATCCTTATTGGACCGAAGCATGGAATCTCTGGGACAGAAACAAACCACACGAACCACACTGAACAAACGACAAGAGAACCACCCTCAAAAGATGGAAAGCCCCCACGACCGGAGGCAACCTAGCAACACATAAGCTGGCTCACATGCACACACACCACACACACATCACACCTACACTAAGCCTACACTACAACTACATAACACCCCCACACAACACGTCTACACTGAAACTACACGACCCCAAGTACACGACATGGACCTCATATTCCCACATGACCCGACCCCACCAACCCCCCATATATCCAACACCAACACTGAAGACTACATTACATCCTAAGCCCATATCGAGCTCGAACCATTCGCTACAGACACCACCCACGACCAACACATAAAGGCTCATCTCCACTGAAAATTAAGACATTACAACCAATGGTGTTTCCCAATCGAGCTCATAGAAGGTATCAGTGTTAACCATATGCAGGGATTTAACACTGTTGAAAATATTGTGTATGGATATATGCGTAACCCCCCTCTCCCCCTCTTGCCTTCTGTACCCCCCACCCCCGATTGAAACATTGCTGAAATTTTGTGTATGGATATACGCGTACACCCCTTTCTCCCTCTTGCCTTCTGTACCCCTTACCCTGGATTGCAAAATAAAAATTGTCAAATTCAAAAAAAATTATGTTGTCCTTTGAATAACACAAAGTCAGAGCATACGCACCAATACTTTTTATGATAGTTATCTAGTCATTACATTTTATGGCTTAGGCCTGGGGTTGGATCAAAGCCTACAATAAATGTTATCCCAACATGTACAACAACAACTCTTAACATATATCAAATGCCAACTCATGCTTTGACATGCCAGCATGCAAAAAAGCGTTTAACTTGCCTAAACTTGTCCCTACAGTCTGGTAGAAAGAGTCTGTTTCCTGCAGCCGTGGTGACAGCTGGTGTATTGACACTTCTAGGTGATGGTAGCTCCGCCCAGTATCCAGAAGTGTCCGGCGTAGGAAACCTGCGGAGACAAAGTAGACCCTACTTTGTCTCAGTGTATCTTTTAACTGAGTTGGAATTTCAAGGAAATTCTAACACCGTCAATGTGAAAAATTCAGAAAGATTTAACTTGCCTCCGTACCTTCCTCTTTGCTCCAGAACTCTGCAAGAAAATGCCTTCCTTGCCAAGGTGCATTATTCTTTACTTTTACATCTCTAGTGCTCCCCACAATACTGCAACAACATTTATAGGTCATGTCTGCATTCCAGGACACTAATAAAGAGTTTTAACATTGTTATGGTGTATCAGGGACATTCTAAAAAATAAAAAAATTCTCAGACTCTATATATCAATATCAAATATCAAATATCAGTTTTTTTATTTGTGATGATACTTGCATTGTATAGCAAATATGAATCTATTAATCTGCATACATTTTTGTTTCCCTAGAAACTCCACCTCCTGGATACATTAGTGAAGATGGAGAAACTAGTGACCAGCAAATTAACCAAAGCATGGACACAGGTAAAGTTTTTGACCAATGTATTCTCATTAGAGCAGTAGTTCTTAACTGTTGGGTTGGCACCCAAGGATGGGATCCATGTGCCATCTTAATTGGAGCACTTGGTTGAGGCACATCATCTACATCAATCCTCAAACTCTTGTTTCCTGTAACAGCTTTGCTTTCCCCGGAGTGGTAGATTCCCTTTGAGGGACTGTATGTGAGGTTTAGTTTATAGTTCTATATTTTTGCCATTGAACAATGGCTTACTATGCCAATGCCTGGCCAATATAAAGAATTGTTGCATTTGGATGGTATATTCTTTTGTGTTGGTTATAAAAATAACCTACTGAACTCACTTGGCCGCAAGTATCTAATAACCTTGTCCCAGGTGCATTATTTCATAAGTTTCTGATAAAGGGTTTCATGACCTTCACAGAAGTATCTGCTGCAAATGTAGTTTTCCAGCAGCATTGATGCGTGACTGACGAACCTTTAGTTTGGAAACTGATTTTATTTTGGTTCAGGACATCCTGAAAGTGTCCCTATTGCTGATGGCAAGAGCTGGAGGTAGGGCCGGGTCAGCAAGAATTTTTTTTGTAAAGAGTGAGAATAGTAGAGCGGCTATAAATGCAGCTGTTACGTTGAAAATCTTAATTCTAGCTTTTCATGGCTGTGGTAAATGTTTTTCATTTAAGTAGTACAAGCACTTTGAATGTTGGTTTGCTTTTATTTACAGTATAATTCTTTATGTATATTTTACAGCAATGCATATTTCCAGTTAACATTGCTGTGTGTTTATAGTGATAATACATTCAATACAGAAGGGGATTTGGAGGGTGTACTGTATGTGCCATGTGTAAAGGTGTTTTGTAAGACAAGTGTACTGTTTGAGTTCAAGGTTAAGTTGTAGGTCATATAAAATATTCTTTAATATAAATCTGAGAGCAACTCAACATTACAATAAGGAATTTCTTTGGTTTTAAAAATTGGAAGAATTTGTTTGGAATACCATCGATCTCAGTCTTACGGGTAAACCCTAAGCATTCTTAATTATTTAAAAATTATACATGCTTTCTATCTTCTGTGTGTGTGATTTTTTTTTTGTAATGCGTTCTTATAAGTCAGTAACTACTCTGATTGCTTATCCTGACTCGCTCCTTCTCTATGGGGGCCATCTGGAATTCCGCTTTGTTTGAATGCCCTGCCTTTTGACCAAGAAAGAGGCAGATCAATTAGAAGAGCTTAATATTTTCAAGATCCCTGACATAATGGGGCTGGGCAGCTCAAAAAAGTTTTACAGTTTCAACCTTTCGATTGGCACATGAACTCCAACTGAGTAAGTTGTGGTTCTGGCCAAAGAGGACATAAGATTACTGCCATCACAAAGCAAGGATAAGCCAAGAGATGCACTAAAAAGTGGTATTAACAATAATCTGTAAAGACGATATATTGCAAATCTTTTAAGTATGAAAAATATAAAATGAACTTTTCTCCTTTAACTCCATACGGCTGCTTAGCAATTCACAAATGTTTTTATCATTTCCAGGTTGGTGTGTTTTAGTTGTCTAACTTGTGAGATATCAGGACCTAGTCAGCAGACACCTTAGACTTCTTGGACAATAGAGACCAGCTGATTGATCTTTTTCTTGTATTGCACAGGGTCACCAGCGGAACTTTCTCCTAGTACACTTTCTCCAGTCAATCATGGTCTCGGTGAGTGTATGTCACAGTATTCACTTGTAATCTCCATGTGTTGTCATTAAAGGACCACTATAATGCCTCCAAAGCTTCAGTTGCCATTCTCAGCCAATACATTCTGTTTACACTTTGTATGAGTTTTTGTGATCATGGAGAAGTATGCGCTTCCGCTTTGTGAGACCAGAAAGACTGCTTGTGCCCAACACTGTAAGGTAGATGTCAAACTGTTTGTGAACAGGTTGACAAATTACCTACAGATGGTGACTGTGGACTCCTGGTCCCATAAGCACTATAATATGCTGTAGTGGTTGTGAAATGTAGCTTTCTTTTCATTTCAGGACTTTACACTTTTTGAATTTTTTTTTATTCTTTATTATGATGGTGCATAGCAAAGATATTATCAGTACAGTACAGGTACGTCTGACATTGGCAGTAGAAGTGTGCATCGGTAAAGCTATAACAAAGCATTTTTTATTTTTTATATAGACAATAACAGGATTTAACAATTTGAGCTCATCTGAGAGGAGTTGTAGGGTGGTAAGTATTAGATGAGGGTAGGCTCTCAGGTGCTCCCATGTGGTGGGGAAGAGATGTTCGAGGGACTGTGTCGAGAATAGTAGTGCGATGGCGTATGTATGTTTGTGGAGAGATGCGTGAGTTCTCCCGGTGTATGGGATATCGATTTGCCTAGAGGCTTGGAAAGGGGATTGTGTGGGTGAGATTTGCTTGGCGCAATACAGCAAAGCTTATGGGGAGATATGTCTCCTTATCGTTATGATACCCCTAACCAAGGGGGCGGCAGGGGGCCCCCAGTCGGCCCCCAGTCCCAGAGTGTTGTCCGGTGTCAGCTGCCTGTGAGCCTCCGGCTCTTGGGACAAGGGGGTGATGCGGGTAGGGTCCCAGGTGTCTTTAGGGGTGGTTGACTGTAGTTCCTTATTACTTTCTGCCAGTCCCAGTGATTTTTAGAAAGGCCGGTGCCCCTTTGATCGACGTGAGTGTATGATTAGTTCCGTTGTGGGTTACCACAAGAGTAACTGGAGCTCCCCAGCGGTAGGTTATGGCCGCAGATCTTAGTTGAGAGATGGCTGACCCCAGTGATTTCCGCCAGACAAGAGTGTTTTTTTGTGAGGTCTTGGTAAAAGGTTAATGATGAGACTTCGAAAGTCAGTGGTGCCCTATTCCTCAACGCCATCATGATCTGTTTTTTGTCTTGCGAGGTTAAGCAGCGAAAGATGACGTCTCGTGCTACCCCAGTTGATGTTTTAAGTGCACCCATGATGCGATAAACTCCGTCGATGACCACTTTTTGGTGGCTTTGTGGGCTAATATAGAGGAAAGTAATCTGCGGGTATAGTGCGGGAGTTCTGTGGTCACGTCAGCGGGGATTCCACGTATTTTAATGTGGTTCCTGCGCTGTCTGTCTTCCAGGGCCGAGATTTGGTGAGCCATGGTGACTTGGTGTGTTTGGAGTTGTTGCACTGTCTCTTTAAGGGCTGAGATGTCATTTCTGGCATCGAGTATGTCCTCTTCAGAGGCTTGCACATGGTCCGTGATGGCTTGTATATCCGTTCTCAGCAGCGTGAGATCAGCAGCCCACAGTGTATGGATATCATTAAGCAGGATTTTCAAGTCCTGTTTGGTTGTGGGAGCTGACCCATCTGTGGTGTCAAGTGTGTGCAGCAGACTTGCCTGGGTGAGTGGCGTGGCCTCCTGCCCTTCTTGTGCCCGGTTCTCGTTGTTCCGGTCCACTGCTGTAGTCCGCTTGGGCTGTGCAGGCTGTCTGAGCATAGCCCCTATGTCTCTGCCATCGGCCGCGGTAGTCGGTTTTTGGGAGCGGCGACCTGTAGCGGTCCGACAATCCGGCAGTGTCGGGGAGGTTGTAGGTTCTGTTCCCAGGGGGGGCTGTGTAATGTTGCTGCATAGAAGTGCCTCCAGTCCCAGGCTCAGAGGGGTGCAGTAGGCCACAGACTTGCGCCGCGGTTTGGAGTGCTTTGGCGTGAGAAAGGAATCTATCGATGCGTTGTGACTCGGGGAGACCCGCTGGAGGGGTAAGGAAGTCGGATGGGTCTTCGTTTTCACGATATTCGGTTAGTTAATGTAGGTTGTTTGAGAGCTGTTAGAGATGGCGTCCATTCGTCAGGCTTGCAAGCCCCCTCTTCTCCACCTCCCCCGACTTGACACTTTTTAAAGCAATATGTGAAGATGTTTGAAGGCCTTGTGGAAGAAGTTACTCTAGTGTTTTATGTATGTAGTGCTGTATCTAGTATCTGTATGATGGGATGGTGATTGGTTAACATTATCACAACCCTGCATACCCACTAGTTGGGGGGGGGGGGGGGAGTGGGAGGTATATTTCTGCCTCAAATAATTAGGAAATATTCACCCTTGATAGCAAGTCTGAGTGACCGCTTACTGGTTAAAATGAATTGCAATCAAATCTATTTATTTAAATTGGAGCACTTGCTTATAAGTCAAATTGGTATCATATGTGACCTTATCTGATATTCTAAACTAAAGCTTAATTATTCATTTTTTCTTTTCTTTCTTTGATGTTCTAGATTTGCAGCCTGTTACTTATTCGGAGCCCGCATTTTGGTGCTCAATAGCATATTATGAACTTAATCAGCGAGTGGGAGAAACCTTCCATGCGTCGCAGCCTTCACTAACTGTGGATGGATTCACAGATCCTTCAAATTCGGAGCGGTTCTGTTTAGGTCTACTCTCGAATGTAAACCGTAATGCCACAGTGGAAATGACTAGGCGTCATATAGGTATTTTCCTTTCTTCTTTTCTATTTATTAACAATTCACAAAAAGGAACAGCCTAATATATACTGTTTTTCCAATTAGAAAATTAGATTACAAATCTATTTAATTTAACAGTAACAAGCTTGCAAATATAGAAACCTATTTGTCAGATTTTCTCAGGAATCTTACCCTTATCCAGTGCTTGTCAGACATGTGGTGAAACAAAGAATTGCTGAGATAATTTGGACAGTTATTGGTTTTTGTCAGGTTACAATTTGTATTGCATTTTGTAATAGTTCATTATATTCATTGAATGTCAGCTCAAGTATAGGTGTTACTTACATTTATCACACTATAGATCCACCTACTCCATAACTGATTAATCCATATTCCTTTTCAGTTGTGACATCATATATTAAACTAAAGCATACTGAAGTACATGAAAGCAATAGAGTTTACAGATTTATTGTTACATATGCTTTTGAAATAGAAATGTGTGACTGGTTTATAGAAAACATAAAACTTGTATAATGCACAATTTAATGCTGTAAGAAATTAAGCATATTTGGAAATGGTATCAATTGCTAGTAGTCACTCTAAACATCCGTTATCATCCACACTGAACTGAAAATGTTCAAGGGAGAATTGTGCATTAAAATATAATGCAGACAAAGATTTCAAATAATTTGATGATCAAACAACTTCTGTAATATAAATTGCAGTGACACTGGGACTTAAAAAAACAAAACCCCCAGTGCTTATGTTAAGATGGAAATCAAGGTAACTGTACAGCTTCAAACCCCTCTTTGGCAACCTTTGCTTCCCTGAGCACTAGAACTTGCAGTGGTGGGGGAAGGGGGGATGTCAATACTGCTTTTTGTATAAGTATGCTTTTAATAAATGTGTTTAAAATCAGTTTCTATCTTTATTTTATAGGAAGGGGAGTGCGACTGTATTACATTGGAGGAGAGGTTTTTGCAGAGTGCCTAAGTGATAGTGCTATATTTGTTCAGAGTCCAAACTGTAACCAGCGGTATGGTTGGCATCCTGCCACAGTATGCAAGATTCCTCCAGGTCAGTGTTACACAACATTTCTGTTTATACTCTGCATTTTCAGTTTATCCCAATACTCCCCCCAAGTCCTATGAGAAAGTAATGCATCACCATTTTGCCTTCAGAATAGTTATATGGAAGGCCATGTGTGGCAGGAAAGGAGGCTGGCTGACTTATACAGTGTGAGCCAGTAGTGCATGCCTGCATGGTATGACTAAATGAAGTGGTTTTATTACTCAAATGATAAGAAAGGGGTACGGTACCACTGATATTGCTTAAAGAAAATTGCAAGTTTTTAATGGGTAACGGGCATCTGCTTAGCAAAAATACCACTGCTTATGTTTCCCTGGAAAGGAAAGTCACGCAGGGATTGTATTAATATACAGGTGTACACTATTTTATAACAAGTTTGAGGAACCAGACAACGTGTGTGTGTGTGTGTGTGTGTGTTTGTTTTATATATTTGTGTATGTGTGTGTGTGTGTGTGTGTATATAAATAAAAATAAAATGTTCTACCTGCGAAAGGTTTTAGAACACTTTCCATTTAAAAAAAAAATAAAAAAATGTAATGTTAAAATTTTAAGAAAAATTCCACGCACCATAATCACGTCATCTAAATGAAGTCACTATTATGCCTGGAGATCCTAGGTGCTATCTAAAATGTAAAATGTTTAACCCAAAAGTGCTCCAGAAACCTCTGGTCTATTCCTCCAGCCTTAAATGCGGGGCTTGTGATATTCTGAGATTGTTTTGCACTGCCTTGTTTGTCTATGCGTGCGTATATGATTTTAAATTAAGTTACATTTAGTCATGTATCCATATGACCTAGCAGAAAAGGTCTTGATTATTCCTGGAGACAAGACTAAAACAAACACATCCCATTTAATTTCCTAATATACTCTGTTTACTGCAGGCTGCAACCTGAAGATTTTTAACAACCAAGAGTTTGCCGCCCTACTTGCTCAGTCTGTGAACCAAGGATTTGAAGCAGTTTATCAGTTAACCCGAATGTGCACCATCAGGATGAGCTTTGTAAAAGGCTGGGGTGCCGAATACAGGTATAGTTTCCACCAATCGGTATTGGTGTGCCAACAATGCAATGGCAATGGTATTTTGCTGGTTATAAAATGTAACCTGTATGTTCTTCTGTATGTTTGTGACAGCTGCCATACCTTGTACGTCACACTTACGCAGTTGTTGAGTGCTGGTGTACAGGATATGGCAGCAGTTTATAATCACCTCACGTAGTCGAGCAAAGATATTCTATTGTCTGACTTCTCTCTGCTGAAGTTGCTGGGCAACCACCTCGCCCTTCCTCTCCATGGTTGCTGACAGTACCCCTTTAAGATTAAAAATAATTTTATCTCTCTCTATCTTTATCTATTACATGATTCAGCAATCTTAACTTATTTAAAAAAGCCACATGGGTCTGTTTTACTGTATTCACTTTTGTGAATACCAAGCTTGTTTGCAGTTTATTGCAAGTTTTGTTTCAGCAGTTTACTGTGTCGTTACTGGTCTGTCAAGTTTTTGTTAGGTTTACTTCATTATGCTAATATACAGGGTGATCTGGGCAAAGAAAGCTCCAAATGTGTTGCTGCTCACATGTTTAACAATAAATTAGAGAAGGAATCTTATATTGACTTAATATTGTTTTGCAGCCTATGGTTAAAATAAACTTGTGGGTTGCAGGTTCAAATCCAGGCAGGGTTTACTCAGCCTTTCATTCTTCCGAGGTAGATAAAATGAGTACCCTTAAATTGGGAAATAGTAACATCCTGGATGTTGGGCAATAGTAACATTCCCGGGACGTACTTGGAAACCAGAGCAATCTGAATGTACCTTTCCTGGTTAAATACTTTCTTATTATTAGTTAAGGAACTTGCAGCACACAGAGGGGAACAGCATAAAAGTACTGAAGCAGTGTCTGAGCACTCAAATATAATCCAATTTCTAATACAGAGCGGCAGCGGATTGGCTCTACTATCATAGCTCGATAAAGACTTTATATTTTTAAATTATATATTTAGCTAGCTGGGGTGGTGGTGAAAGCTAATAGGGAAATTTGGGAATTTGGTGTTAGGCTAGCTGAGGGGTTAACGTTTAAAAAAAAAAGTTAACAAAAAAGCTTTCAAAAGTTGTAAAAAAAAAAAAAGTTAACGTTCAAAAAAGGGACCCCTCCCCCCCCTTTACCCAGTTCTAATAAAAATTAACCCATTCCCTGCAGTGATCAAAATACAGACCACAGTATTATACTGTGGTTTTATTATTTTTTTTACCCCTTCAATTTAATTTATTTCATTAATTTAAATATTTTAATATTATATATTTTGCAAGCTGGGGTGGGTGGGAGTTATGGGAAATTGGGGAATTTACTTTTGTTGCTGCTTACTCCTCGTTAAGGGTTAAGGTAAAAAAAAAGTTTATAAAAAATTTTAAGTGTAAAAAAAAAAAAAGGTTTTAAAGTTTAAAAAAAAAAAAAAAATGCTCATTACTACTACACCTGGAAATAACTAGCGGAAAAATAATCACACACTAAAGTTTAAAATATCCCAGGGTGTATATATATATATTTTTTAAATGGTATGCGTTTGTGGAGTAGTTGGAATAACAAACCAGCTAAACTACTCAAAAATGGAGCATGGACACGGCGTAAAACTTCAAAGTTAGAAAAAAAAAGAAGAAAAAAATGGCTACGTCTCAAATGTGTCCCTTCACCATCCACATATATACCTGGCAAAGGTACATACGTGGGGGTATTGTTGTAGTAAGACGACATAGCTGAGCAACATATGAAGTATTATACCGCTGTAGCACACATAATATACTGTGCAAACTCACTGTGTGTCAAAAAGCCAGAAAAAATGCTTATTACCTCTACACTTGGTATAAGCTAGTGAAAAAATGATCACACGCTAAGGTTCAAAATATGCCTGGGATGTCTTCTTTAAGAAATTATATGCCTTCATGGTGTAGTTGGAATATGTAGCCTGCTTCAGTGCTCCAAAGTGGGACACGGACGCATCAAAACCCTCCATAAAAAATCACACTTTAAAAAACTGAACTTGTCATGTCTCTTTTACAGCACTGTAACTTCATAAAATAGTGTCTAGGTCATACATTGGGCATATTGTTTTACTCAGAACATGTAACTGAGCATAATTTGGGAGATTTTATGACCGTGGTACGTATCAAGTGTAAGAATCCATCTATGAAAATTCTATCTATAGAAACTTAAATAGCCTTGTCTCTTATGTGGCATTGTAGTTTCTTTGTTTTCCCATTTGTTAAACATTTTTTTTTTTTTTTTTTACAATTAATGAGAATTTATCTATGTATTTGTGACCTCGAATTAAAGCCCTTTTAATAGAATGTCTGTCAGCATGCAGAGCTAAAAAGATAAGGTACATTAGAGATCAAAGATTATTTGGCATGTATATCAATTTGTGATATCATGAGACGTTCATGCAATGTTTATATTTTTGGTAAATTAATTCCATGAAGCGGGAAAAAAATGATCTTTAGATATTTTATAACATATTTGCTGTGAAAATAGGCATGTTATCTCTGCAAAGTTCAGAAAGCTTTTTAATCCAATAGTTGTCCTCCAAACATGAGTGATTTAACTTATTAAACTGTAGATGGCTTACCTTGCAATAATTTCATCATTATCCATCTATGTATTCATTTAATATATAGCAAATTATTTCCAATATAACTTATCTGAAGTTATTATTCTAAATGTGAAATCTTTATCTGGCTGCAAATGTTTAAAATAACATTCAGCAAAACAAATTAAAAAATGAAGGTATTTATTTTCTTCCTAGTTTACAACTTCCTCCCTATTTATTTTTCCTTTTCTCCAATTTTCCAGGCGGCAAACGGTTACAAGCACTCCTTGCTGGATCGAACTTCACCTGAATGGACCTCTGCAGTGGTTGGACAAAGTCTTGACTCAGATGGGCTCTCCATCAGTCCGCTGTTCAAGCATGTCCTAATGACCCCCTCCCTCTATGTGTAACCTATGGGTTCAATCTGAAGTCCCAGCTACAGACTTAATACAGCTTGTCTGTCATAGTAATTGTGTGTGGTCCCCATGAACTGTTTACAATCCAAAAGAAAGTGAAAAACAGCACTTGAGGTCCCATCAACTAAAGCACCTTGTTGGATTCTGTTTCTGATACTCTAATGAAAGTAGATGAAATCTTAGTGTAAAAATAAAATGACTCCTTACTGGGGAAGGGACATTTTAAGGACGTGTAATGGTGTATTATTGGGCATATAATTGAGTGTCCAAATGGTTTAACAATAACATGAGTACTCCTTATGTAAGTGTCATGTATAGTGTTCTCCAGCTGTTCATTGGTCAGGCAGCATGTGGCCTTCTTGCTGTTGTTGAACCTTGAGTTCCATGCTCCTTAGCTTAATGAGACTTCTAGTAACTGCTTGAGGGCAACAAGTCTCCCAGCCCTCACCCATTCCCTAAATAGAATATTCCTGCTTCTTTATCTTAGTTGCAAACCTCGATTTAAGTTTTTTTTTTTTTCCATTATTGTTTCCCATAGTATATTTGTATTTCGCCCTCCTGTGACCTCTTGCTTTTTTATTAATGTGCCCTAATGGTGCAAATGCTTGCTAAGGTAAAACTGACTTTCCTTACACGTCTTTTCCTAGCAACCAGGGACCCTTAATGCATCCCAATTATCCATTTTTGGACTGGAATTAATTTGCATCAAATAATTATTCTATAGTGTCTTTTCAAAAGCAGGCCATCTTGTCACACAGTGTGTATGCCAATTTGAAAGCACCCCAGCCCCTTTTCATTGTTTTTATACAAATAAGGTTGAGTTTTGAGGTGGAAATTGTTTTAATTTTTTAAGTGCGTGTTATTGTCAACACTTGGACACTACATTTGCACCCTATAAAAATATTTAGAATCATATTCTACAGATGTCCATGTTTAGCGAGGGTGGGGGCAAAGGTTGTTTAGAAAGGGTACTCTGACTAAAACAAATGTACATCTTACTAACCATTTTCTTCTTTAGCTGTCTGTCATTCTTTTATAATTGTGGCAGTGGCAAGATTGCCTTTTCTTCTTCGACTCTATCCCCTTGGTTGTATCTATTACACTAGTTGTGTACTTTGTAAGTACAGCTAGTGAAACTTGTTGGCTTTGAGAACAAAAACATGGCCAGTGTTAGGGCGTTTCATCATTTGGCAAAAATTGTGATGATTTTTGTATGCCATATAGTTTAGTGCAGGGGTAGCCAATGGGTAGCTCTTCAGCTGTTGTATTACTGCAAACTCTAGCAATGGTCATAGTGGAAAACGTACTTGTGTATAATCAGAGTTGTAGACTCACAGCAACTGGAAAGCTCCATAATGTCTCTCCCTGGTTTAGTGCATAGAGGCAATTCCAAAACTGTGTTGGGAAAGTAAATCTGGTAGGCCAAACCATGAAGAAAACAAAACAAACAACAACAAAAAAAATAAAATAAAAATTGGCAAAGCATTTAACATTTGTGAACTAGTTTTACCAGTAGATTGGTGTATTGGTAGAACTTGTGAACTTAAGACCTAAGCTTTGTGCGTGTTGCAATTGCCGAATATGTGAATACACTAATAAAAGATTTAATTCTCACTTTGTAATTTTCTTTTCATGTGGTTTGCTCAATCGCCCAAGTTTCAGTAAGATGGACTGTAAATAGTGTTTTGTGCAGACTGTTGTACTATAATACAAAGAGAGACAAGTCATTTGACATCTAGATGTATTTATTACTGCAAGATGAAATAAAATCTAAAAAAAAAAAAATTTAAACTAGTAGCAAAATGAATACAGGGAAATGGTTTGCAACCAAGCAAAATGGCTGCTCAGATGCGAGCTCTTAGTTATTGGGCTAATAACATTATGGAATAATATCAAGCCTGAACTCTCACTGGATTTATACTGCTGGGCTGACCGAGCAAAAAAGTTAGAAAATCAGTGCTACATCCTGTTTTAAAAGGCCAGCAGTCACCTTGTGATGATTCCAAGGTAGACTCTTGAGGACTTGTGTAGGCTGCAGCTGAATGACAAGATGGAAGGGGCATGTACAATATTGGCGTAAAGGAGTCTTTGATTATGTCTTCCCAAAATGGAGGAACTACGGAAATCCTGTGTGCTAGTAAGCCTACATGTGGGACCTGCAAAAAAAAAAAATTTAGGACAAAGTGTATGCACATAACTTTGTTTATAGAGCTGTAGTCAAAATTATTTCAACCCCATTAAAAATCAGGTTTGTCAAAATGTACAAACTTTCAGATGTTTGCAATGAACAAATCAAACAAAAGCAATCGAAATAGCTCAACACAACACATGTTTAAGCGGTATCCCCAAATTCATCTTAAATTGCAACATATGACCTCTAGTCTCGAAATTATACAACCCCTTCATGGCAAGCATCTTTAGTACATAGTAGAGCACCCTTTTGTTGTTATGACCTGCTGCAAGTGAAATGCATAGCCAGACACCGGCTTCTGGCAGTGTTACTTGAGGAATCTTAGCCCATTGCTCATGTGAAATGGCCTCCTGTTCAGTAATACTCTTGGGTTTGTGTGCTGCAACTGCCTTCTTCAAATCCCAGCAGAGATTTGCAATGGCATTAAAGTCTCATTACTGTGATGGCCACTGTAGAATTTTCCAGGACTTCTACAACCAAGCCTTGGTGGAATTTGAGGTATTCTTGGGATCATTGTCTTGTTGGAAGGTCCAATGACGCCCAAGCTCCAGTGCCTCACAGCATGTTTTCTCCTATGATTTTCTAATACTTCAATGAATCCATCTTTCCTTCCATATGCTACAATTTTCCAGTGCCAGAGGATGCAAAGCAGCTCCAGAGCATCACCGAGCCACCACCATCATTAACTGGAGGCAGAGTGTTCTTTCCAGCATATGTTTCATTCTTCTTCCTCAAGACATACCTCTGGTCCATTGGGCCGAGAAGTTCCAGTGTTTCATCCCTCACCAGAACAAAATCACAAAACTTCTGTGGCTTATTTATATAATTTTGAGCATATTGGAGCTGACTTTTCTTGTGCTTCTGGGTCAGTATTGGTGTAAGTCTTCTGGCATGGACACCTTCTGCATTTAGTATGTGCCTTACTGTGCTCACTGTAACCTCAGTCCCCAGTCTTGCTGTAGATCTTTTGCAGTTTCACAACCTGCTTTCTCAGAAATATTATTGTAGCCATTGATAGCTTCCTTTTTCTGCCCCTTCATCTTTGAACTTGCGAACCATTCTTTCCAGTGATGTCTCTAGGAACATTCAGATTCTTTGCAATCTTCTTGTATTTTGTTACTTATTTGTGAAGGGCAATGTTTCTTCTCTTAACTTTATTGACCATTGTTTTAACTTAGTCCTATTTCCAAAATGCAGTCAAATGTGACACTCAACAAACCACTTGCCAGTTCAGGTATTTCAAGTGTTGCAGCTCAAGCACACCTGGAGCAACTAATGAAGTCCTTAGTTGCATCAGGTGTGCTTGAGACAACACCTGTTTTGCATATTTGTGTTGCTGTGAGGGACTCTGTTCAGGAGTTTTTAATAATTTTGAGATTGGAGAAGTCATTGTAAGTTGCTTTTTAAGTTAATTTTGGGGAAAATTACTTGAAGCATTCATTTTGTTGAGCTAATTCAATTATTTGTTTATTGCAAACAGTCAACAGTCTGTAAATGTTGACCATAAACCTGATTTTCAATGGGGGTTGAAAAATTTTGTTTACTAGTAACCACTTCACAGTATGTGTTTGTTTTATTTGGTTGTTACTACTTGTCTAACCACTGCTACAGAAGATCATACATGAATAGGTCTATGTGATCTAATATTGTAGTTGCACAGTTGTGTAAGTATCATTGCCACAGTGACTTTTTCCAGTCATGGCAATGACAGCACTACTCCTGGGTTAGCTCCTTCCACCACTCCCATTGGATAGGAATAAACTTCTTGGCCAATAAATAGCCCCTCTGACATAAGAGCCCTAATTATTTTCCTGTCCACACTCTGAACTTTTTGGACATACTAGGATCTATTTAGTTCCAATTTCTATAAGTTCAGCATCTCTTCTTCCGAGAAGCTGCAGTATAGAGCGCCTGAAGAGGTCCCCTTAGTGACGGTGCAAACTCTCTAGTAACCTGTTGGTAGCTGTATGGAACTTGGGAATGCAGGGTAAATTCATTTGGTACCTGCAGTATTTGGAGGGAACAGTTCCTTACACAGCAAGGGCTGGGGAGTGCATCCACTTGCATTTTGTTTTCTATGTATGGGGGATTTTGGGACCTCCTATGGGTTTGTAGAGCCTCTTTTCCATAATTCATGTAGGGTAGCGACGTTGGACGCAGAGCACGTACCTGATTGACACACGTCTGGGTATGTGCCGTTACCATTATAACGGACTCTTGCTCACGGTTTTAAAGGCTGTTTTGCGTTAGTTTGCCACTGTCTGCCTACTATTCCTTGTTTTTTTTTATTCTGTGCTTTTGGGCTTCTGCTCCTGGTTGCCTTTACAGATTGCTGTCCCGATGTTCAGTGCGTGACAGGTAAGTGTGTTATAATCTTATGTCTTAAAGCTCTAGGTTCGTTTTTTATGGTTCAAATGTTAATTATTTTCTGGTAGTATCCTATTATAATTCTGTGATTCATATGTTTCATATCCTATCTAGGCCCCTACGCTCTACCGAAGACCTCCGTCAATCCTCTGTTCGTACTCCTACCTCTGACGCTCACCTTAAATACTTCTCTAGGGCTGCACTGTTCCTATGGAACGCCCTTCCCCTCTCTTAGATTTTCACACAGTCTCCACTCCTTCAAAATATCTTTGAAAACTTATTTCTCCAGGAAAGCATATCAATTAAACTGTGAACAGCTTTCCCTTCCAGCACCCTGATTCCTCTCCTGAATCGGTCATTGAAACAAAACACTAAACCCTCAATGAACACTATCCTATCAACCTACTTTTCTACCCTACCCTTACCTTTTGTGTCACATTACCCCACTCCCTCTAGCATGTAAGCTCATTGAGCAGAGCCCTCAACCCCTCTGTTCCTGTGTGTTCAATGCGTCTGGTTACAAATACGTGTCAGTCCACCCATTGTACCGCACTGCGGAATTTGTTGACGCTTTATAAATAATAATGTTAAATGTGATCTATTATTGCAGAGGTTTTCTTGTTTTTTCTGTATTTAGATTGATATATATATATATATATATATATATATGTGTAACGGACCGTTTCAGCATATGAGGGGTTAAAATCCGTTTAGGCGATAATCCCCTTTTCTCAGAAAGGCACAGCTACTGCAGAACATCAAAACTCACGAATTGGATATAGGTGAATGCATTAAACTCCCGAACTGCATACCAGGGAATAAGGTAGCACTCCAAGCTGGAACCTCACGAATAGCTGCTAGCAGATGAATAGGAAAAGCAGACATCAGCTTACACTCCTAGCAATCAATCTCCAACAGCATACAGTGAATCCTCCCCAAGAACGAGACAAGGCTCCGTGTTGAAGGTCAAGCAGTGGTATGAGGACTGGGATGCCCAGCCTGCCTTTTTATTAGAATACAATACAGAAAGTACACACCCAGGGGGAGGTATAAAACAACCAATCACATACAGGGTTCAACCCACACATCCCCTCCCCTCAGATAAACAATTAACCCAATTATACGGTACACATTTTTAGGCAAGTTCTGGATGTACCCCAAAAACAGGGGGTACACCTTTAAATTCAGCATCGCTGGATAGAGCTCATTCAGGGAGACCATATACCCAAAAATCAGTGTATTCGGACAAACGGTTCGGGAGATATGGGATTCCAAAGACTTGACCAACCGCACAGAGCAACTAGCCGAAAACAGTTCCATGAGTTTTGGCCTTGCGGTCGGTCCTCGTTCGGGCGGTGAAAGGATGTGAAATTCGTGCCATCCATTCGAATCCTTATGGTCGCTAGAATCCCCATAGTCTCATAGTCTATTAAGCCTTTCTGCCGAACGGTGTAACGTTCGGTAGTTTCAGTGCGAATTTACGGAGGTCTGGAGGACTCAGCGGTGTTCGCCTGTTTGCGTGTCTGTTTTTAGTTCCATGCGGTTACAGGCAAACACCGCTGTTCGTGCACAAGATGGCCGCGAACACGTGTAAAGTGCCGAAATGGCGGCCACCCAGACACTGAAACAAAGGGAATGTTAAAAGACACGAACGTTTTTTAATACCGAATCTCAGCAAGGCAGTTACACATTTTCCAAGTGTCCATGGTCTCTGTACAGCCCAATTAAAGAGCCAGAGACCGCATAATAGGAATCCATTAAGCCCAGCTATAGTTTTTAAAGTGTAATACGTCCCGGGGCCATAGTCGCAGGGAAGCAGGCGGACAACCAGGCTCCTCCAATACAATGTGGCGAGATTGGTTTCGTCACAATATATATCTCAATCAATTTTTAAAAAAAATTTTTTTAATGAGCCCTAGATTTTCTCATTATCGCTTCCTCAAGCCAGAAAAGTCACGGGTCACAATCTAGAGGTTCAAGGTATGACAATGTATTTTTTTTTCTCCTTTGGTAGTCTGGTTGTAGCAAAAAGAGTGCTTTCTTACATTTTCTTGTCCGTTCCCTCTACATTTTCTTGTCATGTCTACCAAGAAATCCATTGCTTTGCCTGTCGACAAGAAACCAAGACAGAACCACTGTGAAGTCTGTGTTAAATTGGCAGAAGGAAAGCAGTTTTGCCTACAATGCATTACACTGGTGACAGAGAGCGCCCCAGGGTCTTCTGGCACCATAACTTAATTTAGATGAATTTGTTATGGTGACCGGAGTATTCCTTTAAGGCTGGTCTTTAGAATTCCAAGTCAGAAAGGTATAGAAGTATAAAGTGCCCTGCCTGGTGACCCAATACTTCCTCTTATTCTAGCAGTATATTTTCCTACAGTATTAGCACTAGCACTATTAGCCTGCCAGATAAGTATTATCTTTTTGATGTGCAGACAAGGTTTTAATATACTTAATAGACCAGGTGTGGCATTTAAGAGGCTGTAGTAAGGGGCAGGCGGACATAGTGTGTTAAACTAATTTTAAGAGCAGCTCTTTTACTTGCTGGGGTCTTAGCATATGATGGTGACATGGTCCCTTGCTGTGCAGGGCAAGGTATTGATACCGGAGAAACTGACGGAAGCCAAGCACAGAGAGATGGACACAGGTTTCTTCAGGAAGGAAGAGATTCTTTATTGGATCACCGATCGGGACTCAGAGGGACTAGCGTCACCAAAATACAGCAAATTCTGAGCCCCGGACAATAGTGCAGGCTCCTTATATAGGCATATAACTCCTCCCATATTAAGCTCCACCCGCACATTCTCTTAACCAATCAACACAAATAAGAATTAACTTCCTGTTTGACCGCATGGCTTGTCCAGCACAATGGAGGAGGGGAATACTATATCCTGTATTCTTGCACATGCTCCGTACACTACTGATCGTATCTTGCCTCGTGCAACCAACTGATCGATACGTCAGCATATGCACGTACACATGCCACGTGGTAATCTCGGCCTACTAAATTTATTTTTACCGAGATTCCACCACATTCCCCCCTTTGATGCCTCTTGATATTTTACAATTACTTGAGGCATCACATAACCTTAGTTTTGCTTACACCGCAAGTTACCTTGAACCAGACCAGACTTATCTTATGATGTGAATCTTCAACATTCATCTTCCTGCATTGGTTCTCCTTGATCTAGAGCCCTATACTTATATATCGCCATTATCTGTGCAGCAGCCTTCCTCTCTGCTATACTTCCTATCAGGCTTTGCACAGACCTAACTACTAAGGGTATAAGACACGGTAGGAGTAGACACAACAGTAAAATCAGTAGGACTCCACCTACCACTGCCTTAAGCCCTCCAAACCACTCATACCAGCTACCAAACCAACTACTTGGATTGTACCCTTTCCATACCTGAGTAGGCACATGCGCTAGTTTAACCATATGGCTGGTAAGCTCAGCTATTGCTTGCCCTTCGTCATCTATTTGAAGACAGCAATTGCTTAGGTTAAACTTCCCACATACACCTCCCTCTACTGCCAAAAGGTAATCCAAGGCTAATCTATTCTGGTATACTGCTGTCCTCATCCTGGTGTTATGCTTCGCTAGAAGATTGAGCGCTTGTGACGTCTCGTTGGTGATAATCTCAACCACCGCCTGTAATCTTATAATGCGGTTGAGCATATAAATAGGGGTTCTATAACCAAAGGTACCATCTTCTGCCCACGTGGCTGGCCCATAATAATCTATGATACGCTGGGGAGGCCATTCATTATCTTCCCAGGTGCCTATCTCTATGGGTCCCCTTTTCTTCCTATGATTCACATCATACACTTTAACACCTAAAGTCTCACCTGTTTCAATCGGTAACAAGAAGAAGGATGGTTTGAGCATACCCAACACACATGCCCCTTCCCAGTCCTGTGGCAACTCCGAATAGGCTTTCTTACCACAGATCCAGTACAAATTTGCTGGGGCTCTCCAGGTAGATGTGATGGATAAATCAAACCACACATCCTTTAAACTGGCATATCTGGCAAACGGGTTAGATGGTTCTGAGACATTTGAAGCCGACCACCAAGTTGTATTTTTAGTATCATCATCATAAGCTTTTTGCCCTAGACAAGTTAATTCTCCTACAGAAGTATTATACATTATTCCTTTCCTCGCTATGCAAACATAACCTATGATGGAGGTCTTTAATCTCCACTCAGATTTACCTCTAACACTCAAATGATAATCGGCTTGTGTAGATATTAGTTGGTCAACTGCCTCAGAACCGGACATTACCTCCTTTGCTTCCCAAGGCCATTGGTCTCCCATGTTAGTACCTCCACACACATAGCAGTTGGTAACATTAAGACTACCGGCAATACTTTCAGCTAGGTCAATGAACAGGTTTTTAGCGTTATGGGGGATCTTATTATCTATACTCATCTCTTCATAAAAGGAATGGTATACTTGATGAGTCTGGGAGGATACCGTATCAGTCTCTATTCCTATAAACAATAATGTCCCAGGATCTAAACCCGTCCCGTATATCTGAAACCCAAATAAATTTCCATACTTATCTAGGAACTTGTCGGGGTTATTAATAAGTATATGGACTGGGTTGCATTCCATAGACTTACAATAAGGGCTAGTCGGCAACTTAGTCACTATCATGTCTTTATCTACTGTCTGTCCCCAAGTCGCCCACCCCACACAAGACCAATATGGGCAAAAGTTATAGTCTTTATTTGGGCATCTAGGACTTACATACTTATTTTTACTACTGGGACAAATATATTTATCATTAGACCCATACGTCCTCTCCCATCTAAGATCCCCACATACATTCCACGGCTTTCTACCACTTGATATCGCTTTACACGCATCAAATAGCAGAACACCCGAAGAATATACGGATTCTAACACCGTCTTATTAATTAGGGTCCCCTGAGGATCTCCATTCCTGAGAGTCAACCAAATTGTACGAGGTTGATACTCTGGACTGAAGCACTTAGGTTCTCCTACTCCTAAATGGCACACACTATAGTCTATATTTAGGTATCTACATCTTGATACCTCTCCTTTACATTCGTATTGTGAATGCCAAATTAGGGTTTGGGAAATATGGTTACCTGTTCTCGTAGTCTTAATGCATACCTCACAGCTAGCACAGACTGAGTAGTGCGTTTTCAACTGGATCTTGCAGGGATTCTCTGGATCTGCTGTAACTTGCCAAGAATCGACTGCTGCTGGTTTAACCCTGGAGTGATGTATCCACGGAGTTACTTCGGCTACTTTTATCGCTGTAGGGGTAGACAAAAG
Source organism: Pelobates fuscus (assembly GCF_036172605.1). Classification (NCBI taxonomy): domain Eukaryota; kingdom Metazoa; phylum Chordata; class Amphibia; order Anura; family Pelobatidae; genus Pelobates; species Pelobates fuscus. The sequence continues at coordinate 56,256,826 of NC_086321.1, forward strand.
AACAACATAAGGACCTCTCCACTTGGGCCCTAACGGTACATTATTCCACTCTTTAATCCACACTTGGTCTCCTGGATGATAACTATGAACAGGGGGATAAATATTCACAGGTAATCTATCTTGTACCCATTTCTGTACCTCCTCCATAGTCTTACCCAACTCTACAACCTGCTGCCGGGTAATTCCTTCTCCCAACTGACTCAAATCCCCCCTTAAGTTACCAAGTACGGGAGGTGGTCGCCCATACATGATTTCAAAAGGAGAGAGGCCCATCCTTCTGGTAGGGGTACTGCGGATTCGCAATAGAGCTATGGGTAAGAGAACGTTCCACTTAAGTTGGGTTTCCTGACACATTTTAGCCAACTGGTTCTTAATAGTTCTATTCATTCTCTCTACCTTACCAGAACTCTGGGGTCTATATGCAGTATGAAGCCTCCACTTTATACCAAGCATATGAGTCAGTTGTTGTAGGCACTGGTGAACAAAAGCTGGACCATTGTCCGATCCTATAGAACAAGGTAGTCCATATCGGGGTATTATTTCTCGTAGCAGGAATCTTACAACTTCTCCTGCTTTCTCTGTACGAGTAGGACATGCTTCTACCCAGCCTGAATAGGTGCACACAATTACCAACAGGTAACGATGTCCACCCGATTTAGGCATCACTGTAAAGTCTATTTGTAGATCGGACATGGGGAGTCCCCCCATAAACTGGACTCCTGGTGGCTTTACTGGTCCTTGTCTTGCATTATTCTTAGCACACGTTACACATCTGCGTACAATGGCCTGAGTCAAGTTGGACAATCTTGGTATGTAGAAATGTTTCCTGAGAGATTCTTCAGTACTGTCTCTCCCAGAATGTGTCCCGTTGTGATAATTTTGGACAATTTCTACCGCTAGTGATGCTGGTATAACTATTCTTCCATCTTCTAGCTGATACCACTTGTTCTCCAAATACTTTCCCGGTTCAGTCTTTAACCACTCCTCTTCTTGAGCTGTATAAACTGGAGTCCATTGGGACAATGGAGTTGGTATAAGAGCAGCTATATGCCCCACATACTCCTGTCTTCCTGATTCAGCAGCACGCTTAGCTGCACTATCTGCCATCCGATTTCCCTTGGTTACATCACCACCTCCTCTCAGATGCGCTCGACAATGTATGATACCGACTTCTTTCGGCTCCCACACTGCTTCCAATAGTTGTAGGATTTCGGCTGCGTATTTGATTTCTTTGCCTTCTGAATTCAGTAGTCCTCTTTCTTTATACAAAGCTCCGTGGGCATGAGTGGTTAAGAACGCATACTTAGAGTCCGTATAGATATTCACTCTTAAACCTTCAGCCAATTGTAACGCTCGTGTTAGTGCTATTAATTCTGCCTTTTGTGCTGATGTTCCTTTCGCCAGTGGCCGAGCTTCTATCACCTTGTCTATTGTTGTTACTGCATATCCTGCATAGCGGATCCCTTCTTTCACATAACTACTGCCGTCGGTATAATATTGAACATCGGGGTTCTGGATGGGAAAATCACGAAGATCTGGTCTACTTGAAAATACTTCATCCATTACTTCCAAACAATCATGTTGACTTTCAGTAGGTTGTGGCAAAAGGGTAGCTGGATTTAAGGTGTTTACAGTCTCTAAATGCACTCTTGGGTTTTCACACAACATTGCTTGATACTTGGTCATACGGCTGTTACTAAACCAATGATTTCCTTTGTAATCCAACAACGTCTGTACTGCATGTGGGACTCGTACATAAAGTTCTTGACCCAGAGTGAGTTTATCGGCTTCAGCTACTAGCAGGGCGGCTGCAGCTACGGCTCTTAGACAAGGTGGAAGTCCGCTGGCCACTGCATCCAGTTGCTTAGACATGTAGGCAACGGGTCTTTGCCATGATCCCAAGTACTGTGTCAATACTCCCACAGCCATTCTTCTTTGCTCATGTACATATAAGTAGAATGGTTGTGTGTGATCAGGTAGACCTAATGCTGGGGCACTCATCAAAGCCTTCTTCACATCTTCAAATGCCGTTTGCTGTTCTTGGGTCCATAAGAAGGGGTCGTGCTCTGTACCTTTGATAGCTGCGTACAGAGGTTTTGCCAGTATCGCATAGCTGGGAATCCATATCCTACAGAAGCCTGCTGCCCCCAAGAATTCTCGCACTTGTCTTCTATTCTTGGGTATTGGTATTTGGCAGACAGCTTCTTTTCTCTCTGGCCCCATAATCCTTTGACCTTCAGAGATATGGAATCCCAGATACTTGACAGTTGGCAAACACAACTGAGCCTTCTTCCTGGACACCTTGTATCCTGCCTTCCAGAGAATATGTAGTAGATCGTGCGTTGCTTGCTGACATTTTTCTTTTGTAACTGCTGCTATCAACAAGTCATCTACATATTGTAACAATACACATTCTCCTGGGATAGACTCGAAATCCAGTAGATCTTGACTTAGAGCTGAACCAAATAGGGTAGGTGAATTTTTAAACCCTTGGGGCAGTCTTGTCCAAGTCATTTGGCGTTTTGAGCCCGTTACAGCGTTCTCCCATTGGAAAGCGAAAATACATTGACTTTCTGCGGCAATTCGGAGGCAAAAGAAGGCATCTTTGAGATCTAAGACTGTGAAGTAAGTAGCCCCGCCCGGAATTAAAGCAAGCAGGTTATATGGATTGGGTACAACTGGATGTATACTAACAACCGCATCATTGACTGTTCTCAAGTCCTGCACAGGTCGATACTCATCTGTACCGGGCTTTTGAACAGGCAGCAATGGGGTGTTCCAGGGGGAAGTACAGAATTTTAGGATACCATACCGTATGAACTTATCCAGATAGGATTGGATGTTCTTCTTAGCCTTCTGTGGGATGTGGTATTGTCTTAGGCTTACTGGATAAACCCCAAGTTTCAGTTCAATTTTTATAGGTGGAATATTGCGGGCCAGTCCTGGTGGGTTGTTCTCTGCCCAAACTCCTGGTATGTTAAACAATGTCTCATCACTCCTAGGGTTTTGGCTAGTCAACACTGTATAAAGTCGCCACTCTTCTTCCTTTGGTACGGATAAAGTCATAATACCTGAAGGTCCATTAAACTTTAAGGATGTTGTTCCATTTGGTAGGAACGTAATCTGCGCTTGTAATTTTGATAGCATATCACGTCCCAGCAATTGGACTGGACATTCAGGCATATAAAGGAATTGGTGTTTTACTACGTGGCCTCCCAATGTACAGAGTCGACTTTTAAGAACCGGTTTTTCAGCACTTCTTCCAGTTGCTCCTATCACAGTAATAGTCCTTCCAGATGGAGGAGCAACTAGATTAGTCACCACTGAATGTTCAGCACCAGTGTCGATCATGAACGCACTCCTTTTTCCCCCTATTGATACATCGACCATAGGCTCCGCTCGACCAAGGGGGATGGAGCCCGGTCGGTATCAATAGTCCTCCATGACCGTGTCAGCCAATCCTACAAAGTCCCTACCTTCTCTATCGCGGGACCTTTGCGCTGCTGGAATATACCTGTCTTCCCTAACACTTCCTCTGTTCCCATTACTCCCTCTATAACCATTACTCCCTCCGGGGCCTCCTCTACCTCTCGCTCTGCCTCTAAAGTTTCCGTAGCCTGCCCTGGGTTGGTCTCTCTCGTACTGCTCTCTTTGCGGACATTCGTTCCTCCAATGCCCTTCTTCCTTGCAATACGCGCATTGATCCCTACTCAAAGGCTCTCTACTCCATCTATTATTGCCTCTATCTGGGCCCCGTTTATCTACGCCTGCGATCGCTACCGCTAGCATATCAGCCTTTTTACGCATCTTGCGCTCTTCCTCTTTCTTACTTTCTGTATCCCTGTTCATATAGACCTTATTTGCTACCTCCATTAGTTGGGTGATGGACATACCTGCAAACCCTTCTAACTTTTGTAGCTTGCGCTTAATATCTCCGTATGCTTGGCTGACAAAGGCGGAGTTAACCATTCGGGAATTGTCTGCGTCTTCCGGATTAAAGGGGGTATACAAGCGGTATGCCTCCAATAATCGGTCATAAAAGACACTGGGCGCTTCATCGCTTTTCTGGATCACCTCAACTGTCTTCGACATGTTAATGGCTTTCTTTCCTCCTGCTTTCATGCCAGCAATTATAGCGTCTCTATAGGCTCTGAGTTGAACCATATCAGCACCATTTACGTTCCAATCGGGATCAGTGTTGGGATAATGTGTTGCGGCTCATGCTGCTGGATTAGCTTGGTTCAAAACACGGGCTCTATCCTCTAGTGCTTTTATGGCTGCTTGATTTATTCTTGTCCTTTCCTCATTGTTAAATAAAGTCATTAGTAACTGCTGGCAATCAGCCCATGTCGGATTATGCGTCTGTACTATTGAGGTGAACAGATCAGTCATGGCTTGTGGTTTCTCAGTATACGAGGAATTATGGGTCTTCCAGTTTAAAAGATCGGTTGTGGTAAATGGGACATATACGAAGACTGGGTCAGCGTGTGCCATTTGACCTGCGGCATCGATATAAGCTGACCCGGGATTCAGACGAAGAGGCATCTGATAGTGCTTTAATTGTTGGGCACCAGTCAACTGTCGGGTTTGGATGGGGCTACGTAGAGAGGCGTCAGTCATGGGTTCCGGTCGGGGAGAGATAGGGTATGGGGATGTGGGAGGTTGGTTTTGGGAAAAGGTCGTAAATAAAACACTTCGAGCCGAGCTAGATGAAGCTTGACCGGAAGTCTGAAGTGGCGCCAAATCAGGATATTCGTTTCTAATGGGGGTGGGTTCTGGTTCCGGAAGGGGAGATTTAGTACGAGGGGGGGTAGATCCTGTACTGGAGGAGGAAGCGGAAGTGGATGGGGGTAATGAGGGGAGGGCTGCAGGACTTCCTGCGTTTGCGTCACTTCTTCTTAACGGAAAGTAAGGGGGCGGCAAAGGGATCTCGGACTCAGGGGGCGTGTCCAAAATGGGCCTAACACCAGTCCTAGTGGACGAACAAGTCCTAGCTACCATGAGGCGACACTGCTCCTCGTGGCATGTCTGGAGCCATTTTGGCGAGTCATTTACGGCCTGTCTCCAACAGTCAATATAAGGAAACTGGCCGTAAAGTTCAGGCCTACCTGATACAGCCACGTGTAAGCGCTGTACCAGAGTTAGATCCAAACTGCCACGTGGCGGCCATGCCGCAACCAAAGTAGGCCACTCCCTAGTACACAAAGTGACCAAACGTACAGGAGACATTTTAACCCCAAAATCACAAGTTTTGAATCCCTTTTTAAAATTCTTCACCATACAACCTAAGGGATCCGGAATCGTTGACTGCGACGCACCCATACTTAACAACGGAACGTCGTCGACAACGAATACTATACACGCGTACTATTCAACAGTCACACCCGTTTCCTCTGGCAACAGCACCACGTGGTACGGTTACCAAGTGAAACGTACACAATAACAATAAACACTCAGGGAATTCCCGTACACACACAGCTGTTACACCAGTCACTATATAATCAATATTATGCCCTTTGGCGTAACTATACAGTCACCCACGCTATAATTCTCTATATACGAATTACCCGTCTATAACACACCCCAGTAACATCGTCTTTTACAAATAGCGGTTACAGTACGGTTAGCATAGGTCAAAGCACAAGTTAAGGTCACAATACAATTATTAGTGGTTATGGTGTTAAACATGCAATGGACGACAATGATTAGTACTTATATACAGTGTCAGTAAATATACAGGGTTATGGTACCGTGCACTATAATACAGCAACACACTATTAACACTCTCGCTAGACGGCTGAGCTCGCGCTATCTAACAAGATATACACTTTACTAAAACAATCGTTAACACATTTACAATTCCCAACTAAACTATTGGCCAGTACCTTGAATGGACTACCTAAAACTATATACACCCGTTTTGGTTAGCCACACTGCCCAATCACCACATATATAGCGAGCTAGAGAACCGAATTTACACAGGCGCCTCTTAGTCGCACTATCAAAAGTCTAGTGGGTTCCAAATTTACACGCCTTCCCACTTAGCCCAGATAGGATGAGAACTAGCGAACCGAATTTACACAGGCGCCGCTTAGTCTCCCGGTCCCTCCGACCTAGCGAACGTAATATACACCCTAGAACGCTAGTCTAGACAAGACACCGGTGTCCGGCTAGGGCTATTTACACCAGGACCCCGCCTGACTAACCAAATCAAACGGTCTGACTAAAGAGCGTTCGATCGAGCGGTGCGCCTTCGCTCCTTCCCTCCGACAGAGGGGGCAGATACACAGATTCAAACCCCTTTGGGCCTACCGCACAATCGGTATACCCCTAGTGGGTCCTGCCGTCTAAAACAGCAGTTGTCTTACCTCCTCGTTCCTGAACCTGAGTTCACACTCATCGACGGGGACACCCCAGCACTTCTCACGTAGAGGCCGATGATCTCCTGGACAACAGACCAGTGGCGCCGAGACGAAGGGAGGTCCACGCAGAAGTTCAGGGGTGCAGCCGTAGAGAACGTGGGCAAAGATAGACCGTCTCACGACTCTGCCTCTCAGCTACCGTTGAACGATGAGTTTCCCGGCCAATGCACCAAATGATACCGGAGAAACTGACGGAAGCCAAGCACAGAGAGATGGACACAGGTTTCTTCAGGAAGGAAGAGATTCTTTATTGGATCACCGATCGGGACTCAGAGGGACTAGCGTCACCAAAATACAGCAAATTCTGAGCCCCGGACAATAGTGCAGGCTCCTTATATAGGCATATAACTCCTCCCATATTAAGCTCCACCCGCACATTCTCTTAACCAATCAACACAAATAAGAATTAACTTCCTGTTTGACCGCATGGCTTGTCCAGCACAATGGAGGAGGGGAATACTATATCCTGTATTCTTGCACATGCTCCGTACACTACTGATCGTATCTTACCTCGTGCAACCAACTGATCGATACGTCAGCATATGCACGTACACATGCCACATGGTAATCTCGGCCTACTAAATTTATTTTTACCGAGATTCCACCACAGTATGTTTTACTTGAAGCTGTGCCTGGTTGCTGCCCCCACGGCCATCCAGTGGCTCCTGGTGCTTCATCTGCAATATTGAGTACAATATTGATGTTTATGGAGGATCCCATAGAAGCCTCCCAAAAACAAACCATTTTTCTACTTACTAGTGAAAGACGGGGGAAATGACAAAACTTGATGGCACTAGCTCTGCCTTTTGTCAAGCATAGGGAAAGCATAAATTAAAGTAATTCCTACTTTGTCTTGTATATTTTGACTACTTTGGAAAAAAAATTGAGTTGGGGGGAGGGGGAAGAGACTGTTCAAAATTATTCCCTTTGATTTGGCATACTTGGGCCCAAAAAAAGTAAATTACTTTTTTGGTAAAATGGATCCACTATGATGGATAACGTTTTAAAGGACAGAAAATAATCTATATATTACAGGCATACATATGTTCAATAATGTTCTAGAAGTATGATGGAAATACTTGAAACCAATAAAGAATAATTTGCCATTTTTTGTTCTATAAAACAGTGATTCAAACAAGGCGTGGTCATTTGTTTTTGAAGGGACTTCACCTTGACTTTAGATTTATTTTTTATTTTTTTAAACTTTTTATTGAACAGTATTAAAAAAAAAAATATATATATATATATATATATATTTCACATTTGTAGCGGATTGTGGATAACCCGACCGGTTACCTCTGCTAATTCCTTCCTTCAGCCTCTCTGGAACCATCAAAATAAGCAGACATTAATTTTCCCCCAGCAACTGCACGACACACAGTTCTGGGAGTAGACGGTCTTTTTATGCAAAGTCTCCTCCCTGTTGCAAGGGGTCTCCATCACAAACATTCAGGGTCTTTTCTCCCAAGATCTTCTGTGCCTGAGAGATCATTGCATGAGGAAACTGCTTTAATTTAATTATTCCTTATGTACAGGACAATCTACAATAGTTCCAAACACCCCACCAACACATTTTAATATTTCAAAAGGGGTTAATTGATCGCACGGAAGGTCAGAGCTTACAACCCAAGTTCCTGTTGGAAGCTGGGACCCCAACCGGGCCACTCTGCCAGTTGTGAGAAATCACACACAAGTGTCCATTTTCCCAGGTGTCCCAATGAAACTGCAAATTCACTTTTTGAGGTGATGGTTGCCACAACGCCAGTTCATACCTTTTGTTCTCGAGCACTAAAATCAGTGCTTCCTTAATTGATGATAAAGTAGTAGATTTCCAATAACAAGGTATGATCGATGTGGCCACCCATGATTCTTTCTAATTTGCTTGATGTCTTTGGGAGATTTTTGAATAAACCCACCTCCAGAGAGAGTGTTATAATTGATGGATCTATCTTTTTATTCAGTGAATGTAATGCTGCAATATATTGTGTGCACGGCTGACCATACTCTAGTGTAGGTAACCTGTAGTTCTTTGTGTTACTAATATATATTATAATTGTATAAGATGGGGTGTCAGTTTTTGGTGTCAGTGTTACTCTACACCTTAAATGGTAACTGTTGGCCTTGAAAACTTTCAGTAAGGAGAAGTAGTTACTTGACCACCCTATGTTGTGTATGTAATACCAGTACATTATGTGTATATATATTGCATGTATTTGTGCAGGAGGGGAATCACCAGAACACCTAGGACATAAACAATCTGGTGGAGTCCAAGGATATGAGCTCGATTTTGTTTTTCTGCCAATATATATAAAAAAAAAAATTTAAGGCTCAGAAAGATAACCATAATTTCCTTCGTACTAAATTCATATTTTATACCTTGTGCCGAGGGGGGTATTTGGTATGCAGCCAGGAGAAGTGTTAACTTAATGGGTTACGTGGCTATGGACAGAGTGTGAATTTAGTCTTCTGATGGTTAAACAATGTTTTTTTGTAAAACCATATCCACTTCTCTTTTCTGGGGAAAGCAAAGGTTATAAAAGTGGTGTGTGTGTGTGTGTATAACTTTACTTACTTAACCCCTTAAGGACCAAACTTCTGGAATAAAAGGGAATCGCAACATGTCACACGTCATGTGTCCTTAAGGGGTTAAAGCCAGATTATGATTGTATTAGAACTCTAGTTTAGTCTCTCAAGATTTTATAATACATTATTCAGTATTGCGCTTTTTTTGTTTGTTTTCACGTTTGGGCACTTTCAATGGCTCTTAAATATATAGATATATAAAAATCAAAGGTTTGAGCTTATATTTTCATATACTTATTTTGCACTTTGCCACCTAATTTGCAAGCACTTGTTTTGATTGGTATTGACATTGATAAACATTGTAAGCGCATGATCCCCTGTATCCTATACACACTTGATATTGTGACCAGGGCTGGGTTTAAATGTCAGGTGCCTGTAGACACAGAATTTAAGGCGAGTTATGCCATATATGAAGAATGTCGCCTGGTTTTATGAATCGGGTTTTCTTTTAGATAAGGTGGATGGCTGGGTGTGTGTGTGTGTGTGTGTGCGTGCATCGTTTGCCTTAGTAAGAGATGGAAGAAGGAAGGCAGGCAGAGGCAGTGTTATGCTCTTGGCAATGTTCCAATGGGAAACCTTGGGTCCTGGCATTCATGTAAATGTTACTTTGATACGTACCACCTACTTAGACTGATGCAGACCATGTTTACCCCTTCATAGCACTGGTGTCCCCTGATGGCAGCAGCCTCTTTCAGTAGGATAATGCATTCTGCCACACTGCAAAACATGTTCAGGAACGGTTTGAGGAACTTGACAAAGTGTTCCAGTTGTTGCCTTGAATCACTCAGTGCTGCCCCTGTCCCCACTGCAAGGCATTTCCTGTGTGAGAGACTGTTAGTGGGCAGATGGGAAGTGATCCCTTCCACTTCCTGTCCAGCCTCTCACACAGATGCTGGAGAAGCTGGAACATAAAAATAATAAAATAAAGATTTGTTTTACTTATCTTTTTCTATCTTTCCTATCTGGGCTTCCGCGTCATCTGACAGGCTTACTCTGTAAGTGCAGCGAAAGTGCCTCCAGTGGCTTTTGTTGTAACAGCCATTTCTGGTGTGTTTATGCCTTTAAAGTCAACATTCCAGTTTCCTTGAATGGTTAAATTGACAGGACCACTGCAGCCAGGCCACTTAATTAAGATATAGTGGGCAGAGGGACTTTAGTGGTACTTTAAGCTCCAAAATTTCACATTTAAACAGGCACTTTCAGGCCTGGTGCCTACTCGGCATAATAGGAAATGCTTCCCTGATTGTTTGTACACCATATACTTGAACATTCACTTAGTATAATTTATGCTTATAGGATTTAGACTTATAGGATGTTCATTCTCTCTGTTCCTATTACCTCTACGCAATTATTTTAGGACCGGCCGCGGCGGGCTGGCCCTTTAAATGCTGCAGCCGCCGAGCGCTGTAAAGAGCGCTCAGACGGCTGCAGCTGCTTCTCCCCTCCCTCCCCTCCCCTGTAGGTGGCCGAGCTGCACTCCGGTCCGCGGTCCCGGCCGGAGTGATGGGAAGGTGCACACTGAGTGTGCACTTCCTGTCAGTCCGGCCGGGTACAGGAAACAGAAACACTGAGCACCTTCCTATCACTCCGGCCGGGACCGCGGACTGGAGTGCAGCTCGGCCACCTACAGGGGAGGGGGTAAGAAGAAGGGGGGGGAGAGAGTAAAAAGAGGGGAAGGGGGGGGAGAGAGTAAAAAGAGGGGAAGGGGGGGGAGAGAGTAAAAAGAGGGGAAGGGGGGGGAGAGAGTAAAAAGAGGGGAAGGGGGGGGAGAGAGTAAAAAGAGGGGAAGGGGGGGAGAGAGTAAAAAGAGGGGAAGGGGGGGGAGAGAGTAAAAAGAGGGGAAGGGGGGGGAGAGAGTAAAAAGAGGGGAAGGGGGGGGAGAGAGTAAAAAGAGGGGAAGGGGGGGGAGAGAGTAAAAAGAGGGGAAGGGGGGGGAGAGAGTAAAAAGAGGGGAGGGGGGGGAGAGTAAAAAGAGGGGAGGGGGGGAGAGTAAAAAGAGGGGAAGGGGGGGAGAGTAAAAAGAGGGGAAGGGGGGAGAGTAAAAAGAGGGGAAGGGGGGAGAGTAAAAAGGGGAAGGGGGGAGAGTAAAAAGAGGGGAAGGGGGGGAGAGTAAAAAGAGGGGAAGGGGGGAGAGTAAAAAGAGGGGAAGGGGGGGAGAGTAAAAAGAGGGGAAGGGGGGAGAGTAAAAAGAGGGGAAGGGGGGGGGAGAGTAAAAAGAGGGGAAGGGGGGGGGAGAGTAAAAAGAGGGGAAGGGGGGGAGAGTAAAAAGAGGGGAAGGGGGGAGAGTAAAAAGAGGGGAAGGGGGGGGAGTGTAAAAAGAGGGGAAGGGGGGGGAGTGTAAAAAGAGGGGAAGGGGGGGGAGAGTAAAAAGAGGGGAAGGGGGGGGAGAGTAAAAAGAGGGGAAGGGGGGGGAGAGTAAAAAGAGGGGAAGGGGGGGGGAGAGTAAAAAGAGGGGAAGGGGGGGAGAGTAAAAAGAGGGGAAGGGGGGGAGAGTAAAAAGAGGGGAAGGGGGGGAGAGTAAAAAGAGGGGAAGGGGGGGGAGAGTAAAAAGAGGGGAAGGGGGGGGAGAGTAAAAAGAGGGGAGGGGGGGGGAGAGTAAAAAGAGGGGAAGGGGGGGAGAGTAAAAAGAGGGGAAGGGGGGGAGAGTAAAAAGAGGGGAAGGGGGGGGAGAGTAAAAAGAGGGGAAGGGGGGGGAGAGTAAAAAGAGGGGAAGGGGGGGGAGAGTAAAAAGAGGGGAAGGGGGGGAGAGTAAAAAGAGGGGAAGGGGGGGGAGAGTAAAAAGAGGGGAAGGGGGTAAGAAGAACACAGGGAGGAGGGGGGGTGAGAACACACAGGGGGGTTGAGAACACACAGAGGGAGGAGTGAGAAGAACACAGGGAGGGGGGATGAGAAGAGACCGCTAGGGGAGGGTGGGGGAGAGGAGAGACCACTAAGGGGCAGGGGAGAGCTCTATAGGACAGGGGGCAAGACAGGGAGCTCTTTAACACTACGCACACACAGAATGCATCCCTATACATACACAGAAACACACAATGCACCCCTATACATACACAGAAACTGAACATGCTTCCCTTACACACAGAGAAACACACAATACATCCATTACACACACACACACAATGCAACCCTTACACACAAAGACAATGCATCATTTGCATACATATACAGAAACATACAATGCAAACCCTTACACACACATGCAAACACACATACTGTTTTTCTTACATACACACAGAAACACAATGCATCTCTTACACTCAATGCACACACATACAGACACACACCTTGCATCCCTTATGCATACAAACACAGATTCACACAATGCATCCCTCACACACAACCAGAAACACATAATACATCCCTTATACACAAATACACACTGCTTCCACTACACACAAACACACTGCATCACTTGCACAAACTGGTATCCCTATACACTAGATACCATAAGCACACATATTAGATAACACATAACACATCCCCTACACACTCCACTCCCTGTGATCGAGCTCATGGGTGGGTGGAGCATATAAGTGGACTTATGAGTGGCCTTATGGGCATACTCACCGTCAGGCACTGGGGCCCAGACCTTGAGCTGTGTAAGAGGCCCCCAAAAAATGGAGCTGCTTCCAATTCTCCTAGAACGTTGAATTTTGTGACCACAGTTGCAAACAGCCTCCAGAGGTCCTGTTCTACACCAGACCAGTGGAGCCAAACTGCAGCCCATCATCATCCTCCTCTAATTGTAAGTAGGCAATCTAGTATATTATAAGTGACACTAATCTATAATTTACCTCACATTAAAGGGACACTATAGCTTAATGAAGTGGTTCTGGTGTCTATAGCTGGTCCCTGCAGGCTTTTTAATGTAAACACACACTGTGTGCAGCACTGGCGTTAGTTCATATGGCAGATCATATGGGTGGGGCATTGTGATGTCACATGGGGGGGCGGCAAATTTATATTTTGTCTAGGGCGGCAAAAATCCTTGCACCGGCTCTGATCCTGGGCAGGTGCACCAGTCTACTGGTGACCCACAGGAGGGGAGTGCACTGATTGCACTGCACTCTCCTCCTGCCCAGACCTGTCTTGACCGCAGTGCAAGTGCCCTCTGCCCCTAATTTACAGTGGCTCACACTCACAACAAGCAGTGCCTGGAGCCCTTTGCAGAGACGGAAACAAAGAGGTTCTGCGGCAGCTGGCCGTCCTGCAAGCATTACATTAAACAGCTGTTCCCTATGCAGCCACAGGTGGCGTTGTGCTGGGAGACTGTGATTACTCTTCACTTCCTCCCAGCCTACAGAGCAGCGCATGGGGGAGAGAGGAGGAGGCATGATTTAATCTTGAATAAATCCTCTAAGCAAACCTTTATAAATTTGGGGGGATCAGCTCTGTTTCCACAGTTTATTGGTGTTTACTCTCATCTCTGTATTAATATTGAGGGATGTCTAAGTAGTAACATCAGTGTGTGTCAGCAGGGCCAGCCGTTGGGGTGGGCAAGCTGTGCGGTCACGCAGGGTGCCATGACAACAGAGGCGCCCGGCGGCCAACACAGCTCACAAGTTGGGTACACCAGCATATTTAATTAAAACGATTCGCTGGTGGTCCACTGGTGCGCACCAGCAGTAGGTGCAGTCAGATCATATCCTCTCCCTCGTGGTTCCGGCGCTCAGTTAGTGAGTCAGAGCACAGGCTCAGAGATTCTCAGCCTGTGCTCTGACAACATTGAAAGTCAGAGCCGTGAAGGAGCGGGTATGGCAAAGAGCTACTGATTTGCATAACATCAATATCCGTTATAAAACCAGAAAAAGGTGGGCATGGATGGTGAACTGATTTGGTGGCGCAATGGGCCACTTGACTGGTTTTGCCCCCCAGGCCTAAGGTGGCCAGCCCTCCCCTGTCTCTACCTCTAATCAACTGCTTTGCTCTTAAAATCATCTATGACCTCTCATTGAAATTCTCCAATTTTGCTCGCTAGCATTTTCCAGAACTCCTCTTAGAACTTGTTGCATCATGATATCCAACTCATTCTTTCCCTCAAAACTCCTCTTTTTGAAATGTCTTATCGGTTTTAGTGTGACCATTTATAAAACTCTTCACGGAGCACCATTACGTCTATAATTTGCCCATCACATTTCACCCATTTTGGGCTGCCATAATTTGCCCATGACAATTCCATTTTGGACTGCTGCACATTACAAACAGGATTTTAGGATTGTGTACTAGAGTGAGAATAATGGGGAATTCAAGTGAATTTCAAATGTAACATCAAAGCAGCAAAACTGGAAACATAGCTGACTTAAAGAATTCTCTTCTAGTTCGGATGCTTTGGCTTTTAATTCCAAACAATGTTTTCCCTTTCCATCTTAGATTCTAAACATAGCATGGTTACTCAAAACCTGCTGCACTTAAACTAATTTATTTTGGTTAAAAAATTTTTTTGCAATAGCATTGATGTTTATTTTGATCACATTGACGTGACATTAACAATGTCCAAAATCTTCAGCAGTCACCTGTGCGACTTTCCTATCTCCTAAATAACATTTTTAGGCTGTATTTTAACTTGTTTATCACGTTGTGTTTTCTGGCCTATGCATTACAAAAATCCAATAACAAGTCTTCTTTTAGACTTTGAAACACCTTGCGAGAATATATATATATATATTTAATATTATTTTTTTTTATTAAGGCTGTGCTTCAATTCTTCGTTTGTTTACATGAAACTTAGAGCAACATTTTAAAAGGTTTATCTTCCATATTTTTATATAATAGAAGAATATAAAATCCCCAAGGGCAGGTTTTATAAGACTGGTATGCGGGTAAGATATATTTGTCTAAATTTAATAAGACCCAGTGTATATTATTTACACTAAGCAGAAATGAGATATAAAGACCATAAATTTTACTCTGAAAATTATTTGTGAGTGAAAATCTGATCAGAGAAATGGGATTTAAGAACGCAAAATGTGTTTTTGCTTCAATTTTATTTTTATTTCATAGTTCCAATTAAACACCTGGAACCGTTTGACACTACAAGCATTCTATGTCCCTCTGCAAATGCATTGGCTACTCCTGAACATAGCCAGTAAATATGATTTACAACTCTGCCTTTTTAAAAAAAAATAAAAATAAAATAGAAAGCAAAGTGCAGTAACAATTTATCAAATGCAGGAATAGCCTCAGAGTGCTGAACATCTACAGACACAGCTGAAAAACAATAGTGTTCCATAAAGAAGATTGGTGTTACGGATGGATAATGAGAAGTTGGGTTTATGTACTGTGGTCCTTACTGGCCAATGATGGGTGGGATATAAGTTTCAAATTGTTTTGGCTTTCAAGTTTCATGGGATTGCTCTCAATATTATTACTATTATTTGGTATTTATATGGTGCGAACATATTCTGCAGTGCAGTACAAAAGAGGGAACAATAAAGGACACATACTGTCACGAACACAACCTACAGGTGATACTCGAAAAATTAGAATATCATGCAAAAGTTCATTTATTTCAGTAATGCAACGTAAAAGGTGAAACTAATATATGAGTTAGACGCATTACATGCAAAGCAAGATAGTTCAGGCTGTGATTTGTCATAAGGGTGATGATTATGGCTTACAGCTCATGAAAACCCCAAATCCATATTCTAATTTTTCGAGTATCACCTGTAGTCTAAATGTGCACACGACATGGTTCTTGTGGTGAAAGAGTATAAGTTCACCATTTGTCTGCGCTAAACCTGAAATAATGATACAAATCCCCCTTAACATCACGCACTCTATTATTATAATATAAATATTACTAATATACTACTTTAGCACAATATGTATGCAATTTCAAAACACTAATACATTGCTCTCTTCAGGTAACATGAGTCTTAACAGACAAAGGCAGAACATTTGCCCATGATTTGTTTTATACTTACTGTCTTCCAGGTTTCCAAGCCTGCCCACTGGTGGTATAGATGGAGGGAAGGCGTACCTACACGGACAATAAGTGACCACCCCATTTTGTTTCAGACCAACATCAATCCAAATCATTATTTCATTATTTATATAAATTCTGTAGCGCAAATTCTGTAGCGCTTTACAAAGGAATAGAAATTGTTGATCTCTTTTGTGCTTGCCACAGAAATAAACATTTCATCTGTCTTTGTTGCTATTTTCCAATTTCAAAAATATGTCACACTTCCTATTTATGACGTAATATAATGGACTCCAAAATTCCTTCCAAATGGCTTAAACTGTGCTAGCCATATTTATACTTTTTTTTTTTTTTTTTTAATAGATTGTGCTTCCCCCATTTTAAATATACACGAAAGGATGCATGATTATTCATCTGTGGGTTATTATTAACGTTTCTTTTGGATGTGTTTCTAGAATACAATGGTAATCTTGAATGCTAATGGCCATTAGCATATCAAAATAACCCACTATCTAAGTGGGGATATAGGCATATGGTAAATTAGAGAGTTATTTTACATTGAGCTAGACTTACAGGCAACTCGTGTAATCTTTCACACCTTGCAGAGGGGCTCTGGAGTCACAGCTTCAAAAAAGTTGTAAACCTTCTGACAACTATCACATTCCTATAAAATTTAAATTAACCCCTTCTGACATCCATCCGCTACAATTGAATTGGCCATACCAGTTCTACCAAGTAGCCAATTCATGCACTGCATAAATCACATTAACCCTTTAACCCCTTAAGGACGAGTGACGGACAAGGTCCGTCACTCTGGAAGAAACCCTTAATGACGAGTGACTGACCTCGTCCGTCACACGGTAAAATTAACCCCAGATCACCGCGATCGTGGGGTTAATGGTGCTCCGGTCTGCCTCTGTATTAGAGGCAGACCGGGAGCACCGGATCGGGCTGTCCCAGTACATGTGCCCGCTCTTGACAGCATGTCAGAGCGGGCACATGTGCTCAGTATACTCACCTCCGCCTCCCTGCACTTCCGGGTTCACTGTGAAGTGCAGGGAGACAGATCAGTGCTGATCCTGCCCCCTGGTGGAAAAAAATAAAGTTTATTTAAAATCCCACCCCCCTTTGCCCATTTTAAGAAAAAAATTAACTCCTTCCCTGCCAATTTATCACTGACTACAGTGATCAATTGGCAGGGATTACATTTTAATATGATCTCATTTTTTATTTTTTTTAACCCTCAGGGGTTACATTTATTTTATTAATTAATTTAAATATTTTAAAATTATAAATTTAGCTAGCTGGGAAGTTAGTGGGGAATTGGGAGATTTAGTGTTAGGCTAACTAGGGGTTAACGTTAAAGTTTTAAAATAAGCTTTAAAAAGTTAAAAAAAATTTTAATAATGTTTAAGTAAAAAATAAACCCTTTACCCAGTCTAAATAAAAATTAACCCCTTCCCTGCCAGTCGATCACTGCCTACAGTGATCAAAATACAGATCACCGTATTAGAATTTTTTTTAACCCCTGACTATTAACTTTTATTTATTTTTTAACCCTCAGGGGGTTAAATTTATTTAACTAATTTAAATATTGTATAATTAAATATTTTGCTGGGTGGGAGTTATGGGAAAATTGGGAATTTACTGTTAGTGCTGCTTACTGCTAGTTAGGAGTTAACGGTAAAAAAAAAGCTGAGAATGTTAAATCTGTAAAAAAAAAAAAAAAAAAAAGTTTTACGAAAGTTTAGGAAACTTTAAAAAAATTAATAAGCAAAACAAAAGTTTAAAAAATAGTTTTAAAAAGTAAAAAAAAGTTTTAAAAAATACTTTTAATAACGCTCATTACCACTACACCTGGTACAAGCTAGCGGAAAAATGATCCCACGCTAAGGTTCAAAATATGCCTTTTGAAATACCCTGGGATGTCTTCTTTAAGAAATGGTATGGCTTTATGGGGTATTTGGATTATATAGCCTGGTAAAATACTCTAAAATGGGACATGGGCACAGCGTAAAAATTGAAAGTTTGAAAAAAAAAAAAATGTAATGGCTGTGTCCCAAATGTGCCCCTCGGATGTCCACATATGCATGGCAAAGGTACATACAGGGGTATTTTTGTACTCAGCAGACATAGCTGAGCAACATATGAAGTATTATACAGTAGTAGTACACATAAGGTTTGCAAAATATACTGTGCAAACTCACTTTGTGTGTCAAAAAGGCAGAAAAAAACGCTTATTACCACTACACTTGGTACACGCTAGCGGAAAAATGATCCCACGCTATGGTTCAAAATATGCATTTTGAAATACCCTGGGGTGTCTACTTTAAGAAATGGTAGGCCTTTGTGTGGTAGTTTGAATTTACCACCTGCGAAGATGCTTGGAAATTGCACATAGGCCCAGCGTCAAAGTTCGGTAAAAACTGATATGGCTTGGTCTCCTATATGGCACTGTAGCTTCACGAAATAGTGCCAAAGACATTCATTGGGGGTGTCTTTTTACTCAGAAGACTTAGCTGAGCATAATTTGGGGGTTTTGAACTTAGTGACACATATGAAATATACAAAATGCCCAGCAAAAATGCAATCCGTATGTAAAAAATGCACTATTATTTTTTACCACATACTTTGTCATATATTGGTGAAATAATGGGGGCATGTTAAGGCACAATATGCACCTTATGAGATACCTTGGAGTGTCTACTTTTACAAATGGTAGGCCTTTGTGGGGGTTTTTTGAACAGTCAAACTACTATAATACCCCAAATGGAAGCATAGGCTCATTAAATCCGTCTCTCAAAATTCGACTGTGAGTACTGAAAAGGACAGGACTCCTATATGGCACTGTAGCTTCACAAAATAGTGCCAAAGACATACAATGGGGGTGTCATTTTACTCAGCAGATGTAACTGAATACAAAATAAAACTTTGTACAGGAATAGCACACACCAACTTTACAAAATACACATGAGAAGTTCTATGTTATAAGTTTGTGTGCCAAAACCCCCCAAAAATACAATTTTACTCCAATATTTAGAGGTTGGCGGTGAAATGGCTACGTAGAAAGTGTCAAAACAACTTTAGGTAAATAGCCTGTGGTGTCTACTTTATATAAATATATACTTTTGTGTGGCAATTTTGTTTTCTTTTATGGCTATTAAGCTTACAAGACAAACATACCAAATTCTAAAATCGCTCCACATTAAAAGTTTTTTACTCCTTGTGCTTTGTGACCTGTAACTACCAAAAAAAACTTAAAATCCCAGACACATTATATATTCTGTAAATCAGAACTAAATGATTTTTTTTATTATTATTATTTATATTTATTATTACTTTCCTTAACCTGCACTAATTGTGCACACATTATTATTGCAAAAACTGTAAAAAAAATCAACATTTTTCATTTTTTTTTGCATTTTTCTGAATTTTTTAAATAATAAATAAGCATTTATGTATATATATGTTACATCAAATTAAAGCCCTTTCTGTCCTTTAAAAAAACGGTATATAATATGCGTCGGTGCAATAAATTAGTAAAATGCAGATTGCAGTTTAACGCAAACAGCAAAAAATGCCGTTGTCATTAAGTGAAAGACAAGCTTCTGAAGCTCTGTCCTTAAGGGGTTAAGGACTGAGCGAAATGTACACGTTGTGATCAAAACGTAAACAAAAAATTGTATTTGCGCTTTGTCTGTTTAGGCGTAATTCGCCTCTTTCATATTATGTGCACCCACACTTATTATATATCATTTTATTCAGGGAAAACAGCGCTTTCATTTAACATCAAATATTTAGGTATGAAACATAATTTAATATGAATAAAATATCAAAAAATTAGATAAAATAAGAATTTTACTTTTTTTTTTTTTTAGTTCTACGTGACATTTTAACTGTGAATGCCATAATACTGTTTGCTTTTACTGCAATATTCAGCGATGTCTCGTGTGTAAAACAGTACCCCCTATGTACAGGTTGTATGGTGTTTTGGGAAGTTACAGGGTCAAATAAAGCAAGTTACATTTTTTATTTTTTCACATTGAAATTCGCCAGATTGGTTATGTTGCCTCCCTCCACCAGCCCGAGTCTGCACATGCGCTCTGAGTCAGCGAATTGGTCCAATCACAGGCTTCTCTATGAGAAGTTTGTGATTGGTCCACGTGCAGTCCCTGTGACATCAGAGGTGGCATGAAAGTCAGCACTGGGTGCACAGATCCTGGTAAGTAAAATATCTTTCTTTGCAGATAAGAATGATTAATTCATATCAATTCATCCTTAATGAATTATTAATTTATAATGCCCAATAGGGAACATTACACAGAATAGATCCACCCCCGCTCCTCCCCCCCCCTCTTCCCCAAAGGGTAAAAGTAACCCTTTAACCTTTTTGTTGCAGTCTTGTAAAAAAAAAAAAAAACTACTGTTGGAATCTTCGTCAGGTTGGCCAGCATCGAGATCAATTAAACAACTTTGGTCATTCTTCAATATGCTGTATTTTTCTAACATGATTGGAATATGTTTAGGCTGAATATTAGTCACCAATGAGTCAATTCGCATATTCAAGACTAAATTTCAAATCATTTTGAAATCTTCTAGAGTGATCTAGCCTAATTTTCAGATCATACAAGGAGGTTTTCCCCAAACTTTGCATTTCAAAACTTTATTTTTACTATATTGAGTTTAGTGTGTAAATGTGCTAGATTATTCTTTAATAACATTAAGATTAGCATAGTATTTACAATAATTTGGCACAAACCATTTTTAGCTTTTATTAATGAACATCTATCTTATTTTCCAACTCTAGATGGCACCACACTCTTTCAAATCCTTAAGGTGTTTTAGTGGAAAAAGCAATAGTTTTAGAATGCTTCGTGATCTTCTAATTCAGATGTTTTAAGAATATATAAAGATTACTGGGAGTTATGTATATAAATTGTTGCATTCACGTTCACTTTTGCACCAGTGTACCCTGACGTGCATAGTTGTGTATAGTCTTGGTCTCTAGGATTCATATTCTATATGTACACTGAACAAAATTATTAACGCAACACTTTTTTGTTTTTGCTCCCATTTTTCATGAGCTGAAATAAAAGATCTAAGACCTTTTTCTGTGTACACAAAAGGCATATTTCTCTCAAATATTGTTCACAAATCTTGCTAAATCTGTGTTAGTGAGCACTTCTCCTTTGCCGAGATAATCCATCCACCTCACAGATGTGGTATATCAAGCTGCTGATTAGACAGCATGATTATTGCACAGGTGTGCCTTAGGCTGGCCACAATAAAAGGTCACTCTAAAATGTGCAGTTTAATCACACAGCACAATGCCACGGATGTCGCAAGTTTTGAGGGAGCGTGCAATTGGCATGCTGACTGCAGGAATGTCCACCAGAGCTGTTGCCTGTGAAGTGAATGTTCATTTCTCTACCATAAGTCGTCTCCACAGGTGTTTCAGAGAATTTGACAGTACATCCAACCGGCCTCACAACCAGAGACCACATGTAACCACACCAGCCCAGGACCTCCACATCCAAAATTGTCTGAGACCAGCCACCCGGACAGCTGCTGCTACAATCGGTTTGCATAACCAAAGAATTTCTGCACAAACTGTCAAACTGTCACAGGGAAGCTCATCTGCATGCTTGTCGTCCTCATCGGGGTCTTGACCTGACTGCAGTTTGTCGTCGTAACCGACTTGAGTGGGCAAATGCTCACATTCAATGTAGTCTGGCACTTTGGAGAGGTGTTCTCTTCACGGATGAATCTCGGTTTTCACTGTACATGGCAGATAGCAGACATCGTGTATGGCGTTGTGTGGGTGAGCGGTTTGCTGAGGTCAACATTGTGGATCGAGTTGCCCATGGTGGTGAGGTTATGGTATGGGCAGGCGTATGTTATGGACAACGAACACAGGTGCATTTTATTGATGGCATTTTTAATGCACAGAGATACTGTGACGCGATCCTGAGGCCCACTGTTGTGCCATTCACAACCATCACCTCATGTTGCAGCATGATAATGCACGGCCCCATGTTGCAAGGATCTATACACAATTCCTGGAAGCTGAAAATATCCCAGTACTTGCATGGCCAGCATACTCACCGGACCGGTCACCTATTGAGCATGTTTGGGATGCTATGGATCGGCATAAACGACCGCGTGTTCCAGGTCCTGCCAATATCCAGCTACTTTGCACAGCCATCGAAAAGAAGTGGACCAACATTCCACGATCAACAACCTGATCAACTCTATGCGAAGGAGATGTGTTGCATTGCATGAATCAAATGGTGGTCACACTAGATACTGACTGGTTTTCGGACCCCGTATTAATTTCATATGTCACATTTATAAAAAAATATATATTTTTTTCTAGAATCAATAAATATCTTCAATAATGTATCATTAAGATATTTGTACCCATTCCTTTATAACTTTGTTCTTTGTTCTTAGTTTGAATTTTAAGGGTTAAGTCACCATACGATGGTGGTCAGTCAATCAGTCTACCTTCTATTTTAGAATTTTGTGTTTGTCATATTAAATATAAGGGCAGAGAAAATGATGGCCACTACCAAAAAAAGAAAGAAAGAAGTGAAACAATACTCTCGTAAACTGTGTTTGTCGCTCCAAACAAATTATTTTAACTAAAAGTTAAAAACATGTAGTTTACAAGATTTAAATATAAACATTGTTTTACTACCATTGTTATCTTGCAAGGATCCCTAAATCTGTTGTACCTTGCTTTTTGTTTTGTTACTTTTTTTTTTCCCCCATCTATTTAGACTTCTCTATATTTTCTCCAATTTTGGAAAGTATCCCAATTTAATTTTTTTTTTTTTCTTCCCATTTATATTTCGGGTGAACTTTGATCGGAGCAGCAGTTATAACTCAGATTAGTAGATTGTAAATTGTTGGAAAACCCAGAATGATTGAAAAATGTATTGTATGGGATCTTTGCAATGTTGACACGTGTTGCCCACATGTCTTTGGGATGATAGGCTTGGCTTTAACAAGTAAAGTGACTGCTTTGCAGGGCCGGCGCTACCATAAGGTGGCCCAGGCGGCCGCCTTAGGGCGCACCAGCCCTGGGGGCGCAATGTCAGGCTGACCGGAAGGAGGGAAGCCGGTTACTATTTGTAGCGTGGCCGAGCCCAGAGATTCCCGCCCGCGGAGCCCAGCCTCTGCCCGCCCACCTCCTACCCTGCTGCCTGTCGACTGCCGCAGGCTGTGTGGAGGGGGCGGGGATATGACGTCATATCCCTGCTCCCTGTGTACCTCACAGCGCGGCTGGCGCCCAGTGATGGGGCTGGGCTGCAGGACTCCACAGAGCCGGACAGCATGTACCCAGGGGACAAGATTGAACTGTACAAATGAAAGTATGTATGTCTCTGTATCCATGCATGTATGTATCTGTATGCATGTGTGTAACTCTGTGCCTTTTATGTCTCTGTATGTACGGATGTATGTATGTGTCTGTGTGTCTCTGTAGGTCTTTGTATGTACGGATGTATGTATGTGTCTGTATGACGGTTTGCCTCTGTATGTATGTATTTTTGTATGTCTTGTATGTTTATGTATGCCTGTATGTCTCTGTATGTGTCTGTATGACGGTATGTCTCTGTATGTTTCTGTATGTATGTATGTGCCTGTATGTCTTTGTATGTATGTTTATGTATGCCTGTATGTGTCTGTATGCCTCTATGTGTCTGTCATAGACTGTGTCTGTATGACGGTATGCCTCTGTATGTATGCATGTCTTTATATGCCTTTGCCTGAATGTCTCTGACTGTATGTGTCTGTGTCTGTATGTCTCTGTATGATTATTTCTGTGTTTGTATGACAGGGTACCTGTGTGACTGAAAAATGATGCCTGTGGCTTGGGAGGAAATACACACAGGTGAAGATGCATTTTTTTTTTTTTTTTTTTTTAAAGGAGGGTGAGGGACGCCAAAATGCATCTTCGCCTGTGTAACTAAAATCCTAGCACTGGCCCTGCTGCTTCGCACTGGTTATCAGAATTGCACTTTCAGCAGAATCTGCTAAAATCACAATATGCCCACTTTCCGTTGTCCCATAGTGATAGATCTATACCCTTGATATATAACATTTTCTCCTTTGGGCTCAATACAATCAGTCCAAAAGTAGGACATAGGTTTGATATCTAAATTTCTGTTGACCTTATTGATGGATAGGGCTAACCTGCTAAACCTTTGGGGCAGTGGGAATTGTTTTAGTCCTGGCTTAAAATGGTACTCTACCATCCAATAGACTTTTTCTAAAATCCACTCTTTCTAAAATCTGTGTGCCAGTAACTAGTAAGCTTGGTATTGCCAATCTTGGCATTCTTAATACCAGGCCTTCTGTCAGAGCCTTATGTAGTCTGTACTAAACAATTAAAATATATCTCATCACATTAAGGATGGTTGGCTCATCCAGGCCAACCCAAATACAGCTGTGAATCTCACCCTTGTTCTTGTCTAACCTAGTGTTACCCAGTCTCCTCTCTAGTCCTCTACACCAAGAGGACTTCTCTAGTGAGCGGCTATATTTCTGGGAGAGTAATCACATGTAAACGCAGAATTATAAATGTTAGCAAATCTTTCTAAACATATACATAATTATGTATTAGCCATATTTAAGGAACATTTAATAAGTAAAAAATAATTTGCTGTGAGGCCAACAATAAATACATGTGTAAAGTTATGCTCTGAGATAAAAAAAAAATGATACTTAATCTTTTTTTTGTGATCATTATATTCTCCTTGTTCTAACTAAACCAAAATTAATCTTGGAAACAAAAGACTAGCGGATTATTTTGAATTAGATGCATGTTTTTTTTTAGTTCATTCGAAGTATATATTCTACTAATAATTAAAGTCCAACAAAAGAGATGTTGTCATTTATTAATGATTAATTAGAACATTGTTATCTATTCCTGACCTTTCAGTCAACACAATAGCTGGGCCTAAGTGTATTGTTATGGTTCTCTTAATTTCTCCAGTGTCAAATGTTGGATACATGTGCCTTGCCTTCTCTCTTGCTTTTGCAATAGTCATAGTCTGGTAACCTGAGGATATTCACCAATGTTAGACTAATTAGTTTAAAATTAATTTTCCACCCTTCCAGATCAAGAATAACAAGGGTTGTCTTGAGATACCAGAGACCTTTGAAGAAAAGAATGCCATGCTCTTTGAGAATCTGACCAGTAGAACCGATCGCGAAGAAAAGAGAGATTTTTTTTGTTTGTGTCTTTTGCAACAGGCAGTCATCCCAAAAATATTTCTTTTTCAATGGGGACATGAGGCAGCTAATGAGCTTATGTCAAAGGAATTTTAGAATCCTGCATTGTTTTCGTGGTCAGACTCATTAATTAATTAGTGTTCTAAAAGTGAAATGATATGAAAGTAAGGCAACGTTACAAGCTGTCCATGAATATGGCCTCTAAGTACAGATGACGTGGTCTGAGTTTACACCTACCTGCATTATTATTTTTATAATAATTTATTGCAATAGTTTGATGGAGATTTATTCAAGAGCTTCACACAGAGGTAGTTGCAAAGTATTGTAAAGCAATGGATACTAGCATGTTGTTATAGTAGTTATTGTCTAAAGGAAGGCAAAGGAATATGTCTTAAGAAGGCTAAAATATGTTTGGGAACCGGGCACCCATTCGGTTCTTGTTAAGTTCTAAGTACCATAACTTAATAAAAGAAACTGGCTAAGATTGATGTGATTTTTAGCTGAAGTCTGCTTGGAGTATAGGGCTTCTTTCTGTGCTGCATACTATTGGAGACTGCATGTACAAGGTCTTATTAGGATTTAGAAGGTCTTTGTTAGAATTGTTCCAAACAGTGGGTTATGGAAATGAAATCAGTATTTTCTGTGGTAGAGAAACAGAGCGAGATTTAAATGTTTAATTAAAAGTGTGTGTGTGTGTGTGTATGTATATATATATATATATATATATATATATATATATATATATATATACTGTTACCCCAAAGCTTAACTTTACTGTTTATCTTGTATAGCATTGGAGCTCTTGTGCCCAACCATATGTCTTCTTGTTTGGGGAAGAGATAGGAGTGTTTGTTGGTCTCTAGCCACGTTATCATTATCCTCTACCACATCGAATATGAAGTGAAAAAAGAGCAGCTATTCGTCAAGAAACTCTGGTTAACAAGGCTCTTGGGACCCACGATTTGGGATATTTGGGGTATTGTGGTCATTTGATATCTCTACTCTTTTCCACCAAGGTGGCCCATAATGTTTCTGTAAAATACCTATTTTTGTATTTGAAGATGGTGGATTTATCATTGGCCAATCTGTTGTTGTTTTTTTTTTTTTAACAGATTGTCATTGCCTTTCATATGATGTTGTTTTTACCATGTTCTAGGTAGAGTATGCAGAGCCACCATCATCAGGATTAACCGCTAACATTCGCATCTACTCGCATCATTAGCAAGCCCTGCATGGAGAATAGAAGTCAAACCTAGAAGAAAATATGGCATTTACAGCTGACATCTCAAAAACAAACACGCTTGTTTAATTGCCAATAGTAAATTCACTCTCTTTCTATCTACTACTAGAACTGGCATCCATACAGGTTTCCGCAATTGCACCTAATGTCGGTTTTACTCTTTGCTTGTTTATATCTACTACTTTTTTTTTTTATGATCTATTCAATTATATAAAGTTTTTTTAGACATTGTGTTGGCTGAGAGCCATGGGAATTGCAGTCCGTATAAAACAGGAAGTCTTTATGTTGCTCCCTTACATTCCAGTACTTTGTGTTTTCTGCATTTACCTTTTTTATATTTTTTATTTTAATTTACTCATCATATGATTCCTTATGTTCTCCTTTCCCTGGTGAACTGATGGAGGACGAGTTGTAATGAAAGCAATGTTGCACATAATGAGATGTACTAAGTAGCACTGTGCTTTAAAACAAACAAACAACATCTGCTATTGTGTAGCGGTCAGGGATTCCCATGTCCCTGTGTTCCTTGTTACCTTCATTTTTTGGTGTATTTTCTTATAATGGAAATTGCTTGCTTTTGTTACAAACAAATGTAACTTAGTTGGCATTATGCATAACTTAATTAACTTAATTATTTTATTCAAACGAGCTGGAGGGCTATATGTTGTCCAGAACTATACTATATGTTGCTTAAACGATACAATCTATTGCAACAGCAATATTAATCTATGCGACCAACCACTTCTGCCTTTATCTGAATGGTTAACAAGGACGTTGGGCAGGGTGTAGTTATGACTCCAGATCCATAATACCAAGAAATATGGTCTCCTCCTTTACTGTGTCGATTCCCTTTATGTATTTAAATGTTTCTATCATATCCCCCCTGTCTCATCTTTCCTCCAAGCTATACATGTTAAGATCCTTTAACCTTTCCTGGTAAGTTTTATCCTGCAATCCATGAACCAGTTTAGTAGCCCTTCTCTGAACTCTCTCTAAAGTATCAATACCGTTCTGAAGATACGGTCTCCAGTAATGTGTACAATACTCCAAGTAAGGTCTCACCAGTGTTCTGTACAATGGCATGAGCACTTCCCTCTTTCTACTGTTAATACCTCTCCCTATACAACCAAGCATTCTGCTAGCATTTCCTGCTGCTCTATTACATTGTCTGCCTACCTTTAAGTCATCAGATCTGACAGCCGCCCTATGAAGAAACTCAGCGCTTTACCGCGCATGTGCGCGGAATGCGCGTTCGCGAGCTGAGCTGTCTGACTGACAGCTCAGCTCGCTTTCTAAAACTAACAATACGGGGGGGACCTACTGTCTCCCCCTGCCCCCACCCCTGAGCGGTGGGTGGGGGCCCTAAAACTAACAATACGGGGGGGACCTACTGTCCCCCCCAGCCCCCACCCCTGAGCGGTGGGTGGGGGCCCTAAATACAAAGGGGGGGACCTATTGTCCCCCCTCCGGCCCCCACCCCTGAGCCGGTGGGTGGGGGCCCTAAAACTAACAATAAGGGAGGGGGACCTACTGTCCCCCCCGGCCCCCACCCTTGAGCGGTGGGTGGGGGCCCTGAAACTAACAATAAAGGGGGACCTACTGTCCCCCCCGGCCCCCACCCCTGAGCGGTGGGTGGAGGCCCTAAAACTAACAATAAGGGGGGGACCTATTGTCCCCCCCGGCCCCCACCCCTGAGCGGTGGGTGGGGGCCCTAAATACAAAGGGGGGGACCCTAGTTAACCCTTCCCCCCCAAAAAAAATGTATCTCCCTACCTACCCCCCTCACCCTAAAAATAATGAGGGGGGGACCTTTAACTAAAAACCTGTAAAAAAAAAAAAGAGATTAAAAACAACTTACCATTCGATGTTTTCTTTCTTCTAAAATCTTCTTTCCTTAGCCCCAAAAAAGGCCAAATAAAAAGCCATAATAACCGACGCAATTAAAAAAAAAACTAGCGCAAAAAAAACTATCCATGTTCACCCATGGAGGGCTCCGCGCAGACTGAGCTTTGCAGGGCGGGGGAAGGCTTTAAGGCTTTAAGGCTGGTTTAAGCCAATCAGAGTGCTCTCTGTCATTTTACGCAGCGTGGGAAAATTTAATTTTCCCACGCTGTGTAAAATGACACAGAGCACTGTGATTGGATGGCTTGAAATCCATCCAATCACAGTGCTCTGTGTCATTTTACACAGCGTGGGAAAATGTAACTTTCCCACGCTGTGTAAAATGACACAGAGCACTGTGATTGGATGGCTTGAAATCCATCCAATCACAGTGCTCTGTGTCATTTTACACAGCGTGGGGAAATTGAACTTTCCCACGCTGTGTAAAATGACACAGAGCACTGTAATTGGATGGCTTGAAATCCATCCAATCACAGTGCTCTGTGTCATTTTACACAGCGTGGGAAAATTCTTTGGAATTTTCCCACGCTTTGTAAAATGACAAAGAGCACTCTGATTGGCTTAAACCAGCCAATCAGAGTGTTCTTAGCCTAATTGCAGGGCGTGTTTTTTTGCGCTCGTTTTTTTTTTCGTTTTTTTTTTAAATTGCGTCGGTTATTATGGCTTTTTATTTGGCCTTTTTTGGGGCTGAAGAAAGAAGATTTTAGAAGAAAGAAAACATCGAATGGTAAGTTGTTTTTATCTCTTTTTTTTTTTTTACAGGTTTTTAGTTAAAGGTCCCCCCCTCATTATTTTTAGGGTGAGGGGGTAGGTAGGGAGATAAGTTTTCTTTGGGGGAGGTTAACTAGGGTCCCCCCCTTTGTATTTAGGGCCCCCACCCACCACTAGAGGACATAGGGGGAAGGCTTAACCCATTCATAAACATAGCAGTTTCTCTGAAACTGCTATGTTTCTGAAAAAATGGGTTAACCCTAGAAGGACCTGGCACCCAGACCACTTCATTAAGCTGAAGTGGTCTGGGTGCCTAGAGTGGTCCTTTAAGATATTAATCTGATCTTATAAGGTTTCGACTTAGTCCTTTATATTATACAAGATCAGAAGAATCTTTAAGGGACACTATAGTTACCTGAACAACTTTAGCTTAATGAAGCAGTTTTGGTGTTTAGAACATGCCCCATGCAGCCTCACTGCTCAATCCTCTGCCATTTAGGAGTTAAATCCCTTTGTTTATGAACCCTAGTCACACCTCCCTGCATGTGACTTGCACAGCCTTCCATAAACACTTCATGTAAAGAGAGCCCTATTTAGGCTTTCTTTATTGCAAGTTCTGTTTAATTAAGATTTTCTTATCCCCTGCTATGTTAATAGCTTGCTAGACCCTGCAAGAGCCTCCTGTATGTGATTAAAGTTCAATTTAGAGATTGAGATACAATTATTTAAGGTAAATTACATCTGTTTGAAAGTGAAACCAGTTTTTTTTTTCATGCAAGCTCTGTCAATCATAGCCAGGAAAGGTGTGGCTAGGGCTGTATAAACAGAAACAAAGTGATTAAACTCCTAAATGACAGTGAATTGAGCAGTGAAATTGCAGGGGAATGATCTATACACTAAAACTGCTTTATTTAGCTAAAGTAATTTAGGTGACTATAGTGTTCCTTTTAGTATAATCACTTCCCTCCTCTATTGCCTTCATCGTTTCCCACAAATAGACTAGGAAGAATTTACGATTAGAACTAACGCAGTACGTTGTTTATGTTTTATAATTTATATGTATCAACAAGCAATTACTGCAATTGAAATATGTCTGTATAAAATGTATATTTTGAGATTAAGAAATAACATAATTGTGATATTACAAACTATTATAGAATACTTAAAATTAGATGTATTTGCTGTAATATACTTCATGAAAAATAAATAAACTCAGTGCTGTCCCAGATCCTCCAGTGTCTGTGTGTGAGGCTGGACAGGAAGTGGAAGGGATCACTTCCCATCTGCCCACTAACAGCCTCTCACACAGGAAATGCTTTGCAGGAGGAGCAGGGACAGCACTGAGTGATGCACACTGTATAGCAGCCACAGTAGCTTAACAATCAATCATAGGAGAATGAGTACTTTGCAAATAACCTTTCAAACTCTGTCAGGATCGGGACAGGGATCCAACACGCAGAGTACAGACAGTAGAAAGGTACGTATACCGGACCTTAGAATGGCCGGACTAACGTACGGAGATAGAGAGAATGGTCAAAGGCAAGCCGAGGTCGAGGGAACGAGAAGACCGGTAAGCGAGGAACAAGCCGAGTCAAAGGGTAACAGAGATAAGCAGAGTAATACAAACAAGCCGGGTCGGAACCAAAAGGATAACTGGAAATACAAGAGCGCTGAGTGACTAGACAGGCTAGAACCACGACAGGGCAATGAGCAAATGGAAGAAGCACTGTTAAATACCCTGGCTCAGGAGAGTAGACACGCCTCCGACGAGTCCTGATTAGTTTCCAGACAATTGAGTGACAGGTCGGTCCGGGTTGGCGTCATGACGTCGACTGCTGGGCGTCGTGTTACAAAAGGAAGTGGATCCCTCGCGGCCGGCGTGTAAATGACCGGAAGGACCGTGAGGGACGGAGGAAACAGCCCTTCTGGACGGATAAACTTCTAAGTCTCTACCTCTCTCAGAGGAAGAGACTTCAGGTACCCTGGCAGTACCCCCCCTCTCAGATACGCCCACCGGGCGGAAGGAACCGGGACGAGATGGGAAGCGGGAGTGAAACGCCCTGCGGAGGCGAGGAGCATGAACATCCTCTTGAGGTACCCAACTCCTCTCCTCAGGACCATATCCTTTCCAGTCGACCAGATATTGTACTCTCCCCCGGGAGATTCGAGAATCGATGATAGAGTTGACCTCATACTCCTCCTGACCCTCCACCTGAACAGAGCGAGGAGAGGATACCGTGGAGGAAAATCTGTTGCAGACTAGCGGTTTCAGCAATGAAACATGAAAGGAGTTAGGGTTGCGTAAGGCAGATGGGAGAGCTAGACGATACGCAACTGGGTTAATTCGAGTCAGAACCCTGTAAGGTCCAATATAACGAGGAGCGAACTTCATGGAAGGCACTTTTAAACTAATGTTTCTAGTACTCAACCATACTCTATCGCCTGGAACAAAAACCGGAGCCGACCTTCTACGTTTATCAGCGTGTTTCTTAACCAGCATAGAATTGTGCAGAAGAATTTGTCGAGTCTGATCCCACAACTTCCTCAAATTGGCAACATGAACATCAACCGACGGTACCCCTTGGGAAGGAGAAACCGAGGGAAGAATGGATGGATGAAAGCCATAATTCATGAAGAAGGGGCTTGAATGAGTAGAATCACAAACGAGATTGTTGTGCGCGAACTCCGCCCAAGGAATCAAACCGACCCAATCGTCCTGGTGTTCGGAAACAAAACAACGTAAATATTGTTCAATCTTTTGGTTGGTGCGTTCAGCAGCTCCGTTAGACTGAGGATGATAGGCGGAAGAGAAATTCAATTTGATACCCAGTTGAGAGCAGAAGGATCTCCAAAAACGAGAAACAAATTGGGAACCTCTGTCAGATACAATTTGGGAGGGTATCCCATGTAAACGAAAAATCTCCCTTGCGAATATCTCTGCCAACTCGGGAGAAGACGGAAGTTTAGGCAGAGGAACGAAGTGAGCCATCTTGGTGAATCTGTCAACCACGGTGAGGATAACAGTCTGTTTTTTAGATATAGGTAAATCGACAATAAAGTCCATAGCCAAACAGGACCACGGCTTTTCTGGAACCTCTAAGGGATGCAGAAATCCACATGGAAGCGTATGAGGTTGCTTGGTCTTAGTACAAACCTCACACGCACCGATGAAATCTTTGATATCCCTACGTAAAGCAGGCCACCAGAAGTCTTTAGAGATCAAAGCGCACGTCTTGCGAATGCCAGGATGTCCAGCCACCTTGCTGTTGTGGAAACATTGTAACAGTTCCAGTTGAAGAGCAGGAGGAACGAAATGTCGACCCCCGGGAGTCTGTTTAGGGGCTAGATGTTGCAGCTTTAAGATCTCGGCAAGTAACGGAGAGTGAATCCTGAGATTCGTGTTAGCGATAATATTGCATTTCGGAACTATAGAGGAAAGAACAGGTTCAGATATAGTAGAAGGTTCATATTGGCGAGACAAAGCATCGGCTTTAGAGTTCTTAGAACCAGGTCTATAAGTAAGCACATAATTGAAGTGGGTCAGGAATAAGGACCAACGAGCTTGTCTGGCGGACAGTCGCTTAGCCTCCCCAATATAGGACAAGTTCTTGTGATCCGTTAAAATGGTAACAGGATGTAAGGTCCCCTCCAATAAATGTCTCCACTCCTTTAAAGCCATAATGACCGCTAATAATTCCCTGTCACCGATGTCATATCTGCTCTCAGGGCCAGACAGTTTCTTGGAAAAAAAAACACAAGGGTGTAGTGGTTTGTCCACCCCTAACCTTTGTGACAGAATAGCACCTACGCCTGTCTCAGAGGCATCGACCTCGAGTAGGAACGGCAGAGTCGTATCAGGATGGACTAAAATTGGAGCAGAAGCAAAAAGTTCCTTGAGAGTCTTGAAAGCAACGAGAGCTTCAGTAGACCAAGTCTTAGTGTCAGCCCCCTGTCTGGTCATATTGGTAATAGACGCAATAATAGAAGAGTATCCCTTAATGAAGCGCCTATAATAATTGGAGAAACCAATAAACCTCTGAATAGCCTTGAGTCCCTTAGGCAATGGCCAATCTAAAATAGACTGGAGTTTGTCGGGATCCATCTTAAAGCCTTCCCCAGAAATCACGTAACCAAGAAAGTCTATCTGAGACTGGTCAAAACTACATTTCTCCAATTTGCATTATAACCCATGTTGAAGAAGTTTGTGTAATACCTTTCTGACTTGTCTGTGGTGGGTCTCAATCTCTCTAGAGTGTATAAGTAT
Organism: Pelobates fuscus; assembly: GCF_036172605.1. NCBI lineage: Eukaryota > Metazoa > Chordata > Amphibia > Anura > Pelobatidae > Pelobates > Pelobates fuscus. The sequence continues at coordinate 56,290,110 of NC_086321.1, forward strand.
GTCGTCCAGGTACACAATAACACAATCATGTTGAAATTCCCTAAGAACTTCATTAATCAAATCCTGAAATACTGCCGGTGCGTTACAAAGACCAAAAGGCATGACCGTGTATTCATAATGCCCATAACGGGTATTGAACGCTGTCATCCACTCGTGTCCTTGCTGGATTCTCACCAAGTTATATGCCCCTCTGAGATCCAACTTGGTGAAAATTTTAGAGCCCTTTAGGCGATCAAACAGCTCGGTAATCAAGGGGATCGGATAGGCATTTCTGATGGTTATTTTATTCAAACCTCGGTAATCAATGCAAGGTCTTAGGGAACCATCCTTCTTTTTAACAAAAAAAAAACCAGCCCCGGCAGGAGAAGAAGATCTCCTAATGAATCCTTTGTCTAGATTCTCCCGAATATATTCCTCTAGAACTGAATTCTCTTTGGTGGATAGAGGATATACATTGCCCCTCGGAGGCATGGTACCAGGTAGTAGATTAATTTTACAATCAAAAGTCCTGTGTGGGGGTAGAGTATCAGCATTCCTTTTGTCGAATACTGCTGTTAAATCCAGGTACAGAGGCGGTATCTGTATATCTGTAGACTGGGTAGAACTACCTGGTGTGTTAATTACACCCAATGGAGAAACCCTCCGTAAACACCTCTCCTGGCAACCCTGGCCCCATGAGAGTATCTCCCCTAACTCCCAATCAATAATAGGGTTATGTCTCTTTAACCATGGGTAACCCAGGACTATGGGAACAGAAGGGGACGAAATAAGCATAAGCGATAAGTTTTCCTCGTGTAAGATACCAACAGTTAAGTTAACGGGTATGGTTTCACGAAAGATAACAGGCTCAAGTAAAGGTCTACCATCTATGGCCTCAACGGCCAAGGGTGTATCCCTTAACTGGGATGGGATAGTGTGTTTAGTAGCAAAGGCCTGGTCGATAAAATTCTCAGCAGCTCCGGAATCTATCAAAGCCATGGTCTTTAGTACTCCCTTCTCCCAAGTTAAAGAAACTGGTAGCAGAAGCCTGTGATCTTTATAATTATGAGTAGAGGACAAAATAGAAACACCCAAGGCCTGTCCTCTAGAGAAACTTAGGTGCGGGCGTTTCCCGAGCGATTAGGACAATTCAGGCGTAAGTGACCTCTGACTCCACAATACATACACAATCCCTCCCTTCTCCTGTACTGTCTCTCCTCTTCTGAGAGGCGAGTATTGCCTATCTGCATAGGTTCAGGAAACAGTGAGGTAGTGGAATCAGGACTTTGAAATGCGGGAGCTAATTTAAAGGAAGGTCTAAAGTTCCTCTCTCGAGTGTTCTGTCTCTCTCTTAAACGCTCATCAATACGAGAAATGAACGAAATTAAATCCTCCAAATTTTCAGGAAGCTCTCTAGTAGCAACCTCGTCAAGGATTACATCTGATAGCCCGTTCAAAAATACATCTATATAAGCCTGCTCATTCCATTTAACTTCTGCCGCCAAAGGCCTGAACTCTAGTGCATAATCCACAAGTGTTCGGTTCTCTTGTCTCAGGCGCAAAAGTAATCTAGCTGCATTGACCTTTCTACCAGGAGGGTCAAAAGTTCTTCTAAAGGCAGCTACAAAGGCATTATAATTATATACTAACGGGTTATCATTCTCCCATAATGGGTTGGCCCATCTCAGAGCTCTCTCAATGAGTAAGGTGATAATAAATCCAACCTTCGCCCTATCTGTAGGATAGGAGCGAGGTTGTAATTCAAAGTGGATACTGATCTGGTTTAAAAAACCACGACACTTCTCAGGTGAACCACCATAACGTACTGGTGGGGTAATACGGGAAGAGGCACCTACAGTGGCTACCTCTAGGCCTGAACTCACAGGGGAAATAGAAGTAGTACGCGTCTCCTCTGGTGGGTTATTAGCACGAGATAATAACGCCTGTAGTGCTAGGACCATCTGATCCATTCTGTGTTCCATGGCTTCAAACCTAGGATCGGAAGGACCAAGCTGACTGTTTGTACTTGCAGGATCCATTGGCCCTGTCGTAATGTCAGGATCGGGACAGGGATCCAACACGCAGAGTACAGACAGTAGAAAGGTACGTATACCGGACCTTAGAATGGCCGGACTAACGTACGGAGATAGAGAGAATGGTCAAAGGCAAGCCGAGGTCGAGGGAACGAGAAGACAGGTAAGCGAGGAACAAGCCGAGTCAAAGGGTAACAGAGATAAGCAGAGTAATACAAACAAGCCGGGTCGGAACCAAAAGGATAACTGGAAATACAAGAGCGCTGAGTGACTAGACAGGCTAGAACCACGACAGGGCAATGAGCAAATGGAAGAAGCACTTTTAAATACCCTGGCTCAGGAGAGTAGACACGCCTCCGACGAGTCCTGATTAGTTTCCAGACAATTGAGTGACAGGTCGGTCCGGGTTGGCGTCATGACGTCGACTGCTGGGCGTCGTGTTACAAAAGGAAGTGGATCCCTCGCGGCCGGCGTGTAAATGACCGGAAGGACTGCGAGGGACGGAGGAAACAGCCCTTCTGGACGGATAAACTTCTAAGTCTCTACCTCTCTCAGAGGAAGAGACTTCAGGTACCCTGACAAACTCCACATGACCTAAATTTTCTGTTGACTCATTCTCAGATCATTTGGAGTTAACTTCATGTTGTATTTATCCACCTCCCATTTGATACCTAATGGAATAACAGGGGCCCTTCCTCAGATCTCCTCTCACTTCCATGCAGTCCCAAGTGCCCAAATAATACATTTATATTTAGTTATTGTTTAGTGTTACTAAAGAGATTGTGCCACAATCTGAAACCCTTATATGTTCTATGAACCAAATGGTGACAAAGAAATCTTGATTCGTTAATGAATTCATGCTATTTTATCCACCAATATCCATACCTCCCAACATTTCTAATGGACAAAGAGGGACAATTTAATTTTAGGGGTGTAACCAGGGGCGGGCAGCCGTTCTCAGAAATTTTAGATGACTTACTAATAATTTATGAAACTAAAATGTAGTTTTCAAGAACAATGTACCTTATTTTCTGATATCTAGAAACGGTTGTTGCAGTTTAAAGGTATATTAAATGGAAATGCTCTAGAGGTCTGGAGTGTCCCTTTAAAGTTTTGATGGTAATTTTGGTAATTTGTTTGGGTGCCTACCGCAATGTAAGATGCTGCACACTCTTGTGACTCCCATATTAAAATCTATCTGTGATATGTAGTTGACTTCAAATATGGTACTTTAAAGGGACACTCTACTGGCCAAATAAAAAAAAAATCTATTGAAAAAAAACACTATTTAGTAGATATACTCAAAATGGAAACATGCATGTTTTAATTATGCAGTTTTTTCCTGCAGTCTTTGCATGCCCTCCCCTTCTAACCTAGCCCAGACGTTCTGTGGCTATCCACAGAATGCAGCTCAATAAGGAGTCTTTGCAAGTGAGGTGCTCTGGGCAATTGCTGCCTCTTGAGTTTAGCTCAATTGTTCAAAACAACCATGACTTAATAGGATCAGTTGTTTTAAAAAATAGCCAAGGGGGTATAACAAGGCTAATTTAACCCCTTAGTGACCGTGGACGTACAGGGTACGTCACCAAAAAAAATGGTTAACGCACAGACAGTCCCCCCTCTGCACTGTAGGACCCCCAGGGGTCATGTGATCACTCTAAAAGAGCGGTCACATGGCCACAATAGGTGTCCACAGTGCTGCCCGCAGGGGGACTGCCTGAACTGACAGGCAGTCCCCATGCTGGTAAAAAAAAGTTAATAAAAGTAAAAAAAATACATTAATAAAAAAAAAAAAAAAAAGGGACATACCCCATTTTAAATACCCTGGGTTGTCTACATTTAAAAATGGTGTGCCATGATGGGGTTACTTCCATAGGCGTGTGCCTGGGCACACTCTAATCCCTGCGGCCCGCACTATGTGCCTCCCTCTGTGTGCCGGTGAGGGAAATCAACGATCTCCCTCACCGGCCCACAGGCAGGGAGGGAGGCAGGAGAGGACCCGGGGAGCTCTAGCCTGCAGCTCAGCCGTGTTCCTCTCGCAAGGTCAGTGCGTTGCCGTGGCAATGCTCAGATCTCGTGAGAGTGAATTCTACCCCCGCAGGCTAGAGTTCACTCACCACTGGACCAGCAGGGATAGCAGCCGCACAATCCCCCCTCCCTACATAAGGTAAGAAGGGAGTGGGGATATTAACTAAACGGTCTACCCACCCCACCCAACACATACATCACCCTTACACACACACAGTGCCCTTGCACATAGCACCCTTACACACACACACACACACACACACACACACACACTAACAGTGCCCACACACACACAGCACCCTAATACACTCACACAGCAGTGTGTGTGTGTGTGTGTATATATATATATATATATATATATATAAACGAATAAATGAAAAATCTAAATGCACTCACAGGTCTTTGTATCAGTAGAGAAATTGGTTCTTTATTTGTTCATCAATGGTGTACAAAAATCAATCGACGTTTCGACCCTGCCGGGTCTTTTTCAAGATCTTGAAAAAGACCCGGCAGGGTCGAAACGTCGATTGATTTTTGTACACCATTGATGAACAAATAAAGCACCAATTTCTCTACGGATACAAAGACCTGTGAGTGCATTTTGATTTTTCATTTATTCGTTTATATATTTGACGCCAGCAATTTGCACCCAGGCATAAGAGATACATTTAATTATCTTTGGAGGAGAGTGCCAAGCTTCCACCTGTATATATATATATATATATATATATATATATATATATATACACACACACACCGTGTGTGTTTGTGCTTTAGAGTGCACACCCTTATGCAATAGGATGCGCACGCCTGTGGTTATTTCACAATCCTGGGCTACCATATGGTCTCAAAATGCAACACAGACCCAGCAAACCAATCTGGCAAACTGAATTGGGCAAGCCCTATATTGACCCTGTAACTTTCCAAAACACCATAAAACCTGTACATGGGGGGTGTTGTTATACTCGGGAGACTTCGCTGAACACAAATATGAGTGTTATAAAACAGTAAAAGTTATCACGACATTGGGGGCACTGTTGTACTCGGGAGATGTTGCTGAATACATATCAGGGTTTTTTTTTTGTCAGTAACACATAACAGGAATTGAGAATCCATGCCTAAAGTACAATGTGAGAGAAAAATAACACAAAAAAAAGTGTGATTGGGTATCTACATTTTAAAAATATATGGTTTGATGGGGGTAAATTACATTGGCCGGCTTCAGAAATGTCCCTAATAGGACATGGGTGCATGATGACCAGCTGTGAAAATTCCAAGTTGGAAAACTGGAATGCGCACCCTCCAAATAAGGTCTTTTAGCCCCCAGAGAACCCGACACACCTGTACATTGGTGGCATCACTGTACTCAGGAGATGTTGCTGAACACATATTGGGGTGTTCTTCGGCAGTAATACATAACAGGACCTGAGAATCCATGCCTAAAGTACAATGCGTGTAAAAAATAATACAAATAAATGACTACCCAAAAGGTTGACAAAGACTGGTGGTAGAATTAGTGCATGGAAAGTGTTAACATACCACCATTTGACATACCCTAGGGTGTCTACTTTTCAAAAATATATGGTGTGATGGGAGTAAATTACATTGGCCGGCTTCAAAAATGTCCCAAATAGGACTTGGGTGCATGATGACCAGCTGTGAAAATTCCAAGTTGCAAAACTGGAATGCGCACCCTCCAAATAAGGTCTTTTAGCCCCCAGAGAACCCAACACACCTATACATGGGTGGTATCACTGTACTCGGGAGATGTTGCTGAACACATATTGGGGTACACATATTGGGGTATTCTTTGGCAGTAACCCTTAAAGTTTTCCATACTTGTATTCTTAAATTGCTATGTGTGTCAAAAACGATCACCAATATTTTTTTTTTTAAATTTGGCATAGATTGGGGTAAAATGGTTGCATGAAAAGAGTTAAAGTTTAATACCTTAGGTTATCTTCTTTAAAAAAATATATATATATATATACATGTGAAGGGTTATTCAGGGATTCCTGACAGATATCAGTGTTACAATGAAACTTGCGTTAGTTTTGAAAAAAAAATGGTTTGGAAATAGCAAAGTGCTACTTGTACTTATAGCCCAATAACTTTCCCACAAAAAGCTAAGAACATGTTAAAGGGACACTGTAGTCACACAGACCACTTCAACTAAATGAAGTGGTCTGGGTGCCAGGTCCTCCAGGTTTTAACCCTTCAGATGTAAACATGTTAATCCAGCCTCTAGTGGCTGTCTTCCTGACAGCCGCTAGAGGCGCATCTGCGACGCTGGATGCGAAATTCACATCTAGCGTGCAAAACTTCAATAGGAGAAGCATTGAGAAATGCTTTCCTATCGACTGTTTGAATGCGCGTGCGACACTTGCTGCGAATGCGCATTCCGCTCCACTCGGGAGCGGACGTCGGCGGGGGAGGAGAGGTCCCCAGCGCTGAGGGAGCCCAGCGCTGGATTAAGGTAAGCTGCTTATAGTTTTTTTTTATGGTAAATTATATGATATGATGAAAATAATGGGATTTTTAGAAAGACCATTTAATGACTAGAAAAACGGTATATAGCATGTGTGGGTACAGTAAATCAGTAAAAGGAAAATTACAGCTAAACACAAACACCGAGCCCTGGTCCTGAACAAGAAAATTGAAAAGTGATCTGGTCACTAAGGGGTTAAAAGCGTAACAATTTCTATTAAAATCTGCACTTTTTGCATGGAAAAAAAAAGAGTGCTTTGTGGCATTGTGACAAATTATGTAACTGTGGAGACTCAGGGCTAACAATTAAATGGGGCTAAAATTATACATAGGGCTTTTCAAAAACCCTAGTCAGCCTCTCCCATCCCCCATCAGGTTGAGTTACAACCCTTGTATCCTCTGTTCCCATGATCTGGCTACAATCCAAAATTCATGTACATAACTATAACAAAATGATGAATGCATAGAAACAGTTTAGCTGTTTATGTACCATAAATGTCAATGACATGTTAGAAGGGTTGTAGACCAATATCCTGTATATAAAACAAGAAATGAAATCTGAAGCAGTGTAGCATTTCTTTACATTTTGATCGTACTTTCAAAAACTAGAATATTAATAATTATAATAAACTCTTTAATCGTGCATGCATGTTTTACATGTGTGAGTGGTGGGCCTCGTTAGTCTACATCGTAAATAAATATTTTCTGCAGTTACGAGTCCATGCAGACCGGTACCTAAGATGTTATTTTTAAGATTCAATTCAAACTTTTTAAGTCCATGTCATCATCACAGCTAATATGGTCTTAATACTTCAGGCAAACCTAGTGCTTTCAGCCTATTACACAAAATAAATGACATCACATGCATTTACAAAAACAGCACAATATCTATATTAACTCATTGACTGACCCTGAAACCCTGACTAAGTTAAAAATAGCGTTCAATAGTTGTCAATTCAACATTAACATGAGTGTATTTATTAAAAAGTGAGTTGTCATGAGTTGAATTCATGTTAAAAAATTTAAGCTAAAATAGTGGCAGTCCTGCCATCTTGATTTAGCCTCCTGGTGTCCAGCATCTGGGGGCACCAGAATACTATCCTCGGGCAGAACAGTGAAAGTGAATATTACAACTTGATCGCGTTGTGACTAGGCACTGGGACCCTGCAGTAAGCACATCAGCAGTGCTCTCTGTAAGGTCCTGAAGGCTTGGTGCCAGTCAGACAGGCCCCTGCAGTCCGTCAGTGGGTGGGCATGCTGACCCATTTTGGGTGTCACCGGTGACTTGTGTCTTGTCAGTGGTGATGCCCCCATTCAGGACAGCCCACTGTCCTGCTCTGATGCTTCCCAATGTTGGAAGTGTAACGGACGCTGGTATTTCAAATACCTGTTCATTCGCTTTCTCCCGAATTGCTAGATACTTTGTGATTATAGCTCGCAGTTCGGGTGTCGATTTGTGCATTCTCCAGAGTAAAATACAGCATACACATAAATCCAATGGGTATTCAGACACATATCCAAACATCAGCCTAGACTAGATGAAGGGTACAACAGGAATGTTTTTTATTCAGGCCAAATGGCCGGCTTTTATACAAATGTCAAGGGTACATTATCACAATGAGTCAAAATGACTCAACATAAAATACAAAATTTAAAAAGTACATAATAATTCACATAAATATTATAGAGGCCCCCAAAAATGTCATATCCCCAGAGAGCCTGGATCTGAGCCCCTAAGTTGTCCAAAGAGCGCTCAGATCCCACAAATAGAACCAAATCACCACCGGGGTAAAGATTTGACCGACTGCTCATGAGGGACTTGCCCAAAATAGTTCCACTGGTAGCGGTCGGTAAATTTCAGGAGTCCCAAACCGAACAAATCCACAAACGGTTCCCCTGGCTCATTGGTAGCGTTTTTTCCCCAGGTTCATGCGAACAAACCTACCAAACAGCACTCTCCTGGCTTGCCTGTGAAAAGAAGCAGGCGTTCGCGGAGTTGACCGTTGTTTGCGGAGTCGAGTGTCCAATTTGGAGTTCCAGACACTCCAGGTCCCGCTGCCTCCTTTCGTGCGACAAGATGGCCGCCATTTTCTACAGCACATGTTGTTCGGTTGTACGAACGACGGCCACACAGGTAGAGTGCTAATTCCTGCGGTTTTCTTGAACTTAATAAGCCAGGGGGTGGTCGGTGTTCGGTAGATTTATCTACCGAACAAAAAAACCCCTAAAAAAATAATAACGAATGGGAGCCAAAGTATATTGTTTCTTCACAGGAAGTATGTAATGAAATAGAAATTAAAGAAAACGTTATTCACTTAACAGAATTTTTGAGAATTGACAAAGGAATTACATTTTTTTGCCAAACAGCTGAACTGACTAAACAGCTCAGGTGAATAATAACCTATTTTGGCTTGAAATGTGCATTTATATATAGAGAAGAATTGACTGAAGACCTCCAATTGGTTTTTACACTGTACTGGATACATTTGTAGCTATCACTTAGCTCCAAAATTGTTCCAGTCATTCCTTTATCAATGTAGCCCCTGGTAAATTTTAGAGAATAAAGATTTTACCCACCATTTTGAGAGCAAAGAGTATAGAGTCACAATAAAGTGTGAACCCCCCTCCCCCCAAAAAAACCCCAGAAATAAAATGTAATAAAATGCATGTATTTGGTAGCCTATTTTTTTTTTAATGGAAAATATATGGGAACAATCAAAAGAATCCCCCTGAAGCATGTTGAAAATTATTGGCCAATGTTTGTATGACCAGTATCATTTTTTTAATTTAGCTGCAGTCATATAAAATAAATTGTTCCATAGTAATCTGAGCTTGTAATTCTTAAATGCACCCAATTCATTCTTATGTTAAATTGAATTGTCTGGACACCGGAGGGTGCTGTGAATTAGCTTGGCATTCTCAATATATATTATTTATGCTGGCCTGTAGTTATGTTAAAATACCTCTAGATGTCAGGAGAGAGAGGGGAATGAGATTTGTCTATGGAGCAGCTGCATTTTGTGCATATAAGTACACTTCTCTGCAAGGAGGGTAATTTAGAACAATTACACCAATTATTACTGCTTTTCTAATTAGTGTTTTTCCTACAGAATTAGCTGAGTGTTTATTAGAAGTTGCTTGCTGCCAACAGCTTAACTGCTTCACTACCAGATTTTGTTAAACATTAAAAAAAATAAAAAATGTTGTTATAAGGACTTTGCATAAAAGCGTTGATTAAATATTAATTTTGCTTTGTTACATTTACCATTAATTTTTAACCAGCTTTATGTCTTCCTTAAAAGATGTGTTAAGTGTGTTGAACCAAGTTCTTTCTCAAAGTAAGTAATTTTGTTTTTCCTCTATACCATTAAAGAGTACACAGTAAATGTACAGAGATGGATTGCAGGAACACAACAAATCTTGTTTTCGAACTTGCAAGTAGTTCATTTTATATTTTTCATAGCAATAAGTGATTCATCTATTGGTGGCTTAATTAATTAATAAAATGTAGTTATATGTACACAAATATAAAAAAAAAAAAAATTGGAAATAATCCATAGATATTCCTTCTACATTTTAATAAGAATTTTAAATATGACATTTTGAATTTGATATCATATTTTATTGTCATAAGAATAATACAATACAGTAAGAATAATCATATAGAAATAAAAATATAATAGAATAATCCATTGAGAAAGCAAAAAACAAAACAAACACTAGTAAAGTAATTTAGATTTTAATATTAAACAAATTATGTAGGAAAAAACTCAAAATCGAGCTTTTGAAAATAGTCTAAAATTACATTTTGTACAACATATCATTTTTATGAGACCACAAACAGTTCAATATATTGAACACATCTGCTATTTTTTTAAGAAGTGTTTTTTTTTTTTAAATGTATATAAATGTAAAACGAGTAGCTATTGTATGTTTCTGAAAATATATATGTTTATGCATGCACATAAATGATTCTATTTTTACAGCCAGGGAAATTATCTTAGGGGGAAAAAAATGGAATTGTTTTTGGCAATTTAAAAAAGCAGACTTACTTGTCATTATAAAAAGATCCCATACCTCAATATTTTTTAAAAACAATTTGTAAAAACATGTATTTTTAGGTATTTAAAGTATGCTGTTTTTGGATATGCTACAATTAATATGATGCATCTGAATACATCCGATATTAAATAATCGTTTTATTAACACAATATTAAAAAACAAAATTAGATGCAATTGTCCTTGATATGTTTAGTAAATATTAACCTTTTTTTCAAGGTTCTATTAAATTGTGACTGGCATACATAAGGTGTTTTTAAACTATTCACAATTAACACACATTGACATTTACATTGCTTATCACAGCATCATTTTTGTTTTATTATTTTAATTAAATTTGATCAAAAATAGTTAAATTTTGATATCATTCAATAGCAGAGCTCTATAAATTTTGACATTTTATCAAAAACCGAATCAGTTCTAAAATTAACTAAATAATTAAATAGAGAATGTATGTGTGCATATATACATTCAGAGATATAAAAACATAGAATGCAGGTAAGGAGAAATTGGTTTAGATTTATTCTGCTAACTAATATTTTGTCATTGAAAGATATCTCTGCACTTTACTCTGGATCAGATTATCCTTCAGGCTGAGATATTAGATAGAGCTGCTGTAAGATTCAGAGTAAGAATAAATGTTTAGAGACTCTACTGCTTATTGAGTTGTGTTGATAGCTTTGCCTTCGTATTATGCTATTTAGTGAACAGAATGCATGATATGATTCATTTGCAGATGGCCTATTAGATGGATATCGTTAATGTTACAACGCTCAGACTCAGATGTCTAGGTGGTATTTTTGAATGGCTTGCTATTTCCTGCATCTATATACCTCATTGCTGCCTGCAATTGATATATTGAATGTAAACTAACACAGATTACACAATACACGTAGTCTCTCCCTATGTACGTATATATGCATACATAACTTTTGCTTTGTAAATACTGATTTTTTGGTCTGGGGGGGATTGTGAATGAAGCAGAATAGGTTCACAGATACGCTCTTAGAACACAATCTCAATTTTTTAAAAATTTTTTATATTTATATTTTTGACAGAGAAAACATAACCCCATTTCATTTAAACAAAATTAGACGTTTTTTTTTTTTTAATTTTTACATTTCAATACGATCCACTAAGAATCTGGTTCCTATCAGTTACTATAAAAAGAAACACACAAAAAAATAATAATAAAAAAATAAACATGTGTGGGGTATGATGCATTAAAGTCTATTATGCGACTTATTTTAAAATGGGCATTGCATTAGAGATTGCCTAAAGCTAAATACCTATCCCTCCTCCAGGAAAGTAATGATGTACACAAGAAGATTGAAAATTATCTGACAATGGGGAATGTCTGTAAAATATATAGAGTTTTCAGGTTTGGAAACTCTGCATTACATACACTGTGTGCTCTGATTTAATTGTTCTCAGACAAGATGACAATGAACTGCATTGTGGGTAATTTGTATATTTTTTTTTTTATGCCCTAGTAGCAGCTAATTATTATATTTTTTTGGCAAGATGCGTGTCAGTGGGAGCAATGTTCCCTATTGTAAATGCTCCCAATTGTCTTATCTTTTTTTTTTTTGCTTAAAGGGATACATGAACAATCATAATTCCTTTTAAGCTGATGGATGGATAGATTTTTTTTCTTAAACAGAAAGACATAAAGTGAATCATTTGTATAAGAAGATGGTGTACTGGTTTAAGGAAAGAGTATTGAAGAGCCAAAGGCAGAAAAAAACTAGAGTAAGATTCTATAGCAAGTAAATAATGTGAATATTTTCACTATAGGGATTTTAATATATTATGCAATGGACAGACAATGTTGGTAGAAACAGCCTTTCCATCATGAAGTGGTGAATCCACCGTGACGCTACCCAAACCAACATTAAGCTGTCTCTTCAACCATCTGGCAGCTATTACCACCGTGAAGTTTTACCACCCATCATAAAGCTACCTATCTCATGAAAAAGAATCCCTGCCCACAATTAATCTATTGTGGTTCCATCTGTCCTGAAGCTGTCTTTCCCACCATGGAGTAAATCCACTCAACATGTTTGCTAAACCATAATGATTACCACAAAGTATCTCTGCCCATCATAGACCACCGCTGTCTACCAAAAATATATCCACCCACCTGTACTGCTCATACTGCCTGATGCACCACAAATAATCTTTTCCACAATATGACAAATCCCTCAACAGACATGCAGGTATCATCCGTACTTAGAAGTGACTTCGTCCACCATTGTACAGTCTAGTCAAGCCATGTTTACCTACAGCAGGCTTTGCACCTGTCTAAATAGACCTTGAGCAATGTTGTTTACATATTTGATAGGATGGGGCTTATATCATAAAGAACACATTTTTGGGACCCAGACCTTATTTGACAAGGAAGTCAGACAGGAGACCTTATGGGTATTTCAGGAAGGTTTGAGGTAAAAAAAAAAAAGTCACCACTTCAGTTGGCACATGTAGCCCCTGAGCCTCCCTTTTGATGGCAGTGCCTTAGCGAATGATCAGTCAGTTTTACCTTTAAGACAGGACTATAGGAGTTAATATCTGAAAAGATCAAGATCAATCAGTGTTAACATAAAGAAAGACTAATTAAAGGTTTCACAAGAATCCCTGTAGTAATTTGCTTAACTGCTCTGAGTTCAATTGTTCCGTCTCTATTTTTGCTCCGTACAATTCCAGTTTTAGGCTTCACCGGGCTCTAAGCACTGCTCATTGCTGGCCTCTGGAGGGAATTGTGCTATGGAAATATGCAATTAATAATTCAGCAATCATAATTGCTAATTATTAAAACAAAGCTACCCCTATTTCATGGCCTAGTTTTGCGATTTCCTTTTTTTAAATAACAGATTGGAGGTTACGTGCAGAAATCTTGTTTATATTCCATGCTTTTAAATTAACGATAATGCACTTTTACGGCCATCATGCTATTAATAATGAGTAATAAACTGACTGATCAGCTTATCGGCGGTAAAACATCTTATTAAATTATATTTATAAGATACTGGAGGAAGACCAGACTCAATCATACACCCATCAATGCTTTCATATCTGTTTTTCAAAGACATGTTTACCACTGTTATATCAGAGTCTCTTATTTCTTGCGATTTCTTCTGAAAGTTTTATCAATGCATCCACAGCATGCATGCACATTTTCCTAGGAAACTGCTGTAAACGTTTCCCTTTCAATGAGAAGACCAAAACCTTCCATTGCTTTGAGAGGCCATCGTGAGCGGGGGACAGAACGTTTTTTTCCCCTTAATATTGGAGATCCACAACCTTTACTCTTGTTGATATTTATTCTCTTTATTCCCAAAATAGAACTGATTTACAATGCTTTTATTAAATATATAAGAAAGAACCAAACTTTTTTTTCCCCTCTTAAAACAGAACAGTTAAAACGATTGCACGATTCTTTAAACATTGAAAAGCACTTGTAACTCGCGTTAACCTTTATTTTCATGTGATGCTGCTTCTTCTAAAAAATTTATGAAAACGCAAATGACATCACAATCCAGTTCCGTCCTGGCACAGCTGGAGCACACTATGCAAATGAGGATGCAAACAGAAACAGTTTCTCCTCTTCTGTTAATTTTGTTCAGTGACAGAAAAGGGTAACGTAAAATGTCCCTTAAAAAATACACTAGAAACATGAAATTGTATGGTGCACCTTCTATTAGCTTATGACAGTTTTCAGAAACCTAAATTAAGCTTTTTATTAGTAAAATGGGGATAAAAGCAATTTTAAAATTGATCAGACTGCCTGGGATACCCATGCGTCAGAAAATACAGCACAACTTTGAAGGTCACGAATGAAGAACCGTCCAGCACCCACGTGGAACACTTTTGACATCTAAAGTCTCTGCTGGGACAAACTGAGCAGTTTAGCCAGTAAACGAGGTGCAAAAGTCAACTTTCTCAGAATTACTATTACATTGAGCATTGTGTATAAAGAAAGTTGAATCCATTGATCAAGTTTGTTACATTTGTGATGACAGGAGATTCACCACCACCGACAATCTACTAAACACAGCAATTCAAAAACAAGGTATTTACTTTGGGGGGAAAAAAGAAATGCAAACTGATTACCATAACTTTATTTCTAATAACTAGGGCGCAGTACCAAATGCTGTTGATTTTTTAAAGCAGGCAATTAATTTGCTCTGATCTCTTGGATCACAGGATTGTTTCCAATTTTCAGGCTTTTGATTGTAAATCATGGCTGTCGAAAGTCATCTTGTGGTGGAAAGCTTGTACAACTATGTTAAAGAATGATTAGCATCACAGCCCTTTCAAAGTCTTGCTCCACACTGTACCATTTAAAGGGTTAACTAACAGTGGCAGCTCGTGATATCTACAAAATGTCATTGTGGAAAACAAAAAATCTGTCACAAATGTCTTTGTACATAGCAGAGCGATCTACTAATAAAGCAACACTCTACAGCAGCACTCTACTGAAAAAGATTTTTTTTTTTTTTTTTTTTATCATCCGGATAACATATCTGTTCCTTTCAACTTTTAAATGGCAGCAAAATGCACGGAAAAATAATGAAACATGAAAGGATTTCTGTTTGTTGAAATGGTGAATTTAAACAATGATTTCTTAGCATTAGAGGTGGCCTCAGGTGTTTAGACACATATTGTATTTGTTACATACCATGCAATTAGAAACCTGCTCTCTTCTTATTAAATAAGCAATGCTCACGCACTGGCTAAACAGTTTGCCTGCTTGTGAAAGGAACAATGCTGGTGTCAAATATTTAGCATATAAATATAAGAATGGGAGATAGAGAATAGCTGTGATGTCCTATAAGAATTGATGCATGAAAATAGACCAATTACGTGCTCTGTTTACGCTCCTGAAAGATAGGTATACTAGTCACATTTTCTAAGCCTTAATTAGGGAACAAAATCTAAAAGAAGATTAAATTACATATAACATTATATATATTTTTATGGCAGAAAGTATATCTAATGAGACAGTAATGCTTACATATTCCTGAATCGTTCAATCCATAACCATAGACTCCCGCACCTTCATATTTCATTTTATTTCCCCTTCTGGTATCTCCCTAACTTTTTAAGATCCAGGTTTAAGACTTGAAACATGAACTAGCGCTATAGAGTTTTGTCTTCAACTTGCTTCATGCTGGACATTTTGGACTGCTTCAGAGGTCTTGCTAGGTTCTAAAATACTTGGGGCTTGAGTCCAAAGGGAAAATCTGTGCCCCCTCGCTACACTACCAGAAAGGTGTTGACATGTCATGACATATGCCCCCTCTCTACAATTGGACCGTGTGCGGTTGATGCTCTCCATGATCTTACGAAAGATAGGGCCTGAAACAAGCACGTGTGCAATGGCCAGATAATAGATGCAAGCTTCGCATACGAATGAACTAGTTGAATGCTAATCTCCTGCACCTTCTCCTGAAAGTCACCTGGAGCTGTACCACCTGCACCCCCTAAGTAGCCTGGAGGAGCACTTTATATAATAAGTCGTTACTTTGAGAAGTAGCCGACTAACGTAAAAATTAAAAAAACAAAATGCCAATATCTTGCCCTCTACATGAAATGTAGAGAGGGCTAAAGTGTCCCACATCTGGAGTGCCATCCCACAATGTTCCTTTCAAGCAACATCACAAAGGGCTGCTGATCTGGTTCTGTACCATCATTTTTTTTTGTGTGTGCAAATGTATTTCTATTTAATTTGAGAGAAAAATAGTGAAAGATAGTGTCAACTGCAAACATGCAACTTTATACCAAGTGCCCTGTAGAAGAAATACATTTGAGAATAAGTTAGTATACAAGAGGTAAGTTGGGAATGCCTGTAATAGTCAAAATATCACTTTTTCATTACCATATAATGTCAGATGGATCCACTAAGCGGGCTGTGGAGTCAGTAGTGGTGGGCGTCTCCACTCTTCAAACCAAATCAACCACCAGGACATTAAGGAAAGTTGATATATAATTATACAGGGCGTCTGAAGTTACAGATTAGGGATGGGTTAGGTACGTAACATTATGGATGCCTAGAATCAGGGTTAGATCAAAATATTTGCCCTAAAAGGAAATGGTTTAGATAAGGGTTTAGGCTAGTTTAGTGCTGCGGTTATATGGGTGAGGGGTGAGGGGTGAGGGGGTTGTGTTAGGGATGGGTAAACTAAATTTATTTTTTTGTCAACTACACCCAACAGAATGATGTGCTTAATGTTGTGTGCAAATGCATGACAGATTGAAAAGGCCAGAGCCAAAACAGTCGAACGAATAACGAGCCACGAATAAGACATTTATTAACCTACCCTCACCAAGTTAATGAGGGGTCAAACCTTAAGTCAAGTGAAAGACTCTTATGTTGAAAATACACCTAGACCACCACCATGTTTTGCCTTTCTGTTAACTGATGCAAAAAAAACAACTCTGCTTCTTGTAGAACCTGAGTTGCATTGCAGACTGTATTACTAATGCTCTGATGTAAGCAGCAAATTCAACAGTGGTCACTTGTTTGCGGTACGAAAATAGAAAAGATAAACACAAAACTTGGTAAAGTTATGAACTTCAGGGCGAAGAATGCACAAGTAAATTACACCCTAAATGGTAGTGAATTATGCATAAAAAGCAGCATCAATTCTTAAAACAAAAATATAATTTTGCCTTTTTATAAATTAATGGTAAGACCACACCTTGAGTACGCTATGCAATTTTTAGCACCTGTACTAAAGAAGGATATTCTGCCACTAGAAAAAGTGCAAAGACGTGCTAAAAAAAGGAATAAAAAGAATGGAGCATTTTAGTTATGAAGAAATGATAACACATTCAAATCTCTTTAGTCTGGAAAAATGGTACCAGAGGGGGGGTGGAAATGATAACATTATACAAATATATTTGGGGCCAATACAAACCATTGCCTGGAAATCTATTCATAAACATGACTATACATAGAACACGAGGTCACACATTTAGACTGGAAGAAAGGAGATTTAGTCTAAGGCAAAGGAAGGGGTTCTCTACAGTAAGAACAATAAAGATGCAAAGTTCTCTGTCTGAGGTAGTTGTATCAGAGTCTGTACAGATGTTTAAACAGCAATTGGATAAATTATTGCAAAAACATAATTCAGGTAATTCATTTTTAATGTGTGCGGTAACACGTTCTTGATCCAAGGAGAGATCTGACTGCCATTCAGGAGTCAATAAGTATTGTTGTAAAATTGGAAAGGGCTTCAAACTGGGCTTTTTGCCTTTTTTCTTATTAACAGCAAAAACCATTGTGAGAAAGGTTGAACTTGACGGATACATATCTTTTCCAGCCTATATAACTATGCAACCCTTGTTACCCTGCTTGTAGGGAAGTACATTTTGTATAATATGAACTGTAAAATGAACTTGTTAGGAGTACACACAAACATTTGGTAGAATTAATCTGCAATTTAAATGTAGTGTGCTTAATTAAAATTAATTGAAATGTTAACACCTGCCCCTGTGCCACTAACAAAGTAGAACACTGTTCTGATACTTTTTAACAATGCTGTTATCATTGCAGAGCTAAGACCACAACGTTGCTAAATTACCATAATATTTTTTCGCCTATCAAACTTGAAGTTGCCTGATTACAAATTAATCTTGATTTTTGGACTGGTCACATTGATAACGCGCAATACCGGCTGTACCGGCGCAATACCGGCTGAAATTCAGAAAATTTTATGGATTGAGAACAGACAGTTTGTGACCAAGGCTAATGATGGAAAAATATTGTTGATCCTTATATGACAAAATAGGCCGAAGCTTTTGTGATACATTTCATTTGAACCAATCATGCCAAACCCTGATAAATGATGAATAAATCATGATATAAAAACAAACAGACTGAGCAATATTTAAGCGCACATGTCTGAAAAGGGCAAAGCTTTGTATTATGTAAATACTTATCTGTAGCTTAATTGCAGAAAATACAATGTCAATATCCTGTTTTCCATGTAGTCTCAGGTGTTGCATGGTTGTGATGATTCTGGCAATTAAGAAAAGCCTATATCTAGATGGTTAATTACGTATTGTTGCTAATTGCTTAGAAAAAGGTTCCTTTCAGTTGCATTGACTATGACGGAGATTCCAGATCTATAAACTAGCTCAACAGCTTCTCTTCGAGAGATCCTTCACGTATCCTTTAAACAACGCTTTGTTAAGCCAAACACAACAAATGAATTCATAGATCACTGTGAGGTAAATGTAGACATGCTCCATGACCAGACAGCTATGATCCTTTTTTTTAGCAAACGTAAATGTAAGGAAATGATTTATGGGCAATGAAGCTGCTCTGGCAATAGACACTCTTTTCCAGCAAACAGGTCAGTATGTGCTGTATCAATTATGAAATAATGACTGACTTCCAAGGTTTTCCAGCGCACATTACTCCTTTTTGTTTCCGACTGGTAAGTATAAATCAGCTGACCTCAATCTTGGTGTCCGGGGCATACGCAGGTTCCTAATTCAATGATATCTACTCTTGCTTTGAGTTATCTCTGGACATGTGCATGGCATTGTGGGTCAGAAATGGCCGCCGATGAGTTCATACATTGCTTTACTCTTTTTCACCTTTATCATTTACCATGTATCACTCACACACAGGTTCGCTGTCTCACAGATGATGGTGATACTGGGCCGCTGTTCAAAGCAATGAATTTTCAACTAATGCAACTCTGCTTTGATCCTTGAAGATGTCTATAATTCATTACATTCACTCCTAATCCAGTATGTTTGTCAATTTACTAATGCTATTATATTTTTGTTATGTGGCATATATTTACTTAAATAAATAAATAAAAGTGATTTCAATGTAAGCTTGGTGGTGTCTATCTATCTATCTATCTATCTATATATATATATATATATATATATATATGATGCCAAAATACCAGAGTATTGCAGGATGCAATGATACCTTTTGTATTGGACTAACATAATGTTTCAAAGACAAGCTTTCAAGAGTTTTCCTCTCTTCCTCAGGTCTGAAGCAATGCTGATCAATCTGATAGAGTTTAACACTTAAAACAACTGATGTTAGAGAAGGGGATGGAGGGGGTGTGTGAGCGGGGTGTCATAAATATATATAGTGACAAAGGCTTACAACAGTCTCAATAGTAACACATTCTGCTATATGCCGATTGAAACATATTCTGCTATATGCCGATTGAAACATATTCTGCTATATGCCGAGTGAAACATATTCTGCTATATGCCGAGTGAAACATATTCTGCTATATGCCGATTGAAACATATTCTGCTATAAACCGAGTGAAACATATTCTGCTATATGCCGAGTGAAACATATTCTGCTATATGCCGAGTGAAACATATTCTGCTATATGCCGAGTGAAACATATTCTGCTATATGCCGAGTGAAACATATTCTGCTATATACCGAGTGAAACACATTCTGCTATATGCCGAGTGAAACATATTCTGCTATAAACCGAGTGAAACACATTCTGCTATAAACCGAGTGAAACATATTCTGCTATATACCGAGTGAAACACATTCTGCTATATGCCGAGTGAAACATATTCTGCTATATGCCGAGTGAAACATATTCTGCTATATGCCGAGTGAAACATATTCTGCTATATGCCGAGTGAAACACATTCTGCTATATACCGAGTGAAACATATTCTGCTATATGCCGAGTGAAACATATTCTGCTATATGCCGAGTGAAACACATTCTGCTATAAACCGAGTGAAACATATTCTGCTATATGCCGAGTGAAACATATTCTGCTATATGCCGAGTGAAACATATTCTGCTATATGCCGAGTGAAACACATTCTGCTATATACCGAGTGAAATATATTCTGCTATATGCCGAGTGAAACACATTCTGCTATATGCCGAGTGAAACATATTCTGCTATATGCCGAGTGAAACACATTCTGCTATATGCCGAGTGAAACATATTCTGCTATATGCCGAGTGAAACATATTCTGCTATATGCCGAGTGAAACACATTCTGCTATATGCCGAGTGAAACATATTCTGCTATATGCCGAGTGAAACACATTCTGCTATATGCCGAGTGAAACACATTCTGCTATATGCCGAGTGAAACATATTCTGCTATATGCCGAGTGAAACACATTCTGCTATATGCCGAGTGAAACACATTCTGCTATATGCCGAGTGAAACATATTCTGCTATATGCCGAGTGAAACATATGTCTCAAATCCTATCCCAACATTTTGGCATCCACTGATACCTTCCACAAAGGACAAGCTTGTAAATACCCACTAAAACTGCTGATGGTCATCAGTTGTGATCCTGACTGAGTGTGGACATGACATCATCAAGTGCACGCTCGCAAGACTTGTTCAATTCACTACAAACATTTGTCTCTTAAAATGACAAAAATAACTCAAAATATTTGAATCATTATACATTGTGCAAAAATACGTGTCAAAGCTCTTAAATAAACAGTGATCTCTATTCCCGCATCAACATAAACCCCAGAAATGCATCACATGCTATATTATAGTAAACAGCCACATAGCATGTAAGGGTAAGCCAGCCCAGAACTTGCCATCTGCTTGAGTCACTCCTACATAAGCTCAACTAACCATAAAAACATAAGGAAGAATCCCGTCTTACTCGTTGACAGATAATACAATTTTCTAGAATTGTATACATACTTATACCAGGAATTGTAACACACATCCAATGCACATTCCGTATGTGTCTACATGAAAATCCCATGTGTGCACCCTTCAAAACAGTCCGCTAGTGCCCTTACAGCTAAAACAAATTATTCTGTATAGATAAACCTAGCCACTAATGTGATCCATAAAAAATAAAACAAACATTCTCGTTCTTGTCGTTCTATACTACCTTGTGACCTTGTACAGTAGTCACAGGGCCTCACGGGACCTTATGGGACCTGCCCTATTCTTGAATTACCAGTTACCATTACACTCCACTTGGAGACTTGTTTATGATGTCTCTCTTTTGTCATGCTATACAAAATACTTAATTAAAATCTTAATTACAAAAAAAGAAAGGAAAAAACAAAAAAAACATTAGTGCAGACAACCACCCCCCATAGATAGTACACATGAACTATAAATACACACATTTCTCAATACTCCAACTTCTTCCTACTTATCCAATGTATCGTGGAATAACCATAACCATACAGGATAGTTGAACTTTGATCATTTGCTATGTAACTTGATCTTTGTCCCTCCTTATCTTAAATTTGACATGCCCATGCTATCTGAACAGCACCAGTGCTACTTTCCACGGAATAAGAGGTCTGTTCATATTTTCTTGATTGTATAGGTATGTTTTTCACTGTTCCTGGGTCCCTGCTAACTACCACAAGCTCACACTGATTTCCATCATATTGTCAGGTTACTCATCACAAGATGTCATGGTTCTTCTCAGTCGAATGATGCCGTGTACGACTCCTGCGTCAATATTGACACCGAGCTTCCTAACCAGTCAAATTCTAATAACACCACACACCATTCATGCGTCAATATTGGCGCAGGATTTCCCAATTAGCGACATGATAGCGACGCCATGTGCCCTCAAAGTATCAACATTTATGCAAGATGTTCATCATTGAAACCACATCTCTGAATTGACGTTGCACAGGCGGCAAGAATGACAGAGAAAGCTAGAACATTAATTGTATTTATAGCAAAAATAACACAAACACAGCATTTGATGAAGTTTTAGTGCCATAATGATATTGTCTGATGCTAGCCTGTGATGGAGCTCCTGTAATCCGACTGAGTACCTCCGCCCAATCCACTTCCTAGCCGCTTGCAGGGACCCTGTAACGCTCCAGCCTCGATATGGAGGTAACAGGACATTATAGGCACCAAGACCACTCAATCTCATTGAAGTGGAACAGGTGCAATGTCTCTGTCCCACTTAGTCTTGCAATGTAAATCATTACAGTTTTTGAGTAAGACTGCCTCTAGTGGCTGTCTATCATGCTGCCCTGTTAATCTTACAAAGACAGGGGCATTTCAGGGAAAGCGCACTACTTTACATTTTGCAATTTCCGTGCCTACTCGTAGCTGTTAGAAGATAAAAGTCATCAGGATTGATGACATCACCGGAGGAACATCGGGCTGCAGTGAGGAGAGAGTTTCAGCACTGGATTGGCGATTAGTTTTAGTAACTTTTTGAAATGTATTTATTTTATTTTTTTTAAATCCAAGGGTGCACAGTAATCTAAAATAAGTAAAGGAAAAATATTGTTTGTTTGCGTTTTTAACTAGAGTGTTCTTTTAAGCTATAAAAGAAAGTGCTTATGCAACAATGCTTGTAAAGAATTTGCATTATGTTATGGTCTTTGTAGTTCACCATATATTCTGATTATGAGTAAAAATGAACTAGATTTCTGAACACTAACTCCTTATATCATCAAATCACATCTCATATAGTTATGTTAAATTGTTTTGGGCTTTTAATACAAAGTGTAATTTTTTTTTCTGTACTGGCTCTTTGTAATGGAGATCTTTTGGGTCGACTCACATCTCTCAGAGTTCATGCACCCTTGTCAAAATATCCTTATCAATAGTCATTCAGCCACGTTTCCTTACAATCCTACAGTACAGAGATTGTTTTACCGTTAGACTGATTTCTGAACTCTCTGTATGTACATTTCCCCTTATTTCGTATTTATTTGGAGTGTTACCCATGACCTAATGCTGCATGGTTTATTCAGGAATACTGTTACCATACTTTCTGTAATTTTTTTTCCTGATCAATCTCTATGACAATATTATGTTTTCACAATTTTTACAGCATTAGGTAGCAAATTACTAAGATTGTCTGTTAGGGGAGAGGCTGTCCTATTTAAACTAACAGCAAAGTATATATATATATACATATTTAGCAATATCCTCCGTCTGTTTTTAAATGCTTATACAAAGGTATAAGGTTACAGATTGACAGTTAATATAGATTCTTCATTAGAATAAAATATTGAAACTTCCAATATTCAACCCAGATAAACCACAATTCTCTCTAAGTAGTTTTAAGTTTCCCCTGGAGAGCAGATGGCGCAGCAAGATTCAGTCTATTAATCTACAAATTATAGCAACAGATGTTTTTGGATGTTTACAGTTAAAATTAAACAACAAGGCCATTTTTTTTCCTAGATGGACCACGAAGAAACAGAACAGCAATGGTTCTCTCATTAATTAAGACTAATAAGCATTGTGACAAATGGCTGGGAGCACGTCTCGCCATTAACAATGTTTACAACCAGTGCGAAATGTAGCGGTGGAGTTCCAGAACCTTAAAAGTGGACAGCAGGCGCTTCTAGAACGTAAAAACAAAATACAAAACACATTCGTTGCATTCCTAAGTTTGTTAGATGCCAAGTTAAAGGTCAGAAGATAACAGCAATATCTGTGTTAAGAATTCTAAAAAGATTGTAGACTATAATGAGTCCTCTTGAAACAGTAAAACTGCCTTCAGCTAACTGCAGTGTCCTCTTCACAAAGGGGTGCAAAAACTGCAGGACGAGGGAGTATTATTGATGGTTTTGCCTCGGGGATGAAAGCAAATAATAGATGTGCGATAGAGGCTGCGCTTTGTCATCAAACGAGGGGCCTGAAAGATGGTTTACGGAAATATTATCAGTCATGACTTGATCAAGATGTAACGATAGGAAGATTTTTCTGTCATTCTCTTTTTCTATCTTAACAATGTTGAAATGTAACTATTCCAAAATAGAAAACAAATACAAATACGTCTTCACAGCTTACGTGGAGAAATTGTTTCTTTTTGGATTTTTTTTAATAGGAAAAAAAGTTCAATGCTGTAAAATAATGTACGTGTTGTACATAGGAGAAATTAATGCAATGATGTACTTTATTCTATACCTGCATACAATCTAATAATGTCAGGGAGAAAAACACGGTTTCTTTTTATCTAGCACAAGGGTATGTTAGACGCAAGGAGTTTTTCACGCACTGCCGACGCTGCAAATTAATCTATTACAGAAAACTAAAGATGTTTATTTTTAGAAATGTGTGTTTATTTACATACATTTCATGTATATATATTACTGATTCATGTATCTTGAAATGAAACTTCAGCCTCTCAATTAACTTTTGGAATAACTATAAAATGAATAAACAGCAAACATTTGTTAAAAGGACACGGCATACTGGACTCAATCCAATTGTCTATAATGCATTATTTAAATAATGATAATTCACTGAAATGTATGCAAAAACATAAACTAAAGGTTGTAAATTTTTAAGGAGAAATATTATTGGATCTTACCAGGTTATTCACTAGATTTTGGCCTTAAATTTGAAATTAATTTTCAGTTCACTTAGAATTCTCACTTTGACGAACAACCCTGTACATGTATCAATCTTATTTATTTTAAGCATCCTAGAACATGTCTACCCCCTTACATTTCCTCTGTGTTCTTAAAGTGAACCAGTAATGAAAATTTTCAATTGCCTCAAATCACTCTCATATTCATTATATACACCATATATCACAAAAAATACATGGTGTATTCAATGTAAAATATAGACATTTACTCATGCTTTCTCCGTTCCAGTGCCACTTCGTGGGTGTTACTCTTTGTTTAACACCCACCTCCGGACCATCATCTGCTTCTCCTCCACTTCACTTGGTCTCTTCTCTGATATCCCTGCTTGGGATTCATCCCTAAGCAGGGCAAATCTCCTTAGTGACGTCGGCAAGCTGGCCTCTTTGTAAGCTTGCTGTGTCGGAACAGAGTTCCTATACTCTCTACCAAGCGCTAGAAGCACTGGCTAGGAAGTTTCTATCACAACCACAGCTCATGCTCGAGTGGAGAGCAGAAGAACCTCTTGTGGAAGCTCTTTTCTGCTCTCTCTTGTCAGTCAATGCCTCTTTTAATCTAGGAAAACTGCTAGTATAAGATCTATAGATTATATCTTATGCTAAATTTAATGAGCAAAAGTTGTTTTTAACTTATTCCCTAATTCTACCATTACTTGCAAAGATACTCTCCAACATTGGAACTGTAAAAAATTGACAAGGAATTTTACCATTGGGAATATTCTAAATAATCTATGTTCCAGCGCTGTTATTTTGGCCCACAATTTCCATGATGCTTGTCACTTAACAATTTGTTGATTAAAGTGGTTTTGTGGTTTGAAGTGGTTGCAATCATTTTAATTCTTTCCTCACCGACCCAAAATATGACCTACTGGTGTTTTGTTAGCTAAGAATTTAATTATTTTGGAGAAGCTTTTCAAATGATTTATCTACAGAAATTCCCCTAGACAATTCGGACTTCTGTTGATAAATCATTTGAAATTTCTAACAAATCCTAATAAACGACTAAGTAATAAAAAGCGAAAAGGAGGTGGGTGAGAGCGAGAGAGTCCCACGTAGCTAGTGCTCCTCAAACATAGTCTAAAACGTAACCTTCAACCTTATTAAATCACATTATTTTCTGCAAGTACTTTGTTTAACTCATTGGGGAATACCAAGCCAAGCATTGTGAATTCCATTTGATTAGACTTACAGGGTATTTTCAGTGTTGGTCTCCTTGGCGCTCTGCAGATGTATTTGAGGTGGGTCTGCTCCAAATTGTCTTTGGTCTCTGTCCCCCTTTGGACCAGTCGATATCCTGATCCCCACTGGTGAGCTGATCTAGACCTCACAATGAGACTTCTGCGAGCAAGAAAAGTTGATTATCCAACTATTGAAGATGGCTATCGGATCTGGGGTTTGCTTTACAACAAACCTTTGTGATACTATCTTAACACATGGACCTGCTTTTTCAAGCATTTGATCACTACACTAAGCTACACCAAAGAGTGGTTGTTTTTGCATCTATGCTCCAGACCATGCTATCATCCAGGACAGTTCAGTCTCATGCTGTCCTTGATGACCGCATGGGACTGAGGATACACTGAATGTCCTGCAATAGGTGAGACAGGAAAAGAAGTTGAGGTTGATGTTTTATCCCAACTTCGCCACCACACATCTGGGCCATGATCCGACTGGAACAAACCCCCACGCACAGCTCAAATCCCTGGTCAGCTCTGAGGGTTGCATTCCATGGGACTCTGGTGATCTGTGAGATTGTGCTGGATCATTCTAGTGCTTGGGACTGGTGGGGTGATAACCTATGGAATTCAGGACTCATGCCTTATTGTGGCAGTGGTGTTTGCTTAGTGAGCACCGACTCAAAAAAAAAAAAGAGCTATCTTTTTTCTGTGTGGCCTGTAAAGCTTGTTTATAGTATGCACCATTCTCTTAGTTTATAATGTGTAGTTATTTTGTCTTCACAACCAAGTGGTATTTTCCTTTTTCCATATGATCTTGTGTTATTTTGGGGCATTGCTGCAATCTGCAATACATGCTGATATGATTATGCATTTACTGCTGACGCTTTAAGTGCATGTTGTACCCCCTATACCTCCTCTCTAAGCTTTTACTAACACTCTTATTTCTTTATGTTAAATGATGTAATGAGTTCTACCAGGCAGCCACTAGAGGTGCTTCCTCCTGTTTCATGGAGTTTACATGAGGATGTCCAGCATGTTTAAAATCCCCATAAGAAAACAATGAGTCAATACTGTCCTATGGGGAAGGCATAATGTGTGCATTGCACTCGTCTCACATATGCATTTTGTTCCTCCACCAGCTGAAATCGGTGGAGGAAAAGCACTACCCAGCACCACTCGAATCAGTTGAGTGTAAAATAGTTTTTACCCTTTATTTATTGATGGGGGAGGGTGGCAGAGGGACACTAGTGTTAGGAATACAGTTTTGTTTTCCTAACGCTGTAGTGTTCCTTTAAGGGTTGCATGTGTAACTGGATTCAACAGAATGAAGATAAAAAAGGATAAGAAAAAGACTGTGGAGGACTTTTAGAAATCAGGAGCAGGGCTTCTCAGGAAAGTAGCACCAGGGCTGTGCAGAACATCTAAAGGATTTCTGGGGTCCATAGGAGCAGCACTCTGGAACACTACTGAGAACAAAATCTGTATTTTGTAAAACTAGAATAGGAACTGAAGACAGGTGAATGCCACATAGAACTGACCAGGAATCTAGCATACATAACTAGCATACATAAAATGTCTTCATTGTCCAGGGCTGCCATCTTAACAACCGCATCTAGCAAATTTCACTCTGGAAGTATGGGGCCTCTTGGATTTGATGCTGATACAGGATCACCAGATCCACAGTTTAGTATGTGAGTTAATACAAACGGGACATCAGGTTCCCCATGAACCTTAGGATTCAATGAGTCAGAAATAAAAAGACATGGACAATGTGAAGAACAATCACGACACAGGGATACTTAATGTAACAAAGGAGAAACATCACAGAATTCAGAATACAAAAGTCACTCCCTCTGCTGCTCTATGTTCATTCGTACCCGCTACATTGGAAGAGGTTTCTGCTCTGCTCCAGTCCACCCGCCCCACCACCTGCTCCCTAGATCCAATTCCCTTGCATCTCATCCGTACTCTGTCTTCTTCTCTTTCTCCACCTCTCACTAAAATTCGCAATCTCTCTCTCCTTTGGTATATTTCCATCGTCTTGCAACTGTAACCCCAATTCTAAAGAAGCCCAATCTTGACCCTAACTCCCAATCCAACTATCGTCCTATCTCGCTACTGCCTTTTGCATCCAAGATCCTTGAAAGAATTGTGTATGTGAGATTGACAGACTTCCTCAAGTCCAACTCTCTGCTAGACCCACTTCAGTCTGGTTTCCGCGCTAAGCACTCTGTGGAAACGGCAATGACCAAAGTATCCAATGATCTACTCACTGCAAAATCTCATGGTCACTACTCTATCCTAATTCTCCTTCACCTGTCTGCGGCTTTTGCCACTGTTGATCATCAACAACTTCTTCCCATCCTCCACAACTACAATATATTGCTCTCTCCTGGTTCTCCTCCTACCTCTCCCAGCGCTCTTTCAGTGTTTCTTTCTCTGGCTCTGCTTCTTCTCCCCAACTCCTCTCTGTTGGTGTCCCCCAAGGTTCAGTACTTGGTCCCCTACTATTCTCAATCTATACTGCCTCCCTTGGTAAACTCATTAGCTCCTTTGGCTTCCAATATCATTTCTATACAGATGACATGCAAATCTACCTGTCCTCTTCTGATCTCTCCCCATCCCTCTTGACTAGTGTCTCTGACTGCCTCTCTGCTGTTTCTAACTGGATGGCTGCCCACTTCCTTAAACTAAACTTGACCAAAACTGAAATTCTGGTCTTTCCTCCCTCAAGTGTTGTTACTCCTGTGTCTGTCTCCCTCCAAGTCAACGGTGCTACCATCAGCTCCACCACGCAGGCTCGCTGCCTAGGTGTTCTCTTTGACTCCGACCTCTCCTTAAAGCCTCATGTTAAATCTATAGCCAAAGCCTGTCATTTCCATCTCAAAAACATTGCGCGCAATCGCCCCTACTTAACGCCAGATGCGACTAAGGTGTTGGTCCATTCCACTGTCCTTTCTCGCCTTGACTACTGTAATCTGCTTCTCAGTGGTCTTACGTGCTCCCAACTTGCGCCGTCACAGTCCATAATGAATGCGGCAGCGAGGCTCATCTTCCTGTCCTCCCATGTCTCACCCCTCTGTCAGTCCCTACATTGGCTTCCTATAAAATATAGAGCCCAATTTAAAATTATGGTTCTTGCTTTAAAATCTCTACATAATGCTGCTCCCACCTATCTATCCTCCCTTATACACAAGTATGTCCTGTCTAGGCCCTTACGATCTGCTGAAGACTTACGTCTATCTTCTGTCCGTACTCCCACCTCTGATGCTCGCCTTCAAGATTTCTCGAGGGCTGCACCATTCCTGTGGAACTCGCTTCCCTCCTCCGTTAGATGCTCACCCAGTCTCCACTCCTTCAAAAAATCGTTAAAAACCCACTTCTTCATAAAAGCGTATCAATTAAACTGTTAATAGCTCCTGACTGATTCCTCTTCTGCAACTGTCACTAGCCTAATACTATCCTTTCCTTTTTGTGTCATTTTACCCCACTCCCTCTACCATGGAAGCTCATTGAGCAGGGCCCTCAACCCTTCTGTTCCTGTGTGTCCAACTTCTCTGGTCACAACTACATGTCTGTTCGTCCACCCATTGTAAAGCGCTGGGGAATTTGATGGCGCTATATAAATACCATAATAATAATAATAATAATAATAATAATAAAAGTAATCAACCAGCATGTGGACACAAATACAAGATTGAAATGGAGGATAGCACCAGAGCCAATCAGGAGGTTACAGCAAGTAGCACTCCACACTGAAGGCAGCAATAAGCTGAAACAATTCTCAAACCAATATCACATATATGCACAGTGTGCAAAAGGCATTCACACCATTGGCGTGGTGGGAGGTTATCATTGAAATGCAAAAACAATAGCAGAGGGCTTTCTCCATGATAAAACAGCAGTGGAGCCATAGGCTGGTGGCCCTCTATTTATAATCAGAAATATATTATTTAATCAGTTACAGATAACTTAAAGTTAGTTCAAATTGTTATGGAACCTTAAAAACTTGCTGCCTCCTATTCTGCTCATTTAAATAGAACACCTTCTGTAATCAAATGTGTATTCAAAATGTCAAAATTCTCATAGCCTTCCCTGGTCAATGAATGAACACCAAATCTGTTTTTGAAAGTCTTATATTATATGATTAAATGCAAAGCCACATATTAAATTATCATCCATAGAGGCCCATTGTCAAAAAACTAACAACGCTTTTTTTGATCTACATTATATGTTTTAGTAAACAGCTTACATTTTTTTTCTTTGTAATTGCCCTTTAATATGTTTTACAATGAATGAAAAATTCACCAGCATTCATATTCCTGCAACAATAGGACAAAGAGAGAGAGAGAGAGAGAAGATATGTCTTAGACACATGACGGTGGTTGCGTTATTGAACTGTATAATGTTACTATCCATTAGACCAGAAACATTTCATCTCTAGCCTAGGAGATGACCCACAGTAAATAAAGAGTCATATTTAGCTGGCATAAATAGCTCAGCTCTCATGAATGTTTTAACATGGGGTAAATATCACATTCCCTTCATTTATTTACATCCGCATAACCTCACAGAAGACTTGTTGCTATTAAATATTTATGATAATTTTCAATGAATCTATGCTTTCATCAATACTGTTCTTGCCACACATATATCCTGCATCACACATTCACAAATCTTGAACGCTCATGCAGAAAAGGATTGGAAAAATAATGGGAGGGTTTTGTTTCCCCCCCCCCCCAATCGTTGTGTGTATGTGGTTGCAGGTTTGTCGATCGATATTGTAACGCTAGATCATTGTGGCCTGGAAAGACTTTATAAACAGACTATCCCTTGTGACCATGGGAGAATAACATAACATCCGATATTCGAAGGTTGGTTTTCCTGTTTGTGCTGGGTTTTTATCTTTCGTTAGTGTGGTAGGCTTAGATTACGATACAAAAATAAAAATAAAATTGCAAATAGTATTTTCTGCCATAGCAGTTATTTATGATGCAGCCCCCCCCCCCCCTGAACACAATTATAAAAAACAAAAATCAAAGTTTTATTCTTAAACTTTAAAACATATGAAAGAACAAAAGCATTATTCTGGATTGTAAAATTTTCTGAGAAACATAACTGATATATCAAAACTTTCAAAATGGTATGGAGGTGAACACTTCTGAAGATTTCCAATGAAAGTAAAGTATGCCATTTCATTTTCCTCTAGAACATTTGGCAAAACAGGCCATGATTAAGGGCACAATGATGTTTTGGTAATGGAGGTGCCATTTAACAATTTTTTATTTTTTTTTAGCACAGAATACATTTGGTATAAATGTAAAGTTGATATATACACAAACTCTGTGGAACCAAAATATAGTCAACTCACTGATCATATGCAACATGCACAGATAACACCAACACATGATTTTAGTGTGATTGCAAAGTTAAAATAATATGTACATTGTGTGAGACTGATATCGTCTGATAACCCTAGGGGTATTACAGTAGGGCTGCTATTTCTCCAACTCGGCAGATCTTGAATCTGTGGATCTCCAGTGAAAAGAGAGGAGATTCCTTGAAGAGGGTATTTGCAGACCGCCATATGTCACAGTAACTTAATTCATCCAGGGGGTGTATACCATTTAATATGGATCTCTTACTGGTATTGAATCCCAAAGGAAGAGTTTATCTCAGGTCATAATATCCGGAGAATCACAATGGGAACATTCAAATCATGCTTTATCTTCTGTCATGTTCTAGCTTCAAAAAACACAGCCAGAGGCACAAATAAGTGAATGATAACCCCAGTGAAGTAATAGTAATGGTGGCCTACCACTTAGAACCTTTATTTATTATCCTTTTATATAAACTAAACCAGTCTTCTAATAGGCCACTTTATATATTGCACTAGAAATATTGAATTTGTTTCCCACGTTGGAATTAGTGTAGGGTACTGGGGTACCGTGAAGTAGTGGTGGCCTTAACACAATATGGTCATTTGGTGTAACTGAATCCCCATATTTGTTTGCTGAGATAGGTGATTTTAAGTAGCCTTGTAAAATGTAAAATATATTTACTATATGTTTCTTAATCTGTATTATATACAACAAAAAAGTCACACAGTAAAGGGGCACCTACATGTGCTTTCTCCTTTTGGGAGATAAGGGATGTAGACAAAAACCATCGAGAGCTAAAGTAGTTTGCTCACACATAAGCAATGTTTAGACAATTAAAGCATCGTTGGATTGTGAGTGGTGCATTGTTCAGTCTGTGTGCACAATTACTTACACTGTTCCTCAGTGAACTTACAAACTTAAGCTTTGAATATTTAATGATAAATACATTTACTAGCAAAGGTATAATGCAGTATATAGATCTTTTTTTATTCCTATCAATAGAAGACCTGTCACCTGTGGACGACTGATCCCTTTTATTTTTTATTCTGAAAACAAGTAGCAGAATGCTAATGGTTCTCTTTTCTTCTACTTAGTAAATACAAGTCTAGTTGTGGGTTTCAGACTTAATGTATTCTAAACTAGCGCATATAATTGAGCGATCAATATTGAATTACTAACACGTAAGCAATAATTCTATGGTTCCCAAGACAGAGACAATGGTAAAATAGAAATGATAAATACTAATAAAAATCGGTAAACATTTTTAAAATGATATTTGTATCATCCGTAAAAATCTCTCAATGGTGCACCTGGATTGAAAATTTTACAGTAATCATGTGATTGAATATCAATGATTAATGAGTCTGCTAAAGCACCATTAGCTATGACGAGTGCAGTATACGATATATGTTTTAAAAACAAATCTTAGGTTATCCATTAAACAATAAATAGTGTGTTACTTATGGTAGTGCAGACAGCAAAACCAGCATTAGAAAACACTTAAGCCCCTTAGCATATCCTAACCCTGTAAAATCTCCTCAGTTGTGGTTCCTGGTTACAACTCTAATCTCTCCATTAAAGACTTTTCACCTATTTCATAGACGGAGCACAATGTATGTACTTAGACACAAAAACAGCAGATTTTAGTACCATTAAAAGATCAGTTCAAGAGAAAAAGATTTTCTTATTGCTAAGGATTTTGTGCAGTTTACCCTCAAAATCTTGATTGTTTGACCCTTATTTAAGTGAGGGTTATGCGCTTTAATTTATATTTTCTAAACGCTGAGCTTTGCCTATATTGTATGTATTATCTGCTATTCTGTACTGTAATTATTGTCATTTTCCTTAAACGACAGAGTAGATAATCTAATAATATAAGACAAATAGATGCATTAAAATATAATTTAACAAAACCAAATAAAATATTGGTTTCAGTGAAGAGAAGATGTAGGTTTTTCCAAATATTTCATACCAGCCGTAGTTGCCTAAATTTTGCGATGAGGTTTTGAGTTTATTACTGTTTAGAAAGTGAACCCCTTTGTGCTCTGTTTTAGGGGGACAACACAAACAAGCTAATATTATTGGCATACAGTGGCATTGCCAACTTATTTTGCAGTGCTTTACCATATTAAAAAGGAGATTTTATTATAAATATTGTAAAGAATGATATACAGAATATTGTATTAGTTTGTTGTTTTGTATAATTGTGTGGAAATCTATTCACAAACCGGACTTTACATAGGACACGAGGTCATGCGTTTAGACTGGAAGAAAGAAGATTTCGTCTAAGGCAAAGGAAAGGTTTTTTACTGTAAGAACAATCAGGATGTGGAATTCTCTGCCTGAAGAAGTGGTTTTATCAGAGTCCATACAGATGTTCAAACAGCTACTAGATGCATACTTGCAAAAACAGAATATTCAAGGATATAATCTTTCAATGAGGGGAATAACTGCTTGATCCAAGGATAAATCTGACTGCCATTCTGGGGTCAAGAAGGATTTTTTTTCCTAGCTTGTTGCAAAATTGAAAGGGCTTCAAACTGGTTTTTTAGCCTTCTTTTGGATTAACCGCAAAAAACAAATGTGAGGAAGGCTGAACTTGATGGACGCAAACCTCTTTTCAGCTATGTAACTATGTAATTGTCATTGTATAATTAAAGCGGCACTGTCATGCCGAATCCCGTTTTTTTTTAACCCCCCTCCCGCCTCCACTACATCCAATTGACCCCCTAGTCACCCCCAAATGCCCCTAAGCCCCCCAGATTACCTATTTTTAAATCTGTATCTTCTGCCCCGATCTTTATTCAGGGCGCCGCCATCTTTGTGTGGGTAGGTGAAGTCCCTGTGGGACACGTCATCTACCCACACTAGACAGACTGTGAGATTCCCGCACATGCCCAGTGAAACATCTGGACATGCGAACGGGAATTTCATCTATTCATTCATTCATCAGACAGACGAATGAATGAATAGAAAAAATCAGACGAACAAACTAACACTGAGTATCACTGAGTATCAGTGTTCGTTTGTTCGATCAGTTTATTACAAGGAGGGAGCTACCGACGTGCAGCTCCCTCCTTGTAATATGTAAAGACAGAAGCGGTGGGGAGCTGTGCTCCCCACCACTTCATAAGCCCCCCAGGTCCCCCCCCTCACTCTATGGGGGTCAATATGACCCCCATAATAGCACAAGGGAGATTAAAATCTCCCCAATGCCCCTACTCGCTATACCGCGAGTAGGGGCATGTCCACTAAACAGTGAGCAGCCTGTGGCTGCTCACTGTAAAAACATAAATGGTAATAAGGGGGGGGGGGACCTACTGTCCTCCCCCCTGGCCCCCACCCCTGCGCGGTGGGTGGGGGCACTAATAAAATAATAAGGGGGGGGACCTACTGTCCTCCCCCCCGGCCCCCACCCCTGCGCGGTGGGTGGGGGCCCTAATAAAACAATAAGGGGGGGGACCTACTGTCCTCCCCCCGGCCCCCACTCCTGCGTGGTGGGTGGGGGCCCTAATAAAACAATAAGGGGGGGGACCTACTGTCCTCCCCCCCCGGCCCCCACCCCTGCGTGGTGGGTGGGGGCCCTAATAAAACAATAAGGGGGGGGACCTACTGTCCTCCCCCCCGGCCCCCACCCCTGCGCGGTGGGTGGGGGCCCTAATAAAACAATAAGGGGGGGACCTATTTTCTTCACCCCCGGCCCCCACCCCCGCTCGGTGGGTGCGGGCCCTAATAAAATAATAGGGGGGGGACCTACTGTCCTCCCCCCCGACCCCCACCCCTGCGCGGTGGGTGGGGGCCCTAATAAAATAATAGGGGGGGGACCTACTGTCCTCCCCCCCGGCCCCCACCCCTGCGCGGTGGGTGGGGGCCCTAATAAAATAATAAGGGGGGGGACCTACTGTCCTCCCCCCTGGCCCCCACCCCTGAGCGCTGGGTGGGGGCCCTAAATAAAGATAGGGGGGGGGACCTACTGTCCTCCCCCCTGGCCCCCACCCCTGCGCGGTGGGTGGGGGCCCTAAATAAAGATAGGGGGGGGACCTACTGTCCTCCCCCCTGGCCCCCACCCCTGCGCGGTGGGTGGGGGCCCTAATAAAATAATAAGGGGGGGGACCTACTGTCCACCCCCCTGGCCCCCACCCCTGAGCGGTGGGTGGGGGCCCTAAATGAACCCCCCCATCAAGGTGACTAGGGGTCCCAAGCCCCTAGTCACCCCCCCCCACCCCAAAACATTCGAACCCCTACCTACCCCCCTCACCCTAAAAATAGTGAGGGGGGAATAAAATAACTAACCTGTAAAAAAAATAATTAAACTTACCATTTGACGTCTTCTTTTTTCTAAATTCTTCTTTCTTCAGCCCCCAAAAAGGGCAAATAAAAATCCATCATACCCGTCGCACTTTAAAAAAAAAAAAAAAAAAACGAGCGCAAAAAAAAAAATTAATCCATGTTCACCCATGGAGGGCACGCCGCGTACTGAGCTCCGCAGGGCGGGTCAAGGCTTATATAGCCTTGCCCCGCCCTGCAATTAGGCTTAGAACACACTGATTGGTTGGTTTAAGCCAATCAGAGTGCTCTGTGTCATTTTACAAGCGTGGGAAAATTCCAAAGAACTTTCCCACGCTTGTAAAATGACACAGAGCACTGTGATAGGATGGTTTTCAAGCCATCCAATCACAGTGCTCTGTGTAATTTTACAAGCTTGGGAAAGTTCTTTGGAATTTTCCCACGCTTGTAAAATGACACAGAGCACTGTGATTGGATGGCTTGAAATCCATCCTATCACAGTGCTCTGTGTCATTTTACAAGCGTGGGAAAGTTCTTTGGAATTTTCCCACGCTTGTAAAATGACACAGAGCACTGTGATTGGATGGCTTGAAATCCATCCTATCACAGTGCTCTGTGTCATTTTACAAGCGTGGGAAAGTTCTTTGGAATTTTCCTACGCTTGTAAAATGACACAGAGCACTGTGATTGGATGGCTTGAAATCCATCCTATCACAGTGCTCTGTGTCATTTTACAAGCGTGGGAAAGTTCTTTGGAATTTTCCCACGTTGTGTAAAATGACACAGAGCACTCTGATTGGCTTAAACCAACCAATCAGTGTGTTCTAAGCCTAATTGCAGGGCGGGGCAAGGCTATATAAGCCTTGATCCGCCCTGCGGAGCTCAGTACGCGGCGTGCCCTCCATGGGTGAACATGGATTAATTTTTTTTTTGCGCTCGTTTTTTTTTTGTTTTTTTTTAAAGTGCGACGGGTATGATGGATTTTTATTTGGCTTTTTTGGGGGCTGAAGAAAGAAGAATTTAGAAAAAAGAAGACGTCAAATGGTAAGTTTAAATTTTTTTTTTTTTACAGGTTAGTTATTTTATTCCCCCCTCACTATTTTTATGGTGAGGGGGGTAGGTAGGGGATAGAATGTTTTGGGTGGGGGGGGTGACTAGGGGCTTGTGACCCCTAGTCACCTTGATGGGGGGGGGTTCATTTAGGGCCCCCACCCACCGCTCAGGGGTGGGGGCCAGGGGGGGAGGACAGTAGGTCCCCCCCCTTATTATTTTATTAGGGCCCCCACCCACAGCGCAGGGGTGGGGGCCAGGGGGGAGGACAGTAGGTCCCCCCCATCTTTAACCCCCGCGCAGGGGGGGGGGGGTTATTAGGTGTTTTTTTTGTTTTTTTTTACAGTGAGCCACAGGCTGCTCACTGCTTATTAGACATGCCCCTACTCGCGGTATAGCGAGTAGGGGCATATTATTTACTAATACTAAGTAATCTTTACTTAGTATTACTACATTTGGCTTCAAGACCAATTCAGGTCTTTCAGCCTTTTAGTAGATAGCTCCCTGATACCGTGGGAATTAGGGAGTTATCTACTAAGCGGCTGCAAGATGCAGCCACAGCAATGAATAGGATCGGAGTTTCATTCATTAGAATGAAATTCCGATCCGAACAAAGTACCGAATTGCATCCTAACACCAATGGAGAAACTCTTCTCATTCTGTTAGGATGCAATTCGGCAGTTTTGCCAGCGTTCTGTCTAAGTGACAGGACTTTCGGCAATACTGACAGGAAGCATTGTGGGAACTGGGAGGAAAGCTAGGGATCATGGGAAAATTGCTCTGACCAGCGGAAATGAAGCACACTTTGCTCCTCCGCTGGTCAGAGCTGGTCAAGCGGAGGAATCCTCCATAAGACAGAGTCCCTACTTTGTCTTATGATTTTAAAGAAAACTAAAGAAGAATGGAAGAAAAGAATAACAGATCCCGAGAGAGGGGGAGAAGAGGAAGAGATTGAGGAAAGGTAAGTTCGGCATGACAGTGCCGCTTTAATGCAGTATTTACTTTTAGTACCAAGAAACCTGCAAAAAGTAAGTTTCCTTTAGATTAAAATAAGTTTTTTTTACTCATAGCAAAATAATAAAAAAATAAATCTTTTAAGTTTTGTAAAAACATCTGGATTTGTATGTCAATTCATAACAGTAAACAAAGATAGCCAAAACAACTCTCTAAATTGTTGTTTGTTTTTATGCCAATTTAATTTATAGGGTGTTGTTAATTAAAAGGATCCTTATTAGGACGAAATGGATGTGATATGTTTAATTTTAAACTGGTAAAATTAAACAGGAACGTCTGTTAGTAATATTTATTTCAATATAAGTGGCAATGTGTTTGCTATTCTAATCTAATCTATAGTGAACTTTGATACCTGCTAGTACATATATTGCGCCAACATGTAATGTAGCACTGTACAAAGTGACAATCGGGCTATAAACCCCTCCCTACCAAATAACAAGAATCAAAGAGGATCCTGCCCAGAAAGAGTTTTTAAACTATAGATTTAACCAAAGTCAGCATTTTGGACTGATATGGCAATCCTTGTTTTAAACATTTTAAGCCAGAATGAAGCTTTTTCTCCAAATTTGACATTTTACAGTTCAAAAAAATTGCGGTTTAGTGAATAAATCCCTTTTTGAGATCAGAGCGCACCCTATTATTGTTTATATGAAAAAACTTCCATACCCAAGGGTTAGAATAAAATAAAACAATAACAAAGTGTTTCATTGTGTCCAGTGGGAAGTCACAGATAGAAACATAAACAAACAAAGAAATGGGCGGAGGCTTGTAGTAGTTTGTCAATATTCCAATTATTTAAGAACTGTATCACATACTGTCAGTTATTGGAGCAATATAAATGGATCTGACTAATTCTCATTTCCCCATGTATTATTAAATAAACTAATTTTGATACTTTAGGTCAGTGATGGCTAACCTTGACACCATAAATTGTTTTTGGACTACATTTCCCATGAGGATCAGCTAGCTTTTATAATCCAAAAGCTAGCTGAGCATCATGGGAAATAAAGTCCAGAACCAATTTATGGTGTCAAGGTTAGCCATCACTGCTTTAGGTTGAATCATTAAAGTGACACTTCAAACCCCTAAAGCACTTAAAGGGACACTATTGTTATCAAAACAACTTTAGCTTAATGAAGCGGTTTTGGTGTACAGATCATGCCCATGCAGTTTCACTGCTCTATTAATTATAATTTAGAGAATTAAATCACTTTTTTATACAGTCTTAGGCACATGCATGTAATGTGCACAGCCTTCCTAAACACTTCCTGTGGAAGTGAGATCTAATGTTTATACTTACTCATTGCACAATCTGTTTAATTTAGAATTTCTTTACTTCTGCATTATTAACTTCATTTAATAGCTTGCTATGCCTCCTGATTAAAGTTAAATTTACAGTGCATTAGGGAAAAAACTTCTAAAGTAAGTTAACATCTTACTGAAAATCTCTCTTTTTTTTAAGTGATTTAACTCCTAAATGGCAGATAATTGAGCAGTGAGGCTGCAAGGGCACAATCTATACACCAAAACCACTTCATTAAGCTAAAGTTGATTTGTGATTATAGTGTCCCTTTAACCTTGCTGAAGTGCTTTATGCGTGAAGAGTGTTTCCTATTTTATCATTTGATAAAAAGTGACAATTTAAATATAAACTAGCACTTGTCTTTTACTTTCTGGTTTGGTTAGCCCAGTGGGGGTAAACTCAAGAGGCAGCCCAGAGCACCTGCCTTGCAATGACTTCTCATTCAGCTGGATTGGCAAGTCTGTGATTGGACAGCTACAGAAAGTGTTGGCGGGGTTAGAAGGGGCGGGCTTGCAAATGCTGCCGACAGTAGAGAGCATTTTTGCAAACTGTTTTAAGATATAGCCCCAATGATAAACACGCATAGTAAAAGTAACATTTGGGGTATATCTACTAAACACTGTTGTTGTTTTTTTTCACTTGGGCAGTGTCCAAATGAGGAGTGCCCCTTTAATTAATTTCTGCACATTTTATTTTTTATGATTATATACTTTGATCTAGTGGTTGGAGTAAATGCATTTTTAACAAAAGCAGATAGTAAATAACAACAAATTAGGGAAAACATTTTCTTTTACACGATTAATTTAGTAAGAAATATTTAGCATTACATCACTGAGGGCTCCAGCTTATTGATTACATTAAAGGACCACTATAGTGCGAGGAAAACAAACTTGTTTTCCTGGCACTATAGGTTTATTAGGTCCCCCCATCCTCATGGCCCCCCTTCTGCTGGGCTGAAGGGGTTAAAATCCCTTCAGCCACTTACCTTTCTTCAGCGCCGGGCTCCCTCTGTGCTGGGGAACTCTCTACCCCCTGCTGACGTCAGCGCCGAATGTGCATGCGTGGCATGAGCCGCGCTCATGCACATTCAGACCACCCATATGAAACAATTACTTAGGATTTTCACAGTGAGAATCGTGGAAGCGCCTCTAGCAGCTGTCAGTGAGGCAGCCACTAGAGGCTGGATTAACACTCAGTGTAACATAGCAGTTTCTCTGAAACTGCTATGTTTTCAGCTGCGGGGGTTAAAACTAGAGGGACCTGGCACCAGACCACTTCATTGAGCTGAAGTGATCTGGGTGCCTATAGTGGTCCTTTAAGGTGTTATTTGCATGCTGCAATAGCAGACTACAAAGGCTTTCAAACAGAGACTCTAAGCAACAAAATCACTACAACTTATTGTAGTGGTTATTGTGCTAGTAGGCTGTGAATGGTGTCTTCCTGGTTTTCTGTTAATCCATTTGAGAGATTTGACATGAAACTATGGACGCCAAGGTACCTGTGATCTGACGTTCGTTGGCATTGATTGATCAGTGTTGATTGGCTTATCATGTCAGCTGATGATTACATTTAACCATACAAAACTAGGTGGCTCTATATATCATCTAACATCTAATTGCAGCTAAATCCAAAGGCCACTACTCCATACTAATTCTTCTTGACTTCTCTGCTGCCTTTGACACTGTTGATCATGGCCTCCTTCTCCTAATTCTTCAATCTCTTGGTCTCTGTGACACAGCCCTCTCGGGGTTCTCCTCCTTTCTATCCCAATGCTCCTTCAGTTTCTCTTTTTCCAACGACACCTCCTCTACTCATCCTGTCTCAGTTGGAGTCCCTCAAGGTTTAGTTCTTGGTCCCCTTTTGTTCTCTCTCTATACTGCCTCTCTTGGCAACTCATTAATTCATATGAAATCGACTACCACCTGTATGCCGACGACGTCCAGGCAGGGCCGGCCTTAGGGGTGTGCGAGCTGTGCGGCCGCACAGGGCGCCATGGTGCAGGGGGCGCCCTGCAGCCGCATAGCTCACACGGCATGTCTGTTAGCCGCAATGCTAACAAGGCATTTGCCTTGGGCGGCATTTTCCAGGGGGCGGCAAAAAAAGCCGCCCCCAAATGCCCAAGGCAAATGTCTTGTTAGCCTTGCGGCTAACAGACATGCCGGGCGGCGCTGGCGGGCGGCTGGCGAGGGAGCACTTCCTCTGAGCTGTTTGCTCAGCTCCCTCGCGCGCCGCAGAGTGAGGCTGGGAGCCGGAATATGACGTCATATTCCGGCTCCGCCTCCCAGCCTCACTGTGCGGTGCGCGAGGGAGCTGAGCAAACAGCTCAGAGGAAGTGCTCCCTCGCCAGCCGCCCGCCAGCGCCGCCCACCCAGCCCAGCAGCCACTGGACCCCCAGGGAGGAAGAGACCCCCCCCCCAGCATTCCCAAAGGTAAGGAGGCTGGGGGGGGGGTGTCTAAATAAATTTAAAAAAATGTGTTAATGTGGGTGAGTGTGTGTGTGTGAGTGAGTGTGTGTGTATGTTAGTGTGTGTCTGTTAGTGTGTGTGTGTGTGTGTGTGTGTGTGTGTATGTTAGTGTGTGTGTGTGTGTGTGTGTGTATGCTAGTGTGGGTCTGTGTATGTTAGTGTGTCTGTGTCTGTTAGTGTGTGTGTGTGTATGTTAGTGTGTGTCTGTGTCTGTTAGTGTGTGTGTGTGTGTGTATGTTAGTGTGTGTCTGTG
Organism: Pelobates fuscus; assembly: GCF_036172605.1. Classification (NCBI taxonomy): domain Eukaryota; kingdom Metazoa; phylum Chordata; class Amphibia; order Anura; family Pelobatidae; genus Pelobates; species Pelobates fuscus. The sequence goes on from NC_086321.1 coordinate 56,332,000, forward strand.
TATGTTAGTGTGTGTTTGTGTCTGTTAGTATGTGTGTGTGTGTGTATGTTAGTGTGTGTCTGTGTATGTTAGTGTGTGTGTGTGTCTGTTAGTGTGTGTCTGTGAGTGTGTTTGTCTATTAGTGAGTGTGTGTATCTGACTGTGTGTGTGTGGCTGTCTGCCTGTGTGTGTGTGTGACTATTTGCCTATGTTTGTGTGTGTGTGTGTGTGTGAGACTGACTGCGCGTGTGTGTGTGACTGTCTGCGCGTGTGTGTGTGACTGTCTGCGCGTGTGTGTGTGTGACTGTCTGCACGTGTGTGTGTGTGTGTGTGACTGTCTGCGCGTGTGTGTGTATGACTGTCTGCACGTGTGTGTGTGTGACTGTCTGCGTGTGTGTGTGTGACTGTCTGCCAGTGTGTGTGTCTGTCTGTCTATCTGTGTGTGACTGTGTGTGTGTGGCTGTCTGACAGTGTGTGTTTGACTGTTTGTCTGTGTGTGTTTGACTGTTTGTCTGTGTGTGTGTGACTGTGTGTGTGTGTGTGGCTGTTTGCCTCTGTGTGTTTGGCTGTCTGCCTGTGTGTTTGTGTGTGGCTGTGTGTGTGGCTGTCTGCCTGTGTGTGTGTGTGTTTGTGTGTGACTGCCTATGTGTGACTGTCTGGGCAGACTAGATGGGCCGAATGGTTCTTATCTGCCGTCACATTCTATGTCTGTGTGTGTGTTTGTGTGTGGCTGTCTGTGTATGACTGCCTGAGTGTGTTTGTGTGTGTGTGTATGGCTGTCTGCCTGCCTGTGTGTGTGACAGGGTGTGTGGGAAGGGGTAAGGAGTGGGGGAGGGAGGGGCGCTGTGAAGATTTTTTGCACAGGGCGCCCAAATGCCTAAGGCCGGCCCTGCGTCCAGGTATACCTCTCCTCCCCTGACCTCTCCCCTGCTGTCCTACAACGTGTAACCAATTGTCTCTCTTCTATCCCTGATTGGATGTCCTCCCGCTTTCTGAAACTCAATCTCTCTAAAACTGTGTTTCCTTTTTTCCTCCTCATAACACTGATCCTCCTCCTTCATTCTCCCTGCAGGTTGATGATACCTGCCTCACCCCATCCTTTCAAGCTTGCTGTCTTGGTGTCATTTTTAATCCTGGCCTCACCTTTGCGCCTCCTGTCCAGTCTGTTGCTAAAACCTGCCGATATCATCTTAAAAACATTGTCTGCATATACCCCTTTCTTACGCAAGATGCTGCCAAGGAGCTTGTCCATGCTCTAGTAATCTCTCGCATGGATTACTGTAATTCCCTCCAAATTGGTCTCCCCAGAAATCGAACTGCCCCACTACAGTCTGTAATGAATGCTGCCGCCAGACTGTTTTCCTCTCTAGTCGGTCCTCTCACACCTCACCCCTCTGTCAATCTTTACATTGGCTTCCTGTACCCTACAGATGTCAATTTAAAATATTAACCCTTACCTATAAAGCCCTAACCAACTCTAGGCCCTCTTACATTTCTTCACTGATTCATAGGTATGCCGCCTCTCAGTCTCTCCGCTCTACTGCTGACCTTCTCCTGTCTGCTGGCTCGCACCCTTACTGCAAATTCACGCCTGCAAGACTTCTCACGGCTGCTCCTTTCCTTTGGAACAGCCTGCCTACCCTGTCAGACTCTCCCCTAGTCTTTAATCCTTTAAGAACTCCCTCAAAACCCATCTTTTCAGGAATGCTTATTGCCTCCAATAGTAACTTCTATCTCTCAAACCTTTCTCTTGCTCTCTCCTAAAGGGCCACTCTCCACTCTCACCTCCAGTTCTGCTACTTTCCCACCATGTCTATTTGCTGTCTCTCTCAATACCCTTCCTATTGTGGTTTTATACCCCACCTCCTCTAGAATGTAAGCTCGTTTGAGAAGAGTCCTCAGCTGCCTATTGTTCCCTTTACCTTTTGTTATTGTCTCATTTGGTAAATTCCCATCTTATTGTAAAGCGCTGCGGAAAAAGCTGACGCTATATAAATAATAACCAAGAAATAAAAAGAATAAACATGTATACTGTGTATAACATGAAGTACACAGTGGACTTAGTGGAAATAGTAAATCTCACAAAGTTGTTGTTATAAAAAAAAACATCTGACTTTGGTAAAAATAATAAACTGGAAGGGGAGCTGGAGAGACAGAACAGTGTCATTATTTTTAAGCATCTCTTCTTCCAGCATACCACTAGGTAGAAGGACTTTATTAATAACAGAAACTGTGTAACCTTTACCAGTGTTGGTTGGGAACACTATGAAAGGTGTTCTGCTGTCTTTAAATTAAGGAACCACTACCTTAGTCTGGGTATTAGCCATCACCAGTACTATATGCCAGAACCTATTTATAACTACAAATGGGCATTAGATCCAAATAATACCAAAACATTTTTTTTTACTATAAAATACTGTCACCTCTATTTCCACAATTAATTACATAACAATTCGCCATATTCAGCGATACTTTTAAATGATATGCTTTCCACGTGATAGTTTAACTGCTGCTTTGACTTGTTTGGCTCGAGATGGTTATTAGAAAAAATACTGTCTGACATAAAGAAGTTGAGTTTATTTAGTAAATTGGAAATGATGGGGAATTAATAAGGGGACTGCACATTTGAAGCCAAATGATCTAAGCTGGAGCAAAAGTTAATCTGGCAATTTTTTTTTTCTATTTTAGTATTTTTGTCCCAAAATGTAAAATGACTGTCAATTGTCTACACTTACTAGTTTAGCGATTAACCCTGAAAGAATTACTTGTTGCCCTGTTGGGTGTACATTTATAAAATAGAGACACACACCTTCCTGTCCACAGGACTCCTTTTTTTTTCTTCTTACATATGAAATATACTCTGCAAACAGCACACTGACAGACGCTCCAATAAATCAGTCACCGGATTGGCAGGAGGTCAGTGGATACACCCTGCTCCCTTTTTTCCAGGCTATTAGTTGCTTTTTTTGTTTTAAATGATCTGTCATCTCAAGGATGACATTCATGTTGCTTGATGTACCCAGTAACAAGGCCCTACTGTTCCCAGTCCCTCGAGTATTCGTCCTGAGACTACTTTCACAGCCGTATTTCAGAGTTATTAACCCTTTGACTCTCTGAAGGCTCTGCAGTGCATTGTACTAATAAATAAATAAAAAATAGAAAAACTGTGAGCACAGATATTTATGAATTGAGTTCTCTCGACATATATTTTCTCTGTATACTTAAAGGAACACTTTAGTGTAAGGAATACAAATATGTATTCCCCCTCAGCGATGTAAAGGATTAAATAACACTTTGTACACTTACCCGATTCCAGTCCTTCTGCGCTGGGTCACCTCCTACGAGTGCCGTGTGTGCATTAAGCCTTCGCCATAGGGTAGCTTTGCCTCAATGTTTTCCTATGGGGTTTTCCGTGATGCTGCACTTTCTCATGCAGAGCGTAAGGATGTCCAGGGTTGTTTCACATAGTCAAACTCCCAAAAACTCCATGAAGAGCTTCTAGTGGCCATCTGGAAGACAACCTTAGTAGTGCAACGTAAACATTTCACTTTCTGTAAAACTGCTACGTCTTACATTGGAAGACTAAGGGTTACATAGACACTGCACACAGACCACTTCACTGAGATTAAGTGGTCTAGGTGCCTATAGTGTCCCTGTAACAATAGTATTTGACCAAAGAATGTAAGCATCTACTCAGCTGGCAAAAAATGTTTCGAGTATAGCATGTCTCTGCAAGCTTTTTGCAGTAAACACTGTTTGTTGCAGAGAAAATGCAATGTTTACATTACAGCTTAGGGACACCTCCACTGGCCACTTCTCACTAGGCTGCTAGAGGTGTTTCCTGGGGCAGTGCTGCACAGTATGCAGGACTGACATTCAGTTTCTCCACCCTCTGCATGGAAACACTGAACTTTCCTTGATTCAATGTATCTCTATGATTAGATGCTGATTGGCCACGGCTGTGTTTGGCTTGTGCTGGCTCTGCCCCTGATCTGCCTCCTCGATAATCTCAGCCAATTCAATGCTTTCCAAAGTATTGTAGTTGGCTGAGATCATCACTTCTGATTATGTCAGCCAAGGAGGCAGATTAGGGAAAGAGCCAGCACTAGCATACTGCAATAAAGATTAAAAAAACAAAAACAAAAAAAAACAAAACCGGAGAAGAACATGAAAAAGATTAACACAAGTTATAGAAAAAAGTCAATGTTTTATTTAATGATTTAATTTCCAGAGACGTAACAATTCCCTTAAAAAACAACAACAACCTCTACACATTATGAATATTACGAGGTCACACTGTGAATATGCAGTTTCAACTCAAACAGGTTAAGAGCTGCTAACAGACGGCCCAATCTTTTTGTGTAGCTTGTTACCACAGCATTCTATTTGCTTACTTACGCCAAGTTCACAATTATTTGTACTTTTACAATTAGTCGAAAAATAACACTGCCTTGAATACCTTCCCATCCTATCTTTTTGACCACGTGTTAGTTGATATTATAAATAAATACATTCATGTATTATGCTGGAGTGTTGGGGAGTCTCCTTGGCCCCCTTTCCCACAGAATTTGTAAATAAAAGTTTACTTACCTGTAATCGAGAAGCAGGAGGGATTACTGCAGCTCTGCTCTATCCGCTAGAAAATCACAGAATGCTTCTAATAGAGATAGACATGACAGAGCACGGGCGGAATTGATGCCATTAATATGGGAGTAGGAACGTCTGTCCACATTAGCGATATCAAATTAAGAAACCAGACGGCAGGCTTACCTTGGTAGGTATCAAAACATTCAAAAACCGCACTTACCTGGGTTCACCAGTCATCTCCAGTCCCACTTCTATTTGCAATATTTCAAGAGAAAAAGTTCCGCTTTTGCAATAGATATATCAATTTTGTACATATTTTCATGGAATTCATTGGCTGAGATTGGGATGTTCTACTGTAGAAGAAGAATTTCCACTTTAGATACATGACAAATGGATCCAACATTAGAAGCATCTTGGGCGACCAGGAAAGTGGTTTGACATCACCCGGGGCTCTTGACTCAATAAACACAAAACATTATAGTGCTTATAGTGCTTATACTGCCCCTTTAAATGAAGTATATTTCCACACCACGAGTGGCAACATTTGTGGCTTAATACAGAATCTTTATGAAGACTGAAGGTTTAGATAGCAACGTATTTTTTGTAACAGGTGCAAAATTTATCCAACTAAATTGCTCAGTTTTACAAAATAACCTTTTTTTATAGCTTTTAAAAGGAAACCATTTTCAGAACTTTGAACAATGTGAAATGCGAGATGGGTGTCAGCATTATGCTGCTGCTAATTCTATAGAATTTTATTTTTAATTCTTGTTTCCAAATGCCATACTTGGATATTTCAACACCAAATGCGTTATGTTAGTAGGGCTATGTTTATCTGACCAAATGTTCATGGGCTTAAATCTGATACTCCCGAAAGAAAGAATCATTGTTTTTAAGTGTTTTATTTTTTTTATTTGCTTTGTTTGTTTCTGTTGTATGTAGACCTAAGAACCGCTGCATCAAAGTGAAATAATAGCTTGTATGTACTTAAAAGCTTATGGATAGGAAACTTAAAACTGCTCGGATTCTGCCCAAATCCTATCAGATTTTCTTGACTTGCATAAACCTCTAATCAGCTCCGAGGGTCATTTTAGCTAACCATAAAACATGCGATTAGGTGCAAAGAGTGTGCATTATTGATAGGATGACACAGACTGTACACACATTGCGCTGGTGAATTTCAGCAATGCGTCATTGGTCTAATTACACTATAATAATACCACTGATTTCTACAAGTCTGTTATTACTGTTATAAATGCTCACAACACATTAAACGGATGTTCTGTTCTGTTTTATAATCTTATTGATTCTTACATTTAGCATGTGAAGCATCTGAAACATAAAATTAGAAATGTAATTTCAAAATAAACAATCTGTATATTTATCAGTAGAGGCTATGCATCTTTTCACGATGGTTCTTGTGTATACGTGATTACCAGGGACTGCCCCCCTTCCCCCGCATTCGTGTATACACTATTATAAGCATTGCAAATTAAATTTGTTTAATGCAAACAGATTTAGTTTGCAATGATTGTGCCGATAGCAGAGCCAGTGCTACCTTTCAATTGCCGGCTCTGCTGATCCCCGACAGCCCTCCCGCACAGTACAAGTCGGTAGGGAGATCTAGTTATCTAGGGAAAAAATATCAGAGACCATTTAATGCAAAAAAACTCACCGAAAAAAGCTCACCTAAAAAATATAATAAAAATGAGCGGCCTCCCCACATACAATCTACCCCTTTCCCACACACACATACTCATTAACACAATCACCCCCACACACAAAATGACTCCACTGTAAGTATAATGTACACAACAAGATTACAAGCAGCCCCCCTATGCACACAACACATTGCAGTCACCTCCACACATACACTCCAAAACCAGTGGCAAAACTAACGTTGAGAGGGCCCAGGTGCAAACATTTTATGGCAAGGGTGGTCAATATCCCCATCTTCAGACAAGTCCTACAATGCTTTGCTAGTTGGGTATTGGCTACCATTTGCCAATATTTGCAGGGGTGTATTTACCACTGAGCAGTGTTTGTATGTTTGAATGTAAGCTTGTTTTTGTATGGAGCATGTGTGTGTGAATGTAGGGGTGTATTTGTGTGTACAGTTGGCAATTGAAAGCAGTGATGTACTTGTGTGTAGTGTTTGCTTTTGAAAGTAGTAGTGCGTTTGTACATTTTGTTGCCGTTTGAATGCATTTGTGTGTAGTGTTGGTTTTTAAATGTAGGGCTGTGTTTATGTAAATGTTGTTGTTTTAATACACAGGTGTGTTTATATGGAGTGTTAACAATTGAATGCAGAGGTGTACTTGTGTGTAGTGCTGGTGTGTGAATGCTGAGATGTATACACATATACACATACAATGACACACACACAATGATACGCAGACACACACTGACATGCATACAAATACACAGAGACCCACACTGACACACATGCAGATACACAGACACACAGATAGATACACTTACTGACACACATGCAGACTCTGGGTAATGCTGTATACTTGAATTGCTCTTAACGTCACTTGATCTGGAACGAGGCTAGAATAGCAGCACTACATAGAGTCTAGACATAGAAAAACTTTGCAAAGACCTGACAAAACCCTTTGTACTGACAAAAATCCTTTCAAATTACAGTATATTTATATTTCCCATGACGGATCGTGCTATTCTTACCCCAGGAGTTTCTCCATTCTCCTTGTGGGTTAGAGCGAGCTCGATACGATTAGAAGATGGAAGGGAAGAGAGTTTTACTGCTGCCTGAATGTTTCATACTCTAGATGCTTGATCGGTTTGGCAGATAGAACTGGTCGCACGTGCTGGATAAAAGTCTCCTTTGAAAGCTTGCACGCCGCCAACGAGCTCCGGTAATGAAGCCCATGACTGTAAGTAAATTAAATGAATGGCGATGTAATATTAAACGAAATCTAATTTCATTAAAAACACCATAATGTAGTCATTGAAAACACAGCAAAATGAACCGTGCCATTCATATTCACAGTCTCATGCAAGAACGGTTTATTCATTTTCTCTCTATATTTAGGGAAAAGCATGACTTGCCTGATGAAAAATATAACTTGCATCTTAAGCAGATACTATCACATCTCTCCAAACAGCCGATGTTAGGAAACACATTTTGATAGGTTGTTTGGATTGCAGTCCACATGGACTAGTGTATGCGATGACTTTAATAACAAATGTCATTTATTTGGCTTGGTAGAAAGTATTTTGCAATCATGGGCGAGAATCTAGAATCACTCCTGATTCAGATATGCTCAAAGTCATCCAAATCTTTGAAATGCCTTCATTTCGAGACGAAGAATAATCAGTGCATACAAGCAGATTTGGTCTGTTGTAAAAGTCAAAACAAAACAAATTTATGGGTATGTTAATTCTGAGATGCATTTGCTTTGGAACCGATGCTATTTGCAGCAACCAACCGAATCTCCCATAAAATAGGAGCGCCTGAGTCAGCGCTTTTTGGAAAAGGAAATGGAAAAGTTTCATACAAAAAAAGGAATCCAGGGGTTATTCACAATAGCCACAGCTCATTCCAAAATCTTACTTTATAGCACAATTGCTTGCGCTTAGGAAAAAGCAAACAATTAAACATTGAAATAAAGTAAATAATATATGCTAATTCTGGCTAATTTTCTAGCTATCTGATTGAGTTTACTTTACTCGTACTTTATGGGCCTAGGGGAGTTGAATCTCTTTCCGACAGTGGTTTATTAAGGGAAAGGTTTAGCTGTCCAAAATGTCATATATTGACCTATGTATTCTGTTTTAGCATTCAGATGCAGAAGGTCACGTAGAACATTTTTGTGGCCAGAAATTTGAATATCCTGTTTGTTTTCTTGTTTCTTTTTTGGTTCTACATCGTCAAAGTTGCAATTGATTTTCTATTCGGCCTTTTTTGGAAAAAGAAGTTTGAAGAAGAAAGAATAAAAAAAAAGGAGGAATTCCGCACTCTTATGAGGATCCTGGTGCTGCAAGACCTGGGGTTGGCTGCCCCTACCGTCATAGTTGAAGAAAATTGTGGTACAGGCACTCAAGGATCAATTAAACTGGTAGGGCAAAATAGGTATGTGCACTAATCTGTTAATCCATTGCATGATTATTTTATTTGATATGTGATTTGTGAAACACCTTTGTTTAATTATACATCAATTTACTATTCAAATTGTATATCCTATATAACCTATATTGTGACACTTTGGTGTTAGCTTGAGAAAGATCTCTTCGAGATTGAAACGTTGCACTTTTTCCAAATAAATCTGCTGCTTAATTGATCCTTGAGGGCCAGGACCACAATTTTGTTGAACAAGAAAGAAGACATCTAATTGTTAGAATAAATATATATTTCCTGGTATATGATTAGTTCACCCCCTCTCCCCCCAACTATTATTAGTGTGAGGGGGTAGTCGAGCTTTGTATTGGTGATTTAGCTAAGGGCTTGGGGACCCCTAGCCACCTGGGAGGATGGAAATAACTTATGGGGGATGGACAATGGCATATCAACTACCATTTTATATTTCATTGTAGCCTCCATCCCCCATGTACGGAGTATTCATCAATGTATTAAAGAAAGCAAACACACTAATCCAGTAGGGCGCTACATCGGTTATCACTGATGGTTTGAAATATACATGAAAGATGAGAATATCTAATATACCATATTTTCTCGAACCTAATGCGCCATGGACTCTAATCCGCACCTCAATTTTTGAAACCTGGAAGCTGAAAAATGCTTTTGCTGGTTAATGAAACTCGCATTTATACAAGAAGATACTACTATACAACATTGTGCTACAATGAAAATGTTTATTGCCATATACCATATTAACATTAATGGTATTTAAATGTTAGTGTTACATGTTAAGTCTATTCTTTCTTTTGCCTGTGTGAATTAGCCAAAATTAAATTCGCTGTAAAATTTTGAATTTTGCCCCGAATGTAATGCTCCAAATCTAATGCGCATTCAAATTTTGGAAACTTTACTTTCCAAAAAAGGTGCGCATTAGATCCGAATAAATACGTTATGTATAGTGTGTTTTTTTCGACACGGGTTTCCGTGATATTTAAATAAAATGAAAAAAAAAATATCAACATACGTTGCTACTTTCATTCTTTAACCCCTTAAGGACCAAACTTCTGGAATAAAAGGGAATCATGACATGTCACACATGTCATGTGTCCTTAAGGGGTTAAACCCCTAAGGAAAGAAGCAATTGTTCTGGACCAAAACAAAACCTAGAATTTGTACTATATGTTTGTTCAACCATAATTTAAATTTTTAGCTGTAAGCCCCACCAGCCCCATGCATATTATATATTGTTTTTAAAGGATAGAAAACGTTTTATCTTAAAATAATATATGTATTTTTACACATCCAATGCAACTATATATAAAAAAAAAAGCCTCAGAATAGATTCACATATCAGTCCTGATGTTTAAATGCCTCATATATTTAGGATCTAAATTATTTTTTGTTAGCTAAGGCTAACCCTATACCAGCCCCCTATAATTTTATACCAACCCTTCCCCTAACCTTATGCTTACTCTAACTCTAACCGTATACCTGTCCTAACCTTAACCCTTCACTATCCATAACCCTGAAACTTCTTTAAACCTAACCCAGCATTAACCCTTACCTTACCCTAACTTTAACCCTAACCCCACAACTTATCCTAACACTAACCTACCCCTCTCCTTAAACCCAACCCTAAGGAAACCTTCTGCTAATATAAGTACTGTATCAGTAGATAGGCTTCCTAGTTAAAACAGTATAGAGTGGTATGTTGCTGCCACCTACTGGCTGTTTTCAGCGGTACAAGCATATCCCTGTAATGCTGAAAATCAGGCATGCAATTACACTATAATTGGTTTTGCTTGCAAATCCCAGCAGCAATCACAGTTGGTAAAGGGGAATGCTGGGAGACCCAGTCAGGATCTGTTCTGACCTTGCTGACCCCTGTTCACAATGCATTGCAGTCAATTGGGAATTATATCGCCATTTAAAGGGCTGTCTACAGTGCTCACTTTGAGTACTGCATACAGGTCATCTTACAGTCTGGGGCCACTAAATTAGTCTCATCTGACAGAAGGGAGCCCTAGGTATCGACTGATACCTGTGACTCTTTGGTGAGAAGGGACTTAACACTGTTAACACCAAAACGTTAGGACGTATCAATGCATCCCTACAGGCTCACCGGCATGGGCCCTCTACCTGTTGTATAGGTCTGTTCTTATTGTGTTGTCTTTCCCAATTGTACAGCGCTCCGGAATATGTTGGCGCTTTATAAATACCAGTAATAAATGAATAAATATAAACAGGGTTAAAGTCCAATATAGTTAGGACGTAATGACATGTAAGAAAGTCGTGAAGTTGTTAAATCAGTGTAGGCACATATTTGTGAACATATGCACCTATATGCCCCTTTCACAACACATACTGCCTATGTTTTTAAAATATAATCACATATTTTATATGACACAAACATAAAAATGTCACACCAAATAGTAAAACTAACTGAGTCAGTGGTTATTACCTACGCAATGAAATGCGTAGGTGTGCAGGGCCGGTATATGCATTCTGCCATTCTTGGTGTTTCAAGAAAATATTGAAGTTTAAGGAATTTCCATCGAGTCCGCAGGACACAATAATTTTTAACAGGCAACATCTGACAAGATCAAAAGCCCATGGAAGCTTCGGGTAAAATTATGATAACAAGAGGCAAAGAAAGCTATTACTGGCGGTATGCTTTCATTATGCAAATTATATTAAGATAGTCTGTGTAACATAGCCCAGGGCTGTGCCATAATCTCCATGCAGTGATTATAATGTGTCAAACTTAGTCATTTTGATTATGACATGTTAATTACATGCCATACTCACGCAGACATGGATATTACTTGCTTGTAAACAGAGCAGCAATTGGGGGGCATTGTTTATCTGTGCAAACATTGTAACCTCGTTTAATGGATTGTAAAATAAAAATGATTTGCACACGTGTGGGCTTAGAAGATGAAAGCCTACAACAGATTTAATGGACTCAGAGTCTGTTGGTTATATAAAAGTTCTGGAATTACTAGGTGACATCAAAAATTCTCCAGTGTCGGCAGAAATGGAAAAATGAACACATCTTTATTTTGCTTTTATTATACTCTGTGTTACCTTTAATTAAATTAGAAATCCAATAATTTGTTTATTTTTAGATCACGTTTATTCATTTTTATTTTTATTGGATTTACTGAAATGCATTCGGTAGAAGGTCATTTGTTGAACATTAATATGGGTTTTGAACTTATCCCCTAATTTCGGGTGTGAGAGTGTGGATGCAGGTTGTTCATGTTTTTAGAATCATGCATGGGAGTCAAGATTTGATGTAAATTCAGCTCGCATGGTGGCGATATATGCATGCCAGCAAATATGCATGAAAATGGGAGTATGATAATCAAGGTGATGGCACTATACCTGGGGTGACCAATAGGTAGATCCCCAGATGTTGTAGAACTACAACTGCCATGATGCTTTGTCATTCTAAATGCATTCTTAAGGCATGCAAAGCATCATGGAAGTTGTAGTTCTACAGCATCTGGGGAGCTACCTATTGGGCAGCCTTGCACTATACAATATATAATGAATGTAGACTACAAGATCTAATATAAGATTATTTAGTTAATGTGGCAATGTGAACATTGACCACTATTAGAATGCATTCAACAGTGTTAGTATTACATGTGCCAGTGATAATAATAAAAATGTGCACAAATGATGGAGCTTAGGAAACATAACTGTAGTTATGAAGAGCCAGATACTCTTGGTCTCCCATAGCCTCTTATAGGCCTTAGGGTTTTCACGGTCCCAACATTCTCATTCCCTCCTCTCTCAGGCCCTGGCCTCGCCAGAAAGCTCCATCTAAGAGACCCTGACCCCACAAGGAACTCCACTGGTACAACAAACCCTGTCTTTTAGATTGCTGTCAGGATACATTAGTAAGTGTGTCTCCTAATCTGATGAGACAATTTTCATATTTACTATTTCCAGGCATAGAACTGCAGCAATGCTAGATTGTAGGAGACTTGCACTGGAAGAATAAAGTATAGAAGTTAACAAGTGTTATCTGGTGATCCACCATCATAATTGTAAATAAACTACCACTCACAATCAGGGTAGTTATCCCCGCAACATGGAGCATGAATGATTTCCTCTAGAGTCTTACTGAGTACACTGCCAGGATGAGATTGGACTCCTTTATCGGGGAGAATGATACTCGACAAGTTACATCTTATTGAAAGAAGACTGGAACTATTTTGATTTCCTCTGATAATTGGGAATACTTGTAGGGTGAAAATCATGCATTGTGTTTAGTCAGGGCTGTCATCGGAAATATCGGGGCCACTACGAAATGACTGTCCAGGACCTCTCCAGACATGTGTACACACACGCACACACATACTCAAAGAACGACACACATTCTGAGGTACACTGACAAACTGATATACATTTTCAGACACAAACACATACACAAACACATACACAGAAACTACTATACACACAAAGATACACACATACACTCTACTAGACATGCAGGCACAAGCATACTACCAGACACTCATAAACACTATGCTAACACCAAACATATATAAAAGATACTGCACTCATTTAAAAGATAGACAGAGTAATGAGGTGGCCTAATCTCCTAATTCACAACTTGAAATATATACAATAAAGGAAGAAGTCCAGGCACAGTAAAACAACAGAGTGCCTGGGCTCCTTTTTTGTATATAAACACTGGCTTATTGCCAGCCCCATAAGTCATTGCACCATATATTGTCACATGTAATATGTTAGGCTATGTCTTGCCACCCTAGATGATTGAGTAATATATAAACACACACACACACACACACACACACACACACACACATATATATAAATATATAAACATAAATATATACAGTGGAACCTCGGTTCTGGAACGCTCCCGTACTCAAACAATTCGGTATACAAACAAAATATTTGAGAAAAAAATGTCTCGGTATTAGAACAAAACTCGTGACCGGTGTATAGTCGCCATATGGGCAGTCGGATACCAGGACAACCCTCCCACATACCTTCCCCAATAATGCACTGACACTAGTGTATATGGGAAAAATTGTCCACAGCTTTATTAAACAATCTTGAATAATTATAATAACCATATTACTTATAACTTAATAATAATAACAATAATAATTATAATAACAATAATAATCACAGTAATAATAACTTAACAAATAAACCTGGGTCATTGCCCCCATGCTCCGTCCTCGCATCCGAATCCTTCTGTTAATATAACAAAGGCAATGACCCCCATATAATAACACATATATAACATATACCAACATAATTCCAACATACCAACTTAAAGTGCCAAACACAATTTAACCATGGCAGGGGTATACCCGGATACCCCTACCCCACCAGGTTCTGAGCCACCGACAGGACTCGAAACCTACCAACCACCAAGGACCACAGTTTTACGTCTCCATGACGTTCATCCTAGGGAGCCTATTCCTTCTCCTTCAGCTCCCTATCCCGCCGCTGTGAAAAAACGGGATAACCCCCACCAGGAACAACCTAAAGGGAGGGTGGGTGGGACAAACTCGGTCAGGTAGGAGATTAAAAGTGAATTAACACAAAATGGCTGCCTATTTAAATATCCCATCCCCTTTACCCATAACCCCATACTTCCTTTCCTCCTCCTATGCCCGCCTCCTAACTCCTGTCAAGGCCCTTGTCCGCTTAGCTGCGCTTTGGCTACCTGGGGCTACATGACCGGTGTATAATCGCCATATGGGCAGTCGGATACCAGGACAACCATCCCACATACCTTCCCCAATAATGCACTGACACTAGTGTATATGGGAAAAATTGTCCACAGCTTTATTAAACAATCTTGAATAATTATAATAACCATATTACTTATAACTTAATAATAATAACAATAATAATTATAATAACAATAATAATCACAGTAATAATAACTTAACAAATAAACCTGGGTCATTGCCCCCATGCTCCGTCCTCGCATCCGAATCCTTCTGTTAATATAACAAAGGCAATGACCCCCATATAATAACACATATATAACATATACCAACATAATTCCAACATACCAACTTAAAGTGCCAAACACAATTTAACCATGGCAGGGGTATACCCGGATACCCCTACCCCACCAGGTTCTGAGCCACCGACAGGACTCGAAACCTACCAACCACCAAGGACCACAGTTTTACGTCTCCATGACGTTCATCCTAGGGAGCCTATTCCTTCTCCTTCAGCTCCCTATCCCGCCACAAGCTCAGACCTTGACCCCTTAAGCTGTCTGAGCTCCGCCACCCCGAAGAAATAGTGCCTTGTGCATTCCGTCCTGCCACCCGAGGTTCAGCAGGTCCCATCCTACTGCTGAAAGGTGAACACCATCCGAGCGGTAGTACCGTGGCAGCGCACCCTCCAACTCACTGTGTCGCACTACCACACCCCCCAGCTTCCTCACAAAGCTTGCCATCAAGCTATTCACTTTTTTCCTGCACCCCTCGATGGCCACCGCGTCCCTAGCGTGCCTCCAACGCTGTCTCGGGATAATTTCAGACCATACAAACATCACCCCCGGAAGCAGGTCCCCCAGTTTGTTGAGGTCCTGCTTCATCCACTTTACCAAGCGCCGTTGCGGCGTGAGGCCCAAATCATTGCCCCCCGCGTGGAGGATGAGCAGGTCGGGCCTATGCCCACCCGCCACCAACCGGAATAGTTTCCCGCAGACTTCCCCCCAGCGAAAACCCCTGTACCCAAACCATTTCACCGCCAACTGGTCCGTTGCGAAGCCCAGCTGCTGGCCTTGAGCTCGAGCTGCGGCCCTCCTTTCGGCCCAGGAGACAAATGAATGGCCCACGATCCATGCTACACGGCCTGGGGAAGAAAGAGAAAAACAGCATTTGAAAAAAAAAAACCCACAATAGTCCCTTCAGGAACCCCAAAGCGACCCGCCGTAACCTTCCAACAAACCCAGCCGCACATATGACCGGAACCTCTTAGACTCCCATCTCCCAATCCGCATTACCGTGTCATCCCCCAGCCCCAACCGAGCGGCCTCCGTGGCCGCCCCAATGCGAAAGGAGTGTGTACCAAATCTATCCGCCCGGAGCCCCAACCGTTTCAGGCCGGACCGAAAGACCCTAGTGAACTGAAAACGTGAAAGGGATGACCCGTCAGCGTGCACCAGCAGTGATCCCCCAACCACCGGCCTCTTGGCCAAGTATTCCACCACCGACGCCACCGGGCACAGAGGGGAGCCCGGCAAGGCCCGTAGCGTCACATCGCGGCCCACCCCCAGGACGTCCGTCTTGGATTTGGCCAGATGAACCACCAAGTGTCCGTTCAGAATCCGGACCCCCGAAGCCTGTAAGCCTCCGGACGACGCCCGATTGGCGCTTACCAGCTCGCCAATCCTGAACGCCCCGAAGAAGGCCAGCAAAAACGCCGCCCGGAACAGGGACAACTCAAACCCGTCGAAGCAAATGTCCGGTAGCCCCCCCAACAGGTCGCCCAACACCCGCACCGACACCGGGCGCCTCGCGTCCGGGACCCTACGCCCCTTCCGATATCCCTTAAGTGCCTGCCGCACGACAAAGCATTTAGTAAGGTCCTCCTTCCCGTGCAGCTTGAACCAGAAGACCAGTGCCGCCATGGACCTGTCAACCAGCGACGGGGAAGCCCCTTGCGCCAGCAATTGGCAGGTGTACCACAGGAACGCGTCCCGGAGTGCCTCCCCCTCCGGCACGCCGGCCAGTCCAGCCCACGACCGCTCCCACAAACCCCAAACCTTACTGTAAGCGGCCCACGTGGCCGGTGCCAGGGAATCCTTCACAAGTCCCCCAAGCAGGACGCTCCCAGTTGCCAAATCTCGTCCGGGCACTCCTGCCCCACTTCCAACGCCTCCGGTGCCACCGTCCGGAACCGAGGCCACTGTAAACGAGAGAGAGCGTCAGCCACTTCGTTCAAGTACCCGGGCACATGGCGCGTGCGAAAGACTACATTCAGGGACATGCACATTAAGACAAAGCGCCGCAGTAGCCTGACCACCGGTTTAGACGCCGCCAACTGATTATTCACCGCGTGCACTACCGCCATGTTATCCGAGAAGAAGACCACCTTTCGATTCCGCAGATCCTCACCCCACAGAGCTAACGCAACCACTAGCGGAAACAGTTCCAGGAAAGCCAGGTTCCGCATGAGGGCACTCGACCCCCATGCCTCCGGCCATCTTTCCGCGCACCATCTCCCACCGAAGTAGGCCCCGAAGCCCACACTACCCGACGCGTCAGTGAACAGCTCCAGCTCGTCCGCCGACACCCCTTCCTGCCTGAAGAACACTGTACCATTGAAATCCCGCAAAAAGGTATCCCATACGGCCAGGTCGGCCCTCATAGAGGACGACACCCGGATGAAATGGCGTGGGGAGCGCACCCCCGCCGTAGCTGCCGACAGGCTGCGGCTAAAGACCCTCCCCATGGGGATCACCCGGCAAGCAAAATTGAGCATCCCGATCAGGGACTGCAGTTGCCGTAGGGTAACTTTGCGCACCCGAGCCACTGCTGCCACCGCCCCTTTCAGACCCTGCAACTTCGCCGGCGGCAGCTGACACTCACCCTTCACCGAGTCTATCTCCAGTCCCAGGAAACTAAGGCACACCGCTGGGCCCTCAGTTTTATCTGCCGCCAGCGGGACCCCAAAGTGGCCCGCCACCCATTCGACAGTTCTCAGTAGGTGCAGGCAGGCCGGGGAGGCCGCCGGCCCTACGCAAAAGAAGTCGTCCAGATAGTGCACCACCGCACCGTTCCCAGCCTCTGTCTGTACCACCCATTTAAGAAAAGTACTGAACTTCTCGAAGTACGAGCAGGAGATGGAACAGCCCATCGGGAGGCATAAGTCCACAAAGTACTCCCCTTCGAAGAAGCACCCCAGCAGGTGATGACAAGCCGGATGGACTGGAAGCAGCCGAAAAGCTGCCTCGATATCCACTTTAGCCATCAATGCCCCCCGCCCGGCCCTTTTCACCAGCTCGACCGCCCGGTCAAACGATGCGTACGACACCGAGCACAACTCCCTGTCGATGCCATCATTCACCGACGTCCCCTTGGGGTAGGAGAGGTGGTGAATGAGCCTAAACTTCCCCGGTTCCTTCTTTGGGACCACCCCGAGAGGGGAAACCCTAAGACCTTCCAACGGCGGAGCTGAGAACGGGCCCGCCATCCTACCCAACGAGACCTCCTTCCCTAACTTTTCCCGAACCACCCCAGGGAACTCCGCAACCGACTTAAGGTTGCGCCGCTCCTGCGACCCCCCTTCATCCCGGAAGGGGATAAAGAACCCCTGCCCAAAGCCCGCCCGAAGTACCGCGGCGTCCGCCCTGTTACCGTAGCGGCTTAGCCACGGTTCCATCGCGTCTAGCCTCACCGGGGTTAAGCCCCTGGGCAGGGGAAGCCCCTCCCCCCCTCCGCTCGCGGCCGCACCTCCGGCAGTCCCCGACCTTCCTTTCTTGAAGCATCGGGTAAGCCCGTGGGCGCCCCCGCAACCCGAGCACTCGTGCTTAAAGCGACAGGCGGTCCCCCACTTGCACTGGCCCTCGTTAAAGAGCCAGCAGAAGCCCTTTGCTGTGGCGGCCGACGAGGCGGACTGCCCCTTTGCGCCGGCCGTGTGCTGAAAGGGCTGTGCTTTCTGTGCCATCATCAATTTCATCCAGAGAGGTAGGTCCATCTGGTCCCAACTCATTCCCGGATTGGCCGCCAGGCGTTGGCGGAATTGCTCGTCATAACGCCACCACGCCAGTCCCCCTTAGGTGCGGTACGCCTCCCAAATACCGTCTAGGTAACAGAACAGGGAGGAGCATAGGCCAGGAGATTTCTCCCCCAAGACGCTGGCCAGCACACAGAACGCCCGCAGCCAGTTGCCGAAAGACTTCGGTATCTTACGATACCGTTTCTTTTTCTCCTCCTCCTCCTTTTTCTCATCCTTCTTATCCTCCTCCTTGAGGTCAATAAATTCCTCTAACGGGAGGAGGGAAAAGATTTCACAGAAGTCACCCTTCCATATCTTTTCCTTCACCTCTTGTTTGAGGTGTACCCCTAGGGGGCCCGCAAAGGACACATAGGCGTGCTGCCTGGCCGCCTCCGGGACCCCCCCCAGCCAACTCCACCCGCTCGCTTGTCACGTCCGCTAGGCTGCCCGTGGCACTGGGGCCCGCACCCGGGCCCGGCTCCACGTCGACCGCCCCCGCGACCCCCGACCCCCCGCTCGAGCCCGGACCCGCAGAGACCGTACCCGAGACCCCTGGCCCCTGAGCCCACACCTGACCTACACCGTCCCCTTGTTGCCCCCCCTCTCCCAGTGAGTGGAGAAGTGCTTGTAGTGTGTGAACCAATGTAGTGGATTGCAAAGAGGTACGTAACTCACCGGCCAAGCCCCCCGTCCGACTAACGTTCGGGGCTGCATCGACAATCGCTGTCCGCCTTGGATGAGGAACATCCGTGAACGTCCCGCCAACCGGGGAGTCCACCCGGTGCCCAGCCAGCACAGAGGGAGAACGACTCCGAGACCTGTAACGAGGAGAAGAAGTCCTGGGTAGGGAGCACCGACCATCTGCTACCCTCCCGTCCCGCCCCAGGGAGCGCCTGCCATCCGACCAAGCCTCCCGCTCTGTGTCCCCCCCGCTCTGCGTTCCTGAGGCCCGAACGGCCCCGCCCCGGGGACTACGACTCCTACCATCGCGGTGTGAGTTCCGCCTCTGCCGACCACGCCTGGAGGCCCTGCCCCCGTCCCCTTCTGAGCCGCCCGAGGTGGACCTGTCCCGCCTATGCCTACCCCCCGTCCCTTTGGGCCTACACGCTCTAACCGGGGAAGTGCTGGTACCGCTGGACCCTGAACTGGACCTCCCCCGCCTACCACTGCACCCCGGCAACCGCTCCCTAGAGCGAACCACCTTCTCCCCGCCCCCAGTACCGCCCCCCATACCTACTGAACAAAGCCTAGCCCGACCCCCCTTCCTGACCCCCACCTGAGGAACAGACCCACCCGCCCTCAAGGACTCTGACTGCCCCATAGGCCCAGACCTAACTCCCCTTCCGGCCGAGGACCCCCTATTGCCCCCAGCTACCCCCAGGGACCCCTCCGGAGACCCCAACCCCTCTCTCCCTCTGTAGTCCCTGCGCTAGCCTGAGCCCCCCAGTAATCACCTTCCCCCCCCCTGCCCTTCCTCATGTTCCGGCCTGCGCCCGCCACCCCCATTAGCCCCACTACCACTGGGCAAGGAACATCCCTCCCCATACACGCCAAGGGGGCCCTTGGCAGAGCCCCCTGCACTTGCCTGGTGATCCAGCAGCCTCCGTGTCGGCCCCATGTCTCCGGCCTTGGCAGCAGCAGTCCCGGACGGAGGGGGCGCCCTCCTGGGCCGCGACCCCACGCCGACCGTCACTCCAGAGGGCCCGGCCGACGCCGCTACCCCCGATCCAGGTGCGGCCCCCCTCGACCCGAGGGCCAGACCGTCACGGTCCCGGGCAGCCGCCCGTCGCTCCGCACGTCCCCGCGGCCCAGGCAGCACGGCGGGAGGCGGGGCCTCGACCGCATGGCCACCGGGCCCGTTGCGTCCTCCTGCCGCCGACTCGCCAGCAGCACCATCTTCACCAGGCCCCATGCCTGGGCTCAGCCTCCGCGGCGGCCTCCTGGCACGAACCGGACGGTCCCGTTCGCCCTCCTGGGCCGTCATCCCCGCCAGGGCCGGACCAAGTTGGGCCCGCAGCCATCCAGCTCCACGACCCTGCGCCGCCGACCGGATCACCTCCAGCATCTTCTCCACCTCATCCATGGCCCTGCAGAAGGAGAAAAAAGAGACCCCACCAGACCAAATAGGTGCCCACAGAAGTGCACACAAACTCGGTCAGGTAGGAGATTAAAAGTGAATTAACACAAAATGGCTGCCTATTTAAATATCCCATACCCTTTACCCATAACCCCATACTTACTTTCCTCCTCCTATGCCCGCCTCCTAACTCCTGTCAAGGCCCTTGTCCGCTTAGCTGCGCTTTGGCTACCTGGGGCTACAGTATTAGAACAAAACTCGGTATTAGAACAAAATCACACAGCATTAACCTCGAGGGTACCACTGTGGAACCTCGTTAGCATGATGCATTGGCCTCCTAGCGCTAGACAAAGCGAACAGAGCTCCATTCTGTCTTGCGAACAGAGCTCCATTCTGTCAGCAAACTGCTCCATTCTGTCAGCAAACATAGCTGACAGGTAAAGTGAA
Organism: Pelobates fuscus; assembly: GCF_036172605.1. Lineage (NCBI taxonomy): Eukaryota > Metazoa > Chordata > Amphibia > Anura > Pelobatidae > Pelobates > Pelobates fuscus. The sequence goes on from NC_086321.1 coordinate 56,352,930, forward strand.
GTTACATTTTACAGTTCATTTACATTGTGATCTGTGTGTTGGCTGTGCGATATTTGTGATTGATTTATTGGCTGTGTCTGATGGGTATTTATTTGCGATTAAAAAAATTTATGTAGGCAATTGACTGTAAGCATGAACATTTAACTCCCCTAATATGACACTAATGTATAAAATTATTATTATTATTATTATTATTATTTATAATTTTATCACATGACAGGAGGCTTCATATTTTGCATAACTTTCTTTACTTTATGCCTCCAGCAGCACAAGTCAATCAGAAAACTTTAAACCAATCAGTAACCAGCATCACATCCATATATAAAGCCCTGACAGTCACATGATTTCCTCTTTCTGTGCTGCTTCCAGCCAAGGCACAGGTCAGAGTATTATGCTCTCAAATGCTTTCCGTTTATAGTGCAATTCTAACTTGTATTTATACCTTTAAGTTCTACTGTACACTGTGTCTTTAACCCCCTGTCTGGGGCTTTAATCTGTCCCTCTACTATCCCTGCTTCCCCTCAATCTACCCTTCTCCCTGGACGGTCCGTTTCTTCCTCCACACTGCCCTGGGTTTTTCCCTTCAGGGTTCTGTTCTGTCAGGCTGCTTGCCTGAGGACCCTCGCGATTCGCGGCATTTTACCACGATTGCGCGGGACCAACCGGTTCGATTAGGGTCCAGGGGGGCGGATGGGGGGGCACGAGGGGGTGCCGACCGGTACCGTCGGGCGGCGATCGCGGCCCGCGATCGCAGACCGAGCGGCAAAATTTGTGCGCGAACGGCGGCCATCTTGGATCTCGCGATACCGCGAGATCCTCGGCGGCCATCTTAATTTCGCCAGTTCGTGATTCCCACCAACTGGCACTAGGTTTTTTAAAGGTAAAGTGTAAAATTATTGATACTGTTGGAAATAAAAGTTTTTGCCACGTAATATAAATGTGTAAAACTAAACACACTTCTCACTGCAGTTAACCCCTGCAACTCTGTGCTAAGGGCCACTGCAGGTAACTTACCATTAGAATTGTATTGTATTGGGATTGTATTGTATTGTATTGGGATTGTATTGCACCAAACCAGGAACAACTCCCATCAGGCTAAGCACACTTCTCACTGCAGTTAACCCCTGCAACTCTGTGCTCAGGGGCCACTGCAGGTAACTTACCATTGGGATTGTATAGCACCAAACCAAGAACAACTCCCATCAGGCTCAGGCTGCACTGCCCAATTGGATGATCACTCACATAAGGCAATGATGATTGGTCCACACGGGTGGAAACACTGAAGAACTATCCAGAAACCATTACAAACAAACAAACAACAAATTTGTTTACAAAGGGTGACCACCACGCCCAATCAGGCGCTTATGACGAAGTACGCACAATCCATAGTGGCGCAATTTCCACAAAATTCCATACACAAGGATGACTCCTTACAAAAGCGTACTGAGGTCTTCGATACCTCCCATTACCGGGCTTACGTCCCGACCATTACCGGGCTCCGTCCCAACATTAATGACCGTTCACCCCGGTCGATAGGAGGGTGACCCCTCTACAGACCACTAGTCAAATTCCTAGTGGTACTGAGTACATGGTACCTGCGTATCCCCCAGTTGTACGTGGAAGCCACTGTGTAGCTACATACGCACTGACGTATACGCTGTCTCCCCACAGACGGGAAAAATCATGCTACCATTGTGACAGACACTCCTCCATCATCAGCGGTGGATTTCCAGGCCATGATCACTGCCGCGGGGTCGGCTTCGGGGAAAAGGCTTTAGCCAAAAGGATGACGCAGACACCGCCGGAGATGGTGGACACCACGCCTCCGTCAAGAACAGAGGATAAGGAACCTACACAACTTAGGCCGGAGACAGGGGCGTCCAAACACCAATGGAAGAGCTTCAACACAACCCTTCCAAGAGGTGAAGGGAATATATTGAGGAAGCGGAGCCACCAGTCCAAGGCCTGGACCGCTCCCCTCCACAAGACCCTCATCAGGGGATGAGGAACCATTATCCCCACTGTCATTAGAAATCATAGACGAATGGAGGGCAGAGGACTCGCCCTTGGAGGAGGAGGACTGGCAAGACATACCTCAGGAAGTCGGAGAACCCAGCCAAGAACCGGAATGGCTAAGGACATATAGATATTGGGGTCTAATCCCCAAGCCCTACGACGGGCTGATAACCACGGAGTACGATCTGTTACTGTATGCCAGACCGGAACACAATGGATACATGTATGTCGACAGCACCAAGAAGGAGAGCTCACGGTGCTGCCAAAGCTCCACAGTACTATATCCAATAAGGGTGACCCCTTGGATAATTTGGAGACTACCATACCTCCCCATCCACGGGCTTACGTCCCGACACTTCTGACCGTTCATCCCGGTCCTATTGAGGGCGACCCCCTCCTCATCCCACTCACAGGAAATCTCTAAGTGGTACTGATGGAAACAATTCTGGGTGAACCCCAGTTGTACGTGGAGACCCACTAGTGGCAATAAGTGTATTACCGTACCTGACACCTGTTTCAGTACCCCACAGACCGGAAGAGGGTCCCAACATGCCATAAGAGACATACATACAGGGGTGACCCCCTATGCTGGGTGACCCCAGGCTAGTCTTACTACGGTGCTAGTGGCATAGGTACGAAGGGGTGATCCCCCGCGCCCTTGTCTAGGGCTTCTACCTTCAGAGTATGCTCTGGCATTGCATGCACAGACCAGGGCACACTACATGCATGTGTTCCGACACCTCTATGTTTCAATTGGAGGATCCGTACGCCCTTCCCTTAACCGAGAAGGAGAACTCACTATACGCCAAACTCCACAATTCTAGGACATATAAGGATGAACCATTAGATTATACATAGGGAGGCTTTCACGTCTCCCATACCTGGGTACGGCCCGGTCCTACTGAGGGTGTCCTCATTCTCAGACCACTACCCAGATCCTGCGAAAGTGGTACCGATTAATCGAAATGCTGGGTGACCCGGTTATACACAGAGGCACACTGAGTGGCAATAAGCGTACTGTCGTACGATCCCGACTCCACAGACCGAAAGGGTGTGAACCAACAGGTCGGATTTCCCTTAATTCACCGACCGATTTCCAGGTGAGGATTATAGCCGCCAGGAAAGCTCCGGGGAAGAAGTCCTCTCCAAGAGGCTGGCTAACAAGTCGGGCACCTTACAACCTAAAAACAATTGGAAGGGCCCAACGCGGCTTCCCCAAAGGGGAAAGAGAACACCCCAACTTAGCGGAACCGTCTCTCAGAACGTCCTGCACATTGAACATCTCAGACTCCAGCATCAGGGGATGAGGACTCCATTCCCCCCCTTCTCTGGAGATCATAAGAGAATGGAGAGTCTCCATCGGAAGAGGAAAAGTGACAGAACCCACTAGCAAGAAAAGTGTTCCTTTGGCACACTGGACAACCTTGGTTGACTCGCGTACCACCAGACACCCAGGATCATCCGAAAGGGGTTTGCCGGAGCACCGGGCACACCTTGCCAACCTCCAGCTTCGGGGAAAAGAAGTACGAAACAAGCTCAGGATGGAATGCCCATGTCATCTAGGAACGAACAAGATAGTTCTCAACAGGGAGCTCGGTGTCACTGCCACTACGGGGATATCTATTTCTATGTAAAGGAGTAAAGAAGAAGACAGGAGACTCTCACCCAGTCATCAACATAGGCCAACCCAGTGGTTTTGGGACGTACAGACATCTCAAGAAGGAAGGTATATATCTATTTGGAGACCTACTCCTCGAAAGGGTTTTGCAAGGTTAGATTTGAAAGGACACTTACCTATTGGTTCATATAGTACCTCAAGAAGTTTTGGAAGCTGGTCAGGATGCACTGAAGAGCAAAGGGCATCCGCTGTAGCATACCTAGATGACTTGCTGACCCTTTGCAAGCCCAATTCCTAGCTACGTATACAAACGAGATTTGTTGTTACAGTTTCTGGAATTGTTGGGATTCATAGTGAACAGAGAGGAGTTGGTTTGATTCCAGTTCCGAGTAACTACGTACCTCTACTTCGGAATAGATTCCATCCTGGACGGATTGCACCTTTCCCACATCAGCGATAGCGACTTTTCGTAAGGAAATTCGACGGATATGGCGGAAAGGCTCCATAGTACCTTGACTATTTCCCAGGACCACTTCACTACCGGGCCAGACATTGACTGAAAGCTCACTGCCTGAGATCCGGGCACACCTATGAAATTGGGATCAGAATGGCAAGGACTTCGATAGTACTCATTACAGAGGTAAAGGAGCTAAGCGTGACACCTAGAATGATTGTCTTTAATTGGGATCATCCTCTGCCTCTTTAGTTTTAACTTGCCTTCGGACAGATCAAAAGGGAGAACATCATCGATTGATAATGCAGGAGCGGCTAGAGTTGGTGGATTGGTGTCTTCCAAGGGAGACTGGTATGTCAAGGGACTATCGCAACCAACTAGAGTCATGGGACTCATGGACAACAGGTATTCCCCCGAAATAACTTATCCACATGGAACACTTGGAATTCACTGGGGTATGGAAAGGGACTACGATCCTTTTATTACCCCTATCTACCTCGATGTTGAATCTTTATCATAATTTCCACGTCGGGCCGATCGGAACGATCCGACCGCTCCATTAACGGGATACGTTCCGTTATTTCGACAGCGCATAGTACGATTCACGACACTCCGGTCGATCAAGAGCCTTTGATAGGCCGTTTTTCCGCGGGGTAGCATACGGTCCAGAACCATGAGTTAAAGTATCACTGTTGTGAGACTTTGATTGGGTTTTTCGGAACTAGTCAGATAACACGAACCTATCCCTCCGTCAGCCGTCAGCCATAATCACGTTACGTTAGATTTTTTTCGTCGGGTATCAGATATTCTGGAGTTCGACGTAAATGGTTTTTCGGTATCACCAGAAGGAAGGACCTCTATGGTGTCTCGTAGAACGAAATCCTTTTTGCGTCTGTATTTTACCCTGTTCCCGGCGGTTTCCCAGTCTTTGTGTAGTTATAGAGGTGTTTTGTTATATGGAGATCCCGACAACACTTAGATTGACACATTAAAGACATCTGCTGGGCTTATACCAACCATACAAGCCAGTTACCATGAACACTCCGTCTAGATGGGTTCACTGGTTGTTATCGTTAACGGGGGTGGAGACGTGCTTTGGGTACTCATTCGGTACGAGGCACGGCTGCTTCTCAGGCCTTCACGGGCGGCCTCTCTATTTTTTTTTACATCGGCGAATTGGACACGGCGAGACAACTTCTGTATATTTATTTTCGTCAACCACACACGCATCCTTTTCGCTCATACCACAGCTTTAAAAATGCAAAATATGAAGCCTCCTTTCATGTGATAAAATTGTAGATTATGCTAACGTAGTGTACCTATAATCTTAATTTTAATAATGACAGGAGGCGAGTATTTTCCCTCCCTGTTTCCCCCCCCTATACCCTGGGACATTCTAATTTTCTGGTTGTCATTTTCACAGTCTAATTATAAGATTTTGGATATTTCAGTATATTTATGGGATGCTTATCTGGTTGACGGGTGTTACAGCCGTGGCGATTATTAAAGTATACTACGGTTGTTTAATGTTTCAATATATTAACGCAATATAAATATAGATACATATAATACTGGATTTAATGTGGACATCAGTTGGGTTCCATCACCTTTCACGTCTTTCTGTTCTTTTCAGATTAACCATCATAAAGATAAAGATCAAGATAAAGCTGGAAGGTTTCAAGTCGTGTTCCAAGTTATGTTCTACACGTTACTCAAGACTGTTATTCGAATTCCCTGACGCTATAATGGACTGTTTTCGCATCAAAGAAAGAGGAAATCATGTGACTGTCAGGGCTTTATATATGGATGTGATGCCTGTTACTGATTGGTTTAAAGTTTTCTGATTGACTTGTGCTGCTGGAGGCATAAAGTAAAGAAAGTTATGCAAAATATGAAGCCTCCTGTCATTATTAAAATTAAGATTATAGGTACACTACGTTAGCATAATCTACAATTCTGTTTTTATTGCGTTTTTTTCATTCAAAATATAGTTGTACAGACAGGAAATTGGTGACATTCAAGGCATCTCAGTCGGACCATTTTGTATTTTACATGTCACACTTAAATTGTTATATTGTTATGGTCATAGTGTGTCTGATGGCTTTGCTTATCTGGTTTGTTCTTAGGCGTGTGTGGTTGCAGTCTTGTAGCCAGGGTGTTTTCCTGTGTCTCCGTTTAGGTGTTGTCGGTGTTCTATACTTTTCTTGTAAGCAGTGTGTGTGACAACCATACTGTATAAATACATCTAAACATAAAAACATATATTTAAACATAAGTCTAAAAATATAGACAAACGATTATAACCATTGGTCTCAGGGCTGATTCGTGGTTCAGTTGGGGGTTCTGATATATGTCAGGGGGCTAGGTGATCTATCGCAGGGTGGTTATTATGAACAGGTGGGGATTATTTGGCAGGCGGCTGGGTGTTATGACCAGGTGAGGGGTATAACACAGAGTAGGTTTTATGACAAGATCTGTGGTATAAGGCCATAGGAGGGGGAAATGTGGGTGAGTGTACAAGTGCTGTATATAATGTAGTGAACTCACCATTAAGGAGGATGCAGGCACAGCCGAGGCTGTCTTCTGTGTTGCGGGCAGGCTCCCAGCAGCTCCACTCCCATAGTGATCCGGTCTCAGGGTGTCTATGCACTTCCTGGGTCAGTAGTCACAGTGCATGGGCAGCAGGTGATTGGGGGGGTCTGTCAATGGGATAGTCCTATAGCCTGGTGGTCCAATGCTGGCTATGTGTGTATGATTGCAGCCAGCACTGGATTCCCTTCTGTATTGCAGCCATCTTGATTGCAGCCAGCTTCTGATGACTCCCTTCTGGTCCAATTGTGAATCGCACTGTGTGCCGCCCTACTGACACACACCATAAGAAGTTCTCCCATGCATTTCTGGCACTCAGTGAGTCAGAGTGCAGTCAGGGAATCCCCTCAGCTGAGCTCTGACTCACTAATTCAGCACCAGAGCTGCAGGGGACAGCTTCTTATAGAGTGTGTAAACACACAGTGCTATTTACCAATGGACCACCAGGGGTAAAATTCTTAAAATACCTTATCCTGATGATCAGGGCTGTCAGCCCGGCCCCAGGTGCCGCAACCCACCGGGAAATTTCCCGGTATCCCGGTGGGCCAGTCCGGCCCTGCTAGACATACACAATGTCAGATGCACACACACCTTCCCAGGCCCCCATATCCTGCACACGTAGAGCATTATCCTTGACATTGTCAGTGCAAATTCAATCAACTTTGGGTGAAAATCAAAAAAATAGCCTATTCTTAAAGGGACACTATAGTCACCAGAACAACTATAGTTTAATGTAGTTGTTCTGATGATAGTCCCTGCAGGCTTTTCGCTGTAAACACTGACATTTTAGCGAAATGGCAGTGTGACAAAACTATTTACTTTATTCTCCTAGTTACTTTCCCTGCGTTCAGTAGATAGATCTAATGAGCACCGACTACCACCCTAGCTCATTAACTTCAAATAAACCACAAGCTAAAGTGCCCTCTCTGTGTGGCCACCGTTTGTATAACACATGCTGGAGAAAACGGCGGCCATCTTGTTGCACGAAAGCAGGCAGTGGGACTTGGTCCTTGAGTGTCTGAAACTCTAAGTAAGGTACTCAACCTCATGAACACTGGAAAATTCACATGAACGCCTGCTTCTTTCCACGACAAGCCAGGAGAGCGCTGTTCGGTAGGATTGTTCACACGAACAAGGCAAACAATCGCTACCTATGAACCAGGGGAACAATTCATCTTATTGTTCGTTTTGGTACTTCCGTAATTGACCGTCCGCTATCATTGATTCTATGGAACTAATTAGGGCAGGCGCCACGTGTACGGTCTGTCAAACCTTTACCCCGGTGGCGATTCGGCTGTGTTCGTGGGGTCTGAGCGCTATTTGGACAACTTGGGCGCTCAGATCCAGGCTATCCGGGGGTATAAATTTTTTGGGGGTTCCTCTATGTATTATGTGTATTTTTTATATTTTATGTTTTATGATTTGAAACTCTAGTGCTTGCGAGATAATTAATTTAAGCAAAGTACACTAAATTATCTCCCAGACAAAGAGACTCTGGAGCATGTTGTAGGAGTGTTATGCTATGTCCTTGCTTGAGACCCCATTTTGGGGGTCTGTGTATAAAAGTGGGCCATCTGGCCATAATAAAACATTCCTGCTGTACCCTCGACTGATGTTTGGGTATGCGAACGACGAACTGCTGGATTTTTTTCTCACGACTAACTTGGATTTCGGGAAAGTACGAATCAGCGTACTATGCGAATGGGCTATAATGACTAAGTCCCTAGCATTTCTGGAGTATACGAACGAACGGAGTATACAAAATACAAGCGTTTGTTACAGCCAGTGTTTACATGGCTCCCTAGGGACACTTCCTCCTCTGAGGGTCACTAGAGGTGCTTCCTAGGTCAGTGCTGCACAGTGCGCAGCACTGACGTTCAGCATCTCCACGCTCTGCATGGAGACACTAAACATTCCCAATCTCTATGAGGAGATTGGTCAGGGTGTTGTTCGGCTCCACCCCCAGCCTCCTTGCCTGAGATCATCAATCTTGATGATCTCAGCCAATCCAATGCACGGTGCTGGAAATAAGGTGAGTTTTCTAGTTGAGAGGGGGAGGGCAAGGGGGAGAGAACTTGAATGTTTTCTTACCACTATAGGGTCAGGAATACACATTTGTGCTCCTGACCCTATAGTGTTCCTTTGAAAGGATTTGCTTGTATTAATGTGTAAGTATAATTCCTGAATTATCTCTGCAGCTGCTGATGGGGTGAGTGGTGGGAGTGCTCATACCATACGTACATTCAGAATCATTCAACTGTCCTAACTTATAGATAATATTAAATAACATTTCGTGTATGGTCCAGTCAGAAATGCCAGAGAAGACATTGCCCACTAAGTGCCGGTGGCTAACCATTGCACCCCAGGTGTTCCTTAATTAGAATTTTACACATCACTCTCAGGCAGTCTTAATATAGCTGAACATCATGAGAAATGTAATTCAGAAATATCTTGGGTACCAAGGTCCGTCATCGCTGCACTAGGCTAAAGAGGCAGCTCGTTGCAGCATTAAACCGTTTTCATTCTATACTAGATTTAATTAACTCATGCGATAAACTACGACAACAAACTGACAAATGAAAAGTTCTGCTCTATCAAAGTGGAACAAATTGCCCTACTTGATACAGATCCCTTTAATCTCCAAAGCAATAATTTGTTTCTTATTAATTCCAAGTAGACATTTGCTGTAACTGGCTATTGAACAGTTAGTAGAAAGTAATGATTTTTGGCCACTACTGACCTGAACTGCATTTCAAACCCAACTATCAAGCTTTGATATGCTCCATTGCTTGCCGATTCTCTCCGCAGAACCTGTTTTGTGTTTTTTTTCCCCAGACACGTATCTCTCACACCATTTGTCTCCGATGGGTAATTAGATGTAAATAAATAGAAATCCTAGGTGCTAAGGCAGCAGTCAAACACCCTGTATCATCTTAATATATAGAACACTTTTGGCATTTTCTCTATAACCGTTCCATTACATATTAAATCCTACAAAATCCTTTCTATCACATTTTTCTCCCAATTCTTTTTTGTTGTTGTATTATTTTCAGGAAAATGCATTTTACAGGTCTTTTGTAGACCGTATTTAGCTTTGTATTGTAATGGAGATTACATGTAGAAGAAACCATTACTTGTTATATTTCACAGCAGGGGTTTCATAGATATTTAAATAAATTCACATATAAACGTAAAATAGCCATTAAAGGAAATCTGCTTTTTTTGCCCCTTTTTTTGTCCTGTAGCTTTTTTACAAATCTATTTAAATGGATAAAATCTCATCACGTTGATGGTCCATGTATGCGCTCTTAACATAAAATATTTGGCTACGTGGTGAACATTAAGCTTCGCAGGAATATTTATTACCACTGTGTGTCTGGTCCACGCAGATTAAGCAACATTTTTTTTCCCACGTATAACTTGCTGTCAATACGTATAAAACAAAACTAGCATTAAATAATATTGGTTATTTTTGATTGTCATGGAGATTATTTTTAAAGTTATTTAGGTGCCCCCGTTACATCTTTGTAACCGCATTGAAAATGTTTCGCTGTATTTCTGATTGCAACATTTCTATAGGGAATCATAAATATTGATTATACAGTAAAAGAATGGATGAAAAAGCAGAAGAGACAGCGATCTGGGTACCAAGGGAATTTACTCAATTTTTCTCAATAGCTGCGGTCTATAAAAATAGGAGATTTTGCAAATTGTTTCTCGCCTTGACTTTTTAAGTATTTAATACCGTTGCTATTCAACGGACTTGTATATTCCTAGGATCAAAACTGCGTAAAATGTAATTACAATAAAAATTAATACAGTCTGCAAGGGGCCAGTTTAACCACTTGCTCTACTGTATGCTGTAATTAAGATTCATTAGTGGTTCAATAGCTGTTTATAAACCAATCAAGTTAGTAAGACGGTTGCAGCCCCAACAACACGAGATTAAAGACACAAATAAAAACTAGCAATCAATGTTCATATTGCATTGTCTGACTCAAGTGTGAAGAAGTGCAATTGTCTGGGGAATCGTAGAGAAACAGAGATATTCTCTTTTAGGTGAGGCTATCTTTTAAATTAGTTTGAAGATATAAAACATACAATTGCATAACTGTAAAAATCAAATAGAACATTATATAAATATTTATTTTCTTAGTTGTATATTGTGCTGAATATGCCATATTTTTATTTTAATACTTTCACGATTGATCCTGTATGTCGTAATTGCCCAACATCCGTTTTAGCGTGTAATATGTGAAATGTGGTATGTCTGCCTGGAAAATACGCTCCTTTTACACCCAGAATTATTATTTAACATTCCAGCTGGTTCATCCTCCATTTCTGACCACAATAGTGGGACTTGCTGATGATCTAACTGTCCTTCTAAGTAGATCATCCAGGAACACAACAAAGTCAGACTAACTAAGGTTACGAAAATATAAACTTGATAATCAGGAAAGGTTGGGATAGATTGTTAGTTTGGAGATCAGCAGCAGATAGAAAATGGCAAAAAATGGAATTAGCCAAAAACAGGAAGTAACAAAGGTCAGGGCAGGAGAAGGTAGACACATTGTGTAGAAACTTTTAGAATATTTTTAGTACTGAAGTATATTGTAGCTCTTTTAGAATGCTGAAGTTTGAAACATTTATCTACTCTGGTTGTGCTCATATAAAGGCCAAAGACAACTGTGATGAAATCTCTGATGAAAAAATTGCAGAGATTATTTAACATAAGCATGTTTAATATACAGGCGTATATAGGATCATCCTTGCAGTCACACGACTCATTAATAGTTTGCTTCTCACTTTTATCCCGGCACAGGAGCGTTTAGAGTTGATTGTCTAAGGCCGGGATGCCCATTTTTGAAAAAGTTAGATGGAATGTTAAAGGGTGTGTTACATACAACCCAAATGTCCCTATTCTGGATACACTGTCCCTATTTTGGCCCCAAATCCATCTGTTCCTATTTTCTGTCCTAATGTCCCTCTTTTCTAGGAGCTTCATATTGTAGGTGTGTATACCAGAATTTCACAGCAATACTACTCCCAGTAATGTGTCTTTAAACTACAATAAATGTGTTTAGAAATCAGTCTGTGTAAATAAGATGCATTGTTCTTGTTCTAAATTACATTTTAGATGCATAAATTGTTGTTAGTAATTTACCTAAACCTTCTCAGAACAGTCATTCCCAACTCACACCCCTAAAGTTGTTGTCTCCCTCTTTGTACATTTGCACTCGTGGGAGGCCTTGCGTTGGGCAACTTTTCTCAAATTATTTTTAGCTATAGCTGCAATATTTATTGTTTGCTTATGATTCCTTATGCTCCACGGCAGTCAGGAGTCTTCTCGGCTTAGCTGAAGGGACTATGAGACTTGGTCTTAGAAGCCAGGTTCTCCTTTCAGGAATAACAACAGCGCCTATATTTGTCAGGTATATATAAAGAGACCACAATTTGTTAATTAAAAAACAAAACAAAACAAAAAACCTTAAAATAAACCTAAAGTCTTTGTCCTGATTAAAAAAAATACTATACAATAAAATAATGAATTTATATAATTTGTAATGTTACTAATGTATCTGGCCTGCATTTCCCTTGGTGCTTTTGCCACAAAATGTATTACAAAGCTGTCACCTCCTCTTAATAAATAAGAATCTCGTTCTTAATATCGCTCTTTGTTCACTGTGCTGCTCAGCTCCTGTAAACAAACTGCCAATTAAAGTACAAGGCCAGCGATAATGAAAAAAAAACCCTCAATAGAAAAGTCACTATGTTTTAATGGGCAAACTACCGCCTTATCTAGGGAACAATTTATTGGGTAAATTCCATGTGTCCATCACCCTTGGGATTGGTGTCCTTTCTTTACTCCTTGGTTGTTACTTTGTCAAGTTCTTTTTAGAATTCACGGGAGGCTCAGAGGTGAAGGCTCTGACTCAATTTATAGGGTGACATGTTTGATCTCGCTCCCTTTATCAGTAAGTGATTCTGGCAATGATATGCATTGGAATTAATTACTGCGCCTGCCAGCTATACAGCCTGTTCCTGCCACTGATAATAGATCAGTTTGCAGGAGTTTGTTAAAGGGGATAGTCATGTCACATTCTGTTTGTTTTTACACACAAGGTGTCAGCTCGGAGCAGGGCACTCACGTTTCACGGAGCAGCACGCACAGGCTAAGGAGATTGTAGAAGAGTTTGACTAATTTCAGGGAGTCATAAAAGAGATTTATTAAAATATAATATAAAAAGAAATGTGCTCAGTTCCTATATATAGTTTAACTCTCTATACTTTTTCCTTTGATGGGTATAATGTAAATCTTGAAAAAGAAAATATATATTTTTTTTAGGAACTATAAGGTGCTTTTCTCAGGAATGTGCTAGATGGGTTGTGACCATCACTTTTAGACAAGAGTGACATTTCACAGAAGTGACAAAAGTCTTTCATATTCAAGAGAGGAGGCTTGAAAGAAGGATGGGGCCACAAGGTGAGTAAAAATGGGTGGGTGCACCAGATGAGAAGAACTGTATGGGGGCACATGCTGAGAAAAATTGAGGGGCCAAAAGGTGAGAGGAATTAGGGAGACTCGAGGTGAGTGAAATTGAGTGGGGGCCAAGGTAAGAGGAATTGGACAAGAGGCACAACTAGGGCGGCACAAGTGGGACATTGCAGTGTTGAAGAGGTACAAGTGTGGGGATATATCCTTGACATATATATATAAAATTATGCCTTGACTTTATGATATTTATATATAGATAGATATTACAGTCGATGAGGGACCCAAGGCATCATTTTGCTTGGGCACCCAGACTGTTGAAAGTCCACCCCTTAGTTCAAAATCATTTATAAATCAAAGTTCATTTGGGAACATTCTCTCAGTCAGCTATTTTGGCCTCTTTTCATGCCAGTTGGCCTTTACATTCTTTGTTAATATACATGATAGAGATATCTGCTATTTAACTGTATTCTTTGTTGATTTGGTTACCTCACATGATGCACACAGACAAGTCAATGGCTGGCTGACAGCAGCAATGTCAAGCAAACAATTTAGGGTTGCCAGCTCCATAATGTTTCTTCGTCAAAATATTGTTGGATAAACTTTTCAAATTATTTAAAGGGACACTATAGTCACCTGAACAACTTTAGCTTTAATGAAGCAGTTTTGGTGTATAGAACATGCCCCTGCGGCTTCACTGCTCAATCCTCTGCCATTTAGGAGTTAAATCCCTTTGTTTATGAACCCTAGTCACACCTCCCTGCATGTGACTTGCACAGCCTTCCATAAACACTTCCTGTAAAGAGAGCCCTATTTAGGCTTTCTTTATTGCAAGTTCTGTTTAATTAAGATTTTCTTATCCCCTGCTATGTTAATAGCTTGCTAGACCCTGCAAGAGCCTCCTGTATGTGATTAAAGTTCAATTTAGAGATTGAGATACAATTATTTAAGGTAAATTACATCTGTTTGAAAGTGAAACCAGTTTTTTTTCATGCAGGCTCAGTCAATCATAGCCAGGGGAGGTGTGGCTAGGGCTGCATAAACAGAAACAAAGTGAATTGAGCAGTGAAATTGTAGGGGAATGCTCTATACACTAAAACTGCTTCATTTAGCTAAAGTAATTTAGGTGACTATAGTGTTCCTTTAATATTTATTTATTTATTTAAATTCTTTATTTTTGTAGTGCTTAGAATAACATATACGCTTATATCGCCACAACAACAGACATAAGCCAATAGAGTATTACAATATATTCAGTAACATGGCAAGCATTTACAGCACATTTTTAAAAGGTCAAATTTGGTCGGGCTGTCTGTAACATAAGTGACCTCCATGCTGGGAACTACAGGGAGGAAAAATAGACAGTCTGAGTTATCATATGAGCTTTCAAAGATTATACATGGGTGAGGTCTACATGGTGCCTCTAGGGCTGAGTAAGTATATGGGCATCGTTTTAACAATGAAATTGCCAGGTGCCTTAATCTTAACACATATTTTGTTAACGGTCAAGAGAAAACTATAAAACTGAGTAAAACTTAGTGTGGAGAGAAGGCAGCTTGGGTACTACAGCGCATGGGATTGTCTAGTTATCTCTTCTGGTTAGTTACGGTCCCTGCGGTGTCGTTTTTTTCACGTTGTTTACAGTTGTTGTACTGGACGTTTCAGTAGAATGTGGTTGTGTGAGAAAGGCTAGCAGTGCAAGTGATGTGCATATAGTGAGTGATTTACAATTAGCCTTTCACAGCCTAAGTATGTTGCTTCCTTTATGTGTTTTAAGGACCGGCCGGTGTAGGCTCTACTGACCTAGCTATAGTGGTGGAGGTCTCGTAGGTGGAGGGGGGGAATAGAGACTTGGGTCTGTGGTCCGTGTCAAAACAATCTTTGTTAAAGGCATTATATTTGCCCTCCAGGCCTGTTGTTATCTGCCGGTTGAGGTTGGCAGACTCGGTTTCTGTGTGTGCCCCTTACTACAGTGGATTGGGGGGAGGAGGGGTGGTGTGTGTCGGGATCGTGCCCTTCTATGTCTCATCTGGGGGGGGTTGGTGATTGGTCGGTGGAACCCGATTGAGCTCTTATAGTGGTGGACAATAGAGATAGACATAACAGTAACATAACAAAAGCATAATAAATCATAAGAATGAGAACTTGAGTTCTTGCGGAGGCTTGAGGTGCACTTTGAAGGTAGGTGAAACAGCTAGAGTCACGTTTGCAGCTTGTCTGTCTCCGGTTGTTTTCAGGTGTCTGGGCTAGCTTCCCTGCCAGATCTTGGGAAAAAAGGTTTGACCGTTGCGGGGTCCCATACCCTGCTGTGTGCAGCGTCCGCCGGGCCAGTCTGTGCCTCTGCCAGTCCCAATGTGGCAAAGAATTTGGGTGCTACCGCTAGAGAGGTGAGTGATTGTGTTGTCCCGTTGTGAGTCACTTGTAGGGTCACATTATTAACCCTTAATAGGGAACACATGGGATGGGCGGCTGCATTGTAACAAGGCTGAGTAATACAAAAATTGGATACAAATGCAGAAAGAAAAGTCCTGCGCTCAACTCCCATCACTACTGGGCGGCTGCAATGACTACAGTACACAGGGATACATAGGGATAAAGGAGAGAGCGCAGGTAACATGTTTTTCTTTGGTTTTTACTATGTATTGGGGCTGATGTGTACTGTAGTCATTGCAGCCACCCAGTAGCGATGGGAGTTGAGCGCAGGACTTTTCATTCTGCATTTGTATACAATTTTTGTATTACTCAGCCTTGTTACAATGCAGCCGCCCATCCCATGTGTTCCCTATTAAGGGTTAATAATGTATAGGGGTGTATATAAAAAATACCCCTTTCTGTCTCATTAGAGATTTTTGCCAGAGGCTCAAGGAAGCAAGGTGAATGGTTAGAGTTAGGACCCACCTAGGGGGGTCTGCCTTGATGTTGGCAGGTGGGCTCATCCTCTCATGGCCATTGGAGGTAACTAAAAGACCTCCATTTGTTTAAAAATACATAGGGATAAAGGAGAGAGCACAGGTAACATGTTTTTCTTTGGTTTTTACTATGTATTGGGGCTGATGTGTACTGTAGTCATTGCAGCCGCCCAGTAGTGATGGGAGTTGAGCGCAGGACTTTTCTTTCTACATTTGTCTTCCGTGGAGGTGGCTGCTGGTACTCCGCGGATTTTAATATTGTGCCGTCTGTGCCGGTCCTCCATAGCTGTCAGTTGTAATGACAGTGTTTGATGTGCTTGTGTAAGCTCTTGAACTGTGGCTTGCACATTAGTTAGCCCCACTTGTAAGTCAGATATGTCTTCTTCGTTAGCTCTCACTCTATCGGTGCTATTCTGTATGTCTGAGCGGAGAACAGCTAACTCAGCCGCGAGTATTTTATGGAAGTCATGCAACAGGAGTTTAAGGTCATGTTTGGTTGCTGGGGTCACGGTTTCTGGGGTCTCTGTGGGAGTGGGTGTCCCTGAGTGGAGGTCGGCCAGCTCACCTTGTTGGCTGTGTTCGCCTGTGGCTTCTGGGGCCTTGGTTCGAGTATTCCCTGTGAGTGCCATCTTGGGCCATGTTTGTTGTTTTAGCTTTGCTTGGATGTCGTGGTGCTTCGTCTGGGTGTTATTTTTCTGTGAGCGCTGTCCCCTTGCTGGCATTTGTGCTGGGGCTTCTGTTTGCGTTGGTGGGTAGAAGTCTGAGTCGTCCGCTCCGTAGGCCCCGTATAGCAGCGATTCCCAGTCTGGCTGCGTGCGTGTGGTGTAGGCCCCAGGCCTGCGCCTCCGCTTAGGTGTTTTAGGCGGCGCGAAGAAGGGCATCAGTCGATGCAGCAGGAGCCCCTTGTTCTTTTGAGGGGTTCATGATCCCTGGATGGTGCGGGAGTGTCGTGATTTGGAGGAGATTTGTTTAGATTATTGGGAGACGGTGGAAATGGCATTCGAACAGCTCTGCTGTTGGCTCCGCCCCCCCTTTAATATTTAATGTCATAATATAGTTATGACACACTGACCAGAGGTGAATTTCTACTAGCTTTGGCTAAATTTCCATTTGTCAATGACTAGTAAAAAGTGGATAATTTGAGCCCTGCCCTTGACCTCTATGTACCAGGATGGAGCCAATAATATTAACGCTCTTTTTAAACACCATACAAGTTAGTGTCAGGGTTAATAATACAGGTCATGGATGCCCAAACATTCCCTCCCACACAGTAATATTACCCATCCTATTCTCTTACACTATAGGTTATGGGCCAAGAGTTAATAAAGGACACAAACTCATTGGTGTTCTAGGTTTGCATGTATAATGTGTGTGTGTAAACCTGTCTTTGCTGACAAATTCACATGGCTAGTCCTTCTATTGGTGTTCAATGATGTGTGCAGCTCTGTCAACATGGTCTGTGTTTTTATTAACTCGATCGCTGCCGAGCTGTAGTCAGGCCCTGATTTATATCTAAGATGCCTGAAAGCACAAAATGATACATGTCCTGTCAGACAAAACAAAAAAAAACAGTTCTCTTTCTTTTCCCATGATGCGTTTCACAGTTTCCTTATGCAATAAAAAATAATGAAATCATCACAGCGGAAAATTGAAGAAGTGTATCAAAAGGTATCTGAAAAGTAAAGAATATCTATTGCCTAGTGACCAGTACAGGGCTAGATGTAGAACACCCAAAGACAGCTGTGTGTAATTTACTAGACATGTGCAATTCGTTTCGGTTCGAATTTAAATTCAGAAGAATTTTGGCAATTAGGACATTCGTATGCTTTCGAATGTCCGAATTGCTAAATTTCCAAAGTGCTGAAGTACCGCATTTTGGAAGTGCCAAACCAAACTGAATTGCCGAAGTGCCGAATTGCAGAAGTCAGGAATTGACGAATTGCAGAAGTGCTTCGCATTTCTGAAAAGTGGCAAAACAGGAGAGGGAGGGAATATTAAGGGAATGATGACAGGAATCTAACCCTGCCCCTAACCCTACCCCTAACCTAATCCCTAACCCCAGGTTTAGGGGTAGGTTTAGGGTTAGGAGTATGGATAGGGGTAGGGTTAGGGGAAGGGTTAGGTTTAGGGGAAGCGTAGAGTTATGGAATTGCCAAAGTACCGAATTCCCGAAGTCCCAAATTCCGGAAGTACTGAACCGAAGTGGCGAATTGCTGAAGTCCAGAATTTTGGAAGTGCCGAACCGAACCAAATTTTTTGCCCATGCACATCCCTATAATTTACATGCCCATTGACATGGATAGGAAAAATAAGGGTTCACTATAAACAGTTTTACAGCAGAGACTTAGACATGTATGTTATAGCACTGCTTGTATTGTATTGTATGTATTCACTACCTTACAATAGTGAGATTAATACAGGTTGGGTTTCATTTGACCAGCTAGTTTATGTTCTCTTGATATTTAACCTCTGTTATTAATAGTGAATCTTAATGTTAAAGGGACACTACAGGCACCCAAACCACTTCATCTCATTGAGGTGGTCCATGTGAAGTGCCTCTGTCTGTTTAACCCTGAAAATGAAACTGTTGCAGTTTCTGAGAATGACTCCATTACTAGAGAAAGGGGACACTAGATTTCTATTCCTAACACCATAGTGTCCCTTTAAGTACAGTGAGAACTAATTAGCAATGTAACTGTGCAAAACACAAATTTGCTGTGAAAATCATTGCTGAGTGACCTTAATGAACAGGTAATAATAGGAGACACAGTGCATAAATGTACATAATTCACATGGCAAGAATCTGGAATAATATCATGTCCTTTGGATTGCATCGTTGACTATACACGGAAAGCATGTTTTGTTGTGAAGAAGTTAAACAAAGTTACATGAACTGTTATTCCTTCAAATATGTGGCCAAATTGCAAACTCAGGGGTTCACTAAACAGTGAATGGAAGTAAATTAAATACTGAAATGCAAAATTCAGGCTACAAATAATCTCAAATTCATCTCCTTTTTCTATGTGGCTATTTTAACTTTTTTTAGTTTAGTTGTTGCTGTTCAGGTATTAGATCATTGTTTAGCGAATTCTGAAAACACTGAAATTTTAATTTTGAGACAAAATTGGAATTTGCAAAAACTCAATCAACACTTTACCTATTGTTCGGAATTTTCTAAATCAGCATCATTTGACTAGATTTTCCAATTAAGTTTTTAGTTCGATACTATTCAGTTTCTACTGAAAAAGCCCCCTTGTATTTAATACCCAAATAAGATTTTAATAATTAAATTAAAAAAGCAACAACATAAACTGGACTCTTTATCAGCTGTCCACCAAATGGGGAGTAATAATAGATTTCATTTTTCGATTTCATTTTATAATACTAAATACATTGTAAAATCTATAAAAACAAAACATTTCAATAAAAAAATATTTGAAAAGAATAGTTTTCTGTTTTCTTAATTGGACGCACAGAGGTGATTTTTCCGCATATAAGAGCAAACAGTTATTGTGTCACAAATGCACCATTTTTCTCAGGAAACACCAACCCCCGATATATAGAGTTAGTAATGTGATGTATATTGGGATTTCACATAGTAACTGCTAATATATTGGTTAAAAATAAATCTGAATATCAGATCTGCAACAGCAATATAACCAAAATCAATACAAAGTGTTTCTGTTTAATATTACACTAGTGTTTTTAATGATCATTTTATTTTATATGATGTGCGTTTTAATTACTGAAGCAGAGAGTGTTTGGGAAAAATCCAATATGTGCTTTTTTATGATGTCACATTTATTGAGTAAATTACCAATGAGGTGTCACTTATGTTTAACTTACTGAGCAACCATCCAATAAATGCTGCCAAATACATTCCATTCCATTTGTCTGTTAAAGCTATACATACACAAGCTTTGAATTCGGCTACAATTATAACTGCTGCACTTTTGGAATTAACAATGATATAAATCAGGTTTCCATTGCAAAAAAAAAAAAGTGATAATTTCAGAAAAAAAAAAAGCGTGTTATTTTTCTCTAACTAGTGGAACACAATTTAAAAAAAATATATATAAGATTTACATATGTTTTTGGTTTCTTGAAAATCTTAAATAAACATGTATATATGATATAAAAACTAATTCTGCAGCTGCCAGTACAGTTATGTAAAAAGTGTTAAGTTAAAATTAATATTATGTAAAAATTGACATTATGCTATTACTTCAATAAATGGATAATAGTGGTTCTTCAGAGTTCACATATTCATTTTTTCAGTTTTTATTAATATACTTGTTTGATTGGATAATCATTAAATCCCACGACGGCTGGTAATACTTC
Source organism: Pelobates fuscus (assembly GCF_036172605.1). Taxonomy (NCBI): domain Eukaryota; kingdom Metazoa; phylum Chordata; class Amphibia; order Anura; family Pelobatidae; genus Pelobates; species Pelobates fuscus. The sequence continues at coordinate 56,373,350 of NC_086321.1, forward strand.
GTAATTTAACAGATCTGGTTGTCCCATTGGCAGCCAGTGTGGTGTAACAAAGTTAATTTATAAACGTTTGTACTGAAATCTGCACTTTTTTTTAAAATTAACAGGGGGGTGGGGGGCAGGGGGGGAAGACACACTTATTATTCTCATTCAGCAAGCTTAAGTGCTTAGGTGTTTCGAGTGCTCATTTAAATAGTAATTGAGGGTTAATTCAAAGCTGAATTGCAAAAATGTTTGTCTCTTGAAAGTCTGAAGGAAATATAAATGTATACATAATGCAAACTTGTATTTAAAGTTGTATTTAAAGGGACACTATAGTCACCAGAACAACTACAGCTTATTGTATTTGTTCTGGTGAGTATAATCATTCCCTTCAGGCTTTTTACATCAAACACTGACTTTTCAAATTTCTTTTACCTCCACTGACAACTCCTCAGATGACTACTAGAGATGCTTCTTTAGGCCCTCTGCATAGAGACTCTTAACTTTCCTCATAAAAATGCATTGCCCTGTTGTGAGATAAATGCTGGTCATGAGGAAGTTAGCACTTCAAATATATAAATATTTTTCCAAATAATTTTTTCCCACCATCACAAAAGGAGGCGGAACAGTCATAGGAACTTTATAAGGACACAATGATGTGTTCACGGACATGTTACCTGCAAAAATCTGAGAAAGTTGCTCTTAGCGTTGCTATGTACCTGACATATTTCCCTTTTGCTGATCACTGGAACCCACACACAAAGTTTATAGATTTATTGCTTGTATATGCACTTAAATATAGAACAAATACATTTTTAAACACAGGATTTATGAGTATGTGCAGTCATTAACTTGTCTTTTCCTCTTTACATGAGGCATCTTTAGATGATCCCGTCGCAATTTTTTGTCAATTCGTGTCATGTGGTAAGTTTTACCATCTAGAGTAGTCACTCGGAATTTAGCAACTTCTAGTAAACTCCATGGAGGATGCTAAAATATTTGGCAACCAATGATTACCAGTCATTGATGGTTAAAAATTGTAGAATGTTGGTAATCACTAAAGATAGAGAAAGGCATTTTAGTGATGATTACTGGCTTATCGTAAAATAATTGCGACAATCATGGAAACAAGCCCACTGTCACTGTGTCTTAAGGCAGCGATGGGTAACTTTAGCGCCCCCGATATTTGTGAACTAAATTTGCCTTGAAGATCAGCCAGGGCAAATGTGGTTCACATGTGGGTTTCCTAATAATATAGCTTACATTTGGGTTTCCCAGATTAGCTATCACCTCGCTATAACAAACAGGTTGGTAAGTCTATATTTCATTGAGTGTTTATGTTTGTATCAGCTTGCATGACCTCATTATTTCCTTACATTGCCCGAATAACTCCTGCAAGTTCTGTCATCCTCTTTTAAAGAATACATCAAGAACCAATTCCAAGCAAAAAATACATTATGACTTGTGGCTACTGGTATTTTAATAAAACAAAACGTCTAATTAGAAACCATATCTAAAATTGCAGAGATTTAAAAGATAATGGTTTTGAAATGTGTCTGTTTAGATTGACTGTGTAACAATTAAACTTCTCATTCATTCATTACCTTCTCAGACCCCCATCTTTGAGAAGCGTCCCAAGGAAATGTCCACTAGGGCTTTGAGTCTACACGATTCAATTAACCTTCCAGTTGCTTTTGGAAGCATGTACTGTGGGAGACGATTCCATTAATTGCAATTCTGACACAGACAATTAAGCTTGATCAAATGAAGAGGGCATAAGGGACATTATTACCATACTGTACTAAAGACTACATGGCGTGTAAAAGTTGTTTAATTTATGGCAAGGAACAAGCTGAAAAGATTGACTTACATGCAAAGCACATTAGACATGACTAAATGTTTAGCTGCACTGTCAGGCGTGTTTTTCTAATCTGTTTGTTAGAGATTTATGTGGTGACAGTTATCGTTCGGTTATTATTTAAATGTATCATGAAATCAACTAATTATACATTAAACAACTCTATACAAATAATTAAACACACCATTTTAACCATTTAGATATGCTTAGGAGAAATGTAAATAAGTAATTCTGTCATTTTTTTTTTTTTTTTTTTATCTCCAACTTCTTCAAGGAGCTCTCTCAATACCACGAACACGACAGCTCAGTGCAGTGGGTACGACGGTTTGAAAGGACACAATTATCCTTTCAAATGGTTCGAACGGTAAAGAAAACAGGGCTCTTTCTGCACCCACAGACCAACTCCTCCTTAGGTAACTTGAAAATGAGAACTTTGCACTTCCACTTTATCAATATCAATTCTATCCAACCTGGCTAATAGTGATTGGTTGAGAATTGTGGGGGTGGAGTAACCCAGACTTTGTCTTGTCATGGATTGGTCATCTATGTTCAGAATGCAGACAATAGAATCTCCGTATGATATTTAAAGCAATGGACTGATTCACCAAGGGGTTTATTCACTTAATATCGAGTTGTGGGATGTTGATAGCTGACATGCAATATTCAAACATAAATGTCTAGTTGCACAAACTCTATAAAGGCGTTTCCTTGAATCCCTAATTTTTGGGCAGCAGATAAGAGAAAATTGGTTGAGAAAAAGAGCCAAATATAGGGACAGCTTTACTGATGTTAATCTGTATTGAACTGATTTTTAAATAAGATTTTCTACAAATCCTGATGGCTTCAGATAGCTATATGTTTTATCTCTATAACATGCCGGTCAAATTGCTATCAAATGTATAGATTAAGGAATATACAGTAAAGAGAAAGATGGTTGCGCCAAAAGAAAAAAGAAAATAAAAGTAAAAAATAGTAAAAAATGGGTAAGTTCCAGTAAATATCAGAAGAAAAAATAGATATAGTCACTAATTCTGCTGTGGGGGTATCTTCTCTTGTTGTAGTAGTTCACACCGTCTCGTGATATGGAAAACACAAGAAGAGAGGACCAATCGTGCAGAGTGTATACAATAAATGTAACAGTAGTGTAAATATATATGTCACACTCACATTTGGATGAGCTATAGCCAGCTCAGGGTTTGTAAGCATACAGCGGAATAATCCCCGCTTACAGGATGTATTGGTGCTTGTCCTCCAGGGGGTTTGTCCAATTCTCAGGAGAAGAAGGAGATAAAAACAGCAGATAGTGCTCTCTGATGATATTATAAAGTAGTGAATAAAATGAAATAAAATATACTCACAAATAAAGTGCAGGTCACACTGCACTTTAGAGATAGCGTTGGTGGTATAATCCCCACCTTAGGATAAGTAGTATAAAATGCCAGGAAAAAATAAAAAATAAAAATAGTAATAGTAATAGTGTGTAAAAATGATAGTGGTACAAATATATAACCAAAAATCATTTATTTTATAAATAACACAATATAAATAACCATTAACCTCCCTGGCAGTATTCCCGAGCGTGACTCGGGGTTAATTTTCGCCGCCAGAAGCGGTAACCCCGAGTCACGCTCGGGGTAGATAACAGAGCTGGCAGCTTCCAGCCCCCGGAGGTAAGATGTACTTACCTCTGCCGCGATCCGCTTCGGGAGGACTGCCTCACAGCCCAGGCAGCCCTCCCACGGCAAATCAGGCCCCCGGGGGCCATGTGATCGCTCTCAAAGAGCGATCACATGGCCCTCTATAGCTGCTGTGGATCTGCCAGCAGGGGGACTGTTTGAAATATCAGACAGTCCCCCTGCTGGTGGGAAGTATAAAAAAAAATAAAAGACAAGTGTAAAAATAAATTAAATATATTTTTATATATATATATATAATATATATACATATTATATATATGTAACGTCATACAAAGTGTATATTAATATTAATATAAGTATATATATTACCGGTAATTATGTGATTTGATTAATTAAAATTTGATTGACATGCCTGACAACACAGGGAGAAAGTGCAGAGAATTTAATTCGCAAGCACTATATTTGACCCTGTAACTCTCCAAGACACCATAAAACCTGTACATAGGGGGTACTGTTTTACTCAGGAGACTTCGCTGAACTCAAATATTCGTGTTTCAAACTGGTAAATTGTATTACAACGATGATATTTTAAGTAAAAGTGACTTTTTTGCATTTTTTACAAGCGAACTGCACTTTTATGGTCTATATTATTGTTGTAATATGTTTTACTGTTTTAAAACACTAATATTTGTGTTTAGTGAAGTCTCCCAAGAATAACAGTACCCCCCATGTACAGGTTTTATGGTGTTTTGGAAAGTTAGAGAGTCACATATAAGGCTTGCATTTCATTTTTTTCACATTGAAATTTGCCAGATTGGTTATGTTGCCTTTGAGAGCGTATGGTAGCCCAGGAATGAGAATTACCCCCATGATGGTATACCATTTGCAAAAGTAGACAACCCGAGGTATTGCAAGTGGGGTATGTCCAGTCTTTCTTAGTAGCCACTTAGTCACAAACACTGGCCAAATATTCGTTTTTTGCTTTTTTCACACAAAAACAAATATGAACGCTAACTTTGGCCAGTGTTTGTGACTAAGTGGCTACTAAAAAAGACTAAACATACCCCACTTTCAATACCTTGGCTTGTCTACTTTTTCAAATGGTATGCCATTATGGGGGTAATTCTCATTCCTGGGCTACCACACCGTCTCAAAGGTAACATTACCAATCTGGCAAATTTCAATTTGAAAATGGAATGTTCTATATTTGACCCTTTCCAAAACAACATAAAACCTGTTAATGGGGGGTACTGTTGTACTCGTGAGACATCGCTGATTACAAATATGTGCATTTTTTTGCAGTAAAACCTAACAGTATTATGACATTCACAGTTAAAATGTTAAATGCAAATTTAAAAAAAAATCTTATTTTCTCACATTTTTTTTACTTTTATTCATAATAAATGATGTTCCATATATGAATAGTTAATGATAGATTAAAGCCCTGTTTCTCCTGAACAAAATGATATATAATAAGTGTGGGTGCATATAATTTGAAAGAGGGGAACTACGGGTGAACAGACATATAGCGCAAATTCCAGTTTTTGTTTACGTTTTGTTTTGATCAGAACGTGCACTATTGACTCCGTCCTGAAGGGGTTAACTTCTCCTTGCGATCCAGCGATGTCTCCGCGCTGTGATTGCCGGTGAGAGCCCCGGCGGATGCCTCCATCTGACTTCCTGGTTCCGTCTCTGTGAGCCGCAGAGGCTCATGGGGGCGGAACTGGGCGGGTAATTCAAATGCAAAAAAATGGTACCGCTTTTGGTGCAAAATTCCTGACATAATCATACCGCCAGGGAGGTTAACGCGTTTCACCACTGGGGCTTTATCAAAATGGAATAACATGTAACCTGGCAATTAAAAAGTATATATAGGTACACTAGTACTTTAAAAAATGGCGCCAATCAAAATCATACATTGTCCATATTAAAAAATCTAATTTAAGATTATAATTAAAACATTAAACAGAAGTATGTATCTTTAATAGTTTATATATCCTAATCTTTTCATTAACCAGTCCTAATTAGGGGTTGGAACCTCGTTTTTTTAGCTTAACCTACCCCAAAAGATTAGGATATATAAACTATTAAAGATACATACTTCTGTTTAATGTTTTAATTATAATCTTAAATCTGATTTTTTAATATGGACAATGTATGATGAAAAAAAATTTAAAAAATAAAATAAAAAAGAAATAGAAAAAATATATGTAATGTCTAAATTATCTAAAGTCCCAGTGTGTACACACTATATATGCCACAAAAAATGACAACTAAAATGCTACTGTTCAAGATGGTCCCAAAATGGACAGCTCTCATCACTTCTGTAGAGGGGTATCCTTAGAGTGCTATATTCCTTTCTATATCATTTTATAATTATAATTTGTATAATTTTAGTATTTATTATATGTTTTTTTGTGGGCCACCTCGATACCAGCACCACCAGGAACAGGAGAGTGCCAATACATATGTATATGTTCATTTATTGCTCTACATCATTTATTTTTAATATATATTTAGGTAAATATAAGCACTCAAACCAATCTATAAGCATGATGTGTGATGTTTCAATACATTCCTGTGAAATACAGTAAATCAGTTGTATAGAAACACTGATGCCAAGTTAGAGTAGAATACAGGTAAAGTGAATGTGCTAAGTAAACCTTTTATGGTGACCTGAGGTTGCTATGGCTATTAAAGGGACACTATAGTCACCTGAACAACTTTAGCTTAATGACGCAGTTTTGGTGTATATAACATGCCCCTGCAGCCTTACTGCTCAATCCTCTGCCATTTAGGAGTTAAATCCCTTTGTTTATGAAACCTAGTCACACCTCGCTGCATGTGACTTGCACAGGCTTCCATAAACACTTCCTGTAAAGAGAGCCCTATTTAGGCTTTCTTTATGGCAAGTTCTGTTTAATTAAGATTTTCTTATCCCCTGCTATGTTAATAGCTTGCTAGAACATGCAAGAGCCTCCTGTATGTGATTAAAGTTCAATTTAGAGATTGAGATACAGTTATTGAAGGTAAATTACATCTGTTTGAAAGCTCTGTCAATCATAGCCAGGGTAGGTGTGGCTAGGGCTGCATAAACAGAAACAAAGTGATTTAACTCCTAAATGACAGTGAATTGAGCAGTGAAATTGCAGGGTAATGATCTATACACTAAAACTGCTTTATTTAGCTAAAGTAATTTAGGTGACTATAGTGTTCCTTTAATTTGAGAACGTTCATTTTTTTCATGTATGTCCAATCTACAGATCTGCAGGTCTGATCTGCACCATCTTACCCTCTGAAATAGAAACACCCAAAACTGTCCAAATAACATTGACACAACAGGGTCCAAACAGGCCGATGTTCTGATAGAACCTTCAAATCAGAACCCTAAAACACAGCGTAATTAGAAGGGGGATGGGGGTGGGGCCTGTTAATCCTCTCTGTACAGTTCAAAAGTTGTTGTTTATCTTTGGTTACGGGACCTGCAAGTCCTCTGTACTGCTATTGTTATTACAGAGACCTGCGAGTCTCCGCTTTATTTTTGTTATGTTTCTGCTCATATGCCTAGTCATGCATTACGTGTGGTTTCTTTTAAACATTTGATCACTTTGGGACTTGAGAATCCTTCACTGTATACCTCTTCAATGTTTGTTTCAAATTTAATAAAAAATTATAGTTACAAAACAAATAAATAAATAATGAAAATGAACAAAATGAAACCATTCAATAAAGAACACAAAATAAAAAAAAAAGTCGTCACTATATCAATGTGATCTGCTGAATGTTTTCATATATTAACATTGCTCCATTTACTTTTCATTCCATTCAATTAACTTCATATTTGTTCTCTTTATCTGGAAGTTTGTAGACACTCCTCAACAAGTCTGCAAAACTTTCATGGTCTGACTTTGAGAGCTAGTCAGTGAGCTATTTTGCAAGATGTCAGATCCATACTGATGTGTCTTATATAAGTCAGAAGTGAGCTAGTAAAGTGGTAAATAAATATTTGTCACGCATAAAATAGAAAATAAAGGGTGCATATTTGGCAGCATTGAGACTTGACTCTTAAAACAACAAATGAAAAATTAGTATTTGCAACACTAATCATTTATAATGATGCCATGATGTGATTAGTAAATATTTGTAGGGTTATGGGTTAGTACTCATAATAAGTTGTGATGTGACCCATATTTCCTCTGCAGTATTTACGCGCTCAGTTTGTGTGTGTAAAAATGGATTCTCCAGAGAGAGAGGTGCTTGGGAGACAGACAGTGTGACTCTGTCTCCCCAGCTTCTGTAATGGTATATCACTAAAAGAGATTGGAGCTGAGTCAAGGACAGCAGCCTGTGCACATTTGTGCAGACAGGAATATGCATGTCCCAATGCTGCCTCAAGCCCTATTTTAAATAAATATGTATTTTAAATAAATATCTATTTAAAAAAACAAAACATCATGCTAAAGCACGAATTTAAAGGAAGTTAAAGTGATCTCAGGGTTTTGGAAACATTTATAACTGACTCAATCCTTCAGTCTTTTGGTTTATTATGATGGCTCCAGAATCATTCAATTGCATTTTCCTCATAATACATGGATCACCATTATGAATCACGAAATGTATAAACCACAAGACCAAAGGTTTTGAATATCGACAGAATCCCGGAGATGACATTCTTCACTATTACATATCATCTATAGTGCACGACTACAGGATGCTTTCCGTAGCCGTAAAGATTCAGAATTTATAAGGGACAGGGCTGCCATTAGGCAGGGGTGTATCCTGGTTTTGTGCTGCCCTAGGCAGGACAAAACTCAGGCGCCCCCCTCACCCCCCCCCCCGCCACCCCCACCCAACCCTTCCCCCGCCTTCTAAATACACACACACTGACAGATACGCATCCATTAGCTAACTGTTAGCTAATGGATGCGTATCTGTCAGTGTGTGTGTGTGAGTGTGTCTGTTAGTGAGTGTGTCTGTTAGTGAGTGTGTCTGTTAGTGTGTGTGTCTGTTAGTGTGTGTATGTCAGTGTGTGTGAGTGTCTGTTAGTGAGTGTGTGAGTGTGTCTGTTAGCTGCTAACAGACACACTCACACACTCACTAACAGACACACTCACACACACTGACATACACACACTAACAGACACACACAGTCAGACACACACACTCTAACAGACACACTCTCACACACACACACTCTAACAGACAAACAGACACACTCACACTCACTAACAGACACACACAGTCAGACACACTCACACACTCTCACACTCACTAACAGACACACACACACACACTAACAGACACACTCACACACACTAACAGACACACTCACACACACTAACAGACACACACAGTCAGACACACTCACACACACTCTCACACTCACTAACAGACACACACACACACTAACAGACACACTCACACACACTAACAGACACACTCACACACACTAACAGACACACACAGTCAGACACACTCACACACACTAACAGACACACACACACACACTAACAGACACACTCACTAACAGACACACACTAACAGACACACACTCACTCACATTAACTCATTTTTTTTTTATTATTCCCTTACCTTTGGGAATGCTGGGGGGGTTCTCCCTCTCCCTGGGGTCTAGTGGGGCTGCCGGTCGGGCTGCTGGGCTGGTTGCTGGGCGGGCGGCTGGCGAGGGAGCACTTCCTCTGAGCTGTCTGACGTCATATTCCGGCTCCCAGCCTCACTCTGCGGCGCGCGAGGGAGCTGAGCAGACAGCTCAGAGGAAGTGCTCCCTCGCCAGCCGCCCGCCCGCCCAGCAACCAGCCCAGCAGCCACCAGCCCAGGATGTCTGTTAGCCGCAAGGCTAACAAGGCATTTGCCCTGGGCGTTTGGGGGCGGCTTTTTTTGCCGCCCCCTGGAAAATGCCGCCCAAGGCAAATGCCTTGTTTGCCTCGCGGCAAATACGCCCCTGCCATTAGGGCGTGACAAACGTGACTGTTGTCAGGGCCCGTCGATCATGGGGGGGCCCAGACGTCTGAACCACATTCCCAGTGGCGGAACTATGCCCGGTGAATACAAATACAAAAAGATAAGTCCTGCGCTTAATCCCATCACTCCTGGGTGGCAGCAATGACCACAACACACATCAGCCCCAATACATACAGTAAAACTAAAGAAAAAGTTACCTGCACTCTCCTAAATCCCTATGTATATTTAAACAAATGGAGGTCATGTAGTTACTCCAATGGAACTACCCCAGTGCTGGTGATGCAGCTGCACCAGGGCCCACATCCAGTGGCCCATTCACTTAGGGTCCCTCGATAGGTACTACATAACAGGGGCCCTTAAAGGCACCAGGGAAGTTTAAGATCATGACCGGGCCCCTGTGATATTGGCAGGCTGGAAGGAAGTGACTGATTCCTCCCGTGGAGAACGTAGCGTGGGCTAGTAGAGGAGGCACAGCACAGGCAGCAGTGAGAGGGAGAAGAGCAGAGGGAGGTGCTGCAGGACCCACACACATCCTCTGTATATCTGTATGTGTAGTATATAAAATAATTAAAAGATATTTGGTGCCACAAAAACAATAACCAGTGCAGCACAAATTCACCCAAGTGTTATGCCACAAAAACACTTATACATACAGGTGATAGTGCACAAATGGTAAGTGTAATTCACAACAGGAGTAGTAGGCAGAATGGAACCTATTAATAAAAACATAAACATGACATAGCGCAGACTTTATCTAGTGGTATCCGTGCAAGAAGTATAGAGGACACTCACGCATTATGAACTCAGTAGGTATTTTCAGCACTCTCAGAATGATGCGATATGCCTGGTCCCAGCGATATTTTTCTATATATCTTCTATATTGAAGATCAGGAACCAGTGAAGTGGAAAATAATATACTTTATTACAAGATATACAAACACAACAAACTTAGAGGGGAATCTCTCAGCAGAACCCGTTTCGACCACAAATGGTCTTTCTCAGGTGCATATCCTTACAGAGTTTAAGTTATCTCATTTATATCCAAATCAATCATAGAACCCAGAACAGGTGTAACAATAATAAAGCCCAAATATGGTATTTCCAGGATAATCTGCCATTAAAAACCATCAGGTGGGGGGGCGGGGCCTAACTGTCATGGAGGACAGCCGTGTTTCACAGGAGCTCCTCCACCCGCCTGGCAGCAAAAGAGATTCACAGCCCCATTAAGCCTGATTTCGGGATCACCTGGAGCCCACTCCGACAGTTGACATAGCTGGGCCCGGTTGTAGGGGTCGGTGACACGGTGAAAGCCGAGCAACCACACGTGTGACCACATGCTGCATTGTGTGCACCGGGCGGGGGAGGCGGCCACTCCCCCGCTCTGGGGTCACCCAGCGACTGCTCTGGTGGGGCAGGCACCCTGTTACCCCCCCTGGGACCGTCGGGGGTGATCACGGTCCAACCCGGGAGAACTACACTCCACAGGAGAGAGGGAGGAATGAGGGCCAACAGACAAGCGACTAACACAACTGCCAACTCAGTAGTAATGGCGGACACCTCGTGCCTCCCTCGCAACCCTCCCTCCCTCGCAAGATCTCAGCACTGAGTCCACACTACAGACCAAGCTGGAGGCTATCCTTGCAGGATTCTGGTTAAAGATGGAAAGACGGGCACTGCAAGGCAAGAAGCCCCTTACCTAAACAGTGCCTCCCACACACACAGAAAATACCCGCAGCTCCCGCAGGGAAGAGGCTCACACGGAGAAGGCAGATCAGGCCCCATGCATCACCCCAGCACAAGCTAAAGCAGAAGCAAAGCCTCAAACACACGAGACCTACTTATGCACATCGCCGCAGACCTCCGGCACTCTCACCAACCACTACCTGCGGGTCAGACCGGCCCCACATGCCAAGTCCGGAGCCCAGAGGCCTGAAATACCTCACTGACCTGCACAACTGCGGGAAATGCCGCCACATGCCGGATGCCTGGCACTTAGCCACACACAAGCTTCTGACACCCCAGGCGCCAAGAGCTCTCAAGGACAGCGTTTGGCACCTAGAAGGGAGCGGATGAGCACAGGCAGTGGATCAGGGTCTGCCAGGCACATCTTGTTACAGCTGGACGTCCCCACCATGCCTCTTTACACAAGAAATGCTCCCTGCATACTTGCTAAACGTAATGTACCAATCTTTGAACTGCCACCATTTCACCCCTTGCAGAGTTCTTACGTTGTTGCCTACATGTGTTTACCTAAACCGTATTATTTTACTAGCTAGTCTTATCCACGGTGGCAAATTAAGCTTGTTTTACAACCAGCGATAACGCGGTTGGTCTATTCCCACACTTAAAACCGTGCAACCAGTGCCTTTAGCATGAACGCTCTCCTCCTCAACAAAGCATTGTTATATGCATATATAGCCTAGCATGTTGTATTACAAAATGCTGATGTCAAGCATATCGTTTAACATTTAATTTTCTTTTATTATTATTTTTAATGCGCAATATGGGCATACATTCAAACAACTAGCCTGCTTTACATAATACACTGTTACCTCTGCTAGCTTCACATCTAGTTAATTGAATCACTGCGCTCTTAATTTTTATTTATTTATTATTGCCATTTATATTTAATGCCTATATGCAACCCTACACCCAAGCTACACACCTATAACCTTAAGCGCAACTAGTTCTGTTCTATGCATGTCCAGCCTAGCATGTTATACCACAAAAATTATGTCTAATAGTCTGATGGTCTTCATGCAAAATAAAAAATATGCCGTATAAACCTTCACACCTTGAAATGTCATGGAAATGCTTGTAGATGTTGTCGTGGCTCTGCACGCTTGATGTCAAACTATGCACAAGAAAAATAAAGAATTAAAAAAAAAAACAAAAAACATCGGGCGGAAATTATTAGGTGATCTCTTCGCAATCAATACCTAACCTCCCAGTGTGAAAAAAAAACACCCACAATACCGCCGTTCTTGTTCTGCCTCTTCCGACCATTACTTGCGTTGGGCTGGGGTCTCCAAGATGGTGACATACCAAGTTTATTTCCCCCAACAATATAGATTTTTTAGATCTTAATATTTGTGTTTTTAACAATACCCTTAGGTCCCAAAACTTTTTTCAGCAGGTAGATGTCAACAGCCCTTGGTTGGAGAATGTGCTAAAAGGCCAATTTCTGAGATTAAGATTCAATTGCTCTGCCACAAAGGATTTTATGGACCAATCAGATGTTGTAAAAAAAACGGTTAGAACAAAAAGATTTTAATAGTGAACATTTACAAAATGAGATTTTAGAAATTTGTGAGTTAGATAGATCACAACTTCTTAAATATAAGAGAAAAAGAAAGTGTAAAGTCAAAATAAACAGATTCCATTTATTTTTAATTATAGCACTAATGTTGGACTTTTAAAAAAGATTATTAATCATAACTGACACATTTTAAAACAGGATCACGAGTTGGACGAATTTACAGGATCAAAACCCAAATTAGTTTTTAGAAGAGCAAAGAATTTTAAACGCATTTTAACCTCATGTTATGTGTCCGTACTCCCACCTCTGATGCTCACCTTCAAGGCTTCTTGAGGGCTGCACCGTTCCTGTGGAACTCACTTCCCTCCTTCGTTAGATGCTCACCCAGTCTCCACTTCTTCAAAAAATAATTAAAAACCCACTTCTGCATAAAAGCATATAAATTAAACTCTTAATAGCTCCCTACTGATTCCTCTCTTGCAACTGTCATTCGTCTAATACTATCCTTACCTTTTGTGTCATTTTACCCCATTCCCTCTAGCATGTAAGCTCATTGAGCAGGCCCTCAATCCCTCTGTTCCTGTGTGTCCTACTTGTCTGGCTACAACCACATGTTTGTTCGTCCACCCACTGTAAATTGCTGTGGAATTTGTTGGCGCTATATAAATAGTAACATAAAAACATAATAATAATAATAACGTGGAAAAGGACAAGGAGGGAAACTTTTTAGACAAGTGGTCCCTTTCTCCTTTGGGAACCAAGCTGCTGTATAAATATAGATATATTTTATATATTTTCTCATTTTACTCTATGATAATGGATCAAGCAACAGAGAATATTTTCTTCTATGTGGTGGGTGCACCTGAGTATTCCATCTGCAGCCTTTGTAAGCTCTCCCTTTTGTCCCATGCACAGACATTCAGCAACCACCTTCACCAGCATGACTGACTCTCACAGAACCACACTAGCGGACTAGTCAGAGGTCTTCACGCGGATGACAACATTGGACAACCAAAACAAGCACACATGAGCAACCCCACACTATATGACTGTCCCTATCCTCAGTGACCTACTGAAACCGACAATAATCTCAAAATCAGCCACTCTAGAAATGCATTATGTGACATGTTACTTCACACTGCTGGGCACCAGGCTCAGGAGATTCACCCACCGGCTGCCGTAAACCTAACCATCCAGCGGCTACCAAACAACAACCTTACCTTGCCTTGTTATCTCGCTTACTTATTTATGTCATAGTCAACATGTCAGATAGCTCTCATTTGGGAAACTGCTGCCTTCTCTCTCCAACCGACATGTGTACTCAGGCACTTACTATTCTGCAGCAACATATAGCAAGGCAATAATTGATTATTCATGTACAGCCTGTTATCATTAAGCTAATTTACGTTTAAAACTGTGCGCACACTCACGCCAAAGCTAAGCCAATATGTATCTACCTATATGTATGCTGGTGCCGCGATTACCAAAAGCCTGTTCTTAAAAACAAAAAAGCGCAAGTATCTAAGCCATTGTTATGACATATGATAGACACGTGTACGCTGTTGTGGCGAATGTCAATGTTTATGTACCCACCTGCGCAACAAAAAAAAAAGAATTAAAAAAAAAAAAAAGAATAAGATGGTGATATAAAATTTCAATGATTACTGTATATTCAGCACTGGAACAGAAAAAAAATAATTTTACAAATGTAAAAAAGCAAGAAAAAAACAACACCTTTCTCCCACAGAATGCACACCCTTTCCAATCCCACATATATACTCACACACTGTGAATCCACTACACACACATTCTGCATCCACTAAACACACTCCATTCACTACAGATGCACTATATGCACCGCATCCACTTTACACACACTGCATTCTCTACACAAACACACACACTGCATCCACTTCACAAACACACTCCATTCACTACACACACAGACTCTGCATCCATGCTACACATGCACTGCATCCTTGTGGGCAGACTTGGGGGCGGGCCCTGAGGGCATAGACCTTGAGTTGTGCAAGGGGCCCCAAATTTCTGATGGCAGCCCTAGTAAGGGGAGTTCCTCTGGCAGCCCATAGCAGGGGCATTGCTAGATTCCTGAAACAAATGGGACCTGAGCCCAAAGAAAAAATTAATGAGCCCTACACTAAGGTCATGAGATAAACCTGCTGTCTACTTTATGCCCCCTCCTCTCTACTTATGAACAGCATACAGCTGATGTCCTTCGGAATCTCAATGAACACATAGCACATGCTACCTAACGAATAGCATGTTGTGCAGCATTGATCTGTTCCCTAGTAACCCTTCCTGACATTCACCTAAGGGCCACCACTTCCTCCCCCAACAATACTACTGATTTTACTGTATAATCATGCTTCTCAAGAAAGCTGCCTGATGCAAATTAAAAATAAAACAAAATATCCTCTTGCCTTATCACCCCCTGTATAAATCTGGGATAAAGAGTACCACATCTGGGGCTTTAGTCCCAACACCCCACCCTAGCAATGCCTTTGGCCCATCGCATGCCACCATAAGCACTATGGGCTTGTGCTCTACTAAGTGGACACTGGTTCTCTGGAGCTTCCCTTTCTCCTTTGGGAACCAAGCTGCTGTATAAATATAGATATATTTTATATATTTTCTCATTTTACTCTATGATAATGGATCAAGCAACAGAGAATATTTTCTTCTATGTGATGGGTGCACCTGAGTATTCCATCTGCAGCCTTTGTAAGTTCTCCCTTTTGTCCCAGGCACAGACATTCAGGGGAATTATCGGTTAGAGGCTTCTCATCCTATGAAGGACGATATAAGCACAGAGTATTGATATAGTAGCTTTACAGTGCATTGCCATGAGCAGTTGTACAGCTCACTGAGAAGTGGGGAAAAGTGCTATCTTAACAGCATTATAGACCTCTAGGCAAAGCAGGGCACTGGAACCCTACCTACACAACTACTCACAGGAATACAACTGATCAATTAAGCTTATATTTGTTGATACTGCCAACAAAATAAGTTTTAGAATATAAAAAAACATGCTGTACAGCAGAGATGAATCCACACAAAAGTTTGTACAATATAATATGAGCCTTGAAGTTGAGTGCGGAGACTCTGAAGATCAGTGCGGTAAATTGTGCAGCACCAGACTAGGAAGCAACTCCAGTGGTCATCTGAGCCACTAGAGGTGTTACTAGGCTAGGCAGCAATGTAAACACTTGCTGAGCATGCAGGGACAGGCTATAGACATCAGAACCCCTACATTAAGGTATAGTGGTTCTGAGGACTATACTGTGCCTTTAATTGCTTGCAGATGATGTTGTAATGTTTTTTTTAAATGTTTACTTTTTTACTGAGGAAAAATCAGTGTGTAGGTCTGGATCTGAAAAAAAACTCAGGAGCTCCCATACTTATATTTTGAACTATTAACGTCTGGCAATGTGTAAGGATAAAATGTGATATTGGTGGAAGAGGTCTGAGCCACCATGCTACCCCTTGTGTTCTAATAAAGTGTTGTCCTCCAAGCAAGTGACTAATATAGCCTCTGACTGTTCCCTTGAATTGCTTCCTGAAAATAACTAAGAAAGCCACGTTTTTTCTGAACTTCATTAGTATAACAGACTATCTAGCTGAAAATGGAGTTTAACTTTTTAAAACGAAGGGTGAGTACAAACAAGACATTTTTTTTAAACAGGCAGACCCTGCAACGACCCGACAAGTTTATTTTTCTGTCTTCAGAAGTGTGTCACATAACCCATGTTTCTGCTGTTGTTTATTTCTAATGTAATAAAATCTCAGGATAATTTTTCCAGTTTGCAAAAAATGTGGTTTCCAAAATGGCAAAAACTATTATGAATACGTATGCATAAATACTCATGATGTTTTATTTAAGATGTTTTTTTTCTGTGACTTGATATCTGCTCTTGTAGCGTTTCTATGAATAGTATTTCCAAGCAGCGAGAGCCTGTCATTATGCCGTGTGATTGGCATGACATTAACAATCTTGAAAGGCCGTTCACATAACATAATCATTATTAGTCCTAAACAGCCATTCAAGAAAGCCCATTAATGGCTAAATGTGGGTACTGGACTTTAGTGGACCAGAAAATCATTAATGGACATTAACAATTAATAATATATTTTCTATTATTGCTAATAGATCGCATAGGTTGACCAAAATCCAGAATTTGGTGACTCAATCTCTTACTTTTTATCTTCACTAATATAATTTCCACTAACATTATTTTGCTTAACCCATTCAATACCCTAATCGAGCATTAGCATTTACATTTTTTATGTATTTTGCACAATAAAATATACTCTATAAAGCCATACTCACTCTTATTTATACTCTAGTTATGATTGCCAGCCTTTAACGTTACAAATTCCACTGCCAGTAACCACTAGTCTCTCATATAACGCCTGCAGGTTTGCTGAAAATGTCAGCTCTCCTGCTGTTTTTTTAACAGTACAGGAAGTTACAATGGATCATTCCATTCTTACAGTCAGGAAAGGGGAGAAGTGAACGAACTTTACTGTTCCACTGTGCATTAGAATTCCATAGGTTGGAATTGCTATAATAGTTTTAAATACCCTTATTTTAGAAATGTATGATTTAACTCTATTTACTATATGTGGGCATTATTCTGAAATGCAGATTTATTTTACATTCTGTTTCCATTATCAGTGAATTGTAGTGCTTCCAATGCCTTCAGGTTCCTTACAAAAACCTGTAAGCAAGGTATTTGAACATTTTTATTTATTTATTTTTGGCACATACTATATGTGATGAAACATTTTATTTTCGCTTTTATACTAACTACTCGGACCCTACGTGAAATATTACAAGATAATGGACACTGTATCCTGTCTAAAGCTTTTCATTAACCAATTTTTTTTTTTTTATAAATGATGAAGAAATAAGAGACAAATTTTAAATTTAAAAATGTACATAATTGTAATTTTCACATTTGTCTATAAAGCAATCTTTACACAAAATTTGCTTTGTTCTGCTATGTTAATATGCTCGCTATGCGTCCCTTGCTTCAAATAAATGTTATGCTAATATTTCTTTTTTCAATCAAAAAGTCCTTGGTAGTGAAGTGGTTAATGCAAATCATCCATAGAAAAATGCATATATTTCATATTACTCAATTTTCTATTTTTTACTAACAATCAGCAGTGTTGTGGCTGCTAGGAGAGAAACAAGTTAACCTTTCATTTAGAATATCGGCAGAGTAATGTCTGTCTGCAGCCTTATTATTAGATAACATCCTCCTTTTTGTAGAGGTTATGGTGGAATATCAAGTGGGAAAAAGTAACCAATTGAGGGAAAAACAGGCGCAGTAGTAAAACAATATGTTTTTATATTAATATATTATATAAATATATAAATATAGATTTTTTTTCCCACTGCCCCTCATTTTTCCCTCTACTGCTGACTTTTCTTCCCCCATAGCCATCAATCATCATGTTCGGCATTGCATGTTTTGGGCGATCCATGATTCATGTACATTTTGTCTTGGAGTTTGGAAATTCAGCCGAACACCTGATTGGCCCAAATTCGGCCGATATGCAGTTCGGCTCGTAATGAATCCCCAAGTCTAATGAATAGTATGAAATTAAAAGTTATTGCTTTGGCTGAACAGGGAAGACGGGACACAACACTATCAGATTTACAAATACTAAAAGGTGTACCACAGGCTAGAGTTTACCCAATCTTTTTAATGTATTGTGTAGATGCTACATTAAAAATAGATGCAAAAATAACCAGGTCATAATAATAAAATACTCTCTGACTTGATGTTTCCTGCATTGGCAATACATGTGCAGGCTTTACATAAACTGAAAGTTAGCAATGCCCAGACAGTTAAATGATCAGCCAATTCAGATTTTCCTGTATTTTTCAATAGAGCTTTTGGAAAGGCTGACTTTATCCCATGCATCTCTGCTGGGCAAACCAATGCCTTCTGGGAGTTGTAGTTAGTTTATCAGCTTATGAAAGCTGTTACTTGAACTACAAAATCCAGAATTTTTGCTGTGCTTCCTGATATGAACGTCTATGTTTGGAGAAAATATTATGGAGAAATATTTATGGTATGGAGAAACATTGCAGACTGGTTAGTAGTAAATAAGATAACCTAACTGAACTTACCAAAATTTGGTTAAATAAAAATGGTCATAGGATGTGACCACTTCTCCTAACTTAATAGTTTGTGGAATTAACTCTTACACATGAAACCACATAAAGCGCTGATTACATTTAAGCATACTGATAGCAGAAATGATTACACTTCTTAAGCAATCTTTAGTTTACTAAATTACTGATTTTCAGGAGGCCCACTTGCTTTGGTGTTGGAACCAAAGAAAATCTTGAAGGATAGACTTTCAGAACATATATGCACCCCTTAAGGGTCATGATTTTCAAGTGCTACACATGTATGACCGGGGGATCTTACCCCTCTCATACCTGCACTAGACTTCCAACACCCGTAGACTATTGGATAGTCTATTCCACATATCATAGAAGATGGTATGGTTAGTAAAACTTGCCATTTTCTTTTAAAATGTACTGTAAAATATAGATATGAATCAAACCTAAAATTGGGTTCATGTTTCTATAAAACATATGCATATGTTTGCTTTGATGATTCAAGATTTTATTTCTTAGAAGAATAATCTACCTGACGTAACAGTAAAATTAGCCATCGTCTCAGAGTGGACATGACCTTGTTTCATCAGGCAGGCTGCACCCTTATCCGTGGTGACAACTAGGATCCTTTAATTGCTTAATTAACACTGATTGGACATTTATATAGTATTTTGAACAATTTCCAGTTTCATATCGTTTTTGTTATCTTTCTACCTATATATTAATATTAAAACAAACAGTTATGACAAAGGCCCATTTTCAATATTTGTTTCCTCTTTTGTTTAACATATTGCCTTTTAAATGTGCCTCTAAAACCTGTCTTCACAGTACACTCACAATGATAAACCAGGCAACGAAATTAGAATTTTATTTTATAATACTCATGCTGGTGACTTCGCTATCTATACACTTTTATGACAATGTTAACATACAGATGTTCCCTTAATCTTCTCTCTAAATTACTTTGTATATCCCCACTGTACATTTTTCTTTCAAGGTAGTTTATTTTGCAGCAGCTCATTTATTTTAAAAGTTGTTTTTTTTACTCCATCATTGCTAGTGTACTAATGATATTTATACACCCGTTCCCTTTAATCGCTGAGCGTATTGTCTTCCCCTGATATTATTATAGTTTTGTGTTTATTTTCTCATTTTTATTACCCCTTTTTCAAATTTAATAAATATATTTATACATTCACTGTAGGATCTCATTTGTTTTGTAAGCACCGCTCATTATTTTTTGAGGTATCCATAGTTGACAGATGATACATTTATTAAACCTTTGATCAGACATTTTCTCTCATGAATGATTTCATGTTGCCAAAATGTATTTGCTATTTGATGGTGTGGCTTGTGAGAATTCTGCTATTCCCAATTATCTAGAAGGCATTTAAGGATGGATACATCTATTTTTTTCTGAGCTATTTTTCTTTTTTTTTTTTTTTTTAAGATTTTTGGTACTAGGTAAGACTTAAAATATATATATATATTTATTATACATCAAATTATAAAGAATATTTGTATTGATTCAAACACAAATGGACAAATATTGAAAGATGTTCCTATAGTTGAACATAAAAAACACTATTGGGTCAGGAATACAAATGTGACCCTATAGTGTTAAAACACGTTAGGTGGCTTATCTTTATTCCAGTGCTGGGCGGGTCCATCAGTGCTGGCTCCACCCCACTCCACTCCCTTGGCTAAGATCATCAGAATTGACCATCTCAGCCAATCCAATGGTTTCCCATAGGAGAGCATTGGGAGGCTAATCCGCATGTGCGGCAAAATGCCTCGCTGCTCCAATCAGCATCTCCTCACAGAGATGCAGTGAATCAATGCATCTCTATTGGAAATATTCAGCGCCTCCATGCAGCGTCACTGGAGGCTTCCCTAGGCAATAATGTAAACACTAAAGAAAAGAAAATGTTACTTGCGCTTTCTCCTTAATCCCTATGTATATTTAGACAAATGGAGGTCATTTAGTTGCTCCAATGGCCATTGGAGGGAATGCCCGCCTGCCAACGTCAATGCAGACCCCCCTAAGCGGGTCCTAACACTGACCCTTCAGCCTGCTTCCTTGAGCTTCTGGCAAAGATATCTCTAATGAGACAGAAAGGGGTATTTTTTATATACACCCCTATACTTATTAACCCTTAATAGGGAACACATGGGATGGGTAGCAGCATTGTAACCAGGCTGTGTGATGCAAAGTAAATACAAATACAAAAAGAGAAGTCCTGCGCTTAAGCAGCAAGGACTACAACACACATCAGCCCCAATATATAGTAAAAAACAAAGAAAAGAAAATGTTACTTGCGCTTTCTCCTTAATCCCTATGTATGTTTAGACAAATGGAGGTCATTTAGTTGCTCCAATGGCCATTGGAGGGAATGCCCGCCTGCCAACGTCAAGGCAGACCCCCCTAAGCGGGTCCTAACACTAACCCTTCAGCCTGCTTCCTTGAGCTTCTGGCAAAGATATCTCTAATGAGACAGAAAGGGGTATTTTTTATATACACCCCTATACTTATTAACCCTTAATAGGGAACACATGGGATGGGTAGCAGCATTGTAACCAGGCTGTGTGATGCAAAGTAAATACAAATACAAAAAGAGAAGTCCTGCGCTTAAGCAGCAAGGACTACAACACACATCAGCCCCAATATATAGTAAAAACCAAAGAAAAGAAAATGTTACTTGCGCTTTCTCCTTAATCCCTATGTATATTTAGACAAATGGGGGTCATTTAGTTGCTCCAATGGCCATTGGAGGGAATGCCCGCCTGCCAACGTCAAGGCAGACCACCCTAAGCGGGTCCTAACACTGACCCTTCAGCCTGCTTCCTTGAGCTTCTGGCAAAGATATCTCTAATGAGACAGAAAGGGGTATTTTTTATATACACCCCTATACTTATTAACCCTTAATAGGGAACACATGGGATGGGTAGCAGCATTGTAACTAGGCTGTGGTTCAGACGGGTTCGTGCAGATAAAGGCACATTGAGGAAGATTTCTGCCAGATCCATGCATCGGATCAATAGAGCAGCTGCTAAAATACCATTACATAGCAGCAAACAGATATTTGAAGCTGCTGGTGCCTCTGGAGTCCCAAGGACATCAAGGTGTAGAGTCCTCCAGAGTCTTGCAACTGTGCATAAACCTTCTATTCGACCACCACTAACCAATGCTCACAAGCAGAAACGGCTGCATCGGGATGAAAAATACATGAAGACTAATTTTAAAACAGTCCTGTTCACTGATGAGTGCCGTGCAACCCTGCATGGTCCAGATGGATGGAGTAGTGGATGGTTGGTGGATGGCCACCCTGTTCCAACAAGGCTTTGACATCAGCAAGGCGGTAGTTGAGTCATGTTTTGGGTCGGAATCATGGGAAGAGAGCTAGTCAGCCCCTTTAAGGTCGTTGAAGGTGTAAAGATGACCTCTGCAAAGTATGTGGAGTTTCTGACTGACCACTTTCTTCCCTGGTACAGAAGGAAGAACTATGCTTTCCGTAATAAAATTATCTTCATGCATGACAATGCACCATCTCATGCTGCAAAGAATACCTCTGCATCAATGGCTGCTATGGGGATAAAAGGAGAAAAAGTCATGGTGTGGCCTCCATCCTCCCCTGACCTCAATCCTATTGAGAACCTTTGGAGCATCCTCATGCAAAAGATCTATGAGGGTGGGAGGCAGTTTACGTCCAAACAGCAGCTCTGGGAGGCTATTCTGACATCTTGCAAACAAATTCAAGCAGAAACTGTCCAAAAACTCACAAGTTCAATGAATGCAAGACTTGTGAAGCTGCTATCAAATAAGGGGTCCTATGTTAAAATGTAATGTGACCTGTTAAAATGTTTAAAAAGTTAAAATGTTGTTATAAGTTTGATTGAAATAGCTTTTGATTTCAGTAAATATGCTGCAAACACAACAAATGACAATTTTCAGTTCTTTACAACATATAAAGTGTTTTGAAACTTATTGTACGTAATAATTTGGAACAGTGCATTGTAAGTTTTTTATGTTTTAAAAAAATACTGTTATCATTAGGAGGTTTGTTCAATAAAATTTGAATTGTACTCTTAATAGTTGATAACATGAGAATTATGCTGACTTATTTACATCAATTATTTAGGTAACTGAGAAAAATATAATTTGCAGAATCATTTTGAACAGGGTGTATCTTTTCATGCATCTTCTTGCTACTAGATTTCAGTATGGAGTGTTGAGTTAATTGCTAAGCATTGAAAAAAGAAGGGGACTCATGTATTGCTTAAAAAAAGGTCATTTGGCCTTAAATTTGAAATTGACTTTGAATTCTGAACATCTCTAATTTCTGTGAATAACCGGGAATGTTTTTTTCTTGTGATGACGCTCCTCGAACCTGAAAATTTCGCTCATCTGTTCAACATTGTGGACTAATGGGGATTCGATTTAAACCCAAGTGGGGACAAGGAGAGAACAGAGGCATCTGAGGAAGGTGAAACATGCTATGCTAGGTCTGTGTAGCTGGTCAGTGGTGAGATTTTGAAATTTAGTTTCTCTTCCACTATTTAGTTCTGGCACATCATTGTCTTTTGTATCATTTTAAAGATGTTTTCTTTCTCCTGTTTTATGCCTTTTTATTATATGTGTAATAAATATACCTTTTTTTTAATACTGGTTCCTGTTAAATCCCATCTTTTAGCTAATGAAGGGCTGTCCACGTCTCTGGACCATGTCAGTGGATCAGATTATCATTACTTTGTCTTTTTTTGTCTTATATACTACACTATGAGAGTAGTTGTCTCTTCTTCTTTCCCATAATAGTGATCACTGTGCTGGTCTCCCATTAAATAGAGAATGGGGAGAGAATGGATGAATTGTCCTTACTGTGAAAAATTCACCTGATGATAACATTGGAAATAACCAATCTTTTAGCAAAGCCGAGTTGCCGATTTTTTTTTATATAATGTCTGTTTTAGCCAAAATTGTGCAATTTTGTTTTCAATCCACTGCAATCTGGTGTTTAGTGAAGAAATCCCAACACATTTGTATACCTCGTATTGTATTTTGTATACCCATCTTCTCACAATCATTTTATGGAGATACCTAGATGGCATAGTCAACCCAGCCTTATATATATAGAGTTGAGCGAACCCGAACTTAAAAGTTCCGGTTCGTACCGAACATTAGGTTTTTTAGACCCCGGACCCGAACATGGACATATCACTGTATGTTCGGGTTGGAGTTCGGAGTTCTGCGATTTAATGACGCATTTTGAAAGGCTGCAGGGCGTTTGACTCGTGTGCCCTTAGAAGCCATCACAGACATGCCTACTAATGGCTGTGATTGGCCAGTGCAGCAACTGATCCAGTCTCTATAGAAGCTGGTCACTTAGTATTAGTAAATTATGCCCCTACTCGCTGTACTGCGAGTAGCAGCGTGTCTGTGGCTGCTCACTGTTAAAAAAAAACAAAAAAACATTCCCCCCTCCTGGGGGCTTTTAAGCTAAATGGGGGCCTATTGTCCCCCCCCCTGGCCCCCACCCCTGAGCAGTGGGTGGGGGCCCTAAATAACAATAAGCGGGGGGGCTAGGGGGAGGACCTAATGCAGGGGTGGGGGCTGGGGGGAGGACAGTAGGTCCCCCCCATTGTTATTTAGGGCCCCCACCCATCGCACAGGGGTGGGGGCAATAGTTTTTTGTTTTTTTACAGTGAGCAGCCACTGGCTGCTCACTGTTTACTAGACACGCCCCTACTCGCGGTATAGCGAGTAGGGGTTGAATCTTCTAATACTAAGTAATTTTTACTTAGTATTAGTAAATGTGGCTAAAAGACCGATTTAGGTGACCAATTTAGGTCTTTCAGCCTTTTGGTAGATAGCTCCCTTATACCGTGTGAATTAGGGAGTTATCTACTAAGCGGCTGATTATTTTATGTTATTTTTAAGTGATTTCCCTATCCACATTTGTTTGCAGGGCACTTGTCCTACTCTTACCCCCATTTTACTTCCTTTTGCAGCCCTCTAACCCTTTCCAGGAGTTTTTTAGAGCAATTTTTGTGGCCAAAAGTTCGGGTTCCCATTGACTTTAATGGGGTTTGGGTTTGGGGTCAAGTTCGGGTTCAAGATCAAGCCCGAACCCGGACTTTTTTTCAAAGCCGCTTGTAGCGAAAGCCACTTCGCCACTGTGTTTTGGAGGGGGCTGCTTGCCCGCCTCTTACCGTGTGACTACGGTCCCTGGGCGATTTAGCCCTTTATGCACGGTATTTGGGCATACTGTGTTTTATCGTGCGGCTACTGGCCCTTTAAGCACAGTGAATGGACTTTTATTGTACTGTGCTGGCCTTTTAAAAACAGTGTATGGACATACTGAAACTTTTTGGACACTTCCTCTTCCCCTCCCCCGGATCCATTGTTCTCCAGCAGGGTGTTGTCCCAGGGACAAGGAAAAGCCATGCTTGCAAGTGAAAACAAAGGACTTCGACCTAACCGTTAAACCCCTGAACCTATTCAAGTGAATTTTGGATATGTTTGTCCCCAAGTTATACTGGTTAAAATAATATAAGTTTTATGTATGTACGATGTTAACTCACAAAGTTATAAAAATGTATAAAAAGTGTAACTTTTCAGCTTGGAGATAATTGAGTAGATACAGTAATTGACTCAATTATCTCCTAAGCAGAGGGGAGGAATATGCTGGGTGTGTTTCTATTGTCCCATTGTGTCTGATTGGCTGCTGTACTTGCATTGTATGTGTTGTAATGTGTTTATTGGTTGTTCTGCAAAACCCTGTGAGCAGTACTAGGTTTTGTGGATTGTGAATAAAAAGGGCTGCAAGCTAGCAGCCAGAGAGTTCTATTTTTACCCTCAACTTGAGTCCTGTCTCTTATTGGGGGAATCTGCTACAAGGGATTGCTATGCTAGGCATATTCCCTTGCTATAATCACTGAGCTCTTGTAAGAGCTTGTTCCTGCTTCGTTCTGAAGGGAGATAGCTGCAGCCTGCGGTGCTTATGGTGTCTGGTGGAGTGCTTGGAGTCCTCTGGAAGCGCTAGGAGCATCTTTCAACGGAGGTACCCAGTCGGGGTGCCAGTGGATCCGTTACATTGGTGGCAAGCGGTGGGATGGCGTCCTAGTGCGAGGAGAAGCAGCTCAGAGACACCAGTAACTTGTGGAGTTGTGCAGCGTCCCTATCTTCAGCAACATAATGGAACCAGCAGTGGCTACAGCAAGCATGGCGTATAGCTACTCCGTACTAGAGTTTGGCACGATGGTAGGGTTGCGCCTGAAGTTTTACGGACCCAATCCAGAGGAGAAATACGTGCGGTTTGTGTGGGACATGGTGACCCGGAACCTACAACACAGGGCGTTGAGGGAAGGCCAGTGGGCACGTTGGGAGAAACTCCAGCCACAGGTAGAGTGGGACGAGGAAGAAACCGAGGTGGCCGGTGGAGATGGGACCGAGGTCTCTCTACCGGCCCTACAGGGATGCTGGGCACCCGGCCCAGATCCCCAGCGGCAGTATGTTTTACAGGGAGGGGAGACAGTCGGTCTCACTCCCCAGCGGCAGAATGTGTTATTGGAGGAAGAGACAACCGGTCTCCCTCCCCAACAGCAACCAGAGGTACCCGAGGTAGAGGACCTCATAGACTGGTCCTGGGAGGACCCCCTGCAGGCAGGTGGAGATGGGACCGAGATCTCTCCACCGGCCCTACAGGGATGCTGGGCAACCGGCCCAGATCCCCAACTAGAGCTGGAGTTACAGAAAGTGGAGAGCATCGACCTCCCCCCCCAGCAGCAGCCGGAGTACCAGGGGGAGGTAAGTGATATTTCTCCTCCCCAGTCAACTCCTTTGTTCCCTGACCCCCCAGCAGAAGAGCTGGCAACTGGGCAGAGCGCCGCTGGCCTCTGTCCTCCCTTGTTTCCTTCCCCTGAGCCTGACTTTCTACAGGCTGCCTCAGCGGAAGAGCTGGCAACTGGGCAGAGCGCCGCTGGCCTCTGTCCTTCCTTTTTTCCTTACCCTGAGACTACCCCAGCTCTGACCCCGGAGCAGAGCACATCGGGCATCTGGCCCCCAAGTACTCACAGCCATTTGCCCAGCAAGGCCGAGGGTGCCACAGTTTCACCCCACAACTTGGGACCTACAGGCCAGTATGACTTATTGTTGGGGGGCTATTCTGTGAATTCTTTATTGTGGGGGGGCTACACTGCTAAATTTGTTTTGTGGGTTAGACCCTCTGTGAACTATGTACCGGGGGTGGGCCATTCTGTGAATTCTTTATTGTGGGGGGGCTACACTGCTAAATTTGTTTTGTGGGTGGGCTACTCTGCTAATTTTGTTTTATGGGTGGGCTGCCCGACTAATCTAGGTACTGACCGGCAGAAGGTCAGGTACCTGGTTAGTCTACCCCCGAATGGGAAGATATGTAGCGAAAGCCACTTCGCCACTGTGTTTTGGAGGGGGCTGCTTGCCCGCCTCTTACCGTGTGACTACGGTCCCTGGGCGATTTAGCCCTTTATGCACGGTATTTGGGCATACTGTGTTTTATCGTGCGGCTACTGGCCCTTTAAGCACAGTGAATGGACTTTTATTGTACTGTGCTGGCCTTTTAAAAACAGTGTATGGACATACTGAAACTTTTTGGACACTTCCTCTTCCCCTCCCCCGGATCCATTGTTCTCCAGCAGGGTGTTGTCCCAGGGACAAGGAAAAGCCATGCTTGCAAGTGAAAACAAAGGACTTCGACCTAACCGTTAAACCCCTGAACCTATTCAAGTGAATTTTGGATATGTTTGTCCCCAAGTTATACTGGTTAAAATAATATAAGTTTTATGTATGTACGATGTTAACTCACAAAGTTATAAAAATGTATAAAAAGTGTAACTTTTCAGCTTGGAGATAATTGAGTAGATACAGTAATTGACTCAATTATCTCCTAAGCAGAGGGGAGGAATATGCTGGGTGTGTTTCTATTGTCCCATTGTGTCTGATTGGCTGCTGTACTTGCATTGTATGTGTTGTAATGTGTTTATTGGTTGTTCTGCAAAACCCTGTGAGCAGTACTAGGTTTTGTGGATTGTGAATAAAAAGGGCTGCAAGCTAGCAGCCAGAGAGTTCTATTTTTACCCTCAACTTGAGTCCTGTCTCTTATTGGGGGAATCTGCTACAAGGGATTGCTATGCTAGGCATATTCCCTTGCTATAATCACTGAGCTCTTGTAAGAGCTTGTTCCTGCTTCGTTCTGAAGGGAGATAGCTGCAGCCTGCGGTGCTTATGGTGTCTGGTGGAGTGCTTGGAGTCCTCTGGAAGCGCTAGGAGCATCTTTCAACGGAGGTACCCAGTCGGGGTGCCAGTGGATCCGTTACACCGCTCAACTCTACTTATATACCTTCTATAGTGATCACTATATAAACTAACAAAAAATCTTAAAGTGGCTCTGTCACGAAAAAATCTGATCTGCTTCTATATGACTCTCTGTGTCTAAATCTCTTTTTATTTATTTTTTTCCTAAGCGCTCCAGTTTTCATAAAACACATAAGAAAAGAAGAGACAGCTTTTCCCTATGTTTAGCAGATAAGATGACTAAACTTAACAATGTGAGTAGCTTGAAACAAGGTTCTGTTTCAGAACCCAATTAAATTTACCCACAATTCAAAAGTAACATCTGCCTCTCAAAAGGAGGGGTGGGGCCTGGCAGCCAAGGTGGCTAGACGTGTCTAACAGCAGCTCCTAAAAAATGGGCAAAACTACAGCGTATTCTGCTACACAGCATACCAGACAAAGCATAAATTTCTCAGCAGACAATCCTCTCAGCAAACATCAACTCACTGGCCCATTTCGCATTGTTTCATGCCTGGCTGACATTGAGGCCTAGCTGTTTGCCGACCGGGGAGTTGGGAGAGGCGGACAATCTCTTGACTCGGGGAGCGCAGCTTGCAACGGCTCCGTCGAAGCATAGCCCCTTTGGACCAGTGGGGGATACCCCGGTCCCAACTGGGAAAGCTACTTACCCTGAACTGCTGGAACTCCATCTAGTTGCACCGGAGGACCACATGATCGGTCAAAGATGGCCACCACGCTACAGTTACCACACAGCCAAGCAACACAGACATGGAGGGCCCTCATCAAAGCTAAATTTGACAGGCTATGCCAGGCATTTGGCACAGAATAGCTAACAAGCCTCCACTGCCCAGCGACATCGTTAACCCGCCAATGTAGTCCGCTACTTCCACACACAATTCTCCCACTGGGCTGGGAGCTCACTCGGAGCTACGCCTGACCCCATGTCCACTTATCCGCTGGGCTCGTCGTGATCTGAAGCCCCTGAGGGACCACGTTCCTGCCGCCCGACGCAGAAGGGTTCCTGGACAGATGGGAATGGCTCTCGTTTAGGCCTGGGCTTGGAGAGCTGTGGGGCTGCAGAAGAACACCTGCCGAAAGCAGCGATCCACTCCCGGATTCTCGGGGTATCCCCAGCAGAGGAAAACCTTTATTACCAGGAGTGTCCGGGCTTGGGGAATATGGTGGTTGGCCTGCAAGATCGCAACACCTTGGAACCGCTATGTTGCCTAATTACCAGACCTCATTATAGTAACTCTAACCTTGCCACTTAAGGGAATCGGCTGATGCTAGCTTCAAGCTTAACCCCTACATTACCACCTTCTAGTAATCATATTTTTACCTACAATCAGCTTATGCCATGCTTTCGGTTTTATATGTTTTACTGTACTCAATCTGTCAATAAATCTTACGCACATGTTTATCCACTCCTGAGTAAGTAGTCCCACATTACTGGTGTTAATATAGACATGCCAGCCTAGCTTGTTTAATTAATTTAAAAAAAAATATGCAGTTCTCATGCCACTGTTTTAAAAACGTCGTAAGCATGCCTTCGCTGTTGCGGCGTTAAATGCTGATTTGTACTTACATGCAGGTCAAAAATAAAGAATTAGAAAAAAAAAGGACAAACTGCAGACATCATGAGCAGAAAAAAACAAAATGGTTGAACCCGGGTATTGAGATCCGGCACAAGGAAGAAAATATAAATAAAGACACGCTGCAATGGAGGGAGCATAGTCATTAAGAAATAAAGGGTATAAGGAAAGAAAAAAAATGATTGGGCCACTTTTAGTCTAAATCTTATATAGACTTTTATGAACATGTCTACTTTATGGTTATCAGCACTAGCTGGCATTTATCTCCCAACAATTTAATTGGGCAAACACGGACACTCTAATTTTAGGGGTGTGAGTGCATGTGTGGCCAGGTGACATACTAACAAAAAATTGATGCAGCTGAAATCAAATTTCGAACAAGAGCAATGTCCCTTGTTTACAAGACTGCTTTCTAAACACGTTTATTGTAATTTAAAGACACTTTACTGGGAGTTTTATTGCTGTGGAGCTCTCTTAGACACACCAACAATATGAAACTCCTAGAAAGGGATAGGGACTGTCCCTCCTAAATAGGGACACTTGGAAGGTATGCTAGCAGGATCCAAAAATTACAATTAGCTGCTCAATGGCTCACATTAATTTTGTTGGGTTTTTTATTTCTCATCGATGAAAGTCACATTTTAACTCCTAAATAGAAAAATAGATAAATGTAAATACGGGGAGAAACATTTCACCAAAGAGAGGCCATCTTGTTTTTTTTATATTAGGCTACAATGAAGCTTTATTAATTAAATATGATATATAATATCATTGTTATAAAAAAATCAAAAAAAAAAATCAGTAACAAACCTGCTTTTCTCTTTTATGTAAACTGTCATCAAGCTGACACGATAACTGAAACTATTGAAATCAACTTGCCGTATCTGACTGTTATTTCATTACAATTAACTTGATTCAAGTGTCACTGCACTGAGTTAATAAAGATCACTACAGTCTGCTGATTCATAAACATATTGACAGCCTTCCACGTTATAATGATTTTTATAAGGAAATTTATTCATCACATCATGCAACATTTTTAATCACTCCCCCCCCCAACATTCTTAATGCTCGGGCTTTTGTTGAAAAGCCCTCACAAAGAAAAAATCACTAAGAAGTGTCTTTTTGCCCTAAGCAAAAACTGCCCTCCCATGCATAGAATTGTCCCCTACTGTTTCTCATAAACCCACTATGCTCCTGGCTTCAGTAAGAAGAGCACAATGCATTAAACAAGACATTTCCATTCAAACTATTTAAAGAAACGTGCTAATGGCTTAGTGAAGGACATAAATGGGCGGTGCTGTTATTCAGCAATACTAATATTAGGAAGTCATTTTAATTTTCTGTCAACTGATTCTGTGTTACGGAGGAAAGAAAAAAAAGTCACGTTAAACCTTTTGCTGTTTGATACCATGAATAACGACATCGTTGTATGTATTTACATATTCATTGCACTATGTTAAAATGCGCATTATGTTTAGAATGCTTCATATCAACGAGTCTCTGCTTACTGATAGCATGTAGCTCTTAAAGTGCCACAGGGCAAAATCATTCTTCTTTATAAAAATATTTTCTGCTACCTTCAACGGGTCAAAGATTGATATAAACATGCAAGCATATGAAAAATAAATGAATATAAGTAACACATATATATATATATTGATTAGCTTGGAAACTCGTTTGCCTAGGAAAGTTCTTCCTTAAAGACTGTGGGTTCTTGTTTTTTTAGAAAAACATGCTTCATCATTGTGCATTTTATAAGGACATAAAAATTAAAACCAATAGCATTCAAGAGCAGAGTGTGGGAAGTTTTTTCATAGATTGTATTGAAAACCATATCTGCAAGTCTTCTCTACCCAGCTCCGTCGTAGAAAAGACTAGGATGCACAGCGGGGACGGACCCACCCAGCAAAGGGGCCTGCCCCCTTAAGACAGCTCATGCTCGGAGCACTGCTGAATAGCTCTGTACATGGTCCTAGTGCCCAGTCCCTTTCAGCCTTTTAAAACCTGCCACCAAATTTCAAAATGCAGGTCAGGTCCCAGGGACCTATTTTTACTAGGATCATACCCCAAAATGTGGAACTGGTTCATCTAATTCGGGACTGTTAGCATTGATTCATTTTTAAGATTTTAGATCAAACTTTCTTGAAGCCAAGGTGGGAATAGGGTAGACCTGAAGTACAATGAGTATATTACAGGGATTCCTTGCAGCCTGCAACTCAGGTTCTAATTTACATGTCAGGTGCCACTGCAAATAATGTGAGCTTTGTGGATTTAGTAACTGGACATTGCAAGCATTGACAAAGTAAAACATCAAAAACAAAACAACATATACACATATCTGCTGTGTGTGCATATTCATATATTGCTTGTGATGTAATATGTTGGAAAATATATGAATGCATGCAGCATTAAATATAAGATTAGAAACAGTTAGGTTGATGTGGGTTTAATATCAGATAGTGGATAACATCAGATTAAGATTATATATTGAGCTTAGTGTTAAGAGATTTTCAAAAACCTAGAGGGTTATAGTATGTTTAGGATTATTGTGGTTAGGGTTAGAATTTGGTAATATTTTGTATTATTGTATGAGAGTGGGCAGATGGGAAGTGATCCCTTCCACTTCCTGTCCATCCTCACACACAGATACTGGAGGAGCCGGGACAGCACTGGGTTTTACACTCACTATAACTTTCTGTAGCTCTGCTAGCAGGCATAGGATGCTGAGTAGACTACAAGGGACACTGGCCAAGGCTCCTAGTACTTATTTCTCCCCATCAGTCCAAATATGTTTCAAAAAAGCACATTGGAAGTGTTGAAGATAAGTGTCCCCTACAGGACATGTACCTGTAGACTGTTGTCTAATCCTCCTAATGGGAATTCCGGTCCTACTTCACGGTCCTATTTCAAGGAAACAATGTCCATAGTCTTTATCATAGTACTAACTCACTAACTAAAATTTTGACTAAAAATAGCTGCATATAATCTTCACTCATAACCAGAGGGAGACCTAAGGAAGAACACGGTGGTAGGATGTTCACTAACATTCATCACTTTATTAGGTGTAAGGCAACTACCTTGCCCACAATGTTCAGTCATCGATCCAGACCATGGCTGTCATCAGAAATTTTGGGGCCCCTAACACAACCCATGGGGTCCACCCTTGAGTTCACTGACTTCCCACTCGCCCCCAAGTCTGCACACAAAGATGCAGAGTGTGTGTGTAGATTGGATGCAGAGTGTGTGCAGAGAATACAGTGTTTTTGTGTAGTGTATCCTGTGTATGTGTTTGTGTATTGCATGGTTGTCCAAAAGGTAGATCCCTAGATGTTATAGAAGTACAACTCTCATGATGCTTTGCATACATTTAGAATGACGAAGTACCATGGAAGCTGTAGTTTTAAAACATCTGGGAATCTACCTGTTGAGCATCCATGGTGTAAAGGATGCAGTGTGTGTAAAGTGGACGCAGAGTGTATATGTATATGTGGGGAAGGATAATTTTATTTTTGGGTCATCTTCTAAATCTACAATTTGCCCATGGTTGCAGGGTTATGTTTAGCACGGAGCAGTGTTTGTGTGTTTGAATGTAAGCATGCTTTTGTATGGAGTATGTGCGTGTGAATGTTGACTTTTGAATGCAGGCGTGTATTTGTGTAGTGTATTAACTGCCACACACAGATTCACACATACACACACACATATTGACACACATATATACACACCAACATGCATGAAACTACACAAACACACAGATACACACATGGACACATACACAGAGATACAAACACACACACACACACACTGGTACATACACACAGATAGACACACAGACATTGTTGGGTAGCTGTGAGGGAGTGAGCATGATAGGGTGGAGGTGCGAGGGGTGGGGTAAGTGTCAGTGTTGGGGTTGGGTAAGTGAGAGGTAGTAAGGGACTGTGTGAGGGTGCTGGTGTAACAGTGTTTGGGGGTTGGTGTGACAAAGTTAGTGTGACAGGCATGGGCGTCCACAGGAATTTTTCCGGGGGGGGGGGGCATAATTGTAATGACATCCATGCTTGGCCCCTTTTTGACAGTGTCATGAAGGGGAGGAGCATAGTCGTTATCACATAAAGCCAGGGTGAATAGCATTTTCACAACTATGGTGTCAGGAATACATGTTTGTATTCCTGACACTATAGTGTTCCTTTAAGCAAATTAAGCAAAATTCTGGTCACCATAACAACTTCATCTAAATGAAAATACTATGATGACAGGAGGCCCCTGGGCACTCTCTTTCCTTTAAGGGGTTAAACCGCTCTCAAATGGTTTAACCCTAAAGGCTTCCTCCAGCTCCAGATCTTCAGGTCGCTCAGTGGTATTCGGCTTTTGAAACGGAGTGTCAGGAAGTGCAGATTGACGTCAGGCATGGGTGCCGCTGATTGGCTTGAGTGGTCAGCTGACGCTCTAAGCCAATCGCTGGTTCCCTATTCATAAATTTTTTATGAATGGGGAGCTACTGATTTGCTTATAGTGCCAGCTGACCGTTATAGCCAATTAGCGGCACCCCCATCCCCGTCTTCTTTTTCTTCTGACACTGTCTTCTCTCCTCCTTGGCTCCTTCTGCTCATTTACCGTTCTGCTACTTTCTGCTTATTTTGCGCCATTCTGCTCCTTTCTCTTTCTGATCCCTTCCTGCTCCTTGCTGCCCCTTCCTGCTTCTTGCAGACCCTTCCTGCTCCTTGCTGACCCTTCCTGCTCCTTGCTGACCCCTCCTGCTCCTTGCTGACCGCCCCTGCTCCTTGCAGATCATTCCTACTCCTTGTTGCCTCTTCCTACTCCTTGCTGACCCCTCCTGCTCCTTGCTGCCCTTTCCTACTCCTTGCTGACCCCTCCTGCCCCTTGCATACCCTTCCTACTCCGTGCTGACCCCTCCTGCTCCTTGCTGACCCTTCCTACTCCTTGCTGACCCCTCCTGCCCCTTGCAGACCCTTTCTACATCTTGCTGCCCCTTCCTACTCCTTGCTGACCCATCCTGCTCCTTGCTGCCCCTTCCTACTTCTTGCTGACCCTTGTTGACCCGTCCTACTCCTTGCTGACCCCTCCTGCTCCCTGCTGCTACTTCCTGCTTCTTGCTGACCCTTCCTGCTCCTTGCTGACCCTTCCTGCTAATTTCTGATCCTTCTACTTCACCCTCCTGCTCCTTGCAAACCTTTCCTTCCCCTTCCTGCCCCTTCAGCTCTTCCTATTCCTTGCTGATGCCCCCTGCCCTTGCAGAACCTTTCTTCTCATTTCTGCTCCTTCTACTTTACCTTCCTGTAGGCTGTCTCCCCCCCATCCCTCACTTACCTGATCTGTAGGTTGCCCCCCCCCCCATGCTTGCTGGCTGCAGATGCAGTCAGGAGAAAGAAGCAGGGATAAGCTGTAGCTTCCTATCCCTGCCTTTCTCCATTCACAGTATTTAATATATCCCTGCCTTTCTTCCATTCCCGGTATTGCAGTTTATTATCACACAAACAAAAAATAGCTGCACAAGCTGGAAAATCCCCTTGACCCACCCTGTGGACGCCCATGGTGACAGGGCTAGGATGACAGGGTAAGGGGGGTTAGTGTGGCAGAGTTAGGGGGGTTAGTGTGATAGGATTAGCAGGGGGTTGGGGGAGAGGGTTAGGGGGGGTTACTGTGACAAGGTTAGGAGAATGTTAGAGGGTGTGTGGCAGAGAGAGGGGTGTTGAGTGACTAAGTGGAGAGAATGACAGTATGTGGGAAGGCTGTGTTAAGCACAGTCTCCACACACTTACTAAAATGCATTAAGTATATATATTTATCCCCCCCCTGCTTACCTCCTGTGCATGCGGGGGGGGGGGGGGGGAAGGGGGATAATTAATTCCATGGTGGTCCAGAGGGTCTTTGGTGGCCTGTTGATGGACTCTGGTGATCTAGTGTGTTGTTAGTGCAGCCGCACTCCCTCATGGTTTTGACACACTGTGGTGACATTAGATTGCAGACTGGGAACTTTGACACTCACAGTGCGGCAGAACTGCAAGGAAGTGTGACTGCATTAACAACACACTGGAACACCAGGGAGTCCACCAACAGGCCACCAGGAAGTCCATTTTCAAGATCTAAGAGCAGACAGGGAGATCTTTTGATCTCCCTGCTAGCTCAAGGAAGGGTGCCCGAAATCTAACAGACCTCACGTGGCGTCTATTCCTTTTGGCTATTGACGGATTCGGGGCAGCGAGGGATCAATGCTCCCTCCTGCGTCAAATCGGCTGAAAGTCTGAATCAATAGGGGAGTGTGGGGCCCCAGGAACGCCGGGCCGTGACAACCATCATGGTTGTCACCCCCTGATGGCAGTCCTGATCCAGACTGACGTAGTATGTAAATTGGAATTCATTTTACACACGCATATGTTTTGAGGTCTTTCTAAAGCAGCAGGTAAACTATTAAATTGACTGTTTTCCCATATATCAGATATCGGGTTAAACAAAGCGTGTTCTGTGAAAAGCTGTGTGAAAGTATTTATTAGAGCTGAAAATGAAACATATTATTATAATTGCTGCAAAACTTTCAGAGCATCTTGTATCCTACACCACAGTCGCAATTCTACGCAGCTTCATAGCAAAGAAAGCTCCCGACTAGTCTTAAGAACTGCAATGTAGGTCTGTAATATGCCATGTGGTGAACATGATGCGTTCTCTCAGGGCCAATTTGCATAAAGGATAAATAAGAGAAACGCTATGTGAAGTTTATTCATTTTTAAATCCTGCAGTGTTTGTGATTGAAGGCCCATCCTCAGATGTTTTCCTGATGTGTACCATTAAGAGTCGCATCTTTATCTAATGCCTCTTCCCTTACTGAAGGGAGTTGTAATATAAACCCAGAATATTTTAATTTTTTTTGTGTATACCACTCAAATACAGCGAGCCAAATTGCAGTATGCATTGTGTGATATTCCAGGCTCGCTTCCTCTCCTGTAACAGAGCCAGAACATTAAATGCAAAGCATATTGATGCTCACCAAGAACCCTTGAGGGTCTTTCAACCCATCTTCATCAAAGCAGCTCTAGAAATTCAAAAGCAACGAAAAAAAGCCACAATGCGAGGCATCCTTTATACGGTAATCTTGACTTACAAAATGCTAACCTGCAGCTACCCATAAAATTAAAGGTATTTACAAACTAAGAACAGGACTGTGTGCATCCTCAACTCGAAACTGATTGCTATTCTTAATGAGTTATTGTTACTGTGGGCTGTGTTGTATCAACGCTGATTTGTTTGTAAATTGCGTTATTTCTCAGTTTGGAGAATTGTCCTGGTTAAACTCCAGAAACTCCAAAATGGTTCAGAAGTTTGCCGTATTCGGTACAATTTACACTGCTCGTACACCAATGTTCCATAGTGTTGATATGTTTACTATACAGTCAGTTGGTAGTAACATTAAACCATACTAATGTCACTGGTGTCCGAGTGAGGGTGGATCTCATACATAAATTACTGCTCAAGCAAACCTCTAAAGAATTTTAAGTGCTAGTTATTTTTTTTTATTATTATTATTATTAATTTCTACTTTAGAAAAATATCAGGAGAATAAAAAGTATTAGAAGTTATTTGGTATTCTAAGAACAAGCTTGTATCATCATACAAACTGGTGATATACAACACCAGTCACCTTTAGTCAATCTTTATAGCCGTTGATAGCTTGTTCTGAAGACATTATAATTCTTAAGGTCCATTGTGTTACGAAGAAATCAAAAAATAATTTGGCTTTTCAATGTAATGAATCCTAAATACAGGTGAACTGTGAAAGACTACAACATGTCCCATTTTCGATGCAAAAAAAACTAAAATGTGTGGATTCATCTCTATGAATCAGAGCAACTTTAGATTTAAACAATAGAATGTATACATGTTTTAATGGGACAGTTCCATTATTTTATTCTACTAATTGCTATACAGTGATATAAATAATTTAATACATTAATATACTGTTAAAACAGATATCATTCAGAACATATTTTTAAAAATTTTCACGATATTGGATATTTCCCTAATTGGTGGCATTTGCTGATGTTAATTTATTGACATTGCCTGGGCACGTATTCTTAAGGAGGTCAAGTTAGTTAAATATTGAGCTGCCTGGAAACTCCAAAGACCAGATACATCTATTATTGCTGTCAGATTCAATCAAGTATTTACAAATGAATTGTGCCAGTTACAAGAGATTGAAAACACTTGACACATTAACATTTAGATCACTTTAACAAGATTTGGGGGCCATCTCCAGATCGCACATAGACTTAAATTTTCCTCCTAGCAAATTGGCGGTTGAACCCCTGCTCTACGCTGTTTAATCGAAAACAATCCTGTTACTTTGTAATGTCTTAACAACAACCATCCTGTTACTGCATTTCAGGAAAATTAACTCAAACGACCCAGTGTTTTGTAATAAAGGAATCAAGAAACAAGGTGACGAACAGAATATAGAATGAATTTATGAAAAACGTCAATTTTTAACTAAGTAATAGAAAATAATATTTTATATAAAATTATATAATTAATATCTATCATAATATAATTAATTTAAAATAATGACTTTGAAACTGTGTTTTAAAGAGAAATTGTAAATAAAATGTGTTTTTAAAGATGATTTTGTATTCTGTGTAACGGTTTTAATTTCTGATAACTAATCCTTTTAGACTATACCAGTTAACAATTATTGTCACATTTTGATGATCCGTGCTTAGTTATTACAGTATAACAAAGGTCACAGAATTTAGAGATATATAGCTGCAAGCTACCATAACAAACTGCGTAAACATATCCTCTAAAAAAAATATTATTATGACATTACTTACGCAGTGGCAAACACGCTGCTAATTTTCTGAGACAGAACTTTATATAAAGATGAACTTGATCTTCAAATGACAATTTCATTTCAGACACTATGAAACTTTATCTTTCTACGTCTTTTTCTCTAAATTGCCACATCTGTCTAATTCTGTATTTCTTCGTTTATGTCATGAAAATATGTTGGTGATAAAAACATCTGCAAGAATAATCGAATTCTTTCTTTCTGTCATTTTTTTTTGGTTTCCTATTACAGCATTAATGCAAATGTCGTGCTTTGTGTAATTTCAGTGAAAAGAACTATATGCAAATAAATTGCAGTTTGAAGGAGAAAGCACAGATAGACAGATGGATAAATAAACCGAGATAGATAGATAACCTTTGTTTATCTATTTGTCTAACCCCATTTTAACCTCACTAAACTGACTTTTTTTTACTACCTAACTCCTTTCATTGCCTGTTCGTATATTGCCTCTTTTTCGGACTGTCTGTCTGTCTGTCTGTCTGTCTGTCTGTCTGTCTGTCTGTCTGTCTGTCTGTCTGTCTGTGAAATACAATGGGAGGTAAGAGAGAAATTCTTGGAGACGGAGGTTCTAGGAGGGAGAAAGAGGGATATCATATGTTGATTATTCATCAGTTCTAAGTTGTATGAATTCTCAACTCAAATAAAACTGTCTGAAAACTTCTGAAAGCATATAAAAACATCTTCATTCAAATGTTGGAATTGCTATTGGAGAGCGAAAATATAGCCATTGCAGCAATTAGACCCTGATTAATGTGTCAGACATCACTGATTGTTAAGACATTGGAAACTGTCAGAGAGGATATGATTGCCAATCCCATCTTAAAAAATATTTTGTTGACCATAATTCAGAATGGCTTTACACTGTCAGACCAATCTGATTAGTTTTCCGAGGCAAGGCTTGGTTCAAGGGTAGGTATCTATTACAGCCAGAGCAAGAGGCTAAAATATGACAGAGGGTCAACAGCAAAGTTCTGAAATGAAGAAGGAACCAATGCACCTGTCATAATATTTGTCTTGTGAGAACCAAAATGGAAACAATTTAAAAGTATTTTTTTTCCATTTTGCAAACAAACTGATCTTCTAAATTCTGTAGCCGATTTCACTTTGAAACAGATCGCACAATTCATTCAGCCCAGATTTGTGGTGGCTGTGGGCAGATAATAATGCCCTCGTTTAGCTACGCGATGACTTGCAAATGGTCAGTAGACTCGAGCAGTGGTCACTTTCAGCTGCGTTTCACGAATCAAATGCCTGGTAATCTACTGATGAATGAATGGTTTTGTTCAGGATTTACCCAATGAAACATTTCGTTTATGCATCACTTTTCTGGCATTTAATTTGTTCAATCAAGCGGAAAGGTATTAATGCACAAGTCTAAGTATGAGTGTTAGTAGCTACAAGGAAACAAGTAATATCTCAATTTAATCAACTAGGTAAACACCTTCTATCACAGATGGAATCAAATGGAATGGGCAGCAGTCAAGGATGGATGTAATAGCATGACACAGAGCAGCTCTCTTGTAGTTTAGGTTTTGTCCTTTTAGGTAGTGACAACACCGAATATTGTTATATAGATCTGGGATGAAGGTCTGATGAGCTTGAAATATGATAACTTTTCTCAAGGTTTAATCCTTGACTTACGATGTCCACAACCGACAATTACAGATGGATTGGTAGATAGGAGACCAGAGACACAAACATAGAATATAGTCCAGTCCACATCACTGAAAGGACATCAGTCCAGAATGAGAAGGCACTAGAAATGATTCCAAGAGGAATACAAACTAGACAGTTCACGCTACTGGATCACAGTCCAACAGGATTAATAAGGTCTTTATAGTTTTCCATTTATGTAGGATGGCTTCATCATAGCCACACTAGTAAGCAAGAACACTGTTCCTAATATACCCCTCCCCACATTAACACAAAAGGTGACCAGGGGATGTAGAGACCAAGATAATGCCTGCAACCTCTGGTGGTCAAGGTTTTCTAATACTCTAGCCATTTATAACATAATAAAACTAT
Organism: Pelobates fuscus; assembly: GCF_036172605.1. Classification (NCBI taxonomy): domain Eukaryota; kingdom Metazoa; phylum Chordata; class Amphibia; order Anura; family Pelobatidae; genus Pelobates; species Pelobates fuscus. The sequence goes on from NC_086321.1 coordinate 56,414,030, forward strand.
TTTGACTCAATCCTGTCCAACCGCCCCTTACTGTCACATTAATCCTTTCAACCGCTCTTCTTCTAATAAATATTAGAGAGGGGACAGTCTAATCTAATTGAGAGAAAAACATTAAATGTAATATTTGACTCATCTCCTCATGTCAGAAAATAACACGACTGAAAAAAAAATAAAAAATATGTAATGCATATTGTATAAATAAATATAATAAATTAATAGAACGTAACAAAAACAAAAAAACAAGCAGAGAAAAAAAATATTCAGATCCTAAGGGCAGTTGGCTTAAAAGATTCAAAGCGGACAACTCCTAAATATCCAGCGGTAGTTTTGGCCTGTGATTGTTAAGAATATTTTAATGAAATATAAAAGTAAAATAATTGGCCAATATGTAAAAGGAAGGTAAGGTCAGTTCTAAATAAATAAATGAATAAATTCGGATTCTGTGTTTGTTGTGAACCCCCCATTCCCAAGAGCATTACACAATAGCTCCTTTAAGAATTTGGAATGGAGATGTTGTAAGTAAAAAAAAGAGTGAAAAATGAATAAAGGTAGTGTATTTTTGTGTTGGAAGTTCAAGCAATATTTTACAAAATATTGTTTTGTAAGCAACTATGTTACAGTTAAACTTTAGAAAATGTCAACAGCATGTATAACACGATCTTCATTTTTTTGCTGACTTTGCAAGACGCAGTAGTCGCAGGAAAAAAAGTGCTCTTTATAGCTATGCAGAGACGTGTAGTGAATTTTTGTTGTTGTTGTGTACATTTTACGTTATGTGCATGGGCTGCACGCATAGCAGGTTCTTTTACAGATGGGAAACTCTCTTGACAACTCTGTCTGCATCCTGTATTTGTCTACTTCCAATTGTGATATTCTGGGGTATTATTGCAAAACTATTATTTACATTTTTTATTTCATTCAAATTTTCTTATAGATTTTTAGTAATCAGAAGCCAAACTGACTGGGTATGTAGGAGCTGTTCAATTTGAATCTTTTAGCCAATTGAATTTAGGGTCTGAATATGTTTTTTTTCTTCTGTTTTTTGTTATATTCTATTTATTTATATTTATCTTTCAATTTTCTTAATTTTTTTTTATTGGGTCAAAGATAAAGATTTCAAACAAGACATAAGAAGATGAGTCACATATCACTTTTTTATATTTTTATTCTTAATTAATGGGTAGCCAAAATTAGAACTTGCAAGATGATTTGGAAAATTTTACACAGGTTTCAATGATTTCTGAGTTCTTGCTAAGAGAATATGTACTGACAATGTGGGGTTTAATGTCTGGTTAGAGCTGTTAGAGCAGTAACATCACTGCCTTAGAAGCTCAGGTTAAAATCCCAGACAGAACACCACACCAGTAAGTTTCCCTGGGCAAAACACGTAAAAATATAAACCTGCCTATCCTTAAATCCCCATAGATTGTAAGCTCATTTAAATAGACCTTTCTTCACCTCTTATATAGTCCTATTTTATCATTGTAAAGCACTGTGAGATATGTTGGCGTAATGCTAATAATAATTCTCTAAACACCAAATGTAACCCTGAATGTAAATCGTAGGCTAAAATCTCAAAGTTGTGATGTTAGATGAATTTTACATGTTTACCAAACCTAAATATAGGCCCCTGGTTTTCAGTTCTCTACAATTTATTCAGATACTAGTAAATAATGTACATCTTGAAGCTTGTAACCGGGATGATGCCCAGGCTTTGGTAGATACCGTTTTTGTTGCCACACATATTGAGCGATCCAAAAGAGATTATTGCTTTAATAACTGTAAAGTAATGCAATAATTGCTTCTGGAGAAACTGTTAATTGAAACTCATTAATTCACTCATCTCATTAGAAATCACGTGTAACATAAACATTTGGGTCTTCTGTCACATTGACTATAGGAAAAATTACATTTTGTGAATCTATCTGCAAACTGCTTCACAAGTGAGTCCAGAACATTCAACCATATGAAGGTTTCTGGATTTACAGAGGGAAGTCATCTCCATAACGCTAATCTAATCTTGGTTCCTTAATGTGCAAATTTAGGTCAGTTCAAGAAGATATTGAAAATAGAGAACGGACTTAATGTAATCCTAGCTCGATACCCCAAAATACATTTTATTTTACGTATTACAGCTAAAGCTGACTACATTAACTCAATGTCTTGACCATGTAAGGAGAAGGGCCAGCATTCCACTTTATTATTTACTGGCTGGAAAATCTATCTTGCTTCCAACTAAACCTTATAGGACCCAAAGCATTAATGCCTCAAGCATCCAAATCGTATTATCTCACATTGGAAATAGGCCAGTTAATCTCTCTTGTCAAGTATTAATAAACTGTTGCTGTAATATCATAGATTTGTCTGTCTACACATTAGATCATAAGTTAAACCTCTCTTGGGAGGTCTTCTGCAACGTAAGGAAACCTACGCAATGTGACTTTATTATAAATGTGTATTACCTAGAAACAAAACTGCACAATAAAAAACTTAACAAAAATGAAAATTCCAAGTGATTTTTAGAATACAAATTTATAAAATATACTTAACTTTTGATCATGTGTCTTCTGTAGGTCACTTTTTGTTTTTACAACCAACCATCTTAAAGTTTTAATTCTACTGGCTTCAAAACTGGGTCTAATAGAAGATTAGACACCATCAAGATAAAACTTAAGGCCAAAATATCTTAATTGGAAAAAAAAATTCTCTAAGCCAGATATGCTTCTAATTCAGCTAATATGGCCTAAAATGTAAAATTCAATTTGAATTCACTTCAAATTCCCACTCTGTGAATAACTGTACATGAACTCTCTCTGAGAATTCTTTCCAGGAACGTGCCTCGCAACAAAAACATATTGCTAGTCTAGATTGTTTCCAAAAAGGACAACTGTCAAGTTGCTAACGTTGAAGGAATTAACTCTCGTAGTGCCAAGAAACCATAAAAACCTACTTTACCCAAAGCGTGGAAAATGAATATTTTCTCTGTAAACAATATTTTATTAGTGAATTGGCTTAATGACTATCTGTTTGTTCTTTCTTGTGTTCTTTACAATTCAGCGCTTATCCCTTGCAATTTATTCTTCTCCGTAGTGACTTGTTCGTGCTGTCATCAGCCATTGTTTTTGGTAAATGGTGAGTTAAACAGATATATCCAAGCGTAAAATCTAAAAAATGGTCCCAGTGGGCGCCTGGGGGCTGTTGTTTGAAATCAACTACATATCAATTGAGCGTCGGCAAGCAGATCCAATGATAAATTCTATTCCACAGACGCATTATAAATTACATTTTTTTTGTTCCCGATCTTGCCTCATCTCACCTCCCCAGAGGCCCTTCCAGTGAAAACTATGATTGTGTTATGGAAACGTTTGCTCAGCTAGAGTAAGACCATTAACATTGAATGTGCCAATCCGTTCCCTCAACGGCACCCCCTCTTTTCCTCCAACCTTTAACAAAATGCAATATGTGCCTGGTAATTTTTTCTGTTCTGTTCATTATCTCATTGTTTTCTGTAAGTACAAGGTTAGATTGAATTACTGCAGGCTCTGTTGTCTATTTGTAATTCTCCTTCCATGCCGAGCAGCTAATGAATGGGCAATTTAGTCAATTCTTTGAAACGGCTTCTTCAGTACGCCAGTCACTTAATTACAACCGCTACAGCTGGTTCCAGATCTTCAGCTGAAGGTCTCCACTATTAAAGGGACAGAGTCTCTTGGCTAATGATTCTGGCAGAGACAGAGGCCACAAACGCATGCTAACACATGTTTTTTTTATTTACTTAGCAGTTGCGTTAAATCATTTGTGCTGATGGAAAGTGTCAATGTATACAAGACAAGGATCAGCAGAGCTGTTTGCAATCTTTAATGCCAACGAGTGTCCTGACACCGCACGTTTATGGAATTGCTTTTGCCGAAGCAAATCCTAAAAGTTTCTTATTTAGTGGCTATTTTTTTTTATAATAAAATAAATAATAGAGTGCACTTAAAAACTGATGTCTATAAGACTGATGAGGACAAATATTAATATTCAACGGACAATCAAAAGACATAACTACAAAAAATATATATATTTTTATTTATAGTAAATAAAAACTTCTGATCTATCTACGTATCAATCTATCTATCTATCTATCTATCTATCTATCTCTGTCTGTCTTTCTGTCTCTCTGTCTGTCTCTCTGACTATCTATCTTTTTTTGTTTAATCTAAACAATAGTTCTTCAATATATACATTATATATTCAATATATATTTTGGTTGCATGTTTGATCAATATCAATATTATGGTTTCAATACATTCATTAGTAATATGCAGAGATTAAAAAAAAGAAATCAAGAAGAACAGTCAATCAGGGAGAGAGAACCAGATTTATGCAAAAATGTGTTTTGTCAAAATAAATGCTAATGTTAGTTATGTTAAGAACTTAATTTTAAAATCTGATTAAAGTTGATAAAGTTTTAACTTAAATGAAATGTATTCAATAATGACATTATTTTACTTTTATAAAAGAAAAGTTTTAGCATTTTGTCTTCCTCTCTCGATAGTTCTAAGAATGTGAGTATGCCCCAAAATGAAAGGGTCTTTTCAAGGAATAGTGGATTCCTGTATCTACACACCTCTGCTATGTATGTTATATTGTCTCTGTCTCTGCTATTTTTATCAGAGTTTTACATTATCAACTCACCACTGGTTACTACTTAGTGTTCATTCTTTTAATATCTATCATGATTTATACATTGTCATTGAATAATGTTAGGCCATAGAAATCATAAATGTATACTAACATACAGCACCTATAGTGCATGTCTGTAATTTACATAAAAATCCGACATCAGATTACAGCTCCTTACATCTTACTATTGCAACCCATGTCTACGCTAACCTCATTGTTTAGATTAGAATGATAGAAATCTCCAGATTTCCCTCCTCTGCCACCTAACTTGTCTTTGACATTCTTTTCCTCTCCTACACTGATTTATTTCTTTCAACCTAGACATTTTATTTTTTCTATCTCGTCCTATCTTGTCTTGATTCCAATCCCTCACACCTAACTCAATCTCTTTCCCTTAGCCTTGTTCTAATCTTTTTCTGCTCCCCAAATTCACCATGCAACTATCATCCACAGCTTAAAGAGAAGTCTCTCTTCTAACTATCATCCCATATCCTTGTTCTATTTTGGGTCAGAACATGTCTATATGAAAATATATTTCTCAGTTCTATCTCTTTCTTAAAATCTAGTTTCTGCTACCTACCTACATAGCTACCTGTTTCCTGAATCTTTCCTTTTTCGAGTTCGTCCCTTTCCAATGTAAGATACAAAAAGGGCACTTGTATCATCTGTTTATAATTTTACACCTCTTTTACCGCAAGTCACTTCTTATTGGTCCCCCCACATGGACCATATTTACCCACTACAGTCTAAAATTAATTCTGCACCAAGGTTTATCTTCCTTACTCGATATTTCTCATGCACAGCAGCTCTTTACCAAAACTTATATTGGCTTACTATGTTCTTCAATTTTAAAAACTTGAGACAAACTCTTATTATGCTGCTTCTCTTATTCACAAACAAGTATCCACTTTTTAATAACTCCAGTGACCTTCACTTGTCCTAGAGAAAGAGAAGCAATGTTCTACCACATCCTAGTAGATATCCCTCTAGTCTTGAGTCCTTTAAGAAATCCCTCAAAACCGATCTCTTTAGAAAAGCTTATCACCTTCCTGTGTTATTTCTCTCTTTATCCATGTCTGTTCCTGTTTCTACTCACCTAACTGATGATTTCTCTGCACATTTAACTTTTTAACATTTCTACTCTACATCTTTTCCCATATACTTCATTTTTCTTTTGGACATTTAACAAGATACAGGCAATACTTGGTGAGCTGTTCTCCTCTAGATGCTCTATTCTTCTTGGTTTCTTAAACCTCTCTTCCTGTAGAATATAAGCTTGTGCACTTAACCGATTCTGGTGCCCAAGTCCCTTGGTGCTGGCTCCGTCTCTACCTCCTCCAGCATCATCACGACGATGGAACCTAATGAGCGCATTGGGCCTTCTCCATAGCAAAGCATTGGCTCAATGCTTTCCTATGGGAATTTTCAAGACCCATGATGTCCTCATGCAAAGTGTGAGGAAATCCAGCATTGTTTCATGGAGTTAAACTCTGTGAAACAGCAGGAAGCGCCTCTAGTAGATGTCTAATAAATGTACTTTGAATTCACAGTGAATTCTCACTGATGGTGTCTGACAAAAAGCCACTAGAGGTAGTCGTATCCCTACAACATAAATTTGTTTTACATAGTAGAGTTAAAGGGACACTATAGTCACCAGAACAACTACAGCTTATTGAGTTTGTTCTGGTGAGTAGAATCATTACCTTCAGGCTTTTTGCTGTAAACACTGTATTTTCAGAAAAAATGCTGCATTTATTTTACAGCCTAGTGATAACTTCACTGGCCACTCCTCAGATAGCTGTTAAAGATCCTTCCTGGGTCATGGCTGACTAAAATGCATCAACACATTCAGTGTCTCTGCATGCAAGCACTGAACTTTCCTCATAGAGATGCATTGATTCAATTGATCTCTATAAGGAGATGCTGATTGGGCAGGGCTGTGATTGAATTGTGCTGGCTCTGCCCCTGATCTGCCTCTTTGTCAGTCTCAGCCAATCCTATGGGAAAGAATTGTGATTGGATCAGGCCACCACTTCTGCTGATGTCAGCAGGCAGATGGCAGGTCAAAAGAAAACAGGGACAAAGCCAGCAGCTTCAGGCTCACATACAAGTAAGATTTTACTATATTTAGAGAGGCAAGAGGGGGCCAGGGGGACTAGATGGTGGTTTTAACACTCTAGGGTCAGGAATACATGTTTGTGTTCCTGACCCTATAGTGTTCCTTTAAGGGGAAAGGGCACTGCAGTGGTTTGGCTGCCTTTAAGCAGGACATTCTTCACCTGTTCACATACATTTTATTATCATTTATTTGCTGCTTTATATATCCATTGTAAATTGTAAAGTGCTGCAGAATGTGTTGCTGCATTATAAATGACGACGATGATAATAATAATCAATAGTAATCAATGAGTGGATCTTGTTTGCACTGCCTTTTCAAATTCAAACCGGTAGACTATAGCTTTTTATTGCCGACATCCTACTATAACTTACTGTCATTTTATTAAGAGAAATGTTTTAAAAACACAAAAGCCAAACTTGATACTTAGTCATTCATTTTATATGAAAGTACATTTCCCTTTCAAAAGACCAAGTTGGCCGAGAGGGAATGAATCATTTATATGTTGTTACAAATAAAGCAAGAGGACATTTTGTTGGCTTACTTGAAATTACAGTAAAGAAACAGCAATGTTTCTATTTGGGCTCCGTAAAACAAAACATTTAGGGAAGCTCAAAATATATGTGAAAGACATTAGATATTCTAATTGTATTTTATTTGTTTGCTCAGTTAGCCTCATCTGTGGAGTTTCTGGCCAGTGGCCATAATTTGGAGTCAAGAATACCAACCAATCAGAATGCAGCTTTGATTTGAAATAAAAAAATAATAATTTTGTTGTAAATTAATTTTTTGTTGCTCTCCATACTTTCACTGAATTATATATTTTATTTTATATTAAGGCATAGTTTCTCAACCAGTGGTATGCATACTCCAGGGGATATGCACACCATTGGCAGGCAGTACATCAAGAGGTGGCCACCTTAGCACCTCCCACTCGCCCCCGGGAGTTGGCCGGCTGTGGGAGAATGGAGGTGGAAGCGGCGAGGGAGCTGTATTCTTCATGATCTTCCAGTATGTCTCCCCTGAGGTCCCTGCAGTGATGCCAGGAGCCGGGATGTGATGTCACTCCTGTCCCAGCATCAATCAAACAGTATGCGAGGGAGCGGAGCAAAAATAGCACAAAGATTACACAAGCCCCACTGGACCCCAGGAAAAGGATCCGCTCCAGCTGTCCCAACTGTAGGGAGGGTGGGTGGACCTAAATAAAAATAATACAGAGACAATGTGTATGTGTCAGTAAGTGTATCTGTCAGTGAATATGTGTGTCTGTCAGTGTGTGTCAAATCAGTGAGTATGTCTGTCAGTGAGAGTGTGTCTGTCTGTCTGTCAGTGAGTGTGTATGTGTCTGTCTCCTCTGTGTGTAAATGTGTGTGTATCAGTCTCATCTGTGTGTGTGTGTGTGTGTGTGTGTGTTTGTGTTAAGGCCAGAGTAGCAGGAATGAAAGCATAGCTGACTTGGAGAATTTTTCCAGTTCCCCTATTTTGGCCTTAAATGTGAAATTCACTTTGAATTCCCATCTATACCTCTGCTCATAACACATTGAACTGATTGTGAGTGTGTTATCCCATTGCCCAAACTGTTTTTCTTTCACACCTGCTTCAACTTGTATTTCACTAGGTACCATTATTTAAAAAAAAAAAAACGCAGTCCATAAGGAAATCTGTCTCCCCAAGCTAAATAAGCTCCCCTCCTGCTTTTGTAATAATACTTTATTGGAGTGACAATTTGATAGCTGCAGTTTTTTTTTCCTAACAGTGACCTTGATGCTAGCCAGCGAGTCCCTCCGGCCATCAACTCCAGGCTATAGAAGAGACAGCCAGGTTAAAGGGGAGTTCTTAAATAAAGCTGCAACACAGATTGCTGATCAGTTAAATAAAGAATGCATTGCGTCTTAGGACGTCATCTGAACGTGAAGTTTAGGCTAAATTCAAGCTGTTCTAGATTTATTTTACAAATCAATTTTTTTGTTGTTGAAGTCCTATGACAAAAGAGCTTAAACAGGAAAAAATTCCCCTAGATTGTAGGCTCATTTAAGAAGGGATCTTATTGGTTCCTCCTTTTAATGTATTTCGATTGTTTGTCAATTACTTCTTTTTAATATTGTAAGGGGTTTCTTAAAATATTTCTTACACATCTTCTCCATATAAATTATATTATATAATTATCATTTTAAAATAATTGAAATATCAAAATAATTCTAAATTTGCTACCTGGTGAATTACGGACAATTAATTGGTTTAGTTAAGAAAACTCTCACAGGGTTATTCACGAAAGTGAACTTAAAATTTAAGGCCAGAGTAGCCAAACTGGAAAAATATTTGTGGGGAAAGCAATGGGCTTTACATGTATTGTGATTAGGCTGTATTTAGGCCAGGGCCAGATTTTCTATTAGGCAGAGTAGGCACCTGCGTACAGGCACTTGTCCTGTAGGGAGCATCTGCTCTGGTTTTTAAAACCCCCCTCCCTACCTACTGCTGGCTGTTGGACTCTGGGATTGCTTTATTTAGTCTGAAGAGCCTGATCAGTGCATGGCCTACTCTCTTCAGGCTGACCATAGCGATCTGCAGGAAGGAGAGGGCCACATTCATCAGGACTTGTGGAGGCCTGGGAAATTCAGCTTAAGCACAACTTACTTGTTCAGTCAAGATTGGCAAATCCAACATGGCTGAACACCGTCTTCTTGAATGCTTTGTGCAGGCGCGAGCATTCTTAAGGTGCCAGTAGGGATATTTAAATAAGATTAAGGAGGCTTACAATATGGCTTCCTCTTCCTCCGCCTCAAGGGAAAGAATTAGAAGTAAATAGTGAGCTTTTGTTTTATACTTATAAAAGAGTGCCTTTGGCCATAAGTTTTATGGTGGCATATATATATATACACACACACAAACACACACACACACATCACAGCACGAAACAGCCTGTAAGACAAGGAAACATCAAGAATCAGAGAAAAGAAACAGATGTCATGCTCTTCCATCCACAGCGATTGAGGGGAGGAATTTCAGTAGAGGCTGTTACCAAATACTCTCGAATGAAGGCGCATTTACTTCTGCTAATGTTTCTAATACTAACTTGGTTGAGATTATCTCTAAGGCTGTGGCTGCAAGAATTAAAGAGGTGACTAGTACAAGTATTTCCTCTAAACTGAGTAAGCATGCCAGGAAAGACTTCTCAAGCTCCAATTCTCTTATTAATATATACCATACAGATTCATGTTCATCAGAAGATGAAGATTCTATGGAATATCCGTACAGCCTGGATAGTAAATTAGTTGATTCTATTATCACCCTAACTAGAGACAAGTTAAGGATTCCAGAATATAATAGATAATATAAGGAGTCTGATGTGTATTTTGTAGATTTACTTAAGAAGAGAGCAATCTTCCCTATTCATTCTTCATAAAAGATCTGGTGAATACAGAGTGGCAAAAAACAGAAAAGCGTTTGTCTATTCAAATTCATTCAAATGTGTTCAGTCCATCCTTCCTTAACTCCACTCATTGGAATAGCTCAATTCAATAGATCCGCAAGATACCTATTATCACAATGTTATTGCTCTCAAACATAGGAAGTTGCTATGGTTCATCAACACTACAAATTTCAAAGAATGCCGTTCTGCCCCGAAGGATTTTAAAAATCCTAATAAGTCTCATAGCTTATCTGAGACAAAAGAAGGTGAAAATATTTAATTACTTAGAAAATATCCTGATTGTACTCAGTTGCTGTTTGGCGATAGCAACACAAATGGATCTGGTCATTCAGGCTCTACAGGAATTTGGATGGGTAATGAATTTCAATTTCAAGAGTCAACTGGAACCACCCCAAAATATACATTTTCTAGTTGATAAAATCAACACAATGGCATATTGCATATCTCTTACAGAGCACGTTATTTCAAGGCTATTAAAAAAGTGAGATCAGCAGCGGTTCTCGAGAAAATGTCGGCGACAGAATATATGAGTCTTCTGGGCACTCTGTCCTCTACATTTGGTCTGATTAGATAGACCCACTGAAACTGAATCTTCTTGAATCAATTCATTAATGTAAAACAAAATTGGGATCAAATTATAATTTTGACAGATGAAGTAAGACTGATGCTAAAGCGGTGGATGCAAATTTGCAATATCAGGAGAGGAAAAACCAGACTGGGAAATAGTAACAACAGACATCAGCGAACAGGCTGGGGAGTGCAGTAGAAGAATCATCTGGCTCAAGGAGTATGGCCAATACAAAACTGGAATGTATAATCAAGCATCCTTTAACTTCAAGCAGTATACAAAACTCTGATTTATTTCAAACATCTGCTGAAGAACAAATGGGTCAAACTCCAAGTATGCAATGTAACAGCAATGGCATACATAAGCCATCAAGATGGTAAGAAGAGTCACAGGTTAATGAAAGAAACAAAAACGCTTATATTTTGGGCTCAAAGGAATCTGGAAGGTTTTTCAGTTACTTATTTACTAGGGAAATACAACAAAGTCATAGATTTTCTGAGTAGGAATCCTATAGATCCAGATTAGTAGAAGCTAAATGTTTTTTGATGATATACAAGAGAAGGGCAAAGCCAGAAATAGACCTTATGGAACCTATTCGAACAAACAAGTTTCAGTCTTCTACTCAAGGAGAATCGACCCAAGCACTCTGTCCCAAATGTGGAACTTTCACCTGGGTTACGTCTTTCCTCCTTTTCCAAAGATTCCAAGGATTCTCAAGAAGATCTGGAAGGAAGGAGTGGAAGTAATTGCCATCTCCCCATACGGGCCAGGTGCCCTGGGTTTACGCTTCTTATATTGTTATCACAGGAAGACCCTTGAGATATTGGATATTGAGTCTTAGCACTGTCAAGGTGCCACTGCCAGCCTTTTCATCAATTACCGATGTATAATGGGCTCTTGACCTAACTATTAAACACTTTATGAGGGAGGTGATTAGAATCAGACCTCCTATAAAGAACTTTGTACAAGCTTGCAACCTCCCTCCTGTCTTGCATAGTCCCTCCAATCCCCCATTTGAACCTCTGGAGTCATTCTTTAACTATGGGATCTGACTCTGAAATGCATTTTTCTTATTACTATAACCCAGTGGTTCCCACACAGGGAATGATGATAGCACCAGGAACTGTGCTCTCCCCTGTCGATCAGAAATGTCCCTCTCCGGCCTGCTAGCACTTTGCTGACAGCCGGCAGGGGAGGGAAGGAGAGAGGACCCGGGGAGCTCTAACCTGTAGCTCCGCCAGGTTCTCCTCTCGAGAGCTTGGAGCGTTGCCGTGGTTAACACAGCAATGCTCCGAATCTCACAAGAGTGAACTCTAGCAGCTCCTGAGGCTGCTAGAGTTCACTCGCTCCACTGAGACCACCAGGGCTTCCCACCGGATCACCAGGGATTACAGGAAATGTCCTCCCTCCCAAGCAAAGGTGTCAGGATCGGGACAGGGATCCAACACGCAGAGTACAAAGAGTGGAAAAGTACGTATACCGGGCCTTAGAATGGCCGGACTAACGTACCGAGAGTAATAGAGAATAGTCAGAGACAAGCCGAGGTCGAGGGAACGAGAAGACAGATAAGCGAGGGACAAGCCGGGTCAAGGGATAACAGAGAAGCAGGAAAGTACAACAAGCCGAGTCAAAACCAAATAGAGCAAACGAGAATACCAGAGCACTGAGTGACTAGACAAGCTAGAACCACGACAGGGCAATGAGCTGAAGGGAGAAGTAAGCTTAAATACCCTGGCTCCAGATGGTAAGCACGCCTCTGACAAGTACCGATTGGATATCGGACACTTGAGTGACAGGTCGCTCGTGATAGCGTCATGACGTCACGTATTGAGCGTCCTGCTAGAAAAGGACGTGGATTCCTCGCGGCCGGTGTTTAAGTGACTGGATGAACCGCGAGGAACGGAGGGAGCAGCTCGCCTGGACGGATAAACCACCAAGTCTCTACCTCCGTTAGAGGTAGAGGCCTCAGGTACCCTGACAAAAGGTAAGCAGGGAGGGGGGATATCATTTTTATTTTTAATTTAAAGAAAAATAAAAGTATATTTATTAATTTGCCCTTCTACCCCCACAGACCCCACACCACACACTGCCACCCCATACACACACACACTGCTCCCCATACACACAATTACTCCCCCATACATACACTACCCACCATATACAAACACTGCCCCCATACACACACACTGTACCCCCATAAACACACACACTATCCCCCATACAGACACACTATCCCCCATACACACATTACCACCCCACACACACTACCCCATACACACAATTACCCGGCCATACACACTGCCCCCCATGCACACACACTGTACCCCTCTCACATACTGCACCCCCCCACACACACTGTACCCTCACACAACCTGCCCCCACACACACACTGTACCCCTCACACACACACTGTACCCCTGATGCACAAACTGCCCCACATACACACACACTGCACCCCTCACACACACACACACACACACACACAAACTCATCCTTCACAAACACAATGCACACACACTGCACCCCTCACACACAAGCACACTGCACCTCTGCACCTCTGTACACACACACGCACCACTCACACATACACACATGCACACTGCAACCCTCACACACACACATATTGTACCCCTCACACACATATTGCTCCCCCTCCCACACACACACTACAGCCCCTATCCCGGCAGACCCCAGATAAGTTGTCAAACTGTTCTTAAACAGTTTGACTACTTATCCTGGGAGGGCACTACGGCACTACTGGCACCATAACCACTACAATGTGATGTAGTGGTTATTGTGCCTAGATTGTTTCTTTAAATAATCTACCAGTACCACTCCCAAGATTAGGGGCCCAGTATATGCGCAGTACAATGCTGACATGAATATTAGCCAGGAAAATAAAATTACGGAAAGTATTGCACATTTTTCTGTTATATTATCTATCTCTTGTACTGATATATTTAAACAGTGTAGAAAGGCAAGAATGGAGCAAAAACTAAGAAGACTTTATTTGGATTGGTCCCTGTGGCAGGCACAGGCTATTTTAGTACATTTAAAGACTTGATAAATTCCAAAATACGATTCCCTTCCCACTCATTTTCTTTTTTGTTTTAATTTTTGGCTGATTATTAAAGACACTATAGGCAATTAAGCAGTGAGACTGCAGTGGCATGATCTCTATGTCAGGATTACTAGTTGATCCAGCACGTAGAATTGTGTCACACAGAGGACTGATAGGTAACGTATACCGGACCTAAGAATGGCCGGACTAAAGTACCAAAGAATAGTCAGGAATAGCCGAGGTCAGGGGATACAGAAAGAGACACAACGATAAGGGAAAGCCAGAAGTCAGGGATGCCAGAAAACAGGGAGGTCAAAATCAAAGCCAAAGTCAAAAACCAGAAGAAACTTGAATCAGGAACATGCTCTCGGACAACCACTAGGGAAACCACGACAGGGCACTGAGCAGGATGAGAACTGAGCCTAAATACCCCTCCTCTGGATCTGATAGGCTGTAATCTGCCTTTGACCCCAAAGGCAGTTACCAGGTTACCATTTGCATAATTGCTGCTCAGCGCAAACCCTCCTGTGGATTTGATTTCTGCTCGGCACAACTTTTCCTGTCAGAACAGTAAATGTCATTAATCACATTTTTCTATGCGGATGAATACGTGACACTCTACACCAAAACTGCTTCATTGAGCTAAAGTTGCTTTAGTGCCTATGATATCCTTCCAATGTCTCTGTGAGTTATGCCCAGTATTGGGGAGAAATAGTGTAGCTCCTTGAATATCTTTTATTTTTAAAGTTTTATTAATACATAATGCTAACACACACACACACACAAACACACACACACACACACACTTGGAAATACATACATACACATATATGCACTCAGACATTTACAAACACTATACACTCTTATGTGTGTATATACAACAATTTGTATCATATTTCAAAGTTCAAGTACTTTTTTTATTGATTTGGAAGAGGGGATTGTGGTGGGTGCTTGAAAATTCTGTGCCTAGAAGTGTCTAAGGCCAATGAAGGTCACTCCTATTACAATAATTATAGCAACTAGGAAGATAGTTACACACCCTAATCATAATACATGTCATGACCAGGTGGGGGAAAAGCCATTCCGTAAGTTAAATCTAGCACCCCAACATCGGGAAACTTTACCAGCTGTCACAATTTGGAGGCATACTCAGAACATGCATGACACCTCACAAAACAATTAATGTTCTGAAAATTGTTTAACCTTGTGTATGTGTGTGTGTACATGCTTGTGTGCATGCTTCACTGAACCATATTGTGCATAATACATAGTAGTGTCTGTTTTTGTGATTTCATTACCAGCTCAGAATAGCTGTGTTCCTACATCACTTTCTAATGCCAAAGGATGGATATTTTTAAAGTAAAAAGGCATGTCCAAAATGAAAGAACAAGATTAATTGGATTCTAGATCTAAGCTGTATGTCCCAACATTGTAGAGATTATGAGGGCTAGTAGAACACAATGTCAGTCAGATTACATTAACTCTAGGTTAATAATGGTATTTTGAGTTTCCTCCCATCTAACATTCACTCCTAGAAGAAACATCTTAGGCTACAATCATAGGTTGCCCACAAAATCATTCTACAGGCCTGAAAATCTCATGAGATGAAGTGGTCTTTGTGACTACTGTGTCCCTTTAAATTTCAAATTCACTTTGAATTCTCACTTTAGTGAAAACCCCGGTAAATGTTTTTGGGAAAAAAAAGCAAATTTCAACCTTTTGTATTTTTGTAATAAACATTTTCCACATCTAAAATAAAATGTAGAGTGTATACAGTTAAAGAGCCAGCCTTGTTCCCTCAGTGCACATCTAAATAGGAATCTCTAGGACACTGACATAGGGCATTAAGTTCTGATTAATGCACTTAAAAAATGTATTATCGGTAAAAAGCTGACATCCCGATGGAAATGTATAAAGTAGCTCCAATGGTTAAAGGCTTCCTGGCATTCTGTGAGACAATGTTTAAAGGAACAGTTAAAAAATGTTAAACAAAAGAAGGTCTTAAAGCAGCAGTATCGCACGCACATAAAAAGAGACCACATGCAATACAGTATAATTTTTTTATTTCTTCTGAGCAAAAGTTGTAACACGATGTAACTTGCTCTTCGTTTATGTTTTGAGGTTAAGACGATGAGAGTCCGTATGGCCTGTCTGACCATACTGATGCCTGTATATTACTGGGGTAACCACCAGGTGACTGGCCCTTGGGAGACAAATGATCGCCAGTCATGGATACTTGGATTGCTGGAGTGTTCCTTTTCAAGGGTACTGAAACTTCCCACGATTTGTAATATCAGGTTTACTTATCTCTATAATTAACAAATATGTATTCATGTTGTGTGAGAAATAATATTAAATATAGAAATCTACACCCATTTGTACTGCAACCCAGTTCCTCCATCTTTGCTCACTACCATTTCCACCTGACAATCAACTTGCAGAGGAGAGAAGAAATGAAACAATACTCCTATTTCTTCATCTCATGTGCAATGTTTACCTAAGCTTAGCTTTGTCCGAACTGGATTATGATGTAATTTGTTAAATCTTTAATGGGACACTCCATTGTGTCCCAATGAGTTAGACAGGAGCCCTAGAGACCATGAATTGCCTTTGCCCTATTACCATCCAAATGCAGTGAATGAAGAGGTGTGTGGAAAATGGAATCATGTCTAGGGCCCTGTGGGATCTCAATTCTTCTCTACCACTATCCAAATACAAGAAAAATAAAATCACTTTTTAGTAGATATACAACACATGAAAACATGCATGCCTTTAATTATGTTTTTTTTCATTTGGGGTTTATCTAAAAACAGTTAGCTGTTCTCTTGTCTGCTACCTTTGTAAGCACTCATCTTCTAACTCCTTTATGTGGCTGTCCAATCACAGACTTCCCACTGCAGCTCAAAGAGAAGTCTTTGCAAGGCAGGTGCTCAGGGCAATTGCTGCCTCTTGAATGTAGCTCCACTGAGCTAACCAACCCAGGAAGTAACAGGACCTGTTGACTGATTGACAGCCAGGGCTGTGTAAAACTGTATTGACAGCATCACAAGAAACAAATGATGGATATTATGAAACAGTATAACCAAGGCTGGGAAGGATGGTACCAGGGACTAAGATGGGCAAGCGTGTTGCAGCTAGAACAATGATTAACCCCTTAAGGACACATGACATGTGTGACATGACATGATTCCCTTTTATTCCAGAAGTTTGGTCCTTAAGGGGTTAAAGTAATGAATGCTGCAGCTAGACTGATTTTCCTCTCTAGTCGGTCCTCTCACATCTCACCCCTCTGCCAATCCTTACATTGGCTCCCTGTATCCTATAGGAGTCAATTCAAAGTGCTAACCCATACATTTAAAACACTGAACAATTCTAGCCCCTCTTATATCTCTTCACTGATCCATAGGAATGCCCCTCCTCGTTCCCTCCGCTCTGCCCGTGACCACCTCCTGACCACTGCTCGCAACCGTATGGCCAACTCGTGCTTGCAGGACCTCTCACGGGCGGCTCCTTTCCTATGGAATAGCCTGCCTACCGCCATCAGACTCTCCCATAGTCTTCAATCATTTAAGAAGGGCCTTAACCCCTTAAGGACCAAACTTCTGGAATAAAAGGGAATCATGACATGTCACACATGTCATGTGTCCTTAAGGGGTTAAAACCCATCTCTTCAGGAAAGCTTATAGCCTCCCAGAGTAACCTCTACCTTACACACCCGTCTCTTGCTCTCTCTTAAAGGGCAATGCTTTACTCTCTCCTCCAGCTCTGCTTCACTCCCACCCTATTTGATTGGTATTTCCTGTCCTAACGTGTCTTATACCCCACCTCCTATAGAGTGTAAGCTCGTTTGAGCAGGGTCCTCTTTAACCTATTGTTCCTGTAAGTTTTCTTGTAATTGTCCTATTTACAGTTAAATCCCCCCTCTCATAATATTGTAAAGCGCTACGGAATCTGTTGGCGCTATATAAATGGCAATAATAATAATAATAATAATAATAAAGCCAACCAGAATTTGTATGATCAGTCCTCAAAATAACTTTATCTTAGCTTCAAAAGAGATATAGCCAAATGGCAATCAGCTTACACACATCAATTTGTCATACAAGAGCACTGAGCTCATACATCTTTTATGGCAGTTATACCCTCAACGATATGCTCTCCCAAAGCAAGCGTATCACTAACACACCCCTGTAACAGGTTGGCAGGACATGGGTCCCACTCATGTCCCTTTACCTCCACTTATTGATACTAACACCCCATTTACTCTAGAATGTAAGCTTGCATGTCTAGGCCATTCTCCAATGTTTCTATTCAACTGAACTTTTTTTTTTCACTTAAAGTTTTGCATTAACACATTTGCACTGCTGAACACATTTGTGCTTTATAAATAATAATGATAGTAATGTTATTAAAAAAATGCCATATAATGTTCACATAGTGGTTGAGGACTGTAGCACAAGTTTGCATAGGGCATTATGTGACCAATAAGGTGAACAGAAATTTTAAATGGACCTTGTCGATAAACATAGATTTGCTTTTAAAAAACGTTTTTTAACTGCTGACAGCTCATTCACACACTTGTTCTGATTTAAGAATTACACATCTGGAGATTTACATCTTATTTATCATTATATCAGAAAAGTAATATTATCATGATAAATCTGCGCGATCTAGCAGAAATCAAAATGTATTGACGCCTGCACCCCCTTAGCAGAAAAGTCTCGTTTGTGACTGATCTTTTAGACTCCCCTAGATAGATACATTTTTAAAGAGGTTCCCGGTTAACATCTTTAAATATTTAAGCAAGGTTTTTGCCATAAATATATATGAACAGTTTGTTTACATTTTAGAATTTTTTTTGTTTAAACACAGAATTCTAGTTGTTAAACAGCGAGTTCAGGTGGAATTAGAACTGGCTTGTGGCAGTGGCATTACTGCTAACTTTGTGCCATGGGAAATCGGGACTAGGAGGGCTTTCCTAGGGCGAGCATGACCAGTAATGCAATGTGCGTCACTGGTTACACCCATAGTGGGTGGAAAAGTGACCGGAAAGTACAGTATACCCATTGACAGGCAGCCTTCCAGCTGAGCCGGTCCCCTACACAGAGGACCATGCAGAGAGTGCTGCTGAAGCGCTTACTGCAGTGTACGAGCTCACAAGTACTCGTGCTATGCAGCCCTAGGACAATTTCGTGGTGTCCCAGATGCAGGACACCAGGGAACAAAATCAGGACGGTGGGACAGACCCCCGAAAGAGGGACATTTGGGAGTAAAAAATGCCGTTTTAATTAATAAGTCATCTCATTACATACGCTAAACCAACATGTTAATTCAAAATTGAAAGAAAGATTAGTGCATGAACAAGTTCATTTTATGAGACTTATTAAATGAAGCTACGGATAAAGTTTACAGATTCATTTTCAAGGCTCGCTTAGCTTACTAATTAAACCTCTCAAGCAATTCTTGTGTTCCGTGTCTGAAGGTCTTATAAAACAGATCGGAGATATTTTTAAGCAATGCAAACACAGTAAACAGATGCAGAGTCTGTTATTTTACTAAATATGCAAAACGACGTGCCCAGAGATCTCCACTCTCAATATATAGATCATTTACAGCAACAGGGCCGCCATCAGGGCATGACAACCGCAACGGAAGGGAGGAAAGGGAGAGGGAAGGGAGGAAATTTGAGGGAGGGGGGAGGGAGGAAATATGAATGAGTGGGGGGAGGGAGGAAATATGAATAAGGGGGGGAGAGGGAGGGAAGGGAGGAAATTTGAGGGAGTGGGGGTGGGGGGGAATTTGAATGAGTGGGGGGGAGAGGGAGGAAATTGGGGGGGAGGGAGAGGTAGGAATTTGAGGGGGGAGAGGAAGGGAGGAAATTTGAGGGAGGGGGAGAGGAAGGGAGGACATTTGAGGGGGGGAGAGGAAGGGAGGACATTTGAGGGGGGAGAGGAAGGGAGGAAATTTGGGGGGAGAGGAAGGTAGGACATTTGGGGGGGGAGGAAGGAAATTTGAGGGAGGGGAGAGGTAGGAATTTGAGGGGGGAGAGGAAGGGAGGAAATTTGAGGGGGGAGGGGAAGGGAGGACATTTGAGGGAGGGGGAGAGGAAGGGAGGACATTTGAGGGAGGGGGAGAGGAAGGGAGGACATTTGAGGGGGGGAGGAAGGAAATTTGAGGGAGGGGGGAGAGGAAGGAAATTTGAGGGAGGGGGGAGAGGAAGGAAATTTGAGGGAGGGGGAGAGGAAGGAAATTTGAGGGAGGGGGGAGAGGAAGGAAATTTGAGGGAGGGGGAGAGGAAGGAAATTTGAGGGAGGGGGGAGAGGAAGGAAATTTGAGGGAGGGGGAGAGGAAGGAAATTTGAGGGAGGGGAGAGGAAGGAAATTTGAGGGAGGGGGAGAGGAAGGAAATTTGAGGGGGGAGGGAGGAAGGAA
The DNA here is from genome assembly GCF_036172605.1 of Pelobates fuscus. NCBI lineage: Eukaryota > Metazoa > Chordata > Amphibia > Anura > Pelobatidae > Pelobates > Pelobates fuscus. The sequence continues at coordinate 56,434,304 of NC_086321.1, forward strand.
ATTTGAGGGGGGAGGGAGGAAGGAAATTGGAGGGGGGGAGAAGGAAGGAAATTGGAGGGGGGGAGAAGGAAGGAAATTGGAGGGGGGAGAAGGAAGGAAATTGGAGGGGGGAGAAGGAAGGAAATTGGAGGGGGGGGAGAAGGAAGGAAATTGGAGGGGGGGAGAAGGAAGGAAATTGGAGGGGGGGAGAAGGAAGGAAATTGGAGGGGGGAGAAGGAAGGAAATTGGAGGGGGGGAGAAGGCAATGAGAGGGAGGGGGAGAAGAAGGAAATTGGAGGGGGGGAGAAGAAGGAAATTGACGGGGGTAGGGGGAGAGATTGACATCCATCACACACACACACAATGCACCCCTTGCACACAGAAAAACACACAATGCATTACACACAGACACACATACACAAGCAATGCATCCCTTACACACAGCAACACACAATGCACCCCTTCCACACACTCAGTGCATCCCTTACAGACACACACACTGCATCCCATACATACACAAACTCACCTTGCAGCCCTTACACATACAAACACAGATTCACACAATGCATTCCTTACACACATCAGGACACCCCCCCCCCCCCCCACACACCCCTGTGAACAAACTCATTCGTGGAACATGAAGGTGGACCCTGGGACCCAGACCTTGCGCTGTGTAAAGGGCCCTCAAAAAATGGAGCTGCTTTCCGTTCTCCCAGAGCATTGATTTTTGTGACCACAGTTACAAACCGCCTCCAGAGAGCCTGTTCTACACCAGACCAGTGGAGCCAGACGGCAGCTGAAGCCCATCATCATCCTCATCTGGTTGTAAGTAGGCAATCTAGTATATTATTCGTGGCACTAATCTTTAATTTACCTCACATTAAAGGGACACTATAGTCCCCAGAACCACTGCAGCTTAATGTAGTGGTTCTGGTGTCTATAGCCTGTCCCTGCAGGCCTTTTATTGTAAACACGGCGGCACTGCAGCACTGTGTTAGTTAACATGGCAGATCATATGGGTGGGGCACTGTGATGTCACATGGGGGGCGGCAAACTTTACTTTTGCCTAGGGCGGCAAAAATCCTTGCACCGGCCCTGAAGACACTGCATCCCTGTGGGCGGACTCGGGGGGGGGGGACTCGGGTGCAGGCGCCAGGGGGCCCAGACCTTGAGCTGTGTCAGGGGCCCCAAAATTTCTGATGGCAGCCCTGTACAGCAATAACAGTTACAGCACTGGTTAGTTATCACTAGACTTGTACATGGTGGAAAAATTAATTTTGGCCAATAGAGAGACGAATTTCAGCCATATTGTGGTTTAGCTCTGCTGAATATCGTTAGTGAAGAAAGGTTAGGAAAACAAATCATATAAACCAAAATACACCAAAATAGGCCAATCAATGTACTAAAAAATATATAAATATTAGAAATATCATATATATATATATATATTACACTATACAGTACTGATATTAACTTTTTTCCCGCCATTTGGTTCACAGATCAAGTGAGAAAAAGTAACGAAAGAGGGAAAAGCGGGAACTAGTAAAATATTTATAAAAATATATATTATATTTATTAAAAATATATAGATATATTTATATATATTTTTATTGCTGCTCCTTTTTTCCCCTTTATTGGTCACTTTTCACTTGATCTTTAATTAAAAAAAATCAGCAAAATCTAAATCTAGTGACTGTCCAGTAGCAATCAATAGTCTTTTTTCCCATCATTCATCTTTTTTTTTTTTGGAGCAATGACAGAATTCAGAATTATGTATCAGAAGAAGCATTCTCAACCATTGCAAATTTTGGAGTTTGGTTATTTGAACAATCACCGAAATTCAGATGAATTGCAGTTTGTAACCAAACAAAACTATAGTGAGTGTTTTAAGCTTCACTTCTCAAGTTACCTCTGAATGGGGTCTATTACCTCTAAAAAAAATATAAAACAATATCAGGGATATTCATTGATGTGTGAATTCAGAGGAATTCAACGTGAATTTAAACTTTTAGGCAAAAATTGTTGAGATTTAAAGAAAGCCGTGTTTTCAGTTTTACAATGTTGGCCTAAAATCATAAATTCCCTTGAATTCACTTAGATTTTTTGACAATTTACACTTAAGAGTGTCAGTTATTCACTAAAGTCAGAATTGTCGGGAACTCACAATTAATTCAAAATGAATTTAAAAATTAAGGCCAAAACAGATGAACTGGAATCACAGATGACTTGAAGGTTTCTCCAGTTCGACTGTTTCGGCCTTAAATATGAAATTCCCTTTGAGTTCACTTTGAAATCACAATGAGTCACAGTGAATAACCCTGTCTCTGTTTTCATTTTTTGCACACTTTTTTGTGTTTGTTTTATATAAAAAATTAAAATAAAAAAAAATATATATATAAATATTGTAATCCAAGTAGGGAATTTACCATAAAGCATACAATTTAATATATTAAACTTTCAAGGGCACATTTTAAATTTGTTACGCTGTTTCATTATCATATAGTATATTAACCATATTCATTAAAACAAAACAAGAACAAAAATGAAATCACTGTAGCTTTCTTTGCACCTGTTTGTTTTCCCACTGGAAAATGTTGACTGCTTATTTTGTCTATAGAACAGACAGTTTGATAAATATTTCCCAATTAAGTCCATCTTGTCATTGCGTGAGAAGGGGGGATGTGGTTCATACATTTATGACACAGTAAGATAACGGAGATCTTTGTAAAGGTGAAATAAAAAGAAAAGAGAAGACTTGCTGTATAATATGTGTAGTCTACACAATTTTAGAAAACAAGTAAAGCTGAAAAGGTCCCAAAGGTAATTTGCAAATCTGCTGAAATCCTGAACAATCTTTGATTTAACCAGAGCTTGAGATGGCTTTTATTTACTGTCTATTGTAGAATAAATGACATCTCGTAAACAGGTTTTATCCATTACTACAAAATAGGGATCACTATGTTAGGGACATTTTATCCTCTTGATATGAAGCGAGATATGCAGTTTGGTGTTATTATAAATACAAAAAAATCAATGCGGAGGCACAAACACATCTGAAATTTCATTTTCAACAATGTATTCCCTAATAAAAATGTCTATATAACCAGAGGGATTTTCAGAAAACGAGCAACAAAGAACAATGTTAGGGAAAGGCTAAATGTAGCACTTTCTGTGTTTCTTTTGTATAGATTAGTCACACATTTACATATATTTTGAACAGTGAATGGGTATCGTGCTATGCGTGAAAAAAGGGGGCAGCTGTTTTTGCTTTGTATATTAATAGTGTTATGTATGGGAATAAATCACCTATATTTTTCCCATGATGAGTATTTTAATAAGTAAAAAAAAACATACAAATGAAAATATCTACCACGTGAATTTAACTCAAAACACAAAAAAATGATATAATAAATAAACAACTCAATAAATCCCATAGGAGTAATATGAACTATATATTTCGCATAATCTCTGATTCTATCAAGGGCAAATGATCAAGCATGTTGATAAATGTACACATACAGATATGGGTACCTACCATTAAAGGTTTTAATTTAAACCACTTTTTAAACTAACTTGACCTAGATTGTAAACCTATTTGAGCAGGAGTTCATCACATCTTGTGTTGGCCACATTTTGTATATGTCAACACACTTACTGATAAATATACCGATTGTAGAATTGTATTGTGCTACAAAATTGTTGGCACCATGTAAGTGATAATAAAAAAATAAATAATAATAAAACAATGAGTGTAAGCTAAAACAAATTCTGTTTTCAGGAAAAAAAAAAATAGTTTTCAGAAAAATGTATGTTGCTACTGCATTGTATGTTTCCTTTGGGCTACGTCAAAACATCATTGACTTTCTCCGATGATTGAGTCCACACTTGAAAGCCTTGACTTTGAGATAAAATGCCGTGTATGTCAATCGCACCCAAAGACTTTGGAGTAATGTGGATTAAGTTAGTGCTAACATTTACTTACATAGATCCGTGGAAATAATACATAATTCCAGGGAGACCTATTGTTCAGACTCCAAGAAAATTCGACTTATAAGCCACTCAACTATGGCAAAGTTACAAGATTTTTCTGTTATCTATCCAATGATGTTTAAAATAACACAATGAATACTAATTAAAAATAAAATCTTCTTGCAAACATGACAAAAATATTATTGAATGTATGACTGCATAGATAGAGATTTTATGTCCTTGAAATATGGCACAAATCGGCACATTAAAGATAGCAAAATCCACCACCCCATAGCCCTATTTATTGGTGGGTTGAAACAGATTTTCTTGGTGGTCCCCAAAATTTTGCAAGGGGTCAAACAGAATAGCACGTTTTGGGTTTGGACGTATGCAGTTTGATTGATTAGTGCACGTAAATACCAACATAAGCAAGAAATAAATATATAATTGTAGCTTTAAAAGATCTGTGATAATGAATAGTCTGCCTTTTGTTCTAATATACATGGAGTGCTTAAAGGGACACTATAGTCACCTGAACAAATTCAGCTTAATGAGGTTGTTCAGGTGAGAACTATAGCTCCCTGCAGCCTTTCTCATGTAAACACTGTATTTTCTGAGAAAATACAGTGTTTACATTGAAAGCTAGGAACACCTCCAGTTGCAGTCACTCAGAATGCCACCAGAGGGACTTCGGAGTTGGAGGCATAATATGCCTCCATCCACTCAGATCTGCTGTCAGCAGAGCACAGGGCAGCTCTGTGTCTCCTCCCTCTGCATGCAGACACTGAACTTTCCTCATAGAGATTCATTGATTCAATTAATCTCTATGAGGAGATGCTGATTGGTCAGAGCTGTGTTTAAATCATGCTGGCTCTGCCCCGGTCCTACTCTTTGTCAGTCTCAGCCAATCCTATGGGGAAGCATTGTGATTGGATCAGGCTACCACTTCTGATGATGTCAACAGGCTGTTTTTTTTTAGGCAAACAGCATGCAGAGTTACAGCTTCTGGCTTGAATACAGTAAGATTTTTGCTATATTTATGGAGGCATGAGTTGCCCAGGGGGGCTAGATGGTGGCGTTAACACTATAGGGTTAGGAATACATGTAGTTGCACTGGTGACTATAGTGTCCCTTTAAGGGGACTTTAAACAATACCATTAGTGGTGGCTGAGGGCTCCAAAACCAATACACCATTAGACCCAATGTCTCCACTCAACCCCCACACTGAGAGAGTACCGGTGTTCCTCTTCTAAGCCCACATCCATGGACAGCAGGTGTGGACTTTGAATAATTATACAATCGGGTAGTGGGCATGCAAATTTTAACCCCCACCTCAATATTGCCATTGCCCCCCCCCCCCTACATGCCACTCACCCTAATAATAGTGAGTAGGTGGAATATTAAAATTAATATCTGTAAAAAAAAAAAAGTATTATACTTACCATCTAAGTCTTCATTCTTGTATCTTCGCCCACATAAAAAAGGCCAAATATGGTTTAGTGTCAGGCATGTCAGAGACCTTAGGCACCTACATTGAGATATGCCGTAGATGAATAGCACTAGAATGCTTTATAGAAACTTTATGCTGTAAATGCACGGTGTTAAATAAATACATAGCTGGACGAAAAAAAAAAAAAAAAAAAAAGGAAAATTTTATCTTATGTACCAAATTGTTAATTATCGTACTGTCATTACCACAGTAGATAATTTATGTTTAATGTCAATGTTACGAGGGACATTCGTCCTATGCTCACCTATTACTATGTTTACTATGGCTGACTCTAATGTGAAACTATGTTCTTATTATGCGTCAAATAAGTCACTTCTATACATGCACTTTGCCCATAATTTCTTCGAGACGATAAATGTATAGACTAGCGTGTGGCTTTACGTGTACCATGTAAAATTGTGTGAAATTTGCTACATTTGTTACCCCTTCACTTCCCTCCCCTTTTCTTTTCTGTATCCCCATTGTTACTTTTATGTGAAAAATTTTCAATAAAAATCAGACATTGAAAAAAAAAAAAAAAAGGCCAAATAAACAAAACATAATCCCATGCTGCAACTCTTGAAAACAAAGCAAAAAAGAATAAAAAAAAACAAAACAATTGCAAAAATTCACCGGGAAGAATTCAAAACTGCAATGGAAAAAAAACAAGTCTGTTTTCACTTAATGAGGCCTTTAGAAAAAAAACGTTTTCATGCTTTATTAGCGCGTCCTAAATAGTTGCCTGGTGAGCCAACCAATCAGAGTGATTTCTTTCGAGACTTGCCATATCTGACCAGTTGCTGGTTTTAAAAGTCTAGTAGATATGCCCCACCTACCGCATAGGGAGGTTTACAGCCTCCTTTATAGTAAGATGGGGCTCTTGTTGAACCCCATATGCCTATTTATTTATTTGTAACTTTTCTAATGTTTCAGCTGGCTAGCAGGTGCTGCCCAACTGCCATATAATTAACCCTCGCAACGCCAATGGTTTAACTATTTGCCATCTGTCAGACATTATTCACACCCAATTGGCACCTGAATTGCAAAATCTGGACACTGTTCAATATCGTGAACAATGTCTAGATTTTGCAGTCCGAATGACTCCTTACGCAGCCGAATGGTTATGCCCCATTCGTTATGGGGCTATTCGGACTTTATTGATTAACCCTGTAAGAATCTGCTATCACAGCTTCACGAACAAAAAGATTACACACACATCAATATTTAGTCAGTTTGGAGGCTTAGCTGCAGTCTACTAAGTTTATCCCAGAACAACAGGGCTTTCTTCAATGAAGTGCAAGTAATCCCTGTTCAAGAAGGTGCAAAAAAGGTAATTTAATTGTTCTTTGATAAGCCAATTTGTCAGTTTTATATTAATCTTCATAAGCTCTCACTCGCTGCTCTGTAGTTCCATGCAGTGCACTGCAATGTAACATATTTGTAGTAATGTGCTCGACGTTCATTTGTAACCTAGTGAACAACATGTAGTAAAACTACCAGATGGAACCCAGCTACCAAAACCAGTCTTTCTTTCTTGTCGTGAGCAAGCCAATCGGAGATAAAAAATACCCATATATGAATTTTACTTTTCAGTTTTAACGTTTAGGATTATACACTATAATACACCCTTCTTAGTCATGCATACATGTTCCATTTGTTTTCAAATATAATCTATTAAAAAATATATATTAATGCCCCTTTCCTATCAACCACCCCTTGCAGGATCCGTTTTTGAAGATAATGACCAGTTGAGGTTTACAGGTAATGGTTTGCTGGAGTTTAGAGCTGTGCAGTTAACAGCAAAGAACAGCCACAGGGAGACATGTAAGTAGAATTCTGGTATCCTCCAGCAAGCAATTCAGAAATATCTACAGTAGATGCTTCTTAGCATTCCGAGGCTTAGGTTTCCTATTTCTATGTAAAATTAGATGAGAGGTCAGCTACATGTAAAAAAAAAATCTAAATCTTACAGCCGCTGCATGCAGCTTGCTAGATTTAGCTCCAGATAGAAAGCATTCAATTTAGTACTGGGTTTGAATGTTAAGATTCTCATTTAAAAGTATAAGAGCCATGATTATTTATTGATGTCTCACTCTTCATTGCTATCTAAAACTTACTTCTTGGAAGATGGGGTTTGTTGCCTAAAGGATTCTCTGAATGAGTTTGCGTTCAGTCATTTCAGCCCTCTGGGTTTAAACCACAATCAAACTTACATGACAGAATCCCAGAAGAACAATTTATATATAAGGAGAATCCAAGTCCATCTTTCTTTTTCCAAGTCTGAAGATTTGAAATGATTAGGATTTAACGAATGTCTACCAGATCTATAAGTGTACATGTTGAGTTGTTTCATTAAAGGAACACTATAGGGTCAGGAACACAAACATGTATTCCTGACCCTATAGTGCTAAACCCACCATTTAGGTGGCTTGCCCCCCCCCCCCTTAGCCCCCCCTATAAAAATTTAAAACTCACCTTATTTCCAGCGCCGTGCGGGTCTGCTGGCACTGGCTTCGCCCCATTTGTGACATCATCAAAACGCCTGATTTTTAGCCAATCCAATGCTTTCCCATAGGGAAAATATTGGTTTGACTAAAATTGGCACGGGGGTGGGGCCAAACGCCGTTGTGGCCAATCAGGACCTCCTCATAGAGATGCATTGAATCAATGAATCTCTGTGAGGAAAATGCAGCATCTCCATGCAGAGAGTGGGGACGCTGAATGGCAGGGCTGCTTACCGTGCAGCCCTGAGCCAGGAAGCACCTCCAGTGGCTGTCTGAGGAGTGGCCACTTGGAGGTGTAGGGGCAATGTAAACACTGCCTTTTCTCTGAAAAGTCAGGGTTTACATGAAAATGCCTGAAGGTAGCTATTATACTCACCATAACAACTCACCAGAAAGCACCATTTTCGAGCCTTCCACTGCATGTTCTTCTCTAACCCATTGGGAAATTCTTGGAATCCTTTGGTGCACCAATGGGAGCAAAATGATCCACTCTGTACTTGATTACAATTTACTTTGTGACATTGCCTAGCAGAATAATCAGCATCACGTTACTCTGTGGCACTGCCAATTCAAGATTGAGATGATTGACACCTCATGTAAGCACAATCACAAGAAGAGCAACCAGGTGAAACCACAAATGGAAATTCATATTTTAAAATAAAATATTGGAAGTTTTTATAATTTTATGTATCCATCTACATATATCTTTAAATAAGATGAGAACACATTGAGGAAGTCAATATAAGCTAACCAGAGACTTAACACACATTTACATTTAAACTTGTTTTCAATAAAGTATATTTTAGATTTTGTTTTGTGGCTCACATAAATAACCCTTAACAATAAACCACACCTAGACTACGTGTTATGCCCGCCACTATGTTACAGTACCTCAATATCAGTGCGTCCTACACTACTTTTAACATAGGAAACACAAAAACCTTAAATAGTGCTTGTGACGAAAGCACCTTCGTCACTGGGATTTGGAGAGGCCTGCTTGCCAGCCTCTTGCCCTGTGTTTATGGCCCCTGGGATGTATGGCCCTTTAAAAGCTCTATTTGGGAATATTGGATTTTAAAATACTGTTTCTGCCCCTTTAATTATATGGGAACAGCTTTACACCTTTGAAGTGGCACTTCGGATACAGCCGAAGTGTCGAAGTAGGCGAAGTTGCCGCCATTCGACATTCGAACAGTTGGCGGCGGCAATTTTAATTCAGTCGAACGAGTTCAGCGGTGTTTTGTCGATGAGTTCATGGAACTCAAATCGGACATGCGACGGCACGAACACTACAGAAACTTTACCTTCTCTGAACTTCAGCTCATCGTCTGGAGTCGAACGCCGTTCGCCAATTTGAACGGCACTTTAACATTGACATTTGCACGAATGGTTGCCATTTGTCTATTTTAACTGAATTTAACATTGGAAATGGACCGGCCGCACAGCCAAATTCTCTGGAACTGTTTTGGGCATGAAATCATGTCAAAAGAGACCTCCAGCTAACTTTTGAACCCCTGCTCTGATCTGGGTGATTTTTGGATATGTTGCTCACCCAGATTAGGGCTATCCAGGGATGTATTTATGGGGATATGTTATGTTTTGTGGTGTTTCTGGACTTTTTCTGTTCTGTTTTTCTGCCTATGGATAATTAGATTATTGTATAAGCTGCTTTAATTATATCCCAGGCAGAGTGGAGGGATTGTTTACTGTATGTGGGAGTGTCGGTCATTGTTACAGTGTTCTTATTGGTTTGTGTCCCTTGTGTGCCTGTGTTCCATCAGGTCCAGGGGGTGTGTCTCTGGCCTGAGGAACTGTATAAATTGTAAGTGCTGGCTTGCATTAAACAGACCTGCTTACCCCTTCATGAAGTCTTGGCTCATGTTTGGGGGATTGGAGAACTACACTCTGGGGATTGCTATAATCACTATACTCCCCAGAGTATAATCACTAACTCTTGTAAGATCTGTTCTTGCTCCTGGTTCCTGCTCTCTGGATTTAAGACTGGAAGCTGGAGCCCGGTCTTGGGTCCAGGGTGGGTGGAAGACGGCGAAACCCCAACCAAGCTACGGCGGTTTGAGGGGTTTGCGGTGGTTATGGTGTTGAGTGCGGTGCTGAAAGTCCTTGGCGAGCACTAGGAGCATCGTTCGACGGAGGCATCCAGTCGGGGTGGCAGGCGGTCCGTCACAGTGCTAGTGCTAAATAAATAAAACAAACTAAAGCACATTCAAGGTAACAGTTGTAAGAGCATTGTGAATATACATCATACAATTTGAATGTAATAAAAAACACAAAATTTACAGTGTCAGTATTAAATAAAGCGATTGTGCTTTTATGTATATATTCACAATGCATATGATATATGTAATCTATATAAAATAAATATGACATTGTTATCCAAATCCTCCTTAAATTTATACTGTGCTGTGATCACCTCCAAAGTAACCGTGCTTTGTTTTTCTGACGATCTGGATTTACACCATTTATTGCTGGACCCCAGTCTAACCTTTTCTGGATGATGGAATGATACTTATCTCTCTTCGACAATAATCACTGTCTATTGATTATATAGTCACCCCATTGTAGTCAAGTTTTAATTATTTTTCCAGGATCGTAAAGTCTTTCCAATTAGTAAGAAGGTAGAGAACATAATATTTGGACACCTTCAAATATTAATATTTTTGTTATTGGCAGGGCACATTTCTGTATTATTTATCTAACCTTGGATGGCAAAGTTGTGTGTATACATTTTTTTTTAATTTAAATTAAGCAATTTTTATTAATAATGTGTATTATGTCGATTATAGAAAACTTGACTGGGTTCACTGACACTTCTTAGAACACATCAAGGAAGCCAATGTAAGCTAACCAGAGACTTAAAGGACCACTCTAGGCACCCAGACCACTTCAGCTTAATGAAGTGGTCTGGGTGCCAGGTCCAGCTAGGGTTAACTAATTGTTTTATAAACATAGCAGTTTCAGAGAAACTGCTTTGTTTATCAATTAGTTAAGCCTTCCCCTTTTTCCTCTAGTGGCTGTCTCACTGACAGCCGCTAGAGGCGCTTGCGTGATTCTCACTGTGAAAATCACAGTGAGAGCACGCAAGCGTCCATAGGAAAGCATTATGAATGCTTTCCTATGTGACCGGCTGAATGCGCGCGCAGCTCTTGCCGCGCGTGCGCATTCAGCCGACGGGGAGGAGAAGAGGCGGATAGGAGGAGAGCAGGAGGAGAGCTCTCCGCCCAGCGCTGGAAAAAGGTAAGATTTAACCCCTTTCCCCTTTCCAGAGCCGGGCGGGAGGGGGTCCCTGAGGGTGGGGGCACCCTCAGGGCACTCTAGTGCCAGGAAAACGAGTATGCTTTCCTGGCACTAGAGTGGTCCTTTAACACACATTTATATTTCTCTATTTCATTATCAAATTTGTTTTCAATAAAGTTTGTTTTAGAAAATGCACCAAATAACTCTGCAAAAATTGTTCAGTAATAGATGGGGAACAAAGGACGAAATAGTTCATTGTGTTGCCATGGCCTCTGAAGTCCCCAGATATCATCCAATTGAGCATCTCTGGGATGTACTGGAACCACAAACCTGATCCATGATGGCCCCACCTCCTGCAGGACTTAAAGGGTCTGCAGCTAATATCTTGGCACCATATGCCAGAGGACACATTCAGAGGTCATGTGGAGTCCATGCCTTGGCGCATCAGAGCTTTGGCAGCATGAGGGGGGACCTACATTAGGCAGGTGGTTTTAATGTTGCGGCTGATCAGTTTATATTTTGTAGTCTTGAGTTGTCATGCAGCGCTCAATGAAATTACCTGTGTGAGTACATGTTGTTGGCAATAAAGGGGTTAAGGGTACAATGTCAGATGGTTCCTCCAACACCAATCTAGTCTAGTCAGAATATTAAGATCGCCTCTGACTGCTATAAAGAGTTCTGTAAGACTTCTTGTTAGTGAAGCTGTCATCCAATGTGTTGCTTATTGAACTCTGAGCAACCGTTAGGATCCACAAATGAAACAGTCACTTTCATTTGAGGAGTTCAAGATAACCAGGACAAAAAAGTTCCCCTGGACACTGTAATTATTTTATTACACTTTTCAGACTTTATAAAAGATGACTCTCAGAGGATCCTGTGCCCGGGCATGTAAAAAGATTATCCACTCTCAAGGCACCTTTAATTGCTGAATTGGTTTTATAAAGTGATCTAAAAGCCTTTGATGTAACCAAATCCATACAATTAAGAATCTTAATGAGGTCTAAATTGGCCCAAAATGATTCATCACTTAAACGACCTAATTTAACGCTGTACTTTTTTTTCTCTGTACAAATTTTTAATATAATTTTAAAGGTGGAGCCCCCTCCCAGGCTTTGGAGGCATACCCCCTGCCAAATCCCATAGTCACTTTTTTGCTTCTCAAACCCACTGTGCCCCACTTATCTTCCATCTTCCAAGCTCCAAATGTATCTTTCCCATCCCAGCCCCACAGTCACATGCTACCCATAACCATTATTATTATTACTTTATTGTTTATATAGCGTCAGCAAGTTCCGTAGTGCTGTACAATGTACAACCATAACCCCTATCCAGCTGTTTCCAGTGACTGCTACATTTAAAAAATAATTTAAAATAATTTAACAAAAATTCCAAAATTGCGCCATCCTCCCTATGAAGGAGCAGCCTTTGGGATTATTGTTTAAGCCCCATAGGCAGGACTGTCCTCTGCAATGAATGAACAGGGAACATGGAAAGGTCCGTGCAACTGGCAGTTACACAGACCTCCTTCATTCCTCACAACCTTTAAAAATAGTCAGATTATACAAAGAAGTTATCAAATATTATCTACTGGCTCACAGCAGATAACCACAACAAGGATTGTCTAGGTTCTGAATTCTTCTAAAAGAAAATGTCTAATTCTTAGACTGCCCATATATAGATTGCGTCCTAAGACGTCTCCATAAATAGATGATCAAACCAGAAAAAATATTTGCAAAAAAGTTACTCATGAAATCAGCTGCCTGTGGCCAATGAGGTGAAAAATAGGTCAAGGGGTGACTTTCCCTAACAGTGCCCAGGAGAGAGCCACATGGTCAATTTCAAAGGTCAGTAAAATTTCCTCTTCACTTGATATTAATTATGACTATTGTCAATGTTCACAGGTCTTCGTATGGCTGGCCGCACATATCTCAAATAAAAGGTTAACAAATATGTTTCAATAAAGCGTTATCGCTGCTGACAGATGACTGTACTAATCAATACGGAATAAATACATGGAGACTGGAATTAAAAACTATTTATTTAAATGTAATCTCTTTAATTAGTCAGTTAAGCACCTTTATCATAACACAACTCAAGTTTGCCTTAATATTATTTTAAATATCTATATAAAAATGAATATAGATTGTTAGATTCCATTCAATAAATACATATCAAACACTTATGTACGAGTATGTTGAATGTAGTCATAACTTAATGGATTATTTACATTTGTTTTATTTACCTTGAATTGTGCAAAACTAAGTTTACAAATATCTAGGAAACCTAAGACTTGATTTGTTTTGTTTACGTTTAAGTAGTTTTGTTTCATTAGAACATTTTATGTTTGGTTTATTTCTGTAAAATTTGTAACTAGTCTAAAACTTGATCATCTTTGTCTCTAAAACTCTTTTAAATGTTTGCCGGATGCCAGAGCAGTATATAGCTTGCATGTATTACTTTCTGTGTCAAAACTTGTTATCCTTAACGTGGAAGCAAGGAACTCAAGTATCACTCCCTATTTCCAGCCCCCTAAATTCTTTCATCTCCTGTTCAGATAATCATTCCAATTTAGATAAATAGCTTATATTTGGTCTCACTTATCCCATAATTTATTTGTATTTCCCTTTGTTGAGTGAACAAGTCTCATGATATAAATGTGATATATTCTTACCATACAAATAACGCAATAAAGTATCAACGTCTAGTGTTTACTGGGATATTTGGGTGGGTTCCCTTTATGCCTTGTCCTTTTCTACATTTTAATAATTGTTGAGGTTCACATATACACATGGTAATATGTGCAATTATATATACATTAATAAAGGATGTGTGCTTTTACACATTTTTTATGTTAGGTATTCCTTTTTAGTAACCCCATTGTGGAGGTCGTTTTTTTCATATGATGCTTTGTGTTACTACTATTTGGGTTTTGACCTTTTGTTAGGGATTCATTTTTCATGGTTGTTTAGAGCTCCTTCCTTTTCGGTAGAACTATTCTTTTCAGTTTTTAGTTTTTTTGGTGTGTGCTCTGGTCAGCCTCCTTACTATTGTTATAACATTCAGCAGTTGAATGTCAGAATTTCAGTGATGAGGCTGGTCAGTGAACACAGAGCACAGGGAAGCAGCCACCATTGATCGCGTGGCCAAAATAACAGATGCCGGGATCGAGGGGAAGTGTATATTGTGTGTACGTGTCTGGTTATATGGAGCTGTGATTATGCATGTGTCTGGAGCTACAGAACTGCTGAGTGAAAAAGACTTGGCTAGCTGCTTTAACTCTGCTCTAAAAATATCCACTTAACTGAAGATGGTCCTGCGTAAATGTACAGGGAATCTGCATTTATAGCTGTCCTTACCCAAAGAACACGCACTATCTTCCAAACTGCATGATGAAAATGTCATTTGGGATTTAGGGTGTGAGCTCATTCCTGAGGTTTGGGAAACATGGAATATTGATTTCAGAAGTGTAATTATTTAATGAAAGATTTACTTATACCGCAATGTATACAGCAATGTATAGAAGAAATGATAAGAAATACAAAGCATCATCATTGTAATGTCACTTTGAAGTTATCTTCAGCACAAAAGCTATATTTATACATCGAAATTAAAGGGACAACTCTAAGCAACATAACCATTGAAGAGGTTGCAACACAATTAGTCCTTCATGGTTATCTACCAAAGTGAAAATTGAAAGTAAAATCAAACTGAATTTCAAATCTAAAGCCGAAATAGCCAAATTTAAAGTGTAGTTAACTTAGTTAATTTTAACATTTAGGCTATTTGGAGGAATTTGAAATTCACTTTGAATTCTCAGTTTAGTAAATTACTCTGTATGAGTCCATTCCCGCTGGTATTATTAAAACCATTTTTTAAACCCACCTCCTTTTATGCTACTATAATAATGATGAATTTCACTGCGTCATTAACTGTCATAATTAGGCCCACCTTCAGTATTCACTTGGGTGGGTAAAACAATATCATTAGGGATGAAATCCTATGAAAAGATAATACCCACCAAGGTCCCATGATATGTCCAGTTTCTTGAGCCCTATAATAAAACATAATGGTCCCCTATAATGGTGGAGGAGATGTCTAGGGCTATTATTGTTGCTTAATCATAAAAGGGTCCAAGATAATTACCTTCTTTTATAATAGAGCACACGGGGTGGAGAAAGAGGAGAGGACACTTGCCGGGCCTCACCTGTTTTTGAGAGGGTTCCAGACGACCCCATCTTTTTTTCTAGGCTTTTCATCTGTCTGAGCACAGACCGTAGGCTAGTCCCTTGGTCACGTAATGGGTAATCTGACACTGGTTCCTAAGAAATTCTTGCAAAAAGAGAAAAAACTGAGAAAAACAGAAATAGTTCTTCATTTCCTTTCCGGCGCTTACAGACTAACAAGACAGAACTGTTATAATCACTGAAATGACACAATACATATCACTTGCTCCTAAAGACAAACAAGGTTTACTATCGTGGACACACACTTCAAATCTCGGGACTCTAAAGATTGAATTTTTTTTTCTAGCAATCAAACTTAAATTATGTTGTTAAACTGCATTTCTAGTACATATCTTCTATTATTTTCCTTGCCTGTTTTCTTTTTTTCTCACTCTTTTTTTTTTTATGAGACCGAACTAGACCCAAATAGGACAAGTTCGAAAGCCCATGGCGTCGTGTTGAAAAAAAAAAAAAGATTATTTTGATTCTTTGGGAAGTGCAGGTAACGTATCATCGCCACTCTAAGAGGTTAGGAAAATTTGTTGTGTGTTTGTATTACATATAATCATTTTCAGAAAATTGGATGTATATACAAAGGGTTGAAATGGCCAAGCAGGACCTCACACGGCAAATTTGAATTCCGCTGTATAGTCGTTCTGTCAAACATTTAGTGGATAAGGGTTGATTGCTCCCTGTTAGGTAGGCCATCTTATATCCGTCAGGCCTTTTGTCATGTTAACGGTGGCCGATCAATGAATTGAGGTCAGGACTTCTCATGTAGGTGCAAGCTTGAAGCGAAAAAAAAAAAAAACTCTCAAAGATTCATTTTTTCTCGTCTGCTAACACTCCGGTCACTTATTTTTTCTCAGTTAGCCTCTGCCGCCTTAAAGTGGATATTGATCAGTATTGTAATGCAAACCTGTCAAATTAATTTTGCCAAGCCGGGATATGACTGGTCCAAATTGCCTTCTGCATCTGGTCTCAGTAGCAAGCCTATGAATTTTAATCATGCCTAGAATAGGTTGCTGGCTTTTTTTGTTGGAAACATGAATAGCGATGGTTTAAACTGTAAATGCAACAGAATGACACAGCTCTGTTCTTCTCAAAAACTCATGTGACCTGGGTCAAAGAAATTATTATGTCGCTGCCTGTCAGATTCCGAGATCTCTCTTTTTATTTATTTATTCCTTTTTTTTTTTTTATATAAAGTAGAGCAAAACTATGTACCAAATCAACTGTAGCACCTTGATGCAATCGGAAAAGCTGAAACAGAATGTTTGACATTATTCTGGGCATTGTTATGCTTGAAACCTGTTGTGTCATAAAATATATTGCATTTACCTATATGTGTTGGAAGTGTACAAGATATTTTTGTACGTTTCTGCATATGGTCTACAGAACAGTCAAAATAAATATTTTTATTTAATAGACTCTTTTTAAAAAACATTTCTATAGAAAATGCATTTCAGATATACAAACTATGATGTCCACGGTAGTTATATCCTTTCCAATTAGGGATGCAGCATTTTAAAGATTAAATATATATATATATATATGGATATATTCCAAGGAGGAACTGAAACGTTGACTGATATTTGACACTAAAAGAACAAATTCATTACAAAGCCGAGTGCCAGTATTTTTTAAACAAGGTTTATATACAACATGACTTGTGTTTTATATATATATATATATACACACACACAAGTCAATTACCAATTCTCAAAATGTAATACCCAAAAGAAAAAAAAAAACTATAAAAAAAAACTCAGCAACTGCAACCAAAAACAATTTAATTATTGGGGGGTTTTTTTTTTGGTTTTTTTTTTCACATTTGATCATATTTATTTTTTAAATAATTATTTTTGTCACAAAAATGTAAAAATGCTAAAAAAAAAAAAAATAGCAATTGCTTTAACCCCTTAAGGACCGCTGACGGTTCAGGACCGTCAGCGGTAAAACGTGCGTTTGGACCGCTGACGGTCCTGAACCGTCATAACGGTTTTGGGCTACTTACCTGATCGCCGTCGGTCCCACGGCGGCGATCAGCTCTCCTCCCGGTCCAGGGGGGTTGCCTGTCTGCCCGGGCAGTCCCCCCTCGGCAGATCAGGACCCCACGGCCATGTGATCACTCGATCACATGACCGCAATAGGGGTCTGTGTATCTGCCTGCAGGGGGACTGTCTGTGCTGACAGGCAGTCTCCCTGCATCTGTAAAATCCAAAATAAAGTGTAAAAAAAAAATCTGTGTACAAAAATAATAATATGTGTATATATATATGCTATATATACATGTATTATATCTATATATACCTATATATAATATATGTATATATATCATATATATATAATGTCACACTAAGTGTATTTTTATATTTATATATACGTATATAATTATAAAAATACACTTATATTTAAATTACACACGAATATATACAATATATATATGGTATATATATATTATTATAAAATACAAATAATATGTTAATAAAAATAAATAACAAAAAATAAAAATAATTTTTAATAATTAAAAAAAAATTATATATATATATTCAGTTTTATTCTAACAGTATTTTGATATTGATATATATATATTTATATCAAAATACACTTAGAATGTAATGATATATATATCTATGTATAAATAAATAAATAAAAATAATACGAAATATACATATGTCTACATACATAATTACATAAATAATTTCATAAATATACACGTAGACGTCAAATATATAAATATGTATATATATTAAAATTCTACGTGCATATTTATGTAATATTTTTACCTAATTAAGTAATTTTAATGATTGCAATTTGAGGGACCTGCCTGCCAACCCAGGCCAAAAGTCCAGATAATTTAATTTGCTAGCACTGTGTTTAACCCTGTAACTTTCTATGACACCCTAAATCCTGTACATGGGGGTACTGTTTTACTCGGGAGACTTCGCTGAACACAAATATTAGTGTTTCAAAACAGTAAAACATATCACAGCGATGATATTGTCAGTGAAACTGAAGTTTTTTGCATTTTTCACACACAAACAGCTCTTTCACTGAGGATATTATTGCTGTGATATATTTTACTGTTCTGATACACTAATATTTGTGTTCAGCGAAGTCTCCTGAGTATAACAGTACCCCACATGTAGAGGTTTTATAGTGTTTGTGAAAGTTACAGGGTCAAATATAAGGCTTGATTTTACTTTTTTTTTTTTATTGAAATTTGTCAGATTGGTTAGGTTGCCTTTGAGAGCGTATGGTAGCCAAGGAATGAGAATTAGCCCCATGATGGCATACCATTTGCAAAAGAAGACAACCCAAGGTATTGCAAATGGGGTATGTTCAGCTTTTTTTAGTAGCCACTTAGTCACAAACACCGGCCAAAGTTAGCGTTTTTTGCATTTTTAACACACAAACAAATATAAATGCTAACTTTGGCCAGTGTTTGTGACTAGGTGGCTACTAAAAAGACTGGACATACCCCATTTTGAATACCCTGGGTTGTCTACTTTAAAAAATATGTACATGTTAGGTGTGTTTCGGGGATTTATGACAGATAACGGTGTAACAATGTCACTATTGATACATTTAAAATATATATATATTGAAACAGCAATTTCCTACTTGTATTTATAGGCCTATAACTTGCAAAAAAAAGCAATAAAGCATGTAAACACTGGGTGTTTTTAAACTCGGGACAAAATTTTGAATCTATTTAGCAGTTTTTTTCATTAGCTTTTGTAGATAAGTAAAAGATTTTTCAAGTAAAAGTCCAAAAACATGTTTTTTTTTTTATTTTTCACCATATTTTATTATTTTTTTTAAATACAATATATGACATAATATAAATACTGGTATGTAAAGAAAGCCCTTCTTGTCGTGAAAAAAACAATATATAACTTGTATGGGAACCGTAAATGAGAGAGCGGAAAATTACAGCTAAACACAAACACCACAAAAGTGTTAAAACTGCTCTGGTCCTTAACGTACAAACATCGCAAAAACAGGCCGGTCCTGAAGGGGTTAAAAAAAAAAACAAAACAAAAAAAAACCCTCCAGAAAATATGTTTGGAAGATGTAAACACTCACAAAAGGGCAAAACACTTGCTACCCTCAATGACAAGAGAAATTGGGAGCAAAATGGAGCTTGTTTTTCAGATTACTGCACAATTCTCCATAATTTTGATCATTTTGGAGCTTTGATTTGCTAGATTTAGATGAAAATTTATTGTATGAATTCCACCAACATTGATTGCTCGTGATTTTATCAAATGTCCCTTAATGTTTTTTTTTTTTTTTTCCCAGATTAGCAACTTTAAATTCAGGATTTTCTAACAATTTCTCAGTTTTCTTTTTTGTCAAAATAGAACTCATGTTCTTTTCATATCTCATGCTGTTAATGTAGCTCTGAATCTCAAAAAAATGTGTTCATCTAAATTTTCCAACTTTCTGCTTTATTTGTAAGCTCATATCTGTGACATCTTATATAATATAAATTAATATAAAAATAAAAAATAACGAAAAAATAATAATCTGTGTTAATACGTATCGTATTGGCATTGTGTAATTTATTTACATGCTTTTAATGTATTCATGAATAATAAATTGTTATACCAGCAACACTCCTTCATATTAATAAACCCTATAATATCAGCTAGATTGGGCTGGTGGTTACATCGCGTGATAAATTGGAGTATTTACAATATGGCAGCCCATATGAATAAAAGGTTTTTAATTGATCCTGCAATGTCACATTGAGTGCTGACAGCAGGGAACATTTTTTTGTGAAATAGAGGTTTGGAATTCTCTGAACAATAGAACTCCAATTTCAAAATGAAGTGATGGAGTTTCCAGTAAATCAAATGTTCCAATCCAGGTAAGGTGACGGCAAGTACGAGGAATGGAAAAAGAGAAAAAAAAAATGATAAAAGATGGGAAAATCAATGCCTCTTCCCCTATAAAATAAAGTGAGATTTATTCATTTTAGTCTGGGAGATGTGCGTTTCTTGAGATTTAAAATGATAGCGCAAAGAAAGGCCAATGAAAATGAAACATTTTGTTCGATGTCAGTCCAGAGTAATCCATTTTGATAGAAATATCTTCACGGTGAAAAAGTAAAATAATAAAAAGTAACAGTGAGTACGCAGCAAAACTTAACATCAGAAAACTTCTATCTGTCCTCGGACATTAAGTTCCATCATGGTCAGGCAACCTAACACATGACCATTCGATTTCATATTTACTGTACTCAGCTAATCGAATGGAGCAAAAACTACCAAATGAGCTTTGATTGCAAGTTCGTGTAATCCTCATTTAATCGAATTGAATTCAGGTCTCCTATCTCACCTGGTAATACATCTGACATAATGCTCAGCAAAACTATGACAATTTAAGGCAGCTTAAACTAAGGCAATTTAAAGACTATTGTGAAACTGTGGGAAACAAAAACTTTTCTTTAATGCGAGTTTAAACTGGGGTTTATGTAATAAACAGTGAATTATAAATCTACTCGCAAAAAGATAGGCTACAATATTCAAATTGGAAAAATAGCTGAATTTACCACAATCGACTGTTTAGTGAATAAACCCTTAGATGTTACCATATTATTTAATGCAGAAAACCTAATTGGACTTAAAATCCGTAACCGATGCTCTCCTCTGTCTAAAATGCAAAAGTAAAAAGTAAATTCACTAAACTGAGATTACAATCTGAATGGCAAAATGTAGGCAACAATTTAAAATCTGGAAAAAGTCTCCAGCCTAGCTCTAATCACAATTTGACTAATTCTGCTTAAAGTTAGCTATTTTATTTGCTACAATTTAAGGTTTACTGACCCTCTGTATACATACACTCCTGTATTCATACACTGAGCCTCTGTATACACACACTCCTGTATTCACACACTGAGCCTCTGTATATATACACTGCTTTATTCATACACTGACCCTCTGTATACATACACTCCTGTATTCATACACTGACCCTCTGTATACATACACTTCTGTATTCATACACTGACCCTCTGTATACACACACTGCTGTATTCATACACTGACCCTCTGTACACATACACTCCTGTATTCATACACTGAGCCTCTGTATACACACACTGCTGTATTCATACACTGACCCTCTGTATACACACACTGCTGTATTCATACACTGACCCTCTGTATACACACACTGCTGTATTCATACACTGACTCTCTGTATACACACACTCCTGTATCCATATACTGACCCTCTGTATACACACACTATGTATTCACACACTGACCCTCTGAATACACACACTGCTGTATTCATGCACTGACCCTACACATGCATACATCTCTTCATTCACATACTCACACTCTTACCTCTACACATATACCCATGCATTCCCACACATACACAATAAGCTCCTCAGATATACACCTGCATTCCCACATACACCCTTGCATTCTGACACACACTGATCCTCCACACATGCACCACTGCATTTACACATACCAACACACACAGACACTCCATTCCAGTACACTTCTGCATTTTCTCAGACACCTAGATAATGCAACACTACCTTCCCACCTCATGGCTGCCATGTGACTGTTAACAAATAGTAAACATGAAGATTGTTTTTTGATATAAACTGCAATTCATCCAAATATGGGCCGATCAGGTGATTGTCCGAATTCCCATGACCAGCGCAATAGGTGAGCACGTTCGTTTGATTCGCAGTTCTGGCACACATGGCACCAAAAAAAAATAAAGAGATGAGTAATGGGAAAAAAAGATGATTTGTCGGTTAGGGGACAGCCACTAAATGGTGGTTTTATTTTACTGAAAGATCAAGTAAAAAATAACCAAAAAAGGAAAAAGGGGAGGAGCAGTAAAAAAAAAAAAAATCTGTGTATATACTCGAGTATAAGTTGAGTTTTTCAGCACATTTTTGGGAAACACGGGTTGCCGTGGCAACGCTCCGCACGGCACGCAGACTGCGAGACTTACACTGTGAGCTGAACGGAGGAGCTGCACGGAGGTGAAGGGAGCTGACCGGATTGTGTGTTCCAGGTAATTTCTTCACCTACCTTCCCAATAGTATTAGGATTCCATTGGCTAAAGAAGCATAACCCTACTATAGATTGGGAGAAGGCTGACATAGTAACTTGGAGCAACAAATGCCATCAGGGTTTTGCATTATGAACATAAAACCTATCCTTCTCACCAGTGTACTGTAACGGACCGTTTAGCTCACAAGAGGATAAAAACTGTTTAGGCGATAATCCCCTTCCAGATAGACCAGCAGCTACTGCAAGCACCAATCTCCCGAACTGCAAACTACACGAATCCTCCAACTCCCGAACTGCACACACTTGAATTCCCCAATCTCCCGAACTGGAAACACACGAACACTGGAATAGCTGAACAGGAAAAGCATACAATCCACTTACACTCCTGGCAATCAGCATACAATCCAATTCCCCCAAATACAAGACGACACTTCGGTTTGAGGGTCAAGCAGAATCTGGTTTACTGGGGCTAACTGCCCGGCTTTTATGCAGGTCTCCCACCTGGTGGACACTCCCCTAGGGGACCAGATGGGAAACTGGGAAACATATAGGACACTGACCAATCACAGACATACACCTTTAAACAATCCCACAATGCATTCCAATCCCTCCTCTCTGCCTTGGAGATAATTGAGAAGTAATCCAATTATCTCCAAGGACAGAGGCAAAACTCCATTACACACATGGCAGACAAAAAGACAGTAAAAGACTTAAAATTACATACTGATAGATTTAGTACATAAAACATATACATTCTACATATCCCCATATAGCTTAGATCTGAGTGCACATTATTACCGAATGGCGCTCAGATCACATACATATAGTTCAATCGCCATGGAGCCAAAGTCTTTCACATAGTCTTTCGTTACACGAATAGGCTCCATGGCATGGCTATTTGGGGTGAGGCTGTTCATACGGTCAAACTACCGAATGAACAGCCAGCCGGTTCCACTACCGAATGCCGAGGTCAGGAGGCTGGCGGCTCAGCGGTGTTCGCGCAATAAAGTGTCCGTTTTCAGTTCCATAGTTTGAGCGCTGAACACCGCTGGCCGTTCGGGAGTTAAAATGGCCGCTGCAACGTGTTCAGCAAATGAACAAAGGCCACCCAGCGTTCATCAATTAAGCTGCGGTTAACCGCAGCTTCTGGGCGGTCAATTGGCGGCACACTCCAGCTCCTAGGTGGTCCCTTGTACGGTAGTTTGTTCGGTAGCTGGAATCTACCGAACACCCCGGCAGAAAGTCACGAACAAGTCTTTCTGCAGGGAAAATAAAAGCTTTAACCTGCAGGGCCATAGTCGCAGATTAGGAGGCTAGCAACCAGGCTTCTCCAGTTCACAGTGGCGAGGTTGGTTTCGCCACATGTACCTACCACTTCTACTAATGCCATTGTCATTCCAGAGAAATATCTGAAAGTTAAAGAGGTGTTTGATAAAGTCAAGGCCAATGTGTTACCTAGCCACAGAATATATGACTGCGCTATTGATTTATTACCAGGCACTATGCCTCCTAAAGGTACAGTTTACCCCCTATCTGTAAAAGAGAATGCAGTACTTGAGGAGTACATTAAAGAGAATCTTGAGAAATCCTCGTCACCCGCCGGGGCGGGATTTTTTTTTTGTATCCAAGAAGGAAGGGGACCTTAGGCCATGCATTGATTATGGAGGACTAAATAGGATTACTATACGTAACGCCTACCCTATTCCTCTCATAACGGAGTTATTTGACATGTTGAAAGGGGCCAGAATTTTTACTAAACTGGATTTGAGAAGTGCTTAAAATCTTGTTAGAATCCGCAAAGGGGATGAGTGCAAGACAGCCTTCAACACCAGATACGGGCATTACGAGTATACGGTGATGCCTTTCGGGCTATGTAACGCCCCGGCTGTCTTCCAGAATTTCATTAACAATGTCTTGAGGGAATTCCAACAAGAATTTGTGATCATGTATCTAGACGATATCTTGATTTATTCCAAGGATCTTGTCACTCACCACCGACAAGTTTTGCAAGTTCTGGTCAAGCTTTTGCAAAATAACCTGTATTGTAAGCTAGAGAAATGCCTGTTCGACCAGTCTAAAATTTCTTTTTTGGGATATGTAATCTCTGGAGAGGGTTTTGAGATGGATCCCGGAAAAGTGGATTCTATCCTCAAATGGCCCATTCCTAATGGGTTGAAAGCTATTAAACGCTTTGTGGGGTTCTCCAATTACTATAGGCGCTTCATAAAAATGTTTTCGGCTATTATCGCTCCCATCACCCATTTAATTAAAAAGGACATTAATCTTAAGAAATGGCCCGAGGAAGCAAATAAAGCTTTCGATACATTGAAAAAAGCTTTTATTTCGGCTCCTGTACTGGTCCACCCAGATACCAACTTACCGTTCTTATTGAAGGTTGACGCATCAGAAACCGGGGTGGGCACAGTTTTGTCCCAAAGGCTAGATCAGGATAGCCCCCTTCATCCTTGTGGGTTCTATTCGAAAAAAATTATCTGACACTGAAAGGAGATGTGATATAGGTGATAGGGAGCTCCTTGCCATTATCTTAGCCTTCAAGGAGTGGCGTCATCTCTTAGAGGGTACTGTTCATCCAGTGACTATCCTGACCGACCACAAGAATCTTTCATATTTGGGCGAAGCTAAACGGTTGTCAGCTAGACAGGCTCGTTGGTCCTTATTTTTGACAAGGTTTAATTTCATTCTTACCTACAGGCCTGGATCCAAGAACTCCAAGGCTGATGCTCTGTTTACATTTGGGGTTAAGCCAGCCTCTAGTGGCTGTCTTCTGGACAGCCACTAGAGGCGCATCTGGGACACGTGAGACATATTATGCCTCCATCACGCAGAGCGTCCATAGGAAAGCATTGAGAAATGCTTTCCTATGGACACTTTGAATGCGCACGCGGCATTTGCCGTGCATGCGCATTCGGCTCCGCTGACGTCGGACGGTGGAGCTGACGTCGGCGGGGGAGGAGGGAGCCCAGCGCTGGATTAAGGTAAGCTGCTGAAGGGGCTTTAACCCCTTCAGCGCCACGGGAGGGGGACCCTGAGGGTGGGGGCACCCTCAGGGCACTATAGTGTCAGGAAAACCACTTTGTTTTCCTGACACTATAGTGATCCTTTAAAGGAGCTCTATAGGGTCAGGAACACAAACATGTATTCCTGACCCTATAGTGTTAACACCACCATCTAGCCCAGAGTAAAGAAAATAAGGAATTTTCTCCTCAGAGAGATTTCTCTTGGGTACTAATAAGTAGATTTGCTGATAAAAGGTGAGTGCAACATACAACACTTAACGAGGAAGTGATCACTTAATAGTGGAGGATAGGTTTATAAATTATCCAATTGGTAAACCAGCAGGCTTTATTTGTGTTGCCTAAAATGTTTTACCCATAAATGATCCTATCCATTTAATATTAAAATAGTGGTAGTATTTCGGTCGGTAGCTTAGAGTCTCTCAATTGTCCAATGTAAATGAGTACATCGGTTTGAAAAAATAAATTCCCAAGTAACTTATAGTCTAATGAGACCTAGAGATAATAGTCTAGGGTTAATAGGGGAGAGTACAACTAAGCAGGGGGTGCACCGTTAGAATCCTGAAAAATTGAATCAGCGGTTGGAAATGGAGCAGCATAGAATCCCAAATATTTGGGGAAAACAAAAGAAAAAGTATATGTGTATTTGATGATCTACATATATCGCACTGAATACAGCAGTGCTATAACATACATCAACTTATCAAGATCCTCCAAAAAAGCAATACTGATAAGAATGTCTAAAGAGAGATTGTCCTCATAAGGTACCGGTAACTGGTTTTGTAAGCTCCTCCTCCAGTGAACTGTGCATACATACTGCTTTCCCCATGTATGCATCTGAATATCGGCAGCTTCAGCTAGACAGTCCCTAAGACACCTTTGTTGGTGCCAGTTAAACTATAAGTCCATATTGCTGCAGTCTAACTCCTCCAACCATGAGTCTGCAGGGGCCTGGTCAGCACTGCGGCGCTTTAACAGCGCCACTGGGCCCCCTGTGATGAGGTCCGCGCTAGAAGGAAGTCCAGTCACTTCCTCCTAGCTAACACAGAGTGACATGCAGGAGAGAGGAAGAGAGTAGGAGTGCGGACTGGGAGAGTGCACAACTCCCAACAGCCTCAGACAGCCACTGGACCACAGGGAAGTCACTCTCCTGAACCCAAAAGGTAGGAAACAGGAGGGTGACTGAAATTGTATATTTTCCATGTGTGTCTGTTTATGTGTGTATATCTGTCTGCATGTGTATCAGTCTGTGTGTGTTTCTGTCTGTATGTGTATATGCATGTGTCTGTATGTGTATATGCATGTGTGTCTGTGTATCTGTGTGTATATCTGTCTGTATGTGTATATGCATCTGTGTGTGTGTATCTGTCTATATGTGTCTGTGTGTCTGTATGTGTCTCTGTCTGTATGCGTTTTTGTGTGTGTTTTCTGTCTGTGTGTGTGTCAGTGTGTGCCCCTCTGTATCTGTGTGTGTCAATGTTTGCCTCTATATGAGTGTCATCCTGTGTATCTGAATGTTTCTCATTAAGTGTGTCTGTGTTACTGCATGTGTGTCAGTGTGTCTGTATATGTATTTCTTGGTATGTGTGTCTGTGTACCTGCATGTGTGTCAGTATGTGCCACTGTGTATCTGTCTGTGTCTGTGTATCTGTATGTGTGTCAGTATGTGTGTCTGTGCATCTGTATGTGTTAGTGTGTGTCTGTGTAACTGCATGTGTGTCCGTGTATGTATCTGTATGTGTGTTATTGTGTATGTTAGGGTGTTTTTGTCTGTTCATCTGTTTGTTTTAGTGTGTGTCTGCATGCTTGTCAGTGTATCTGTATATGTGACAGTGTGTATATGTGTATGCACCTGTGTGTCTGTCTTTTGTATGCCTGTGTATTTAGATGTATGTACCTGCATATGTCTGAGCCTGTGTATGTGTGTATCTGCATTTGTGTCAGTGTTTGCATCTGTATGTGTGTCAGTGTGTTTTTTCTCTAGGTGAAAAATAAGTGTGGCTAAGTCTACGATCTATGTGTGAGTGTTCTTTTGTGTTTTCTTTATGTGTGTCTTTGGGTGGAAGTCATGTTTGCATGCTACAAGGTGGGGGGGAGGGGACCAGGGGGCCCAAGCTAATCAACATTGAAGACTGCTCTGTATACAGTGTGTGTGAATATTATTTATATGACGCTAACAGGTGTACTGAGCATATTGCAGGTTACCGTATATACTCGAGTATAAGCCGACCCGAATATAAGCCGAGGCCCCTAATTTTACCCCAAAAAAGTGGGAAAACTTATTGACTCGAGTATAAGACTAGGGTGGGAAATGCAGCAGCTACTGGTAAATTTCTAAATAAAATTAGATCCTAAAAATATATATTAATTG
Organism: Pelobates fuscus; assembly: GCF_036172605.1. Lineage (NCBI taxonomy): Eukaryota > Metazoa > Chordata > Amphibia > Anura > Pelobatidae > Pelobates > Pelobates fuscus. The sequence goes on from NC_086321.1 coordinate 56,462,184, forward strand.
AATATTTATTTACAGTGTGTGTATAATGAATGCAGTGTGCGTGTATGAATGCAGTGTGTGTGTATGAGTGCAGTGTGTGTGTATGAGTGCAGTGTGTGTGTATGAGTGCAGTGTGTGTGTATGAGTGCAGTGTGTGTGTATGAGTGCAGTGTGTGTGTATGAGTGCAGTGTGTGTGCATGAGTGCAGTGTGTATGCATGAGTGCAGTGTGTGTATGCATATGAGTGCAGTGTGTGTATGCATATGAGTGCAGTGTGTGTATGCATATGAGTGCAGTGTGTGTATGCATATGAGTGCAGTGTGTGTATGCATATGAGTGCAGTGTGTGTATGCATATGAGTGCAGTGTGTGTATGCATATGAGTGCAGTGTGTGTATGCATATGAGTGCAGTGTGTGTGCATATGAGTGCAGTGTGTGTGCATATGAGTGCAGTGTGTGTGCATATGAGTGCAGTGTGTGTGCATGAGTGCAGTGTGTGCATGAGTGCAGTGTGTGTATGAGTGCAGTGTGTGTATGAGTGCAGTGTGTGTATGAGTGCAGTGTGTGTATGAGTGCGTGTGTGTGTGTGTGTGTGTGTGTGTGTTGCAGAGCCTTGGTGGGGGGTGGGCAATTTTTTTTATATTTTTTTCATTATTTTAATTTTTTTATTATTATTTATTATTCTTTTTTATTTAATTTCATTATTATTTTTTATTATTATTTAATTTAATTATTATTATTAATATATATTTTTTTCGTCCCCCCTCCCTGCTTGATATATGGCAGGGAGGGGGGCTCTCCTTCCCTGGTGGTCCAGCATTGGCAGTTCAGTGGGGGGGAGAGGGGGGCTGGCTGAGAGTTTACTTACCTCTCCTGCAGCTCCTGTCAGCTCCCTCCTCCTCCGCGCCGTCCGTTCAGCTCTTCTGTCAGCTCACACTGTAAGTCTCGCGAGAGCAGCACTATGACCCCGCGGCTCTCGCGAGACTTACACTGGGAGCTGACAGAGGTGCTGAACGGACCGGCGCGGAGGAGAAGGGAGCTGACAGGAGCTGCAGGAGAGGTAAGTAAACTCTCTGCCAGCCCCCACAGCCCCAGTCTGTATTATGGCAATGTAAATTGCCATAATACAGACTATTGACTCGAGTATAAGCCGAGTTGGGGTTTTTCAGCACAAAAAATGTGCTGAAAAACTCTGCTTATACTCGAGTATATACGGTACATTACGGTGAGGGAGTACAGATAGTTCAGATGTTATACAATGTACGTATGTCTGATTTCAACTGAAAGAGGTCAAGGTTGTTCATCAAACAATGAATCAGGTGCTATCCTAGAACGGCCTCCCTAAATTGTGAAGAAATCAATATTGTACAGACAAAAGATGCCCACCATATCACTAACATTACAGAATAAGAAACAATAAAAAATCACAAACAGAATAATGCAACTACAAAAATAAATACACAAAGTGACGGAGGCTAAAATCTCCAAACAATGCAAACTGTATGCAATAATATAATTACACAAAGCCTCAATGTGCTGGACACGTGTACACTTACAGCCCCAAAGTTTCGGCACCAAAAGATGTGCCTTTATCAACAGACATACATTGCATCCTACAGGTTACATTTAACATACATACAGTAGCGATGAAGACATTGTAATAAGAAATTAATTTTCACTGCGATTACCGTCCCACAGAGCTTACACTCTAGAGAGTGGAGTGAGACATAAAAGCAAATTGCCCTAGTTACTGTGGAATCATGAAATCGCTGGCCATATCTCTTGCATTCTGTTTCTAGCTCTCGCTCCATGTATACATCTCCTAAGAACTCCTTTCATGCTCCAACGTGCGCTCAGTAAACTGTGCAAGCTAATTGTTGGGAAACATAGTAACCTCTCAGTTTGTTAAGAAACACGCGGAAGTCCTTAGTTCCTCCGGAGAGAGCAACAAAATACTCAAAAACAAGTAAAATAAACATAAATCACTAAAGTACACATAAAATTAAAGCAGCTTCAGAGAGTGAGAGAGGGGCTCATGCACTTTTAATTTACTCTGCCTGAATAACAAAGGCTGTTTTATGACCCCTTAGATGCATTTGCAATGAGCATACAGCCTTTGGCATTTCTCTTAATGTATTAAAATCCCATAGAAGAGATGCAGCAGCCTTTTAAAGATTGGCCTCACACACTGAGATTCACTGAGCTGGATATCTTAAAGAAATCCATTATTCTTGATGTAAAATTAATTGTGAATGTTGGGTTGCATGAATTACACAGATTGCAATTAAGGTCCCTGACAGCTTTAGCAATTTATCTGGTAGGTGACTCTCTCTCTCTCACTTTCTCTCTCTCTCTCTCACTCTCTCTCTCTTTCTTTTTTTTTTTTTTAAATGGTCCATGATCCGAAAGCCATTTAGAGAAATGTAGTGGTCACGCTTTTTATACCTATGGCTGACATACAGCATGAGGATCTACTGGGCAATATATACAAATGGATTCCAGCTATTTAGAGTAGAACTTATCATTTTACTATACTAGTACTTACGTATTACTCACTCGTTATTGCACCAGTTTAATTCCCTTGATAGTAACTATACCTTAAAGTGACACTATAGTCACCAGAACAGATGCTTATTGTATTTGTTCTGGTGAGTAGAATCATGCCCTTCAGACTTTTTACTGTAAACACGGTCTTTTCAGAGAAAACACAGTGTTTACATTACAGCTTAGGGATAACTTCACTGGCCACTCCTCACATGGCTGCTAGAGGTGCTTCCTGGGGCAGTGCTGCACACTGTGCAGTACTGACAATCTGTGTTTCAACCCCTGCATGGAGACACTGAACGTTCCACTTAGAGATGCATTGATTCAATGTATCTCTATGAGGATATGCTGATTGGCCAGTGCTGTGTTTAACTTGCTGGCTATGCCCCTGATCTGCTTCCTTGACAGTCTCAGCTAATCCTATGGGGAAGCACTGTGAGTGGATCAGGCTACCACTTCTGATGCAGACTTGAATAGAAGTAAGGCTTTACTATATTTAGGGGGCAAGGGAAGGACCAGGGGGGCTAGATGGTGGTGTTAATATTATAGGGTCAGGGTTACATGTTTTCAAAGGGATACAAAGTTCCTTTAATAAAATGTTTTAGAATAGGTTGCTATTTACTTTGTATTAGATTGTTGGATGTCCTGGTGAGAGCAGTCTGATACGTGCGTAGTAAATTTTGGTTCATATCTTTATAACAGACCATTCCTCCAAAATCGTATAACAAGAAATTATCACATATTTGGGGATCTTCCATCAGATTCTCCTGTGATAATTTGATATATACACATACATATTCTGTGCAGTATGTCAGCTGTACCTGGAACTGCAGTTTCTCAGAGAGATCTCAGGTGCTCCACCTGGAATCTGCAGGAGCCACTCTCCAAACTTGGAGGTTACATCTTAGATTGCTACACAACTGGTATGTCTACTGCCTTCACTTTTCACATCCTTTTCTCTCTCTTTGAGTCTCCTGATGTAGTAGCAACCAAGCAGATCTATGTTCTCACTTCGTGTCCATGAATGGTTTGTTGCAGTAACCCACTTGCAGCAATTTCATTAATCTTATCTGATGACCGGAACTGTTACCAAGGGCTAAAGTAGATATCCCATCAACTTATGCCGGGCAAAAGTTGATTGAATTTGGTGGCTGACACATCTCTGTTACTTCCTGGTTGTGATAGAATGCACTGCAATAAGGTGAAAACGTAGTTACGTAAACAGAGGTGTATTTTTTGTATTCATTTTTTTTTTCAAGTTTATTAATAGAAATTCGGATGTGAGATATCATTCAAGGGCCCTATTTAACCTTGAACTGCAGAGAGTCCCAGGAGGAAGCATTTCCCAAGTAAGTGGATTTATTTTATAAGAGCTTATGCAATGTATGACCATATCATTTAACTAAACCCCTTTAATTTTTTGTGCCTAGGTGAGGTGTTGTTAAATAAAACTATTACATTCTGTGAGACTTGAAATTGCTATTCAGTGAATGAGCAAGTGTGCTGGATCTTGTATGTTTATGTGTGTGTGTGTTTGTGTTGTGTTTTAGGTTTAACCAGTCATTTAAATGCCTGAGTTTAGAAACTCACCCTTTAATTCTATTATCTTATTACCCAGGTAGGTAATAGGTAGGTTCTCTTTAGCTATCGGCTCTGGCACACTTCAAACTACTTTGCCTTAGGTAGTTGAGTCAAGTCTTGGTCCAGGTCCACACATATATATATATAAATAAAATTATGGTTGATGTGTTGATACATTTTGATTTAAAAATGAAAAAGAACCTCTCTTCGTCTGGGAGCCTCCCCTCCCCCCCCCTCCCCCTATGATATCACCTCTCACCTCCTCACCCACCTCTCTTACTCATGTCCATCTTCTCTCCTCTTTCTACCTCCTTTCTCCTAAAAAAGAAAATTCATGCCTGAACTTAAACGCATCTAAAGTTATGATATACGGACAAAGAGGCGATCAACAACTGCAAAGTAATTTGACATAGTTACAACTGATACGAAGAAGGGTACTCATGGAATAGACATAATGTCATTAGCATGCTCCTTTAAAAGAAAGACCTATACGATAAAGTGAACAATAACCACTGTTACTGCAGGATAAGTTCCTACCAATACCCTTGTCTGAACAAATTGTAACGCCTCACTGTCTAAACAAATGTTTTTACATGTCGCTTCCTTTTCTGTTCAATAACCATGCATGACTCAAATAAAGAATTAAAAAAAAGAAAATGAATAAATATAACAAGGTAGGAGCTAGGCACACATAAAAATAGTTTGGATCATTTGGAGTAGGGGTACCCAAAAAGTAGATTCCCAGATGTTTTTAAACTACAGTTTCCATGATCCTTTGTCATTCTAAAGCATTTGAAAGGCATGTAAAGCATCATGGAAGTTGTAGTTCGACAGCATCTGGGGTTCTACCTTTTGGGCACACCCGATTTAGAGCATTCTTCACAAAACCACATCAGGAGTAGAGGATAATCTAATGATTGTCACAACATATTAATAAAAGAATGATCAAAGGATGGTTAATGGTGGCCTATATATTGTGCTTCAAATAACTAAGCTATATTGGAATTCTTTCTCCCTCATTGCAATTCTTTACATTCTGTTGAACCCATCTTTTATTAGGGGTTGCCCTTTTCTGGAAAGTTGGCACAAGAGACTTAGCAGTCGGAAGTAGCTTATTTAGTAGAGAGGATTTATAAGCTTTGAATTGATTTTTTTTATTTTGTAAAAGTGCCTACAATTGATTATGGGTAACCCTATTATAGGTGTAATTGTGTAATAATTGTTTAGACATGTTTACACGCATTAGTGGGTAAGATCTTTAGCTGCAATGAAGTGAGAAAGAGAGCCTTTGTGTGTCATTGTGTGCATTTGTGTGTCTGTACTTGCATGTCTGTACTTGCATGTCAATCTGCATGTGTGCTAGTGTGTGTATCTGTGTGCTTCTATGTGTGTCTGTGTGTGTTTCTGGTTGTCTGTGTATCTGTGTCAGTTTGTGTTTCTGTGTGTCCATGAAACCGCATGTGTGCCAATGTGTATATCGACGTGTCTATGTATCTGTATGTGTCTTTTTAACCGGAGTTAGATAGGCATGGAACAAGTTTGTTGCATATTCCCCTCCCATAATATTTTATGGGCTGAATAATTAATGATCACCGGGAATTTTTTTCCCATGTTGTCCCTCAAGTGGGTGTCAGGAATAGCGAGAGTCTAATATATGGAGGAGTTAAATCTCTCCCATAGTGTTATGCATTATTATATATCATGAATGTGTTCTGAGTAAAATTTACTTCTCTCAGTTTCATGTGAATCAATTTACAAGATGCTTACAAATCATGCCGAGGCGTTATGGCAACAATTAAATTAAGATGTTCTACTGGTGCTTAGTAAGAACAATATTAATTATTTCAAATATAAAATCATGGATTTTAATATTATTTATTTTTCTATGCTGCATGCATAGTAAAGAAAATGAATAATTGCATCTTACACAATGCTTTGATTTTTATATTCATTAGAACTTAGTGACATTTGGGGCCATGTTTAAAGTAATTAAAGGAATAACCCTTCACTGTTTAGCGGTTGCCAAAAAGCCCAAAATGACACATTTATTTGCAATCTGCATAGCTAACACTTTAAAACCATAAAATGTCATGGATGTTGAGTCCAGGAAAAAATAAAAAATAAAATTGTAATACTTTTTTTTTTTTATAGGAGGTACTTAGAAACTAGTGGAAAGTTAAATGTGTCTCTCCTGGTTTAATATGGAATATTATTATTATTAATTTGTTAATTTTGTTCAAGTGACGTGATGATATATATTTCAGATTGCATGCAGAATAATTCTGCATTAAAATGCACATCTCAGATTTAGAAAATCAGAAATGTGTGACAGTACCACTAGTAAATATCATAAATATATCTATTATTGAACAGTAAAGTAGCAGTGAAAAATTCATTACCAACACCCCGAGAAACCCAAGCTATGATTATTTTCAATAGATGCATTTCCTCACCGACCAAACCCAAAGCCTTATCCATATGTTACAAAACTCTATTAGGTGACAGACCACCGCACTCTTTCACATATGTATCCCAATGGGAAAAAGAGGGAATACCACATATCTCGAATGACCAATGGCTCCAATCATTAAACGCCCTCAAAGGGATCACATCTTGTTTCTCTCATGTTGAAGCTCACAAAAAGGTAATTTATAGATGGTACCTGACACCACAGAGACTACACCATATTTACCCCGAGACAAATCCGCTTTGCTGGAGATGCGGAGTAGACAAAGGTAGTATGACCCACATATGGTGGGAATGTAACTTGATCAAACCACTTTGGTTACAGGCTCAATTCATCTTACGAAGCACACTGGGTTCTCCTACACTCCTTACACCGCTGATAGCTCTTATGATGCTCTTCCCACCACTGTGGAATAAAGCGGATAAGACACTAGCCTCTCACGTCATATTAGCAACCAGAACACTTATAGCCCAACAATGGAAAACCACGTATTGTCCATCGCGTAAAGAACTGTTGGACAAACTACACCAATACTATAGATATGAATTGCTCTCCGCTGAATCCCACACGAAGGCGAAACACATAGAACAGTCATGGAGTCCGTGGCTAGCAATCCTATACCCACCAAAAGCGTAGTCAATGATAATAGAGATCACTACCATAAGCCGCTACCTTAGAGTGATACAAACCATTACCTAGAACTCTACATACTTAAGCAGACCCAAATCAAGAAATGGAGTAACACACTGTGACAGGATACGAGAAATACTGAGCCAAACATGTAACGCACTTAATAATGTTGAAATGTTGACATGTAATGACAATTTACCTAGATAAAGACAAAATATTGAATGTATTTGTGATACCCCATACTGTAAACCGCTAGGTAGTGTAAATTGCTATGTATTATATGGCACATCGTTATGTTGTATACTGAATTGACTTGATGTACTCATTGTGTAACACCCCATCCCCTTCCTCTCTTCTTTCTGTACCCCATTTTACTTGTTATCATTACAAAATAAAAATTTCAAATTTGAAAAAAATATATATTTATTATTGGCACTCCTGTTATTTATACTAAAACAATTAAAGTAATGAAAAGCTTACATTTGAAGATTTTCCAGTTACCACAAATCATGAGGACTTATCTTCTGTTGCCGGCTTTAATTGAAGCATTGATGGACTTTAACCCATATGCATTGCATTATGGGTACAACCAACAATGGGAGATGTAGCAGAATTTTATAGTAGAACGCTAACGGCTAATCTGCAACTCCTGATCGCTACAAGATAACAGATACCCAACTCATGACATCATATACAGCAGTACTTTTGGACCAAAAAGGCAAAAATGGCAGGTTGAGAGGGGGACCAGAAAGTTGGATTATGGCGCAAAATTATAAAAGACCAAAACAAATAAAATAAATAGTTGAATAAAAGAAAACATAACCAAGTGTGTCTAATCTAACCTATAAATTGTCCCTAATGTATGTGGGTACCCGGACTGTCAGGTGTAAGAGGTTCAGTGAATACAATTAATCAGGAGTTGGCATACATGATGCACATGCACACCCAGTCCATTTATCCTCGCAAATAGCCATGCGTGCCCATACTCTCTATTCTGGTACTATGGAGGCCTATTAGATAGACTATGATGCTGAGATAATTGACAGCATAATATTTATAGTTACAATCTCAGAAATATCATATGGAGAAAAAGTATATATATATATATATATATATATATATATATATATATATATATATATATATAAGTTTTATTTGATGGTCTGTAAAAATATGTATTCATCCAGGTTTTCAAACTTTGTGAACTCTAATCATAAAAGAAAAATATTAATACTTCAAAAATATACTACATTCATTTAGACACGTATACCCTATCCGTGCAATGTGTAATCATATGGAGCCTTTCGCGTCTGCTTACAATGACACAAATCTATTCCCACCAAACGGATTTCCAGAGATACATTTAGAGGTTGTCCCGCCTCATTAGTCATTATCTGGCCATTTGCACAGTTAGAGTGATAAATCAAGGTGAGCCTCTTCTGTGTTTACCAGCAATATTTTTACTTCTTAAAAGCTGTTTATAAGGTTTTATAAGTCAAGGTAGGTGAACACCAGTACGAGTCAATAACCAATGCCCCCAAGCCTGTATACAGAACCATTTGAGTTTTTAATGTTATGACTGTATTTTACACTAGAGTCATTCTGCGAGACAGCTAGTGAATTGCTGTAAATTTTAAAAATACTGAGACATAGCAGCTTGAAGTCTACCACCATTTCTGTTTATTCACTTTTTTCCCTCCAGTAAATTAACCCTTTTCTCTAACCAGTTAAATAGTGATGCAAGTAGTTTCTATTTAATAATTAATTCCCATAACCACCAGGCTACGTAATGTCAGGTGTTCAATGTTTTTAAAATGCGTGTTGCTGTAAGCCAAGATTAGACAACCTTCGGCACTCCAGATATTGTGCACTACATCTCCCATAATGTTCTTGCAATTATAATGCAGGCAATACATCAGGGGAGATATAGTCCAGTGCTACCGAAGCCAGTCCTTACAGACCACCAACAGTCAATGTTTTGTCAATATCTCAATTTAAATAAAAAAAAAAGGTAATACATAAATCCTTGACTGTTGGTGGTCCATGAGGACTGGGTTTTGGATCATTGATGTAGTCCACAACATCTGGAGTGTTGAAGGTTGCCTACACCTGCCATAGGCTATGCTGGCAATGAATATTTTACATTTGGATTTTTGTTAAAATGATCAGATATCAAGATTCTGCAACACTCATCTAAAATGGTCATTCCAATATCCCATAAATGTGTGCAGCAATGTGTAAATTAAGATACAGTTATGTACTATAGATAGGGAAATTATATATCAAATTAGACCATTTGATACGTTTAACCAGAGTGTTTTCAAGAAAGTACCAAGAGAAATATCAACTGGTCACAGATGTGTCATGTTGTAAAAGACAAGTTTCTTCACAGTTAATTATCGACCATAAAAACTACTCGAGAAAAAAAAGTTAAGAGGGATACACATCAAGCAGGATTTTCTGTAAATGCAAATGACTAAAATAAACAAATTAAGAAAAAAAAAACAGCAATCAGCTGCTATACAAAAGACTGTTAGAGTGCTGTAGACAATGACACTTGAGTGTAACATTAATATATGAAGGTAGTGCAGGCTTGAATTATGGTATTAAACACAAAATCTGATGTAGGGGTCTATTCATTAATCAATAAGTGGCGTGTGTCTGCAACCGAAATCTACAACATAATTATATTATATGAAAATATTCTTGAAAGTTGACCTTGCAATCCCTGCAACTCACTGTTAAGGCACAACCCCGAAAATTATCTGTCAATTTTGGACTGGGTCTCCCAAAGCTATAATAATTTAAAGTTTGGCACCTAGCCTTCCTTTTTGGTATTAAAAGATATTCAACAAAATATACTTCCCCAAGGATCAATATATGGAAGTGTAATGTCTTTGTCATTGTTACCATTTAAGATACTAATACAATTTTAAATAAAAAAAAAAAATACTTCTACTATTAGGCTAGAAAAGTCTACTGAAAATAAAAATATTCTTGGGAACAACAATATGGAGATTCCCAATTACAGTTAGAACTTCTATGCCAGAATTAGTCATATCTGCATAATAAAGATTCATAGTCACGTTCAAGACAAACTGCAATAAAATTGATTTGGTCAGTGGTAAAGGGTGTACAAAGAAAACTCCAGGCACTCAATGGTCATTCCAAGCATTCCAAGCAGAGTTTATTGGGCCATTCCCAGCATCACTCCAGTACACATGTGCTCCATTCCAGTGTTTATAATGACGCATATTGTTTCTGCGTCAATATTGACACTGTGAGTCAATCCAGGAGGCTGCTAGCTAGCCTCCTGCCCAAGAACTATGGGCCATGTAAAAGAGACCTGATAAGAGACTTTGGATATAATGGTCACTCAGATCAAGGCGTGGAAGAGACAGCGTGACCCCAGTCAAGACGCTGAAAGTGCTTATGGAACGTAAATAGAAATCGTGTTTGGCGGAGGTACCCAGTCGGGGTACCAGGCAGTCCATCACAGTGTTTATAATGCTTTTGTTTATTCTGGGATTTTGACCTTTTCTTGTTTGTCAACTATCCTGATTTTTGTACACTTTGAACTTTGGCTTGTCTCACTGTGTTGTTTTGTATCCCTTGACACCTGCCTGTCCGTTAAACATTCCTTATATATGGCATAACGTTAAGTTGTACCTTTTTTACTGGTAATACGTGCTGAAAAAAAACAAGTAAAAGTAGGGCGCTAAAAATTATATAGATGAAATTAAAAATAATAATAGTTGCTGCGCCTCACAATGTATAAAAGCTAAAGAAACACGTAACTAGTCAAAAAACATGTAAATAAAGTATGCTGTATATTTAAAATATTGCAAGGTGAATAGCAATTTCACTCAATTTTAAAGTGGATACATATATCATATTATAGTGAATACAAAATGAATCACTGAAAAACATGTGAAAGTGTACTGTGCAATAAATACAATAAAGTGCACCGTATAACCAAACACAACAGAGTACAAAAATGGGTACAACATATAGCTAACAAAATAGTGTCTATATAAGAACACTATATACATACGATTATCAGCAAGAAGTGATCACTTCAGGGATATCTCATGAAAAAAAAATAGGGAAAAAATAGGGTAATACAGTACAAATTAGTATAAAAAGGGGAAGGGGAAAAAAAATAACACTCACATAAGTAGAGCAGAGAAGCCTGCTCTAACTGTAAAGGCTCTTTAATGTAATCAGAGAGATGACCGTGCTGCAGGTAAGACCTCTTGTTGCATATAGCTAGTCCTCACAGAGCTTTGCCGGGAAAGTGGGTCCGTTGCCGGCTATTACGGAACTCCAAAAAACGGGTAGCAAAAAAAATGGGTCGCAAGAGTATGCTGAGAACGGGCAGCAGCTGAAATAGCCTGCCCTTCGGTGGGTCCCGCTCAGATCTCAAGCTGTTTTCTGCTCATCTTGTGCCATTACAGAGAGCACATCTCTGAAACATATCAGACTGGTCCCACCCATACAGGCAGTCCAGATCCGAAATGCCAGCAAGTTCTCTCTGCACGAGAGATACAGCAACCCCAGTCGATAATTTCAGCCTTGTTAGGCATCATCAGTGAGGCATAGCTGATATCTCCCTAGGCACCGTGAGCAAGGGGTCCACGTCTGGATTATCCCTTTAAACTTGTGGAGAGCAAAAAAGATTGGGTCGCAAGAGTATGCTGAGAACGGGCAGCAGCTGAAATAGCCTGCCCTTCTGTGGGTCCCCGCTCAGTTCTCAAGCTGTTTTTTGCTCATCTTGTGCCATTACAGAGAGAACATCTCTGAAACATATCAGACTGGTCCCACCCATACGGGCAGTCCAGATCCGAAATGCCAGCAAGTTCTCTCTGCACGAGAGATACAGCAACCCCAGACGATCATTTCAGCCTTGTTAGGCATCATCAGTAAGGCATAGCTGATATCTCCCTAGGCACCGTGAGCAAGGGGTACACGTCTGGATTATCCCTTTAAACTTGTGGAGAGCAAAAAAAATGGGTTGCAAGAGTATGCTGAGAACCGGGTACTGTGTACTTGGCTCTTCTGGGAGGCGGGGCTTCCGACCAGCGTGCAGACGTAATGACGTTAAGGCGCAATGACGCGTTTCGTCGATGACTTGGCTTCCTCAGATCCGCCTTCCAAATGTTTAGTCTCTATTTAAACCCACGAAAGTGGGCATGAGAGATAAAAATCCACAATCTATTGGATATGACTAAAATTCATTATGTTGTACAGGTCTCTTCGGGAAAAGGCATAACATTGTGGATACAGAAGAAAATATCCACTAAATGTAACAGTCCACAATTGGTAAAATCTAAATCTCTAATATTAGACACATAGAAAGAGACATAAAACGTGGATAAAGAGGATAATATCTACCAAATGTGGGAAATGAAAAAAAAAACACATAAAAAATGTATAAATAAGAGCTGCACAATATATACTACAGTATACGTAAAAAGATCTAGACCCACTGTCTAATCTGTAATAATATGTAAGTATATAGAAATATAATAGAACTGGACACCTACTGTCAGGAATAAAAATGTAAAGATGTAATAAAAATTTAATATTAAATGAAAAAGAAACACCAAAATACCAAATACCATTGTGTTTGGTTATACGGTGCACTTTATTGTATTTTTTGCACAGTGCACTTTCACATGCTTTTAGTGATTCACTTTGTATTCACTATGATATGAATATATGTATGCACTTTATTATTGAGTGAAATCGCTATTCAATTTGCAATATTGTTTTTTTAATGTGTGCCATTTACCTAGCTTTCCTGACGGGGTAATGGCTAGCTGGCAATATAAAGGAGAAATTAGCATGCAAAGCCAAATAAGTCCAGATTCAAGATACAGAGAAATTAAAGTCTTTACAAAATCTTACATTAGTTTTACAATGATTTGTGCTCAGTTTTCATATATTTAATTTTTAAATTGCTTGTTGGGGACAGGTTTTGACCACTAATGCCAACAGATTTTGACAATGTCACAACATTACATGGAATTAATATCTCAACTATGGCTAAGAAGAGACCAAAGCAAAGCTAACCCCGTCATCCGTTCCAGTATAATTCTATCCATTACCTAAAATTTGTATATTGTTTTTTTTTATCGTTATCATTTTTCTTTAACAATCTATGCTCATTTAGAGATATAGCTATATTAAAAATTTGCAACATACAAACAAAAACAGTTTTAAAAGTTGTATATTTTCAAAGTGAATCAAGTTTTCCCATCTCTTATAATTACCTTCCATTGCATTTACATTTTTCGATTGTTCATTTCACTAGTTATGCTTGCTATAGATTGATATTGTGTCTCACTATTTATCTTTCTCATTCCATTTTGCCCGAAGCCGTATGATTTTATACAAACCCTCCTCCCCTTACATAAACTTTGCATAATTCTCCATTATTTATTTTACAATTCATATACATAGCAGTTTATTTATTATTTTTACTGTTAAACGACATGCAATAAGGATTCTTTTGCTATATGCAAATATAATTCGTTTGAGATAAATATATAAAAAAAATAGAGAATAAACTAATTCTATCTCCTTGTTAATTTCACACATTTCCAGGTTCTCTGTTTGCGTTCTAGAACACTCTTGAAAGCAAGATTTATTTTTTTGCAGTAATTTCCCTGGCAAAATGCATAAATGCCTCATCATTAATACATAAATAGCGGTCATCTTGCTAATCATTAATCACCATATAGTCTAACCATTTACTGTATGACATTGAAATCACTCATTAAATCTCAATCATGGAATTGATACATTGTATTCATTCTTTATTGGCAAGATTGACACTAATTTTGTCAGATAATTTAATTGTAGTTATCTCTAGATATAATATGATGGGGAAGTCCTCAAAATGCATAGGGATTTATGTATTAGGCAGCAATTTGCTGACACCTGCAATATTTAGGCCAGAATTAGTTACACCGGATAATCAGAGACGAGATGGTTTGTTTTGTAATATACCTCCATATAACTCCATCTATCCCGTTGTTGAAACCACATGATCCATGTGCATTATACTGGCTACCTATTCGTTTTTCTGTTTGTCAAGTTTGATACCTGGAGATTCCTGGAGCTATTCTTTTTTCTAGACTTTCAATGTTCTTGAGATACCCCCAAAAGGTAATTTTGATCTTAGATAGAATTATAACTTAGGACACAGAAAATGCTCACTAGACTAGAATGGATGGACATCTTTGTTACCCATCCAGTCAATCTCCCATTTCCATGAGGTTTGAGGACAGGTATTTAAAGGGTGAAACTGTTCCCTACACCCTTTACTCATATGTAGTTGGTGAGAATTAAAATAACTGGAGTGGATGAGCATCCACGCTGCCTACTTCCTTACATCACCATCCTCTGGGCAGTACACTTTGTTAAAGGTGGACCTACCTGATTTCCTGTTTTTGAACTGTTTGACATCTTACCTAGGATTCTTCTGGTGACACTTCCTACCTCCACTACCATCAGCTGAGAGCTGAAAGGTCCTATGCAATAACTTCTGTTAGCTCCCTTGTGCTAAGTCCTGCAATGCAGGACTTACTCATTGGATATATCAATTCCTTTAGAGCTTTGCCTTACATTTTGCTGCTAAATACAAGTATAGAGCATAACTCATAACCAATGTCATGAAATATATACCTTTACTTACCAAATCCTGCGTCAAAATGATATCGTTATTAACCTCACCTTCTGCTAGCGGAATTGGTTATCCTGAATGTACCAGATCCTAAATCCTTCTGTTTAATTAACGATCATGTAGTTCAAGAAACGTGAGTATTTTGTATAAATCAAATGGTAAAAGTCTCTGTAAAATAAATTTGAATTCCAAGTTGCAATGTCCAAAATGAGTATACGGAATACATAAGCAAGGCACTATTTATACATCTCAGTTATAATTTATGCCTATGTAGCTGGCGAAAAATCTGCTAACTGAACTGATATACAGGACTGGATTTACCCTCTTTGCTGCCTCAAGGCCATTATCCTCAATGCACCATCACTATATACATAGTGGATATTAATGACATTGTTAAACACAGAACTGCACACACCCAAAAAAATCACAAGACTTGCTTTTCCCACAGAAATCTCACATTTGTAGTGCTGTTACTACTGAAAGGCATTCTGGGTCAGCATATTCAAATGAGTTCAATAAAATACATACACTCATGTACGCGGAGTTTGGGTGAAGGGTGAATGTGACTTGGTGGGTGGGTGGTTGGATGATAAGTGGGAGAGGGCTGGGAGAGTGTGTGTGGTGTGTGTATGCGTATTAAGGTTGCTTGTGGGGTTGCATGTCTGAGAGTGACTGCTTGTGGGGTTGTATTTGGGGCTTGTTGGGGGTATAGGGAATGTAGTAGGGAAATAGAGACTATCGTGGGAATATAGAGGCTATATTGGGAGGATTAGGGCTATAGGGGGAGGATAGGCTTTGCAGTGGGGCATTCGAGCTGGAGTGTCTGTAGTGGGGTGTTAGGAGCTGTAGTGGGAGATTTGGACAGTAGTGGGGGGGATGGGCTGTAGTGGTTGGCTAGGGATGTAGTGTAGGGTTAGGGGATGTAGTGATGGGGCTAGTGGCAGTCGTGGAGTGAGAGGGGCAGGAGTGGGGGATAGGCTTTGTAGTGGGGGATTCGGGCTGTAGTGAGGGGACAGTGGCTGTAGTGGGGTGTTAGGTGCTGTAGTGAGAGTTTGGGACAGTAGTGGGATGTTTAGGGCTGTAGGGAAGCAGGGATATGATGTGTGTTATGTCCCAACCCCTACACACAGCCTGAGGCTGGGCTGAGGGAAGGTGCTGCTGCTTGGACACATTACAGTAAGGGCGAGCATGCAAGGTTTAATATTAGCCCTGAGTGCCCTGTTCCGGCCAGGCACAGAACAGGGACCTGCGGCTAATCATAATAAATGACTGATGTTAGACCTTTTGGGCTTTTCGGGGGCCGACTCAGGGCTCTAGCTACGGATAGCCCCCGCCAATGCTCCTGCTGGTGAGGGACATCCTGCCTGCTCCCCTAAAGTCATATCCTCTGTGGCCTTGAGGCAAATCCAGCCCTGCACGTAGGATGTGGGAATGAGGACACTAATCTTGTGAGCTAATAGCTGCAGACAAAAAAACAAAAAAGAAATTGTAGATAGTTAATTAAATATGTAAAGAAGCAGAAATGATCACTCACATTATTTTATGTGGGAATTGTGCAATTTGGCGCCAGCCCAATGTGTTAACATATTCGTAATCTGATATCAAGCAGAGTCATGTTCATTATTCTTACATTAAAAAAATGAAAGCATTGAGAAAACAATTATTACAATCCGTATAAACTGTAAACACTTCTTTATTTGCAAGCCGTTAGGAGGTTTGCAAAGAACAGGATGCGGCAAATAACCGAGCTGCTTTTAAAATCTTTGCTATAAACATTGTAGTGAATATTAATGTTTTAAAGGGACAAACATATCAGTATTCTAATACTCTGCAGTAAACAGCTTTTATATGATATATCCTTAAGCTCAACAAAATTACTTTATAGAGGCAAAAATGAGTTGGCTTTACCACCTGACAATTACTTTTTAGAAATGTATTTTATGTTTCGAATCCTGCAATACTAATATGTAGAAGGATTCACTGTAATTGCATTTTTCTGCTGCAAGAATCAAATGTCATTTTCTCTCATCTAAACTGGTAGGAACTAGCGATAGCAAATTGTTCTATACATTAAATTGAGCAACATCTGATAGCTTTCCTCAATTAAACTATTTAAATGGAAAAGATGGCTTTACCGCACTATCATATCTTACTGAATGAAGCCTTGCTTGATGCAAATTGACAGAGGCAGCTTCCTAATGCACTCCCTATAATGAGACCGGACAACATGATACAGGTCATGGTTAATTCTTATTACACGCCATATTGAACTGTCAAAAAAAAATGTCTTTGGCGTTGCTCAGAGCATCCAGGCCCCCTCTTTTATTAAATCAGAGGTTTTCTATTAATTAAAATATATGATCATTAAAGACAATATTATTTTTTATATTATTTATGGGTCAACCATTTAAAAGAAACACATTAAGAAAAGTTATGAGCAGTAAAATAAATATGTTTATCACGGTAAGTGATATGCTTCGCAAATATAGGGTAATCGACAGACATTTTGAGTCGTAAAATATGTTAGCTGTATTTAAAAAGCAAATACTATGTTCCTGTCCATAGTGTACATATGTTGCTTTACATTAAAAGAAGAATGTGATCATTTAAAATGGTTATTTTTGTTATTTAGAGAATATTGCGTATCGTCATGGTAATGTATTTAAAAATATAGATGAGTGATGGATCTTGATTTCTGAGTATTTTCCCATTATTTACAAAAAAAAAGAAAAACATTTTAGAAAACAAATCTCTAAAAGTATGACTCAAGTGAGATATTATCATCCGTGCTAAGCAAAAGCATCCACTTAATTGAAATTACTCAATTGTTGCAAAAGTGAATGCCTCACTATTTAATGCATGTGGTACTAAAATCCTAAATAATGTGTTACATCATCTAGATAAGTGGTATAGAGGTGATCCAGAACAGCCCTTTGTGAGGCCCAGTGGAAAATTATAAATATTTTGGAAAAGGAGGCATGGCAGGGAACTGGGAAAAATACGAAGAGAGCCAAGTCTCTTAGATTGAAACGGAGAAGGGTGAGAAAATTAGCTGGATATCTATAGCATAGAAAGTAACACAATAAAAATTACTAGAGAGTAGACTTGGGCACAGTAGAAATTTTTGTTTGGTCTCCAAATTTTTTTTTCGTTTTGTC
Source organism: Pelobates fuscus (assembly GCF_036172605.1). Taxonomy (NCBI): domain Eukaryota; kingdom Metazoa; phylum Chordata; class Amphibia; order Anura; family Pelobatidae; genus Pelobates; species Pelobates fuscus. The sequence continues at coordinate 56,480,233 of NC_086321.1, forward strand.
CAAACTCAATTTTGTCCATTACCTCATTTGTTTTCAGACGAAATCTGGACATTATTTTCGTTTCGGATAGCCCATTTGGTAATTTTTTTGGGTTCAGAATTTCTTTTGGGAAATGAAATTACTATCTGATCCAGACGCGGGTGCATTTTGCAGCCGTTTAGTAGATAGCCCCTAAATCCCACAAGCATTAGATAGCTAACTACTAAAAACCTGAAAGATCAAAATTTTCAGCCAACTTCACTAATACTAAGTAAAAAATACTTTGCTTTAGTCAATGAGGGAGGTTATTACCTCCCTTCCGCCCCTATTCATTATGACCCGAGTAGGGTAATGTAAAAAAAAAAAAAAATGAATCTCCCACTCGCAGATTACATAAAGTTGGAACCATGCTGCCACGGTGTGGCAAAAAAAGTAAATAATTTTAAAGAGGGGGCCCTAAGTAAAAAATGTGGGGACCTATTGTTCCCCCGAGACCCTACCCATTGCCAGTAGGTGGGGCCCTAAGTAATAATGGGGGAAACATATTGTTCCCCCACATCCCCCACCCATTAGCAGCAGGTGAGGGCCCTAAGTAATTTGGGAATCCTATTGTCCCCCCCCAGCCCCCACCCATTAGTGGCAGGTGGAAATTAATAATAGCAAAATAACCACCCTACCCAGTGACTAGGGGTCCCAAAACCCCAAGTCACCCCCAGTGACTAAGGGTCCCCAAGCCCCTAGTCACCCTCCCAATAATAAATACCCTACCAACACCCCTCATCCTAACAATAGTGAGGTATGGGGGGCCATAAACTAATAAAACATTAATACTTACCATTAGATGTCTTCGTTTTTCTCCTATCTTCCTTTTTCAGCCAAAAAAGGCAAAATAAAATCCATAAATCCTGTCAAATTAATAAAATAAAAAAAGACCCAAACGCAAAAATTCCGTCAATAAAAATGAATCAATTTTCACCCAGCAAGGGCTCCGTGCACATTAAGCTCTGCAGGGCAAAGAAAGGCTTATAAAGAGTGCTCTGACAGTTAAATCTTGACCTTGCATTTAATCAAGCAGGTAAAGCTCAAGATTTACCTGTCAGAGCACTCTGATTGGATGGCTTAAACCAACCAATCAGAGTGCTCTTAGTCAAACTGCTTGGTGTCGGACGGCTTTATAACATTCAGTGCTCATTCGTTAGTTTGGCTTACTCCCATCAGATGAATCAGATCAAATAATGAGCCTTTTGTATTACAGACAGTGTAATACAAAACGCCAGACCTGAATTGTAAATGAATGAAAATATGAATGGCACATGGAAGAAATTTGTTACGCGCCCATGCGTTTGTTCGTTTGGCTCCCCATTCGTTATTCGGCATGTGGACGAATAGATGAAAATACCTAATTTTGTCTGAAAATACATTCGTCCGAATACGAATGCCAAAGTTTACTAGAGAGTAGTCACCTTTGGATTTAGCAGAAATTAAATTAGTGATCAGTTTGGTGAGACTCGATTTGGTAGAATGTTGAGAGTAGAAATTAAACTGTTAAGAGTCAATTAGGAAGTTGGATTTAAGAAACCTATTCAACCTGGTACATGTAAGGCATTAAAGGAGCCCAGAGGCGAGACATAACAGGGAGACAGGAAAGTCGATGAATGAAGAATTTGCATCAAGTGTAGACTTTATTAAGATAAAGAGATGTGGGTGTTTGTTTTTGAGTAGATACTGAGGAATCAGCTACCAAAGCGTATATGTGCGTGAGTAAAAATAAAAGTTGAATAAACGTTTGACTGAAATCCGTGTTCCAAGGTCTCAGTGATATTTGGGACAGTTACTGACACACTAGGTAATATCTCAGCACGGAATGTTATAATTTTTACCACACAGGAAACATAACAGTTTTACTGTTACTTTCCACAGGGGTGACTGTTGCATGTTTAAAGTAGAAAACATCCTGAAAGAGAGAGAAAGATTGAAGAGATAGAACAATAGCAGATGAGAAAAAACAAATAAGATATGGAGAGATAGGATCAAGGGCACGTGTTTAATTCAATGTATGGAAACATAAACATCTATGCCTTAGCAGCTGTTGTTTAGGTATATATATCTTTAGAAACAAAGAGAAAGTTACCTGCACTCTGGCCCAAATCCGTCTGTACATTTAAACAAAATGGAGGCTCTTTAGTTTCATTCCAATGGCCATTTGAATATAAACTCACCTGCCACGTCAAGACAAGCCCCAAAAGGTGAGTTTCTACAGTAGCCATTAGATTTCCTGATATCAGCCAAGAATCTCCAATGAGACAGGAAGGGGTATTTTATAAACCCTTTCACATTTAACCCTTTATAGGGCTTCTACACATACAATGAACTTTGCTGGTATCAGACAAAGTGTAAACATCTCTAATGAGACAGGAAGGGGTGTTTTTTTAAACCCTTTCACATTTAACCCTTTATGGGGGGGGGGTTATAAACCCCTACATACTTATTAACCCTAAGTAGGGCTATAACACATACAAATCACCTTGCTGGTATCAGCTAAAATGCAATGTTCTCTGTTGAGACAGGATGGGGTGCTGCCCCTACATACTTATAAACTCTTAATAGAGCAAACATGGGGAGGCTGACAGTAATGTAACGTAGCTGTGTGATACAAAAATCATATACAAACACAAACTAAAGCACCGTGCTTACAGCAGCATTTGGTTAGTATCTAACAGTTCATCAGCATATCTAATGGCTAGTTTAGGACTCACCTTTTGGGGCTTGCCTTGACGTGGCAGGTGAGCTTATATTCAAATGGCCATTGGAATAAAACTAAAGCACCTCCATTTTGTTTAAATGTACTTGGGGATTTGGGCCAGAGCGCAGGCAGGGGAGGGCTGGCAGCCTCAGGCCTGGGGGGCAAATCCAGTCAAGTGGCCCATTGCACCCCTGAATTAGCTCACCATCCATGGCCACCTTTTCCTGGTTTTATAACGGATATTGATATTATGCTAATTAGTAGCTCTTTGCCATACCCACTCCTTTGCGGCTCCGACTTTCAATGTTGTTAGAGTGCAGGCTGAGAATCTCTGAGCCTGTGCCCTGACTCGCTAATTGAGCACCGGAACCACAAGGGATATGATCTGACTGCACCTACTGCTGGTGCGCACCAATGGACCACCAGGGAATCGTTTAAATTAAATATGCTGGTGTCCAAAACTTGTGAGCTGTGTTGGCCGCCGGGCGCCTCTGTTGTTATTGCGCCCTACATGACCCCACAGCTTGCATACCTCAAAGGCTGGCCCTGCTGACAGACACACTGGCCCTCACTCTCAATAACATACACACACAAACCCTGACAAACACTCACTGACAGGCAGACACATACACACACACACTGACAGGCAGACACACACACACACATTCACTGACAGACACTTACTTGACAGACACACTTGCTGACACACACACATACTGACAGACACCAGTGCCATCTTAACAACATTATGGGTCCCCGGGCAAAGCAGTGCACTGGGGCCCTGCCTACACAACTTACAGGAATAAAAATGTAAATTATAGATACAACGAAGATTATATTTAGAAGTACCTCCAACAAATGCAATGCATACATTCAATACATACACACAGACTGCCGAATGCAGTCACACACCGACTGCTGAATGCATACACACGACGACGAATACACGCATACAGACTGACGAATAGACACACACACACACACACACACACACACACACACAGACTGCTGAGTACACATAGAGAGTGCTGAATACATACACAGTCCGCTGAATACAAACATACACAAACATACACACAGACGGCTGAATACATACACAGACGGCTGAATACACACACACAACAGTGAGGGGTGCAGTGTATGTGTTTGTGTGTACGGGTGCGGTGTGTGTGGGGTGCTGTGTGTGTGTGGAATGCTATGTGAGTGTGGGGTTCTGTGTGTGTGTGTGGAGTGCTATGTGAGTGGGGTGCTGTGTGTGTGTGTGTGGAGTGCTATGTGAGTGGGGTGCTGCGTGTGTGTGGAGTGCTATATGTGTGTTGGGTGCTGTGTGTGTGTTTGAGGGGTGCAGGTAGCAAATGTTTTTTGTTTTTTAATACTACTATACGTTAAATAAAATCTATATGTCCCCCCCACCCTTCTTCTTACCTTTGGTGAAAGAGGCTGGGACACAGCCAACCCTGGTGGTCCAGTTGTGAATTCTGTACAGCCTGCAGCTTGTCTGGCTGCAGGCTATCTCCTGTCCTACTGCGCGCAGAATGCTGTGTGGAGCATTGCAATGGTAATGCGCTGCAACGCTCCACACAGCCTGCTTGCGGGAGGAACGATCTGCCTTACAGGTCGGCCTCTCCTGCAGCCCTGGGTCCTAGGCAGCTACCTCTCTCCCCGATTGAATTGAGATCTCCCTCATCGGCACAAGGCCAGAAAACAAGGCCACCTCTCCGTTGGCTGGCAGGGGAGATCAAAGGATCTCCCCTGTCGGCCGGGCATGCTGGGCAGCGCGGTAGGGCCCCATGCGGAAAGACGTCCCTGACAGACACACACAAACACTTCCAGACACACACACACTTCCAGACACACACACACACACTTCCAGACACACACACACTTCCAGACACACACACACACACACTTCCTCACACACACACACACTTCCAGACACACACACACACACTTCCAGACACACACACATACTTCCAGACACACACACACACTTCCACACACACACACACACACTTCCAGACACACACACACACACACACACACACTTCCAGACACACACACACACACACACTTCCAGACACACACACACACACACACACACTTCCAGACACACACACACACTTCCACACACACACACACTTACACTTCCTGACACACACACACTTACACACACACACTTCCAGACACACACACTTCCAGACACACACGCACACACACACACACTTCCAGACACACACACACTTCCAGACACACACACACACTTCCAGACACACACACACTTCCAGACACACACACACGCACACTTCCAGACACACACACACACACTTACACTTCCTGACACACACACTTCCAGACACACACACACACACACACACACACTTACACACACACTTACACACACACACACGCGTCACACACGCACACTTACAGACACACACACACTTCCAGACACACTTAAACTTCCTGACACACACACACACTTACAGACACACACACACACTTACTTTCAGACACACACACACAAATTTATTTTATTTCTTGTTGCTCCTACCTTTAGGAGTGCTCTGGGTCCTTTCCCCGGGCTCCAGTGACTTCCTCCGTGATATTCCTGCTCCTCTCTGCTCCCTCGCGCAGTTTAGTGATGCGGGGCCGGAATGACGTCATATTCCGGCTCCCGACATCAACAGAGAGGGCGCGCGAGGGAGCAGGAAGATCATCAGCAGAGCTCCCTCGCCGCTGCATGCCTCCTTCCTCACCCGGCCGGTATATTGCTACAGAGTAGGCACCTGCCATCTGGGACAAGCAGGTGCCTACTCTGCCTTGCTACTGGGGCACAGTAAGTGGCCAGCTGGCCACCTGCTGGGCTCCTTGTGACAGGCTATCAGCCTGCTCCGCGCGGCACCCCCTCCTCCTGGCGCCCAGGACCGGCCCTGCAGTGGCCATTTTTCTAATTATTTAGGGTGGCCTGGGGGGCAATTGCCTCCTTGCCCCCCGGCCCAGCCCGCCCCTGAGCGCAGGTAACTTTCTCTTCGTTTTTACTATGTATTTTGAGCTGTTGCGGTGCTTTATTTTGTGTTTATATACATCTTTAGAACCTTCCATACTTCACATGCATTGTTATGGCAGTTATAAATAGTTATATATAGACAATACATTTATAAAAAAAATCCTGCATATCTGGTGAGCTCCCTCAAGATTACTTTTTTTTATCCATTGATCTCCTCTATTCTATTATAACAACAGGCATCACATACTGACACACATGTTTAAGCTTTACGGAAGGACGCCACAGTTAAATGAGTCAGATATCTCTCTCTACATCATCTCTTGTTATTACCTCTGTATTATTTTATTTTTTTGTGCACCAGAAGGAGAGAATTTAAGTTTTTATTTTTTTTAACACCTTGAGATATTTTTTTTTTTTGACTACCATAAAAAATGTCTTTTCATATTGGCCAAATATTAAACCCAGTTGATCTTGGTCAATCTTCTTGATTAACAAGTGCACAGTGCATTTGCTTGTAATTCTACATTCTATTTTGCCTATTAAAAATGTATTGTCTTAACCTGTTCTATTTTAATGAATCTGATTGAATCAATTGATTGCTCTATAAAGAAAATCCAATATTCTGCCTAATGTTCATGTATTAATGTATCTATTTAAGTGCTTGCTTATGGATTCCCTTACCAATGATATGCACTTTTATACTTAGGGATGTGATATAGGAATAATAAATTCACTATACAAATATTTGAAACACGTCAACAAATCTTTAAAATGGCATTAAATAAAGAGAATGGACACAAAAATAAATGACTTTAAAACCCGAAGGTGATAGAGGAAGCAAATGCAGAGTATGCAGCATTTTATAATTAACCACTAACTCAGTCATAAAAATATCAACCAAATACTTACACCAACTATAAACCTAAAACGATTTACATCAACCTATATTTATATTAAAAACAACTCAACTTAAACTAAAACCTCTTAAAGGGACACTTTTTTTTAGTAGATATAGCCGAAATGAAACAATGCATGCATTTAATTGTGCATTTTTTTCACTGGAGTTATATCTAAAAACTGTTTGCAAAAGCTGCAGTTCTCTTGTACGAAGTCTTTGCAAGCCCTCCCCTTCTAACCCTGCCGAGATTTTCTGTGGCTGTCCAATCACAGACTTCCAAGTGCAGCTGAATGAGAATTTTTTTGCAAAGCAGGTGCTCTGTGCAGTTGTTGACTGTTGAGTTTAGCTCCAATGAAAGTTCTTTAGGGGAGCGTAGTGTCCTTTTAAGCCAGCCAGCCATCAAAAATTCTGATTGCAGTCTAACAACATACTCCAAGCAGTATGTATACTCTAGGCATCTGGAAATTATTCATAAAAATATAAAATAGAACTGTTAGAAGAAAATGATAGAGTTACGGTATCTAAGAATACAACTCAGCTCTCAGTAAATGCTCAGAACTATTCACAACATATTCTACCTGCTTTATCCTGCCCAGCAACATTCATTAATTCCACCACTACCACTGCACTGCAACTCTGCTTATGATGCTACATATAATTCTGCAATTGTTTCGGTTTTCTAAATAAATCTAACACACGATTAAATATTGCAAACCGTTGTTACCTTATTAGTTAAGTAGTTAGTCTTGCTCACAACTTCTATCTTCTTTTAAGATAGATCAGATAATCTGTAGCAAGAAAATGTTTGCATCAAAGAAAAATGAAAATATGGCTAATTTTCCTTTACATGCATATGCACACAGACAGACGTGCTCACTGTCCTATTCAATTGTCAGAGATGAACTACTATTTGTATGAAGAATACTACTTAAAATGGTGACCACCATCTCCTCTAAAAATGTCCCAGGGATTTCTTACATAAATAATGCTGTATATGGTAATAAAAAGCACTGATGTCCTAAACAGACTTGTTTTTCCAGGAGCAAAAAGCACAGAAACATCGAATAAAGTCCCAACACATTCTTTACAGATCAGAACCATAGGAAAAGTCAAAGCTCACTTGCCAGAGTATGCATTTCCTACACCATGGTACCCAATAAGTTTACCATGGCTTACAAACTATATACACGGTTCATTTTCACTGCTTTACATTATTTAGCCATGCTTTTGACTGCTTTATTTGCTCAACTGAGAACTTACTGTTCCACATCAAAACATCTATAGACACATGTTCACACTGCCCCTACATTTTGTGCATTAAAAAAAAAAAAAAAAACACAACTAAATCACATGGAAATCCATGAAGACTTTACTAACAGCACTAAAAGTAAATAGATTTGAAAAAGCTCAGAAGATGCAAATCCTGTTTTTGTTGTTGTTGTTTTTTTTACTAACGAGTCAGAATTAGGCTCTCACATAAAAACAAATAAAAAAACATGATACAGTCAGTACTTAGATAAGCACATGAAATAACAGCATCCAAGCAGCCAGTGAGGATCTATTTATAATAAAACTTTATAGAGTGTTACACTATACATGTCACATATAATTACTAACAATAAAAAAAACAACTGTATCAAAGAATATGAAGTGTGGTATGTGAATATGGCACAACAGACAATATCGGATATCTCAGGGTGTATCGTTAAATGGTATCCCTTAATTAACTACGGATATGTATGCTATTGCGGTAACAATTAGAACTAGTAAAGCTGAGGATTAGCATTACAGTTCATGAACGCACATATATTGTTTAAGAAGAACACTGCTGCTCCAATTACAGTACAATTAGGCAGTATATTGTAATAGTCTTTGATGACTTTTAGTAGTGATGGTGAACCTTTTCGAGCCCAAGTGCCCAAACCACAGTACATGCCAACTTTTTGTTCCCCTCAAAGTGCCAACATGGCAATTAAACCTGAATACTGAGTTTAAGTTTAGAAAAAACAATTAATACAGTTGTCCAAACTAATTAACATATTTTGTTTTAAAAGAAGAACACATCAACACAGAGTTCAATTTTATTAAAGGACACGGAGGCGAATATTATGCTTATCTCTTTCTTTATTATACCTCAGCAGCAAAGAGAAGGTATAAGATATTCATAGAAAAAAATCAAATAAGAACAAGTTCTCAAAGGGTTAACACAACATTATACCCTTAACCAATAGGAACAGTCCGATTGTCCATAACCACCCATGTGACCTTTCCTCTCCCTCTTTCTTTGCTGCTGCCTCAGCTAAGTATCACCTAATTTTATCTCTCTCTAGTCAGAGGAGTTTATGCTTAATTTGCTTGATTTTATATGTTTGTTATGTATATTTTCACTCAGTTTTTTCCCTTAGGTATACCCCTTTAAGCCAGCGCGTCAACACGCTTTGGGGTTTCTTCACCCGGTGGGTTTCCGCCTCAGGCGGTAAAACCCCCCCCTCCCTCACCTCCCCGGGTAGTTTATTACCCGTTTCGTATCCCCATCCTTCCCCCTGGGTGCTCACCGTGACCGTTTCTCCGGCGCGGGCATTTCGCGGCTGGGAAACGCTCGCGCATGCGCAATGGCCCAAACAGAGATATCCGACTCTGATTCGGAACTTGAGGAGGTATTGAGCGAGTCCGAGGAAATCGACTCTGTTGAATTGGAGAACTCCTCTCCGGAGCGCAGCCTGGCAATAAACCCAACCAACACGGGTAAGGCGGCTAAGGATGACTCCATCATCCTAGATCCACAGGGCGAGCCCCTTTTTAACCCGGACGACCTACAACATCCTAGGTCTACTGAATGATTTCCAGCTGACCATGTGGCCCAATATATAGCGGCCAGGATAAGGAAACCCCTGGATAAAAATACCAGGAATAAGCTCAGGGCGGAATGCTCACGCCCGACGGTCCCCGATATGGCCTGTGCCACACCAGAAGTGGACCCAAAAATTGCCCAGTTCCTGGGAAAAGCTGGCTGGAAAGCCAAAAAGGGGTTGGATTATTCCCTGCGCCACTGCCAGGACAAGGTGCTTGACTCCTTGGGCCCCAGCGCAAAAATCTTCAACATGGTCGAAGCGGCACTCTCAGGTGACACACCTGTAGACCTCTTGGCCATTCGAGAATGGGCGCAGCGCTCTATTTGCCTCATCGGCAACTCCAACGCTGCGCTAAGCACAGAGAGGCGAAAGGCGATCCTCATGAAGATCGACCCAAAACTGGTCAATATGGCCATATCTGAGCCTGGAACGCAGGCAAAAGGACTCCTTTTCGGAGACAATTTTGTAAAAGAGTTGGGTACTTATGTGAGCACGTTTACAGCCCTGGACAAGGCGCAAACAAATCTCAAACAAGTGTTTTCACCAAAGGTTTTTGGGGGGGCTGGCAGACATCGGGGCCGTCTGTCCAGCCGCTCATCACGGGGCTCCTACCGGGGCTACCGAGGCCCCACTACATCCAGGTTCCCACAGACGGAGGCCAGGAACCCTGAACCCTTCTTTCCTGTCAGGGGCAGATCATGGCAGTCCAGAGGACACAGAGGCGCCACATACGGCTGACGGCCTTATGGTAAGTACTCTTCCCCTACCCCATTTTTGTACAACATATGTGGGGGCAGACTATCCCAATTCTTCAGGGCATGGCAAAGACTCACGTCCGATGCCTGGATCCTCAACACAGTGCTAGGGTACCACATAGAGTTTGTGCAGAACCCAATACAATCCACTATGCCAAGGTGGATGGTGTTTACCCCCCAAGACAGGGAACTCGTGTCGAGGGAAATCGGAGCACTGACGGAGAAGGGTGCAATCTACCAGGTCGCGCCTCACTCCCCAGGCTTCCTGAGCAACCTGTTCCTGGTTCCCAAAAAGGGCGGCGGCGTGAGGCCGGTGATCAACCTACACCCTCTCAATGCATTTGTACGATATCACCACTTCAAAATGGAAGGGATCCATTGCCTACGAGACCTTCTCAGGCTGGGGGATTGGATGGTCAAACTGGACCTCCAAGATGCCTATCTCACCATCCCCATCGCAGAGGAGTGTCACCACCTCCTGCAGTTTCAATGGAACCAACAGACGTGGAGGTTCCGGTGCCTGCCATTTGGCCTGTCATCAGCACTGTGGTGCTTTACAAAACTGCTGAAACCAGTAGTGGCACTGCTGCGCAGCAGAGGGGTGTGCATGATCATATATTTGGACGATATGCTGATCATGGCACAGGATGCCCTTTTACTTCAACAGCACCTATCCTGGGCACTATCCCTCCTACACAACCTGGGATTCCTAATCAACTGGGAGAAATCGGTCCTAATCCCCTCCCAATCCATGGAATTCCTAGGATTCACTATAGAGGCAGTCCAAGGGACCCTAAGCTTACCGCCTTCAAAGATCAAAACCATCAAGAAGGAGATTCGCAGAACACTGGCTCGCCCAACGCTCACTGTGAGACAACTAGCCAGAATAATCGGACTCCTCTCAGCCTCCATACAGGAAATCTTCCCGGGTCCCCTGCATTACAGAGCCCTACAGAGACTGACAGCCGCACAACTACAATCAGGTCACTCCTACTCAGACTCCGTGCCACTCGATCACACAGCCAAAGAGGAACTCAGGTGGTGGCTCCAGCACATGGAAGCATGGAATGGCAGAGCAATCTTCGGCACCACCCCAGATTGCATAATAGAATCCAATGCCAGCACACGGGGCTGGGGAGCGCGTTGTGGTCCTATCTCCACAGGCGGAAGATGGTCCCAACCAAAAAAGGCACTACACATCAACAGCCTGGAACTTATGGCAGGCTCTTTCGCGCTGAAGAGCCTCCTAGGTCCCAAGACGCATTGCTCCATCATTTTGAGGATGGACAACATATCAGCGGTTCAATACATCAACCGCCTCGGCGGCACCAGGTCCAAAATCCTGGCAGACTTAGCCACAGAATTCTGGCAATTTTGCTTGGAACGCAGCATATCAGTTCAAGTTGAATACATCCCGGGACTCTCGAACACCGTAGCAGACTGGAATTCCAGATACCTACGGGATGCCAGCGATTGGCGCCTGAACCGCGCAACGTTCTTAAGACTTCAGACATTATGGGGCCCGATGTACATGGACCTGTTTGCGTCGCGATTGAATACTCAGCTTCCGGAATTCTTCAGTTGGAGACCGGACCCAGAAGCAGTAGCTACGGATGCATTCCTCCAACCATGGCCGGTCAGAAGACTGTACGCTTTCCCTCCATTCGCTCTACTGGCACGAACATTGGTACACTTCGACCGCTCACGGACGTCCATGGTCCTCATAACACCATTCTGGACAACACAGCCTTGGTTCCCTTCACTCAGGGAGATGTCCATAGACCTTCCCAGATTGCTACCAGAGCATCCACACCTCCTTTCGGATCCCGAAGGGAATCCACATCCACTGGTGATGCAGGGTCAACTCAAGTTGCTAGCGTGGTTCCTTTCAGGGGACCCTGGGTCGTACCAGATGTTCCACAGACAACTCTCGAACTATTGGTGGGAGCCTGGGCTCCAGGAACACGGAGATCCTACAGTAGGGCTTGGAACGCCTGGAGTGGTTGGTGCATGGAACAACAATTGGATCCCGTATGTGCCTCTGTGAACTACATGTTACGTTTCCTCACACTCCTATACGACCAAGGCCTGGCGTATCGGACTATCAATGTTTACAGATCAGCGATCTCCGCCAGACACAAAGGCTGGGAAGGATCCCCAGCGGGCAAACACCTACTGGTGTGCAGACTCCTACGTGGGGTTCGATTTGCCAGACCCCCACAATCCCGATACACATCAGTGTGGGACGTGAATCTAGTCTTAAACTTACTGGAAAGATGGCCACAGAACTCTACTCTCACACCGAAGCAACTATCAGCGAAACTGGCCATGCTCTTCTGCCTGATTTCATGCAAAAGAGTATCGGATGTTCGGGCACTAGACGTTGATGCACGCTCGTTCACCCCAACGGGAGTGAAATTCAACATCTCCAGACGTACCAAAACAGCGATCTCATCAGTATCATACCCAGCATTCCCTCATAACGTAAACTTATGTCCAATAGCCTGCCTGAAGGAATATGAGAAACGGACACAGGCATTTAGAAACCCGAGACATCACGAACTGTTTTTGGCCATCAACACGCCACACCAACCAGTATCCTCGGTGACAATAGCCCGATGGGTGAAGTGGATAATAACCACCGCAAATATAGACCCGTCCATATATGGAGCACACTCCACCAGGGGAGCTATGGCGTCCAAAGCGTTCACTTTGGGATGCAGGTTGGATGACCTATTACTGACGGCGGACTGGTCCCGTGAGTCCACCTTTAAAGAATACTATTTTCACCCTACAGACGACATATCATCGACAGTCATTGCACAGCTTTGAACTAACATAATATGAGCCTCCGTGTCCTTTAATAAAATGACCAGATTTTACTAATTACATGACGTAAAGTCATGATTTTATAAAGGACACGGAGGCGAATATTCGCCCACCCGGTAAGTATGTCATTTCAAGATCAGATTGAAGACAAGAATTGAATTCCCACCCGATATGTCCTAACATGCAGAGGTATTGTTGAGGTTGTCTAGATGCAATTTGATTATGTATCATAAGTTATATTACATACAGTAGCACATACAGCATGCAATTTAGTCGGTACACAGATAACGAGTATAATACAGTTAGGCAACACCAATGTGGCAAACAGTTGCTAGACCATATTTTACCACCTCTTTTCTCTATCCCATTTCAGCTTGAGGATCAAATATCGAAGCCTTTGGATGACCAGTTGTCAACACAGTTCAAACGGATAACTTCTACAGTTCAGTTGCATGGAAGAGTTCGTTACAAGGGATAGGTTTCCAAATTGTTCTTCTCAAGTTATGATGAACCAGCTTCGGCATGACCAAAGAAAGAGGGAGAGGAAAGGTCACATGGGTGGTTATGGACAAGCGGACTGTTCCTATTGGTTAAGGGTATAATGTTGTGTTAACCCTTTGAGAACTTGTTCTTATTTGATTTTTTTTCTATGAATATCTTATACCTTCTCTTTGCTGCTGAGGTATAATAAAGAAAGAGATAAGCATAATATTCGCCTCCGTGTCCTTTATAAAATCATGACTTTACATCATGTAATTAGTAAAATCTGGTAATTATAAATAATGATATAAACTATACATAAAACTAAGCTTATATTTATTAGTATCTCCAACAAATGCAATACATACATACAATACATACTCACCGACTGCTGAATACAGTCACAGACCGCTGAAAACATACCGACACACAGACAGACTGCTGAGTGCACACAGACAGACCGCTGAATACATACACACAGTCCGCTGAATACACACACACACACACACAAACATACACACAGACTGCTGAATACGTGCACACAATCTGCTGAATACACACACAGACTGCTGAATACACACAAACTGCTGAATACATACAGACAGCTGAATACACACACTGCTGAATACACATACAGACACACTGCTGAATACACATACAGACAGACTGCTGAATACACATACATACAGACTGCTGAATACACACACACACACAGAATGCTGGGTACACACAGACAGACTGCTGAGTACACCCAGACTGCTGAATACATACACACAGTGTGCTGAATACATACACACAGTCCGCTGAATACATGCACACAATCCGCTGAATACACACAAAAACACACACAAACATACACACAGACTGCCAAATACGTGCACACAATCTGCTGAATACACACAAACTGCTGAATACATACAGACAGCTGAATACACACCCTGCTGAATACACATACAGACAGACTGCTGAATACACATACAGACAGACTGCTGAATACACACACACACAGAATGCTGGGTACACACAGACAGACTGCTGAGTACACACAGACTGCTGAATACATACACACAGTGTGCTGAATACATACACATAAATACAAACTGCCCCCCCCCGCCCCCCCCCCCCCCGGCGACCCATGGCCGCATGCCCACAGAGAGGGCTCGGCGTGCCACCTCTTTATCAAGTCTCTAAAAGGTTGTCGCTTTGGAAACTCACATCCCTGACACAGTGTAATTCCTATGTTTATTTGTAGTAAAATGTAGCCTTTTAATCAATCCTCCCTATAAGCAGCTTCCCCAAAAACCCTACTACATCCTGGCTACATATTTTTACATTCTTATTGCACCCACAAGACATCAACATTACAGCTACTGCAAGCCCCATCTATTCCATCCTGGGTGCATTTTGTTTGTACCATTGTTCCATCTGAAGGTTGTACAGTTCTCTGATGTAACACTGTGTGTTAGTGTTGCCAACACACAGTAATAAACCCTTTAATTATAATAAAGGAGCAACTTCTTCCTATGGTCTGCAAAGAAACGATATACAGATTTAACCTCTAGACAAAGGTTTGTTGGCACCTAGAAACCCCTTTTTTTCCACAAATACAATCTCAACTCTGACACAGTGTGTCCTGGAGTTCTTTCAAGATCGTCTCTCAGGAGGATAAGGTATAGTAAACTTAGCATCATTATTGGGAACACCTATTTCTTATTATGTGTACATATTGGGTGAAAGTGATATTCAGACTTTTAAATTTTTGGATCAAGTACAATATCACCGCAGTGGTGTATAAACCACTGCGTGACTCAGGACCCTCTTGTTTGAAAGGTCAGTAGTCTTATCTATCACTTTGCAGCTAAGACCTCAAATCACTATGATCCACAGCTAAATTATCATTATTATTTAGTATTATTATTGGCATTAAAAAACGCCAACATATTCCACAGCGGAATCTAGACCATTCCACCCTACTCTGAGATACTTCATGCAGCCTATAAGCTGCTCCATGCATCTGGACTTCTCTAGATATGCAGGTCCAACCTGTCACTAATAGCTCCTTGCTTAAATCTAGAATACATTTTTATCAATACCGTCTTTGCCCAGACTGTGGTCCAGAGTCACCAATCATAATTATTTGATAAGATTCTTTAAAGCTTTGCTAGTAGGGTTAATAATATAAAAATAAAGACTGGTGGTTTTAGGTTATCAAACAAACATCACATCTGGGGTGCATATGATGACTTACCTTGGTTTAAAATGATTGAAGTACTGAGAGTGACACAGCTGGACAACATATCCTCAATATTTTTATCACTCCTCTGCTCTGATTCTACAATGGACAAATATTAACATTTTGACCTTTAGGTAACACTGTCCCTTTTAAACAAATTTTATTAAACTTATTTTATTGAGAAAGAATGAACAAATCTAACCAATAATGTTTTATATCCCACAAAACCACACGCTTTTCTCTTTTGAAAGCTACAAGAACAATCACAAACATTCCTCTTTGGAGTTTTTAAAAATGTATCTGAATGTGGCTGTTGACTCTGATAGTAATGCATACTTTTAATATTTTGCATTATCCTCATCTACCATCCGTTCCTCTTCAATACATTGATGACTAACACAGGAAGATGGTTCATTTAGCACAGTTTTAACCCAGATCATTTTTCTAAACATAGATTCGAGCTGAGATACTTGTCCGGGGCAGGTGAGTTAATTCTGGAGACCTGGTTCTTTCGAGAGTCACATAAAAATAGAATGCCACTTGATATCTGGTTAATGTCTTTTGCTGACTATTCTGCCATTAACCTTTTTATTATGAAGTTTTGCATTGATCTGATCTTTGGTGTAGTCTCCTTTTTCTATGGATTAATTCCATTAAGTTTGATGTACAGACGCTAGTTGTCTGAAAATGTCATCTATTGATCCTTAAGATTCATATTTCATATTAAAGCCTGGTATCTGTTCTACTAATGTAGTTTTTAAGTTCTACGAGGTAGCTTGGTATTCCAGGTGGTAAAATGAGGAAGACATTTAAGTAATACAGCGAAAAAAGAACGTAAGAATAAACAAGGAAAGGGTGCAAAAAAATAATAGGGGGTTAAACAACATTTATAGTTTTTCAAATTATCAGTCACTTGCAAAAAGCAAATGAATGATAATTTGCAAAAGTGCATCGTACTGGATGCATTAGATTTATCATCGCAACCATGCGGTCGTTGATAAATCTCCAATTCTGGTACTGTATATTAGTTCGAATTTGGACATTAGTGATTTTCCAAACTCATCCAAACCAATTTTATAGAATAGGTCTGAATCCTGACCACATTTGGCGTTAGTAAATCTGAGAATTGCTACAGCGGTCAGAATTAGTTGTTTTCACCGTATTTTCCCATTCTGACAAAATCTGGTGTTTAGTTAATAACCCAGTAAAAATGATTTTGGTGCAAAGCTTTTAAAAATCAATAACACAATATTTGAACTTCCAGCCAACTGGGTTTGGTGGTGAACGGTGATTAATTGTTTCTATAACACATTTTTTTAAATTCTGGTGGGGTTTTTATTTAATTATTTTATATCTTATATTAGTTGTGTATGATTATGATTTCTTTCTTTTTTTTGCCACATTTTATTGGCCGAAGAAAGACAACCAAAGATTTTCAATCAATTACTCCAAAGGTAAGTATGAAATCTTTTTTACAGTCCATATAATTTTCTATTTACAAGCTGTGGACCCCTTTATAAGTAAAGGGGGTTAGGCAGGCTTTTAAAAAATAATTTATGAGGTCTAGAGAGAGCTGTGAAATAAACAATTAGCTCACACTAGTTACGTAGCGCGTTCTGACCACACCTGTCATGTATACGACTAATTCCTCGTAGGTGCAACAGAGAAGACCAGCTTCATCATGCTGAAATGGTCAATTGATGTGACAGTGCTTTTTACCTCTCATGAAACTATAGTAAATAGCAAATGGCATTGTGAATTCTAGTTTACTATGGAATGATTTATTTTTAGTCAGAAATTTTAACTGTTTGGCATCATGGCAATCTTATGCCAGTTAGAAAAAAATAAATATATATATATAGGTAACTGGCTGTAAAACCAAGTCTGAAACCTTCAGCCTCTTGCAAATTGAGTTGAAAATGTCCTGGGCTTTTTTCTTTTAGCAGAATTCAACACTTTATGAATATGTAGCAATATGTTTTTTGTTTTCAATTAGAGATGTTGCTAACATAACATTTTCCGTTCGCGAACGGCGAACGCGAACTTCCGCAAATGTTCGCGAACGGGCGAACCAGGCGAACCGCCATAGACTTCAATAAGCAGGCGAATTTTAAAACCCGCAGGGACTCTTTCTGGCCACAATAGTGATGGAAAAGTTGTTTCAAGGGGACTAACACCTGGACTGTGGCATGCCGGAGGGGGATCCATGGCAGAACTCCCATGGAAAATTACATAGTTGGTGCAGAGTCTGGTTTTAATCCATAAAGGGCATAAATCACCTAACATTCCTAAATTGTTTGGAATAACGTGCTTTAAAACATCAGGTATGATGTTATATCGATCAGGTAGTGTAAGGGTTACGCCCGCTTCACAGTGACAGACCAAACTCCCCGTTTAACGCACCGCAAACAGCCGCAAACAGTCCATTTGCACAACCGCAAACTCCCCATTTGCACAAGGTTGGATACCAAGCTAGCCATGTCCAGTTCCTTGTCCTCACTGATGTCCTTGAAGGTCTCTTCCTCCACCCAGACACGTTCAACACCAAGGGTCCTCGAAAGGTGACAACAAGCCCCCTGTATTTTTTTTAAAATGTACACTACTGTTACACCAGATATGAGTTGCACTGGTGTGACACTGTGCCCTGGCAGGCCCTGAAACGCACACGTGTGAAGGAAACTGACTGCTATTATTTCACAGTCAAATTTCTAGTTTTTTTTTTTAATGTACACTACTGTTACACCAGATATGAGTTGCACTGGTGTGACACTGTGCCCTAGCAGACCCTGAAACGCACACGTGTGAAGGAAACTGACTGCTATTATTTCACAGTCAAATTTCTAGTTTTTTTTTAAATGTACACTACTGTTACACCAGATATGAGTTGCACTGGTGTGACACTGTGCCCTGGCAGGCCCTGAAACGCACACGTGTGAAGGAAACTGACTGCTATTATTTCACAGTCAAATTTCTAGTTTTTTTTAAATGTACACTACTGTTACACCAGATATGAGTTGCACTGGTGTGACACTGTGCCCTGGCAGGCCCTGAAATGCACATGCGTGAAGGAAACTGACTGCTAATATTTCACAGTAAAAAAAGTGTTGTTTTTTTTAAATGTACACTACTGTTACACCAGATATGAGTTGCACTGGTGTGACACTGTGCCCTAGCAGACCCTGAAACGCACACGTGTGAAGGAAACTGACTGCTATTATTTCACAGTCAAATTTCTAGTTTTTTTTTTAATGTACACTACTGTTACACCAGATATGAGTTGCACTGGTGTGACACTGTGCCCTGGCAGGCCCTGAAACGCACACGCGTGAAGGAAACTGACTGCTATTATTTCACAGTCAAAAAAGTGTTTGTTTTTTTTTAAATGTACACTACTGTTACACCAGATATGAGTTGCACTGGTGCGACACTGTGCCCTGGCAGGCCCTGAAACACACACGTGTGAAGGAAACTGACTGCTATTATTTTACAGTCAAATTTCTATTTTTTTTTTAAATGTACACTACTGTTACACCAGATATGAGTTGGGCTTTTTGGGGTGCTGTCCTTACAGCAGAGATCAGATGAATCCTCCAGGACTGTAGTGGACACTGAATACACTAGCCTAGCTATCAATTTCCCTATTAAATCAGCAGCAGCACACTGTCCCTCCTCTCACTAAGAATGCAGCTTCAGAATGAATCTAAAATGGATGCTGTCCAGGAGGTGGGAGGGTCTGGAAGGGAGGGTCTGCTGCTGATTGGCTGGAATGTGTCTGCTGACTGTGAGGTACAGGGTCAAAGTTTACTCAATGATGATGAATAGGGGGCGGACCGAACATCGCATATGTTCTCCGTCCGTGGCGAATGCGAACAAGCTATGTTCGCCAGGAACTATTCGCCAGCGAACCGTTCGGGACATCTCTATTTTCAATGTGTTGTTTGTTCACATGGTACTATGGCATGAGGTTACCCAGATAGCAAGACACGTAATACTTAATAAACTTGTGCATTTGGTTTTGGAGGAACTGCAATTCATTTTAATTTAAGCAAATTGGCGGTTCAGCCGAATTCCGTAACTCTGAAGCACAGTATGGATGTATGATCGAGCAGACAAACTAGCAAGATGGACAGGCATATTTGATTGCCTCAAGATTTGGAGTTCCATCTGTGGCACCAATAAAGAAATTATTGATGGGAAAAAATGTTGATGGTGATTTTATCCACAGATCAAGTGAGAAATGACCAATAGATGTGTGTATTGCCCTTCCCTTTTACCCCTCTGTTGATTACTTATTGCCATTTTATCTGTTACCAAATTGTGGAAAATGCACCTTTCAGTGTAATGCAAAATATATACATAATGATACAGATTGGCTCATTTTTGCATCCTTTTGGTGCATCTGGTTCGCTTTTCAAATATGTTTCATGGACAACATTCGGACAAGCCAAACCATTAAATAAACAAGTGTTGGACGTCCCAAATTAAATTAAATTTTCTGAAAAAAATTATTAGGCTAAGCCAAATTTTTCCACCATGCTCAAGTGTCCATATCTTTAAAACAAAACAAAACAAAACAAAAATAGAAAAAAGTCTAATCAATTATTAAATTATGACAAAAAAAAACTAAACACAACTGATCCATTTTATTAACTAAATTATATTATCCAGCCATTTACCTATACGAGTTATCATGTACAAACTCACTCCATCTCTGACTGTAATTTAAAATGCTCTTTACTTTTGCTAGTAGACTGAAACCTTTTTATCCCAGATCGAGCTTTTAATCAAATCCTACATCTCAAGTCTTCTGTGCCCTTTTTAAATTAAAATAAAAAACAATATAGATTCTTTCTGAAGCCATGGCCTCTTGCTATTGTTGCATCAAAAAAAGGACAGTGAAAAGCTCAAAGAAACACTTAGAATCCCATTGATATAGCTCAGCTGCAATCTGTACAGATATTTTAAACCTGACAAAACAGAGATACAACAAGTCTTTGGCTTCTGCTCTCAAGATTGTAAAGGTCTAGATGAAATGATACCTTAACCGAGATTGCCTCAATATTGTTTTTCACATTCTGCTTGCTGTTTTAATAGTAATTTAGGACATTAAACGGTTGCCCTAGTGGCTGTCTGAAATTTTCAGAAATCTGTTGTAAAGTGAGAAGTACAAAAGGGAATGAATGAGATCAAATTGAGTTGTACTAGTGACCAGATGGGACCTGATCTTTAATGTAGACGTTTCTATTCATAAAATTCATCTCCAGACAGAGTACAATTCTAGTATTCAGTGCAAAATAAATGCTGTATGCAATGTTCAAACTTTGCTTTACACATTGGTTTTACACGTACATCTAAGGAACACAAGTGTTTATTGTGTATCCCTAAATTTCACTTTGATCTGTCCAGCTTTGTGGCCTGTGTCATAGCAACATGGGGTAAAGGAAAATTATACCAAAAAAAAATAAATACATTTAAAAAAAATATTCCCTTGAGGGAGAGCAAAAAGAAAGGAAAGCAATGAGGTCACGAGGTGTAGTAACATACTGAAATTACCTTGAAAGGGTAGAGCAATCTGTAAATATCAAACAGAGGATTAATCCAATCATTGGGCAATCTCCTTGAACGTTTGCAAAGTTTTTCCAAACGTACAACTAAAATGGGGTGATATTGCCCAGTGAAGACTGACACGGTTGCAGCATTGTAGATGAGGTCAACGAAAACTGGACAATTGGATGAAACTAGAACTCCGGTTACAGGAACAGGAAAAAGGTCTCAACTCCAAATTCTCACTCAGTCTTTTGCTGAGAGGTGAGTGGGCCTGATGTTTGTGGGGTTCCTTAATCCAGATTTGGAAATGAGAATTGCTTCTCTAACACATTTTCAGTGAGGCATTTATCTTTTCACTGATTCCCCACAGATAAAAGGTTGTTTCTCTTAATAAACATAATTTGAGTGCTAATAGGGAATATTATACAAAGCATCAAAATAATAACTTTTTTTTACCCCTTATGGTCCCCTTCCTTTTTGTAACTTAAAGGGTTACTATAGGCATCAAAATAACATAATGGAGTGTATAGATGTATATAGTGTATAGATCATGCCCCTGCAGTTCCGCTGCTCAATTCTCTGCCATCTAGAAGTTAAATCAATTTTTATTCTGTGTATACAGCTTTAGCAACACCTCCTCTAGCTGTCACTCACAGAGCTTACATGAAAAAATGCTTCAGTTTCAATCATATTTTAACATGCTTTAGAAGTTATCTCCTGCTCTGTAAATTGAACTTTAATCATGAACAGGAGGCTCCTACAGGGTATAGAAGGCTATTAACAGAGCAAGAGATAAGAAATTCTAAATTAAACAGATTGTGCAAAAAAGGAAGAGTAAACATTAGATCTCACTTAACAGGAAGTGTTTATGAAGGCTGTGTAAATCATATGCAGGAAGGTGTGACTAGGGCTGTATAGATATAGTGATTTAGCTTCTGAGTGGCAGAGAATTGAGCAGTGAGACTGTAGAGTCATGTACACCAATACTGCTTCGTTAAACTAAGGTTGTTTTGGTGCCTATAGTGTCATTTTATTTTTCTTGCTTGGGTTTAAACAGCACAGCTTGCTTACATCTTAATATATGTTTTTTACAGTACGTTGATTTTGACTTGTAACATATTATTTATTAAATTAATATCAGAGCAAACAGAGATTTGTTTACAAAGGAAAAGCATTCTGTAAGAGAGTCAGTTAATTAGTTCTACAACTCCTTGCTACAGATCTACCTACTGTTACCTACTTCCAACCCAACTAAGTATATAATATATATATATATGTATATATATATATATATATATATATATATATATATATTTGTAGTCGGGGCACTTGCCGTGATAATAGTGTAACATAGCATATTATAACCAAAAGACATATTCAAATGACACCAGTCGGTTGTGGTGTGCCGGAACCGACAGTGCAGTAGGCCTGTAATAAAAGTGGGCCCACCTTAGAGGGTGATATGAATAGAGGGAGCGGTGGGAGGGGTGATTCGCCAGACTGTCCACGGTAAGGTGGGAGAGGATTGGCCGCCCTTTTAAAGGGAATTCAAGCCCCTCCCACAACTACAGGCCAAGGCCTTACATTTGTAGTCGGGGCACTTGCCGTGATAATAGTGTAACATAGCATATTATAACCAGAAGACATATTCAAATGACACCAGTCGGTTGTGGTGTGCCGGAACCGACAGTGCAGTAGGCCTGTAAAAAAAGTGGGCAAAAGAAGAATACCATACCAATTTAATCCTATAACAACAATCGTTTATTCGGGCAAGTCACAACAGCTTGTATTACCTCTTCCACTGGTTCGGGCTGTAAAGAGTATAGGTGGAGAACGTCTAGCATCCCATAGTCCTGATGATATGACCTGGAATGTGGTTGGAGGAAGCTGAGAATGCTGCCCCAAATGGGGTAGGAGTGTCCTGATGAAAGGTTTGTATTATGCCGAGCCTAGTTAACAGTAAGTGAACACGAAGCATGCCTTAAGATGCTGTATGAATGGGAGCCATGAAGTTCTGATAATGGCTGGAGTGGTTGTATCTGTCAAGTGGTGCAATAAGTATCCAGAACTTTACCGGGCCCCATTGTTTAGAGTAGGTAATAGGGGTATGTTGACCGTATGTGCTATAGGGATAGGTATAGACTGATGTAAAGATAGGTCCTAATGGTCTATGGTGTCTGTGGTTATTATATTCTTAGTGGTAAAGTCATGGGATGTAAGAACCCATAGTATGCTAGAGGTTTGGCTGTTTGATTGTTGTATGGTCATGTGCTCCGCAGGAGCTGAATCTATAGTTGGATAGTGAATGAATATGTTGTGTGGATGAGTAGCCTTTGATATGGCACAGGTGTTTGGATTTGAATTCCTTTCAGTAGGTCTTTATCAGATAATATAAAAAGGAATCCTGTATTGTTGGGGTGTCGTAGGAGCATGTGGTGTTGGATATCCATAAGATCCCGTTTAATTGTGTTAAATTATTATATAAGTTAAGGTGGCAAAAGAAGTGAACCCCAAAACAGATTCCATAGCAAACATGTCAATAGCTTGAACCCCCCCTACAGCCTTAGTGAAAATATGTGAACACCCTATCGTAAAATTACCTTTGTCGACTGAAAGTGTAAGGTGAGAAATGTGATGTGCAAGGGTAAACCATACCTTATTCCACGAGCATGTCTCGGAATGGCGGGCCGGTAAGCTAGCCCAGAAGAGGTGGGTAGTGTCTGGCCGCAGAGGCGGCTCTAGACTTTTGGAGGCCTTAGGCGAAAATCAAATAAGAGGCACCCCCCCCCCCCACGCGCGCTAAAAATAAAAATAATAAGCAGGCGATATTAAAATTAACTGTATAAATTGCATATTTTAAGGCAAACATTAATAAACCTCATAATCTCACTATTCACAAACTTATTTTTGTTATTAAATTATTCTACAAAATACCTATACACAAACATTGGGTATATATAAAAGGTTTGTGGCTGACTACTTAGTTATTCTTGTTGATGTCTCCTAAAACTGAAATAAAGTTGTCAACAGAGTATTAAAATAACACTACAGTATCAGGAACACAAATGTGTTTTCCTGACCCTATTGTGTTGAACTATTTAGCCCCCCCCTCCTCCCCCCCAATGTAGTAAAAACTTACCTAATTTCTAGAGCTGCACAAGTCCGCCAGCGCCGGGTCCGCCCAATTGGCTAACATAATCTAAACTGATGATCTCAGTCAATCACAATGCTTTCCCATTGGATTGGCTAAGATCTTCAATTTTGATGTCAGCCAAGGAGTCAAGTCAGGGGCGACTGCCATGGTTAATTATCATCTCCTAATAGAGCGTGCAGGTGCTGAACGTCAGTGCAGCACTAACCCAGAAAGTACCTGTACTGGCAGACTAAGGAGTAGTCATTGGATGTGCTCCTCGGTTGTAATGTAAACACTGCCATTTCTCTGAAAAGGCAGTGTTTACATGAAAATGCCTGCAGGGATAAAGGGACCTTTCCTTTATTTTCCATGAGCTCTCTTTCCCTTCCCATTTAATTTATTTTCCATGTGCTCTTTCCCTTCCCATTTAATTTATCTTCCATGTGCTCTTTCCCTTCTCCTGTCATTTATTTTCCATGGTCTCTTTCCCTTCTCCTTTTTTATTTTCCATGGTCTCTTTCCCTTCCCCTTTAATTTATTTTCCATGTGCTCTTTCCCTTCCCCTTTAATTTATTTTCCATGGTCTCTTTCCCTTCCCCTTTAATTTATTTTCCATGTGCTCTTTCCCTTCTCCTTTAATTTATTTTCCATGTGCTCTTTCCCTTCCCCTTTAATTTATTTTCCATGTGCTCTTTCCCCTCCCCTTTAATTTATTTTCCTTTGCTCTCCTTCTTCCCTTCTCCTTTAATATATTTTCCTTTGCTCTCCTTCTTCCCTTCTCCTTTAATTTATTTTCCTTTGCTCTCCTTCTTCCCTTCTCCTTTAATTTATTTTCCTTTGCTCTCCTTCTTCCCTTCTCCTTTAATTTATTTTCCTTTGCTCTCCTTCTTCCCTTCTCCTTTAATTTAGTTTTCTTTGCTCTCCTTACCTTTTCCTCTGCTCTCCTGAGTCCTTCCGTTCAGTTATCTCCGTTTTCTCTCTTCTCCTCTGCTCTCTTTTCTTCTTCAGCAGCAGCTACTCTTCTCGGTACCGCAGGCGGGGGATGCAGGGAGGGGTTACGTTGTGACGTCGTGACGTCATCACCATCGGCATCGCGGATTGGCCGATTACCAGCTAGTGTGCAGGAGGAGGGGAGGGGACTCACTCCTGCACGGGAAACCCATGTGAGAGGGTTTCATCTTCTAATATCGCCGGCGCCGCGGCAATCTTGATGCGGCCGCCGGCCGACATTAAAGTATTTCAATAATATTTATTTTATTTTTTTCTGGGAAAGAACGCCCTGCAGCAACTCTCTAATTAGGCGGTTTAGGCGGCCGCGAGGCCCCTTCTAGCGCGAGGCCTTAGGCGGCCGCCTAAACCGCCTAATTAGAGAGCCGCCTCTGTCTGGCCGAAACCCTTAAACGAAACCGATGAATGTGGTCAGCTGAGACATTTGTGAAACCCGGCATGTGAATTCAAGTGAAAAAATAGCAAGCAGCTATTCATGTGAGTTTCCTCAATAGTTTCCTTAAGACCAGAGATGAAGATCGGCCCATATGTACAATGGCTAGGTGTATGTGAATAATATCTGACAGAGTGACTGGACCATATTGGTCCCCAGGCTATGGCAGCCGTCATGAACGGATATCATATGAAACAAGGTCGGAGTATAGGAGAAGCTGGGTCGGGACTTAACGACTATGAGCCATGACGCGCAACACCATACATTCCCTCCGAAGGCCGTCAAACCAGAGTATGCCGCGGCATCTGTCCAAACAAAGGGTGAAATGTCAGAGAGGGTGCAATAAACATGGCTCGCCCTTCCGGTATTCAAGGAAAGTGCCAATAAGTAAATCAGTGGTTGCATGAGTGTCTAAACATGATATGTCTGTGGTGAGTCGTGGAAATAAAGAGTAGTAATCGGGAAATGAAGGATCTACCCTGTGGTATGATTCACATGGCAACATTGAGCGACCCCAGCAGTAATCGAAGGTTCTTGCGGTAGCCAGACCTCGTTGCAATTTATAGTTCAAATGCACGATATGTGCCAGCCTGTATGTGGAAAGAGCCTAACCGGATGCCCAAAATTGTGTGAAAAGGAGGGGAACCAAACCCCCCTCCACAAACCCTTGAACTAGTTCCATCCTTATAACTGTACATATTAACTCTCGGTCTGTTAGATCTGTAGTAAGTTAGCATTTCACTGTCCCAGTTGTCAAATGTACAAACCCATGTGGAACCCTAGAGTCAGCCTTTACGCATGAATTTCACCAATGCTGTGAGGGATGGTATTGTAAAAGTGTAACCAATAACGTGATGTTGATGCCAGTGTGGTGAGGTTTTTAGGAAACTCTATACGGACACAAGGATAATAAAGAGAACAAAACGTGTAACAACCTACCTGGACTAGAACCACCGGCCCCTCCGGAACTGTGACATATAACAGAAAAACATGTAATTTAAACATCATAGTGAGATGAAGGGATAGGGTACTGGCAGGCTAGCTAGAAGCCAAGTGGCGAAGAACTTAGCTAACTTAATGTGACAGATGAGGCCCTACTAATTGCCAAGCGGCGTGAGAGGCGCTAACTATAAGTTGGCCCGAGGGGATTTTGAGGCCACCGAACGTTGTGGCAGGGTGTTGGCCTCTCGGTGGCAACTAAAGCATAAGATAGAATGGGAGTGACATGGGAGGCCCTCCCTATGCAACCATGTGAGGCGGCTACCTATGATTTGGGCCGAGGGACATATACCTCCGAGTATGAGGATGGGTGATGGCCTCGCGGGACCACTAACGTATGGATTAAGACCGGAAAACAGAACCTAGTTGGGCAACCTAATTCTCAAAAAGCCAGTACTACCCTAAATAGAAGGTACAGGGATGTGAAAACGTGCCTGATACAGTTGACAGGACTAGATTACCAGCAGGAAAATAGGAGCGAGGGAGGTATTAGATACGTGCTGTAACCTAGTAAAACGATAAGGGGATTGAGTATGCGTGTAGATTATGTGAGTGGCCCAGAACGCGGGCCTGAACAGTAAACGGAAAACCTTCCAGAACCTATAGAGAACCTATAGAGAAGTAACTCAGTGTGCACCTTCCTATCACTCCGGCTGGCACCGCGGACCAGAGAGCAGCTCGGCCACGCTACAGGGGAGGGGAGGTGAGAAGCTGCAGCCGCCTGAGGCTCTTAAGAGAGCGCTCAGGCGGCTGCAGCATTTAAAGGGGCGGCCGGCCCACTCAAAGTGTGCCGCCGGGCCCCCTGATGGCGGGCCCCCCTCCCGGCCGGGCCCTCGGACCATGTCCGAAGTGCCTGACCGGTCAGTCCGCCCCTGCATGTACAGCAACCGCGCAGCATGACCAAGGCACCTAAAGAAAGCGAGATGTCAATGCCCATTAAAATAACATTCAATGCGTACAACCCCAAACCACATCAATAACCCAAGGCCAAGTATCTGAAGCATATAGGCAGACTTTACACAGACAGACCAGAATGGATACTAGTGGTCGTTATAGTGAGGGCGGTTCTTAACTGCAGTGGTATTAGCCATCGCTGCCACTACAAGTCACTCCTCTGCACGCTACACCATAACCCTGTACAAATATGCAAAGTAGTTATGGTGTTTCAGTGATGTCTAAAATAAACGGCCTAAGGAAAAAGGTTATCCCTACTTCCCCCCTATCACAATCGGCAAGAAGTTTGATATGGCCATCCTGCACAGTACTCAGTAACTCAGTAACCATCTCCACAAACATCTCAAGACCTACAATACAAAATGAGATAAGTCTAGTACTAACACGTCATGTCAGATATTACGTTTAAGACTCCTATGACGTGGATAGCAAACCGCAGCACTCGTACAATACTGAGTGTTCACCAAATATGTGCACATAACATAAGTAATTATACCATATCTATATTAGTCCATATGCAGGACCGTCGTGTCCCTCCCTGTCAGGGTCAGCATGAATCACTCTATGTGGCCACGCGTGGTTGAGAGTGATAAGATTGGCATGTATTTGTGCTTGCAGACCCTCTGCCGTCCTGACTAATGAGGCAGGTAGAGCGTGTGCTGAGACAGTGCTTGACAGCCCGAGATAGACCGTCGCCGGTTGTGGAGGGAGCCGACACCGCACTGAGTGCTGCTGGCCGAACTAAGATCCAATGAGTAACCCTACCGTGCCGGTCATGGCTAGCCTCTGGTGAGGTGCCAGTGAATCCGATATGTGGTTACCCTCCGTACCCCCGGTGATTCCATTGGGGGGTGGGGAGGAGGGGAGTTCACTCACTATACCCGACTAAGATAGATACATGGCGGTTCTGTACTCTGAGCATGGAGTAAAATACAAATATTGGATCTTTATAGAGGTACCTGACACAGAAAATTCAACATAACGTCTAAAATATCCGAAAACACATATCAAAACCCTAATTATAGCAGAACAAAATAAATAGCCAGATTACTTTCAATATACAACTTGAGAGGCATACATGTCTCAATAATGTTGGCTAACAGAATTGAATAGCAGTACATACACATGATATTTAATACATTGAGGACAGTCCGGGTACTGACCGGTGGAGGTCCAGAGAAGTCTTTGACTCCGTAAACATGTGCTCGGGTAGCCATCGGAGAGCCGAGCACTGCGGTGAGTGCAGGCTGAGGGGGCACTCGGGCTAGTTAGGCACTTGGGTAGGTTGTCATGGGAGCAAGGTCCCCCGGCGGGGAAACTCCGTGAACCCCCGAGCCGATGCCCCTGTACAGCAGCCGTGGACCTTGGCGGGTAAGGCTGTGTGTGGTCTGCAGACCGATACAATGATACCGGCCTGCCTACTCACCTCCCGACGAAACCGCCATGAAAATAGGAACGCCAGCTGTGAGGAGGAGCTGCTGTGCTGCAACCATTCTGGAATAGCTACAAGCATTCAGGGAACCGGAAGTCCAGTCAAAGTGATTCGCCAGACTGTCCACGGTAAGGTGGGAGAGGATTGTCCGCCCTTTTAAAGGGAATTCAAGCCCCTCCCACAACTACAGGCCAAGGCCTTACATATATGAAAAAAAAAAAATATATATATATAATAAACAATACACAAGATCCAAGATATATGGCCCCCAGCAGCACCCCATTTAAGCATGTTCAGGTGAGTGCAACCATCCCCCATGTTTCATATATATATATATATATATATATATATATATATTCGCGCAGGTCTTGGTTCTCACTTCGTGTCCAGGAAGTACAAATTCAAGAGTGGAGCTACCATCAGCCACCTACTCTACATGGACGACATCAAGCTGTATGCCAAGTGTGAAGAATCACCCTCCATTCATTCGGTACATTCCCTCCCTGCTACTTTATTCATGGATTTATTACTGTGACAAAGTGTCCCTCGCCACTTGTGCCTGGAGAGGACTGCTTGCCCGCTTCTTGCCCTGTGACTATGGACCCTGGGAGATTTGGCCCGTTCAATTCAGTATGATAGGAGTTATGTATTTTTGTATCCTTTTGTGTTTTACTGGTAACATGTGCTCAATTGAGTCTGCCTCTATCCCTGGATATAATTGGATTATTTTCCCCATTGTCTCCAGGATAGAGGGCTCTGTAAAACCGGTTTGGGCCAGATAGCCATGCAGCCAGCCAGGCCCCAAAATATACTTTACTAACTTCTGAACCCCTGGTCTGATTCATGCCATTTTTTGATATGTTGTTCCCCTGAATGGATTGATTGTGAATATATATTTTTATGTGAATGTGATGTATATTTTATAAGGTATGAATATGCTGTAAAAACTGTATTATTCCTGCCTGTGATAATTGCATCTTCTATTGTATAAGATAATTGAATCACAGGCAGAGGGGATGATTTTGTGTGGGCTGTAACCTCTGTTTTATTGGCTACTGTAGATAACGTGTGTGTCCCTCCCCTGCATGGGA